>NC_056070.1:38802731-39455481 GCF_016772045.2 Ovis aries
ATTATGCTCTGTTTCAATGTATCTCAATACTTTCTTACATATTAGTTAACTGAAATTCTTTCTTGGTTTTCCTATCACAGACATTCTTTTCTGGTAGAATTTTCATTTCCCTGTAATTTTTCAACCAATTCAGCCTTTAGTGTAATGATATAATTCATGACCATTTGCTTTTAAATGGGGTTTTTAAAGGGAAATAAAAATTGAGGAAAATGATGAGACAAATTATATCTCTAGATTGAGATTTAGAGAATGTATTTTCTTCCTGCTTTGAATATAAAGTAAGGTTTACTTTAAAATTTTTGTGAAAACACATGTAGGAATTACTCAAGTCCAATCTTTTAGTTTAATTCTCTTCTCTTACAAAATTCTAATGAAAATCATGATGGCTTCATACACCTGTTAAAAGAAGATCAAGGTCAACAATAGTTAGTGTCATAGGGTTGAATGACAATTTTTAATGATTTTTTTGTCAGAAATATTACTTGCTTTTAAATTTTGTTTTCGAAATATAAGGAAACCTTTCACCTTAAGTTAATTATGACATAGAAATTTGGTAAATTATTACTTTGTAAACAGAATTAAAATATTTTTCTTTTCTATCTACCTGATCCCTCCAGATTTTGGAAACTCTTAGTGAATATTCTTATTTTCATGATCATGTAGTCATATGCATGAGTTCAACAGGAATCTATTCTCCTTATAACAGATCACAGTTGAAACAGTTGTATTACAATGACTTTGACCTGAATGTCATATTTGAGAAAATGCAAAGAATCAGATATGACCAGATAATTTAAGAACTAAGGTGAACTTTATGTAGGCAAAAAGATCAATGGAAAAACAGCTTGATGCCTTGCTTAGATGGAGAAGGAAATGGCAACCCACTCCAGTATTCTTGCCTGGAGAATCCCAGGGACAGAGGAGCATGGTGGCCCACAGTCTATGGGGTTGCACAGAGTCAGACATGACTGAAATGACTTAGTAGCAGCAGCAGCCTTGCTTAAAAGTTTTTTAGCAACCTTACCAGGTAAATGGAGAAGGCAATGGCAACCCACTCCAGTACTATTGCCTGGAAAATCCCATGGAATAGGGGAGCCTGGTAGGCTGCAGTCCATGGGGTTGCTAAGAGTTGGACATGGCTGAGCAACTTCACTTTCACTTTTCACTTGCATGCACTGCAGAAAGAAATGGCAACCCACTCCAGTATTCTTGCCTAGAGAATCCCGGGACAGGGGAGCCTGGTGAGCTGCCATCTGTGGGGTCACACACAGTCAGACACGATAGGAAACTCACTTCCTGGTAGGTGGAGGGAACTCAAAATATTTCAGGGAGAAGAAAGAAATCTACCCAAGCTTGTAGGTATTTCTGGTAGAATCTAGTGGCAAGTTCTTGTTGAGAATTTCTTGAATATGAGGTCTTTTCAAAAGTCAATCTGATAAATGAATACGTATGGCTGACTCATGTTGTTGTACAGCAGAAACCAACAACATTGTAAAGCATTAACCTCCAGTTAAAAAAGGTCAATCTAAGATTCTTTGTGGAAACTTCAAGCAAAATAAATTTAACAGAGCATATAAGGAGAATGGCATTGAAACATGTATAATATATAAGAAACATATCATCAGTCCAGGTTCGATGCAGGATACAGGATGCTTGGGGCTGGTGTACTGGGATGACCCAGAGGGATGATATGGGGAGGGAGGAGGGAGGGGGGTTCAGCATTGGGAACATGTGTACACCCATGGTGGATTCATGTTGATGTATGGCAAAACCAATACAATATTGTAAAGTAAAAAAAAAAAAAAAAAGAGCATATACATTCAATTGTTATGCTTTTTGTGAAAGTCGCTCAGTCATGTCTAACTCTGTGCGACCCCATGGACGTAACCAACTCTTTACAACCCCTTGGACTGTAGCCTGCCAGTATCTTCATCCATGGTATTTCCCAGGCAAGAATAATGGAGTGGGATGCCATTTCTTTCTTTAGGGGATCTTCTTGACCTGGAGATCGAACCTGATCTCCTGCCTGGGAGGCAGATTCTTTACTGTCGCAGCCATCATGTTTGGTATTTACTGCTTAAGATTTCAGTTCCAAAAGGCTCCTTGTTATTATACTGACTTATTGTAAGCTTTAACTAAATTATTTAAAAAAGGGCATTCTAAGCTTATTTCTGAAGCTTATTATAGTAGTTTGTTTTTTAAATAAAAATCAGATGCCTGATGACGTGTAACCTGGAGATTATGCATATTGGAAAAGACATCATTTAAAGGACTCTCTCCAATCTGGATAGAGAGACCCTTATCGGATACACATAACTAGCTCATGTGCAGTAAAAATGAAGGGAATTGATTCATAAATTCATAGTTTCCTCTTTAAAAATGGCCCTGTAGTGGTTTACAGAGAAGACAGCTGACTTTAAGCTCACCTTAAAATGATAGTCAAACAGAGAAGAAATGATTCCAACAGCAAGATAAAGAGAGGGGGCATCAGAAGTAAACAGCTATTCTAAGAGGCTGCAGCTGATCTGTATGATTATTTGTACTATTTCCTTAATTTTTTGGACTGTTTCACATGAATCAAGTGTTTCTGTATCATGGAACACAATCCTACATTCTACTCCAAAACTGCTCACAATACTTTGGTGGATCCCTCCTCTCCAAGGCTCTGATTGGATGGTAATTGCAAACCTAATCTTAAAGAAAGAAGCTATAATTAATTACAGTTCTGTTTGGGCCATTATGGAAAAGGAATTGGCAACTCACTCCAGTACTCTTGCCTGGAAAATCCCATGGATGGAGGAGCCTGGTAGGCTACAGTCCATGGGGTTGCGAAGAGTCAGACTGAGATTTCACTTTGTTTTTTTCTTTTTCTTTGGGCCATTATTGATATTAATAATGCTATTAATCACTCACTTGGCCAATCAATCATACTTACTTAGACCCTGGCAATAAATACACATTTTCTTTAAATGTTACTCAAGCTCTGTCAAAGTAACAAGCTAAATTTCAGTCAAAACAATAGCCTCACACTTATTAAGAGAACCTTCTCTCAGTTATGGTATTGATTTATATGAGAAACACCAGGTTATGTTCATTTAAGTTTAAAGCCCCTCTGTATTTGGGACAATTAATTAAAACGATAGATAATCAGATTAATAACATTAGGAAATTAGACTGAGTGCCTTATCAATAATGCTACTATATCATTACTTTTAAAGATAATGCTTGGCATGGAACAGAAAGCTAGGGATATACTGGGCCGCACCTAATGGAAGTTCCTGTCTTAAATTCTTTTAACTTACGACCTTACTGATGCTGAAGATGTATTACTTCCATTCTGTCTATATTGCACAATTTTTGGTTTTTGTATTACTCTGTGTAATTGATCACTCAATTCAAGTTACAATGACTAAGTCACTTGAAATGACTAAGCCACTTGAAATATCTAGTCCTTTGTCTAGTCAAAGCTATGATTTTTTCCAGTAGTCATGTATGGATGTGAGAGTTGGGTGATAAAGAAAGCTGAGAGCCAAAGAATTGATGCTTTTGAACTGTGGTGTTGGAGAAGACTCTTGAGAGTCCCTTGGACTGCAAGGAGATCCAACCAGTCCATTCTAAAGAAATCAGTCCTGAATATTCATTGGAAGGACTGATGCTGAAACTCCATTACTTTGGCCACCTGATGCGAAGAACTGACTCATTTGAAAAGACCCGGATTCTGGGAAAGATTGAAGGCAGGAGAAGGGGATGACAGAGGATGAGATGGTTGGAAGGCATCACTGACTCAGTGAACAAGAGTTTGAGTAAACTCCGGTATTTGGAGATGGACAGGGAGACCTGGCACGCTGTATTCCACGTCACAAAGAGTCAGACACAAATGAACAACTGAACTGAACTGAACTGAACTGAATATAAGATTAAAATGATTGCAATAGTGTAACTCTAGATATACAAAGATGAAACAAAGAAGAAACATTTCCTGAACCATAACAGACTATTAACACAAGTGTACCAGAGATTTTTATGCTAACATTAACACAGTAATAGCACATTTAGTGCCTTATCAATGAAATCATCACCTGACCTAGGAATGAGCATTCCTAGTGGTGTGAGACAAATTGATCATGATATGCTTTCCAAACCTTGGTCAACTTATGACCAAAAATAGATATCTATAAGACAAAGATTGTTGCCCAGTATCTAGTTCTACAAAGGTTAAATAACTGGCCATTGCTGTCCCTGACTGATGGTTCACCCAGAAAGGAATTCATAATGGAAAACACTGTTATTTGGAAAAATAAGTCCCTTAAATATTTTTATCTCTCAGGAAAAATTTTAATAATCACAAGTTTTTGAATCTCCCCATACACAGAAAACAAACAAGCAAACACTAATGTCATTAGCATAGGTACTTTTTTCCTCATGACTCAGTTCAGTTCAATTCAGTTCAGTCGCTCAGTCGTGTCCGACTCTGTGCAACCCCATGAACTGCAGCATGCCAGGCCTCCCTGTCCATCACTAACTCCCGGAGTTAACCCAAACTCATGTCCATCAAGTCAGTGATGCCATCCAGCCATCTCATCCTCTGTTCTCCCCTTCTCCTCCTGCCCCCAATCCCTCCCAGCATCAGAGACTTCCAATGAGTCAACTCTTCACATGAAGTGGACAAAGTATTGGAGTTTCAGCTTTAGCATCAGTCCTTCCAAAGAACACCCATGACGGATCTCCTTTAGAATGGACTGGTTGGATCTCCTTGCAGTCCAAGGGACTCTCAAGAGTCTTCTAAAACACCACAGTTCAAAAGCATCAATTCTTCGGTGCTCAGCTTTCTTCACAGTCCAACTCTCACATCTATACGTGACCACTAGAAAAACCATAGCCTTCACTAGATGAACCTTTGTTGGCAAAGTAATGTCTCTGCTTTTCAATATACTATCTAGGTTGGTCATAACTTTCTTTCCAAGGAGTAAGCGTCTTTTGATTTCATGGCTGCAACACCATCTGCAGCGATTTTGGAGCCCCCCAAAATAAAGTTTGACACTGTTTCCACTATTTCCCCATCTATTTCCCATGAAGTGATGGGACCAGATGCCATAATCTTAGTTTTCTGAATGTTGAGCTTTAAGCCAACTTTTTCACTCTCCACTTTCACTTTCATCAAGAGGCTTTTTAGTTCCTCTTCAATTTCTGCCATAAGGGTGGTGTCATCTGCATATATGAGGTTATTGATATTTCTCCCACAATCTTGATTCCAGCTTGTGCTTGTTCCAGCCCAGCGTTTCTCATGATGTACTCTGCATAGAAGTTAAATAAGCAGGGTGACAATATACAGCCTTGACATACTCATTTTCCTATTTGGAATCAGTCTGTTGTTCCATGTCCAGTTCTAACTGTTGCTTCCTGACCTAAATACAGGTTTCTCAAGAGGCAGGTTAGGTGATCTGGTATTCCCATCTCTTTCAGAATTTTCCACAGTTTATTTTAATCCACACAGTCAAAGGCTTTGGCATAGTCAATAAAGCAGAAAGAGATGTTTTCTGGAACTCTCTTGCTTTTTTGATGATCCAGCAGATGTTGGCAATTTGATCTCTGGTTCCTCTGTCTTTTCTAAAACCAACTTTAACATCTTGAAATTCATGGTTCACGTATTGCTGAAGCCTGGCTTGGAAAATTTTGAGCATTACTTTACTAGCATGTGAGATGAGTACAATTGTGCGGTAGTTTGAGCATTCTTTGGCATTGTCTTTCTTTAGAATTGAAATGAAAACTGACCTTTTCCAGTCCTGTCGCTACTGCTGAGTTTTCCAAATTTGCAAGCATATTGAGTGCAGCACTTTCACAGCATAATCTTTCAAGATTTGAAATAGCTCAAATGGAATTCCATCTCCTCCACTAGTTTTGTTTGTACTGATGCTCATGAGTACTGGTAATCATATAGTAAAATGTCTGATTGACTAAACATATTTCCTGGCCAAAGTCATATATACTAGCTGCTCCCCTTACCTCTTCTTGCAGGTCCTCAGAGCTGTCTGAGAGGCTATCTGCCAAGCTGTAGTATTTAAGTCCCTGACTAAAACTCAACTAATGGCTCTTTGAGAAAGGTTTTTGTAGATGACACTTGTCACCTTTGAACTGTATTTGGAGAAAAATTGATTTAAAAACCTACTGATATTACCATTATATTTAATGGAAATAAGTACATTGAATATATTGTTATAAGTCTTCCCATGTATTAAGCAAGTCATCAAATAATGTGGATTGATGTTTAGCTTTTTTAGTATTGTTATTATTATTAGTTCCCAGGACCATGGTGCCTGCATTGGAAATGCATAATCTACCACTAGAGGAGTCTCAAAAACTGGTTTTACCTTTTTTTGATAACTATAATTATTTGCATGACACTAAAAATACAAATAGCATAATAACTCTATTGGCTTGTTTAATGCTTACAAAATGTCTAATAAAATTGATCAAAGTAAAATATTAATCCTCATTTTTTTCATTTTTTGATGTCCCCCACATTCTGAATAAATGGATGGTACCCCATGGGAGAAAAACAGTTTTTTCAATAAATTTTATTAATAAAAAATATATTTTAGAAAGCATTTATAAATGGTCTCTTTTCTACTATCTGAATTTATAGGGTAGAAATTAAAGTGAGATGATATTCTTCTTTTTTTTCCTATTAATCAGAATTAAAATGGAAACAAATATATAACTAAGAATGATATATATATAGCTGAACATTCACAAAACTAAGATTATGGCATCTGGTTCAATCACATAATGACAAATACATGGGGAAACAATGGAAACAGTGAAAGAATTTATTTTGGGGAGCTCCAAAATCACTGCAGATGGTGACTGCAGCCATGCGATTAAAAGATGTTTGCTCCTTGTAAGAAAAGCTATTACCAACCTAGACAGCATATTACAAGCATCACTTTGGCAACAAAGGTTCATCTAGTCAAAGCTATGGTTTTCCAGTAGTCATATATGGATATGAAAGTTGGACTATAAAGAAAGCTGCTGATGCTGCAGCTAAGTAGCTTCAATTGTGTCAGACTCTGTGCAACCCCATAGATGGCAGCCCACCATGCTCCTCCTTCCCCGGGATTCTCCAGGCAAAAATAATGGAGTGGGTTGCCATTTCCTTCTCCAAAGAAATCTGAGCACCAAACAATTGGTGCTTTTGATCTGTGGCGTTGGAGAAGATTTTTGAGAGTCCCTTGAACTACAAGGAGATCCAACCAGTCCATCCTACAGGAAATCATCCCTGAATATTCATTGGAAGGACTGATGCTGAAGCTGAAACTCCAAAAATTTGGCCACCTGATGCAAAGAACTGAGTCATTTGAAAAGACCTTGATGCGGGGAAAGATCAAAGGCAGGAGAAGAAGGGGAGGACAGAGGATGAGATGGTTGGATGCATCACTGACTCAAAGGATGTGAGTTTGAGCAAACCCCAAGAGTTGGTGATGGACAGGGAAGCCTGGCGTGCTGCAATCCATGGGGTCACAAAGAGTTGGACACGACTGAGTGACTGAACTGAACTGAAGAATGATACTTCCTAAAAGTCACTATAACTTGAAGAACAGTATCCTAGTCATTTCACTCTATTTTTATTTTAGCTAATCCACTCTTTTGAAGGGAGAAACTTTTCATTCCATATAAAGACAAAGAATGGTACCTGGCATTCAATTGTTCTTTTGTATCCTTCATTGGTGATTCCATTTTCTCTCTAACCATATTGCTCCTTTTCATTTCTTTTTAAAACTTTTTCCTTCTATTGAGAATAGATACTATGAAGACAAGTCAGAATTAGTAGAAACTGTGATAATAGCAACAACTTGGCAGTAGAATAAGGAGATCCTGATTGAAGACATTATTCAATTGAGAGCCAGACTTTTCTGTACCTCTGACTTCATTCTGCATAAAATCTACTTTCATCATTCAAGATTCCTTGATCCAGCAAAAGGAATAAAACATTAAAAACAGCAATAAATTTCTGTCTTAGAATCTGCTGTTCTATACTTTTCTATGGCTTTTCTTCTTTTCAGACTTTAGATCTTGCCAAACTACATGGACTCCCTCACTGCACTTGCACTGTCAGATTGTTCTTATTTAACTGGACTCCTGGTAAGTCTCCTGATTCTACTCTCACTCCAGAAAACTATACAGCAAGGATACCATTTCAGTCTTACTTACTTTTTGTTACAACCATGAGAATGACAGACGTATTGTAGTACACGAAAATGTGTTTAAAATAAAATTGGAAGGATATATGAGGCTACTTTAATAAATTATATATATATATATATATATATATATATATATATATGAGTAATTGAAGTAGTTTGAACTTTCTACAAATTCCAAAGATAATCTTTCTATTTTACTATTTTGGAAAGGAAAGATAAAATTTTCAATGAATAAAGAATACATTTTTGAGGTTGGCAATGAATTAATCTCTCCATATATAAATTCTCCTTAATACAGAGACAATTTCATTTTTCAGGTCAAAGAAGGTATTTATTACTTTGAAGTAACTCAAGTTAAGTTTGAAAGTATTATGTCTATATTAATTGAGATAGATAGCGTACACTTCCTAATTTTAAAACAGCTGGCTGAGCAGAAAAAACAAATAATAGGAGACTTTGCACTGAGTCACCTGCTTAACCCAGAGTTCCGACATAACGATTGCATGTATAGCTCCTTTAAAATAAATTAGCAATGCTTTTTTAGATTCGACTTGGACATTAATTCCTCTGCTAACAATATTTGCCCCCGCCCACAAATATCTCTAGTTAACCAAACATCCTAATCAGACTTTATTCATGATCATGGTGATAATTTTTATAAACTAGAAAATTAATTAATGCTTGCTTTTAAGTTATAAAGGGCACTTTAATTATAGTTTATAGTTGCTTTTGTACCTAACTGGCATTAACTAAGGATATGTAGTAATATAAAATATGAGCCTTTTTATACTTTCATCAGTGAAAAGTGCAGTTAATAAAGTCTTTTCCACGTCTTTAAAATGTTATTGCTATTTCAACACTGACTTTTTCCCCCATTTTATATTAAATTCTAAATATTAAAGTCCTAGAAGCATCAGTTTCGCATCACTGGCTAAGATTGGCAGAAGCACATTTCATTATATTTTTTTCTGTTTTATTAGTTTCCATGCCATGACTTTAATTCTGAATTTTTGCATTTGTGTTACTTATTATTTCTGCACTTGAAATATATACAATACCAAATGTCAGTAGCTGCAGTCATAAGAGTTGCTTATGAAGAACTGATGTGATGAGAATAATCATGATGTATTAAAATGAGAAAAAATCAGACACATTAACACATATTAAAATGAGAAAAACAGATTTATAATATTTTAAAATTTTATTTGAAAAAGTGAGGATTTCAAGAAATACTGTTTTATGAATTTCAAAGTAAATATTTCCTGGGTGAGGCCCGTAAAGAAAGTAGAATAAAATAAAGATAAACACTTATTAATAACAGTCTGAAATCAAATGGTAGATCATCTTGTGAAGACTACAAGAGACAGACTCCAGTTATGAAACTGGCAGCAAGAGACAACAGCTATTAAGCTAAAAGTACCTACTTGTCCAGTGGTGAGCATTGGGAACCAAGTAGGGTCTTAAACTGCTCCAGAAATGAGGTTAAATAAAATTGAGCATCCCTAGATCTATGGCTTATATAGAAAAGAAAACTTACCATTGAATGGCAATAAAGAAATCTGACCATGCAGGCCTGAGAGCTTGATCTCCAAAATTCTCAATATCCCTACGGGAAAGGAAATCTGACTTATCATATAACTTGGTTATCTATCCATGGCATCACAAAGAAAAAAGCTGATATAACTACAAAGCTTCCAGACAGTAAAGGATAAGCCAAGACCTTTAAAAAAAGTAAAACTTAAGAAGAACAAGAAAATTAAACTTAAAAACAAGTGAGGAAAAATGACATTATAGAAAAGCACATGACTGAGACTGGTTCAAGATGGCCAAATAGAAGGGTATGTGCTTGTCTCCTCCTGTGAAGGCACCAACTTTGTAACTGTCTATTGAACAACCATAGGCAGGAAGACATTGCCAACTCATCCAAAAAAAAAAAAAAAAAGGCTCAAAGACAAAGGAGAAATTTTAGGAGCAACACATTCATAATAAAAGCAATCTCATGCCATTGGATGGGTCACACAGAGAATGGAGAACATAGTACCCAGGAAGTTTCCCCACTGTTGGGAAGGTTTTGAGTCACATATCAAACTTTTTAGCATGGGAATCTGGCAAGGATAATTCCTAGCCTAGGAATCCCCAGGGAATCTGACTTTGAAAGCCACCAGGATTTGATAGTAGGATTTTCACAGGATTGAGGGAAATGAAAACTCCACTCTTGGAAGGCACAACTAAAACCTTGTGCACATCAGGATCCAGGGGAAAGGAGCAGTTGCCCTATAGGAAACTTCCAGTCCCAGGAAGGATAAATCCAAGGAGGAATAATCAAAACAAGACAAATAATTGAACTGAAAAAATTAAAGACAGTGATAAAATATTAAAAAGCAACAAGGGAAAAGTGACATATACAAAGGAACTCTCATAAGGTTATCAGCTGATTTCTCAACAGAAACTGCATAGGACAGAAGGGAATGGCATGATATGTTTAAAGTGATGAATGGGAAGAAAAACAGCCAAGAATATGCTACTCAACAATTCTCTCCATATTTGATGGAGAAAAAAGCTTCATATACAAGCAAAAGTTAAGAGAATTCAGCACCACCAGACCATCTTTACAACATGTAGTAAAGGAATTTCTCTAGGCAGAGAAGGAAAAGATATACAAAAAACTAACCCAAAGCAATTAAGAAAATGGTAATAGATGATGCTGTGAAAGTGCTGCACTCAATATGTCAGAAATTTGGACAACTCAGCAGTGGCTACAGGACTGGAAAAGGTCAGCTTTCATTCCAATGCCAAAGAAAGGCAATGCCAAAAATGCTCACACTACTACACAATTGCACTCATCTCACACAGTAGTAAAGTAATGCTCAAAATTCTCCAAGCCAGGCTTCAGCAATACATGAAGTGCAAAATTCCAGACGTTCAAGCTCGTTTTAGAAAAGGCAGAGGAACCAAAGATCAAATTGCCAGCATCCGCTGGATCATGGAAAAAGCAAGAGTTCCATAAAAATATTTAGTTCTGTGTTATTGAATTTGCCAAAGCCTTTGACTGTGTGGATCACAAGAAACTGTGGAAAATTCTGAAAGAGATGGGAATACCAGACCACCTAATCTGCCTCTTGAGAAACCTGTATTTAGGTCAGGAAGCAACAGTTAGAACTGGGCATGGAACAACAGACTGGTTCCAAATAGGAAAAGGAGTACGTCAAGGCTGTATATTGTCACCCTGTTTATTTAACTTATATACAGAGTACATCATGAGAAACGTGGGGCTGGAAGAAGCACAAGCTGGAATCAAGATTGCCAGGAGAAATATCAATAACCTCAGATATGCAGATGATACCACCCTTATGGCAGAAAGTGAAGAAGAACTAAAGAGCCTCTTGATGAAAGTGAAAGAAGAGAGTGAAAAAGTTGGCCTAAAGCCCAACATTCAGAAAACTAAGATCATGGTATCTGGTCCCATCACTTCATGGGAAATAGATGGGGAAACAGTGGAAATAGTGTCAGACTTTAATTTGGGGGCTCCAAAATCACTGCAGATGGTGATTGCAGCCATGAAATTAAAAGACTCTTACTCCTTGGAAGGAAAGTTATGACCAACCTAGATGGCATGCTGAAAAGCAGAGACATTACTTTGCCAACAAAGGTCCATCTAGTTAAGCCTATGGTTTTTCCAGTAGTCATGGATGTGAGAATTGGACTATAAAGAAATCTGAGCACTGAAAAGAATTGATGCTTTTGAACTGTGGTGTTTTAGAAGACTCTTGAGAGTTCCTTGGACTGCAAGGAGATCCAACCAGTCCATCCTACAGGAGATCAGTCCTGTGTGTTCATTGGAAGGACTGATGTTGAAGCTGAAACTCCAGTACTTTGGCCACCTGATGAAAAGAGCTGATTCATTTGAAAAGACCCTGATGCTGGGAATGATTGAGGACCAGAGGAGAAGGGGACGACAGAGGATGAGATGACTGGTTCGATGGACATGAGTTTGGGTGAACTCTGGGAGTTGGTGATAGACAGGGAGGCCTGGCGTGCTGCGCTTCATGGAATTGCAAGGAGTCGGACACGACTGAGGGACTGAACTAAACTAAACTAAGAGAATCACGTTGCTGCTACTTAGTCACTAAGTCATGTCCGACCCTTTGCAACCCCAAGAATTTTAGCCCACCAGGCTCCTCTGACCGTTGGATTTCCCTGGCAAGAATACTGGAGTGTGTGGCCATTTCCTTTTCCAGGGGATCTTACCCACCCAGGGATCAATCCCTCATCTCCCACACTGGCAGATGGATTGTTTATCACTGAGCCACCTGGGAAGTTCTAGTAGGATCATCCATATCTATAATTGCCTTAAATTTAAATGGACTAATTGTACCAACTAAAGGACATAGACTGGCTAGGTGGATACAAAAACAAGACCAAAACAAAAGCAAAATGATCTAATACCTATGGGATGCAGAAAGAGCAGTTCTAAGAGGAAAATTACAGCAATACAAACTTACCTCAAAAAAACAAGAAGAATATCAAATAAACCACATAACTTTACACCTAAACCTGCTAGAGAAAGAACAAACAAAACCTAAATTTAGTAGAAGAAACGAGATCATAAATATCAGAGCAGAAATAAATGAAATAGAGACAAAGAAAATAATTGCAATGGTCAAAAAGCTGGTTCTTTGAAAAGACAATAAAAATGTATAAACCTTTAGCCATACTCATCAAGAAAAAAAAGGAGAAGACTCAAATTAATAAAATTAGAAACGAAAAGAAGTCACAAATAACTCCACAGAACAAAGGATCATAAGAGACTACTATGAGCTATGTTATGCCAATAAAATTGACAGTCTGGAAGAAATGGACAAACTCTTAGAATAGTGCAGTCTTCCAAAACTGAACCAGGAAGAAATAGAATATATGAACATCTCAGTCACAAGCACTGAAATTGAAACTGTGATTTTAAAACTCCCAACAAAGAAAAGTCCAGAACCTGATGGCTCACAGGAAAATTCTATCAAACAGAGAAGAATTAACACCTATCCATCTGAAACTGTTCCCAAAAAATTCAGAAGAAGGAAAATTTCCAAACTCATTCTATGAGATCACCATCACACTAATACCAAATCAAATAAAGATACCATGAAAAAAGAAACTTATAGGCTAATATCACTGATGAACATAGGTGTTAAAATCTTCAATGAAATACTAGCAATCTGAATCCAACAACAGATTAAAAGATCATGCAACATAATCAAGTGACATTCATTCCAGGGATGCAAGTATTTTTCAGTATCAACAAGTCAACCAATATAATACACCACATCAACAAGTTAAGAATAAAAACCATACAATCATCTCAATAAATGCAGAGAAAGCTTTCAACAAAATTCAGCACCCATTTATGATAGATAGCCTCCAGAAAGAGTGAACAGATGGCATATACCTCAACATAGCAAAAGCCATATACAACGAATAAACAGCTTACACCATACTCTATGGTGAAAATATAAAGTCGTTTTTTATAAGATGAGAAACAATACAAGGATCCGTTTCAGATGGATATGTGTTAATTCTTTTCTAAATGTTTGATAGAATTCTCCTGTGAGGCCATCACGTTCTGGACTTTTATTTGTTGGGAGTTTTTAAATCACAGTCTCAATTATATTGCTTGTGATTGTTGTGTTCATATTTTCAATTTCTTCCTGGTTCAGTCCTAAGAGACTGCACTATCCATTCTCGACACAATTATTCAACATAGTTTTGGAAGTCCTAACTATAACAATCAGAGAAGAAAAATAAATAAGTGTACCCAAGTTCGAAAAGAAGTTAAACTCATTGTCTGGAAATGACATGATATTATACATAGAAGATCCTAAAGATATTACTAGAAAAATACTAGAACTTATCAATGAATTTGGTAAAAGTACAGGTTACAAAATTAATACACAGAAATTTCTTGCATATTTATATACTAACAGTGAAAGATCAGAAAGAGAAATTCAAGAAACAATTTCATTTACTATTACATCAAAAAGAGTAAAATATCTAGGAATAAATCTACCTAAGGAAACAAAAGATTTTTACCCTGAAAATAGAAGATGCATCTGAAAGAAGTCAAACAAGACACAAATAGATGGAAAGATACACCATGTTTGTAGACTGGAAGAATAAATGTCAAAATGATGATACTACCCAAGGCAATCTATGGATTCAAGCAATCCTTATCAAATTGCCAATGCCAGTTTTCACAGAACTAGAAAAATTGTTTAAAAAAATGGGAATACCAGACCAACTTACCTGTCTCCTGAGAAACCTATATGCAGGTCAAGAAACAACAGTTAGAACTAGACATGGAACAATGGACTGGTTCAAAATTGGAAAAGGAGTACATCAAAGCTGCATACTGTCATGCTGCTTGTTTAACTTATGTGCAGAGTACATTATGCAAGATGTTGGTCTTGATGAAGTGCAAGGTAGAATCAAGATTACCAGGAGAAATATCAATAATCTCCAGATTTGCAGATGGCACGACTCTTATGGCAGAAAGTGAAGAGGAACTAAAGAGCATCTTGATGAAGGTGAAAGAAGAGAGTGAAAAAGCTGGCTTCAAACACAACATTCAAAAAACTAAGATCACAGCATCCAATCCCATCATTCATGGCCAATAGATGGGGAAACAAAGGAAACAATGATAGACTTTATTTTCTTGGGCTCCAAAATCACTGTGGATGGTGACTGCAGCCATGAAATTAAAAGATATTTGTTCCATGAAAGAAAAGCTATGAAAATCTACACAGAATATTAAAAAGCAGAGACAAAATTTTGCCAACAATGGTCCATATAGTCAATGCTATGACTGTTCCAGCAGTCATGTATGAATGTGAGAGTTGAACCATAAAGAAGGTTGAGAACAAAAGAATGATGCTCTCAAACTATAATGCTGGAGAAGACTCTTGAGAGTCCCTTGGACTGCAAGAAGATCAAACCAGTCCATCCTAAAGGAAATCAGTCCTGAATATTCAATGGAAGGACTGATGCTGAAGGGGAAGTTCCAATACTTTGGCCACCTGATGTGAAGAACTGACTCATTGGAAAAGGCTATGATGCTGGGAAAGATTGAAGGCAGGAGGATTCAGATTTCTGATCTTATAGAAAATGATTTTATCTTTTCACCATTGAGTATGGTATAAGCTGTCAAATATTGATGACAGAGGGTGAGATGGTTGGATGGTATCAACAGACATGAGTTTGAGCTAGCTCTCAGAAATAGTGAAGGACAGGGAAGCCTGATGTGCTACAGTTCATGGCATCATAAAGAGTCAGACAAGACTAAGCAAATGAACAACAAAAAAAACCTTAAAATTAGTACAGAAACATAAAAGACCCTGAATAGTCAGACCAATCATGAGAAAGGAAAACTGAGCTGGAGGAATCAGGCTTTCTGGCTTCAGACTATACTACAAAGCTATAGTCATTAAAACACTATGGTGCTGGTGCAAAAGAGGAATATAGATCAATAGAATAGAATAGAAAAACCCAGAAATAAGCCCATGCACCTATAGTTAATTAATCTATGACAAAGGAGACAAAAATGCAGAATTCTGGAAAGACAGTCTCTTTAACAAATGATGTGGGGCAAAGTGGACAGCTACATGTTAAAGTATGAAATTAGATGATTCTTTAACATCATTCACATAAGTAAGCCCCAAATAAGTTAAAGACACAAAGGTAATACTAGATAATATAAAACTCTCAGAGGAAAACATAGGCAGAACATTCCATGACATAAATCACAGCAACATTTTCTTTTATCTCTTTCCAAGAATAATGGAAATAAAAACAAAAATTAAGAAATGGGACCCACTCAAATTCAAAAACTTCTGCACAACAAAAGAAAAAATAAACAAAATGAAAAGACAACCCTCCCAACAAGTTGTTAGTCTCCAAGATTTACAAACAGATTTACAAACAACCCAATCAACAAATGGGCTGACAACCTAAATAGACATTTCTCCAAAGAAGACATACAGATGACCAAGAGACACATAAAAAAGATGTTCAACATTGCTGATTATTAGAGAAATTTAGATCGAACTACAAGGAGATATTATCTCAAAATAGCCAGAATGACTGTCATCAAAAAATCCACAAAAGGTGGCTTTTCCATTCAAAATGGAACAGAAGGGCATGTGCTCATCTCCTCATGTAACAGCACCAAAATTGCAACTACTTGTTGAACAGCCATCAACAGGAGGATGCTGTAACCCATGAAAAAAAAAAAAAAATGATACTCCAGGTCCAAAGACAAAGAAGTAGCCATAGTGAATGGTAGGAGGCTCACAATCAAGATAAAATCAAATCCTATGCACCCCAGGTGAGTGACACACAGAATGGAGTAGAATAACAACAAAGAAGTTCTCACATTATTGTGAAGGTTCTGAACCCCATATCAGGCTTCCCAGCCTGGGGATCTGAAAAAGGGACAGGGAATGCCCAGGGAATCTGGCCTTGAGGGCCAGCAGAATTTGATTATAAGCCTTCCAGAGGACTAAGTGAAACAGAGACTCCAGTATTGGAGGGCACACAAAAAAAGTTTGCATGCATCAAAACCCATTGCAAAGGAGCAGTGGCCCCACAGGAGACTGAACCAAAACTACTTGCTAGTGTTAGAGGGCCTCTACCCACCGGTGGAGGCATGGGTTGTCAGGGGCTCACCACAGGGACAGGGGCACTGGAAGATCCACTTGGAATGAACCCTCTGGAATTTGGCATTAACCCTACCTATAGAGCCCTTAGACCCAAGGGCTGGGTCGCCTCAGACAAAACAACTACCAGGGAGGGAGTACAACCCCACCCATCAGCAGATAATTAAATTAAACCTTTAATGAGTAGGGCCCTGCCTACCAGACCAAGTCCCAGTTTTTCTCATCACAAGTCCTTCCCATCAAGGGGCTTACACAAGTCTCAGCTTCATCCATCAGAGAGAAGACAGAAGAAGAAACCCAGTCTCACAGAAGCTAAAGCAAAAACCATATTACAGAAAGTTAATCATGATGAGAAAAGCAGAGAGTTATGTCCCAGATGAAGTGAAGTGTGAAAGTCCCTCAGTAGTGTCTGACTCACTAGTCCATGGGATTCTCCAGGCCAGAATACTGGAGTTGATAGCCATTCCTTTCTCCAGGGGGTGTTCACAGCCCAGGGATCAAACCCAGGTATCCCACATTGCAGGTGGATTTTTTTTTTTTTTACCAGCTGAGCCATAAGGGAAGCCCAAGAATACTGGAGTGGGTAACCTATTCCTTCTCCAGCATCTTCCTGACCAAGGAATTGGACTGGGGTCTCCTGCTTTGCAGGCAGATTCTTAACCAACTTAGCTATTAGGGAAGCCCCCAGATGAAGGGACAAGATAAAACCTCAGAAAAACAAATAAATTAAGTGGAGATGGGAAATCTTCCAGAAAAAAGTATTCAGTATAATGATAGTAAAGTTGATCCAGGATCTGGGTTGGGGGGGGGGGGATTGGGAATGGAGGCAAATGTAGAGAAGATGCAAGAAATCTTTACCAAAGACATAGAAGAGCTAAAGAACAAACAAACAGAGATGAATAATACACTAGAAGGAACCAATAGTAGAATAACTGAGGTAGAAGAACAGATAAATGACCTGGTGGACAGAATGGTGGAAATCACTGCTACAGAACAGAATATAGAAAAAAGAGTGAAAATAAATGAAGACAGACTAAGAGACCTCTGGGACAATATTAAATGTGCCAACATTTGCATTTTAGGGGTCCAAGAAGGAGAAGAGAGTGAAACAGGACCTGAGAAAATATTTGAAGAGATAATAGCTGAAAACTTCCTTAACATAAGTAAAGGAAATAGTCAACCAAGTCCAGGAAATACAGAGAGTGACAGGAAGGATAAACCCAAGGAAGGAGACACCAAGACACATAATAATCAAACTGACAAAAATTAAAGATGGAGAAAAAATATTAGAAAAACCAGGGAAAAATGACAAATGACATATAACGGAACCCCTATTAGGTTATCATCTGGATTCTCAACAGAAACTCAACAAGCCAGAATGGAATGGCATGATATATTTAAAGTGCTGAGAGGGAAGAACCTACCACCAAGAACACTCTGCCAAGCAAGACTCTCCTCTAGATTTGATGGATAAATCAAAAGCTTTCCAGACAAGCAAAAGTTAAAAGAATTCAGTGCCACCAAACTATTTTTAAAACAAATGCTAAAGGAATTTCTCTAGGTGGCAAACACAAGAGAAGGAAAACACCTACAGAAAATAAACCCCCAAAAATTAAGAAATTAGCAATATGATCAATAATTATCTTGAATGTAAATATATTAAATGCATCAACCAAAACACATAACTTGACTGGATGGATGAAAACATGTGCATTTATGCACTTCAACTTAACACATCACTCTGCTTGACATCCCCACCCCGACCTAAAATTGTATGTAATTATTTTATATTTTTAAGTTAATCATGTTCCCATTATGACTTGCAGTTGTAATTATCTGTTATTTTTTATCTGGCTATTGATTATGAAAACTGATAAACATCTTTTACTATTGTAAAAAAATATCTACAAACAGTAAATGCTGAAAGAGTATGGAGAGAAGGGAACACTCCTGGAAATGTAAGTTGGAACAGCCACTGTAGAGAATAGTATCAGTTCAATTCAGTTCAGTTCAGTGGCTCAGTCATGTCCAACTCTGTGACCCCTTGGACTGCAGCTCGCCAGGCTTCCCTGTCCATAGCCAGCTCATGGAGCTTGCTCAGACTCATGTCCATTGAGTTGGTGATGCCATCCAACCATCTCATCCTCTGTCATCCCTTTCTCCTCCTGCCTTAAATCTTTCCCAGCATCATGGTCTTTTCTAATGAGTCAGTCCTTCATATCAGTTGGCCAAAGTATTGGAACTTCCCTTTTAGCATCAGTCCTTTCAATGAACATTCAGCACATGGAAACAACCTAAATGCCCATCAATAGAGAAAAAAATTCAGTAAGATGTAATATATATATTTAATGGAATAGTAGTCAGTCTTTAAACTAATTAAATAATGTGATTTGCAGCAGCATGAATGGACCCAGAGATTTTCATATTGAGTCAAGTCAGGCAGAGATGGAGAAATGACATCTCTTATGCATGGAAACTAAAAAGAAATAATACAAATGAACTTACTTACAAAACAGAAAGAGACTCACAGATTTAGAAAATAAATTTATGGTTGCCAGGGGAAATACTTGGTAAGGAATTGGTGATGGACATGGGCACACTGCTATATTAAAAGATGGATAACTAAGAAAGATTTTCTGTATAGCATATGAAACTCTGATCAGTGTTATATGGCAGCCTGGATTGAAGGCGAGTTTGGGTGTGAATGCACACATGTATATGTACCCTTGAATTCATCTGAAACTGTCACAAGATTGTTAATTGGCTATGCTAAGTCACTTCAGTGGTGTCTGACTCTTTGTGACCCTATGGAATGTAGTCCTCCAGAGTCCTCTGTCCATGAGATTCTCCAGGAAAGAATACTACCATGGGTTGCCATGCCCTCCTACAGATCTTTCTGACCCAGGGATCAAACTAGCAAATCTTATGTCTTCTGCACTGACAGGTGGGTTCTTTATCACTAGCTCATTAATTAGCTACACCACAATACAAAATAAATAGTAAAAAAGAAAAGCAACAACAGCTGAATAATCAAAAGATTAAGTCACTAGTGAGATGTAAATACCATCACATTATCAAAAGATGTTAAAAATGAGTATAAAGAAAACCCTCAGTAGAGTGAAGGAAGAAAAACATGTATTATAAAAACAATAAAAATTATCAAAGAAAACAAATTATATAAATAAAAATCAAATAGACATCCAAAATAATTAATTGAAATAAATAGAGAAATATAATTATCATACTAAAATGCTCAATAGATGTAGTTAATTCTGGAAGGAACCCAGTGAAGAAAAAAATCTAATTGGACATGAATGCTGAAAGCTTAATTCAGAATAAACCAGAGAAATAGACTAAATATGAGAAATTTAAAAGATCCAGACACTTGGTTGAAATACTTGAAAATATGTTGCATAAAATTTCCAGGAAGAAAGACTAAACAAAATTACAGGAAAAAAAAAAAACAAAAAAATTAAAAATACTACAGAACTGAAAAAAAATGAGACCTTAGAATTACAACATGCATGAATTGTGAAACTGATATTTAAAATATAATCTAGTTATATTAAATCTATAGAATATCAAGAACAAAGAAAATATTTATAAACAGTAAAATAAGAATTTCAGAAATTCCATTTCTAAGAGTTAGAGTTAGGCAATTCTAAATTTGTAAATATTTTTTGAGGTACTTATTTTGCCTGGCAAGTATACAAGGACCAAAAATATTTTTAAAAACAGAGAATCTAGATTTTAACATTATAAAACTGAAAGATCCTTGTTAAAAACATACAACTCAGAAAATTTTAGGAAAATATTAGGACAAACATAAATCAAAATAAAGTGAGTTTAGACTCAGATAATACGATGGTTCAAGTTTCCAACTGAATGGGTCCAAGGTACCTAAGTATTTGTGTGTGTGTGTGCAAGAATAGTGCAATGAGTTGCTGTTTCCTGGAGTGGGATCTTCCTGACCCAGGGATTAAACCTGCATTCTTTGCATCTCCTCAATTTATTTTGATTTGTGTTTGTCCTAACATTTTCCTAAAATTTTCTGAGTTGTATGTTTTTATCAAGGATCTTTCAGTTTTATAACATTAAGAACACACGGAAGAACTGTACAAAAAAGATCTTCACGACCCAGATAATCATGATGATGTGATCACTAATCTAGAGCCAGACATCTTGGAAAGTGAAGTCAAGTGGGCCTTAGAAAGCATCACTACGAACAAAGCTAGTGGAGGTGATGGAATTCCAGATGAGCTGTTTCAAATCCTGAAAGATGATACTGTGAAAGTGCTGCAGTCAATATGCCAGCAACTTTGGAAAACTCAGCAGTGGCCACAGGACTGGAAAAGGTCAGTTTTCATTCCAGTCCCAAAGAAAGGCAATGCCAAAGAAGGCTCAAACTACTGCATAATTGCACCCATCTCACATGCTAGTAAAGTAATACTCAAAATTCTCCAAGCCAGACTTCAGCAATACGTGAACCATGAACTCCCTGATGTTCAAGCTGGTTTTAGAAAAGGCAGAGGAACCAGATATCAAATTGCCAACATCTGCTGGATCATCAAAAAAGCAAGCGAGTTCCAGAAAAACATCTATTTCTGCTTTATTGACAATGCCAAAGCCTTTGACTGTGTGGATCACAATAAACTGTGGAAAATTCTGAAAGAGATGGGAATACCAGACCACCTGACCTGCCTCTTGAGAAATCTGTATTTAGGTCAGGAAGCAACAGTTAGAACTGGACATGGAACAACAGACTGCTTCCAAACAGGAAAAGGGGTACATCAAGGCTGTATATTGTCACCCTGCAAATTTAACTTCTATGCAGAGTACATCATGAGAAACGCTGGACTGGAAGAAACACAAGCTGGAATCAAGATTGCTGGGAGAAATATCAATAACCTCAGATATGCAGATGACACCACCCTTATGGCAGAAAGTGAAAACAAACTAAAAAGCCTCTTGATGAAAGTGAAAGAGGAGAGCAAAAAAGTTGGCTTAAAGCTCAACATTCAGAACACAAAGATCATGGCATCCGGTCCCATCACTTCATGGGAAATAGATGGGGAAACAGTAGAAACAGTGTCAGACTTTATTTTGGAGGGCTCCAAAATCACTGCAGATGGTGACTGCAGCCATGAAATTAAAAGATGCTTACTCCTTGGAAGAAAAGTTATGACCAACCTAGATAGTATATTCAAAAGCAGAGACACTACTTTGCCGACTAAGGTCTGCCTAGTCAGGGCTATGGTTTTTCCTGTGGTCATGTATAGATGTGAGAGTTGGACTGTGAAGAAGGCTGAGCGCCAAAGAATTGATGCGTTTGAACTGTGGTGTTGGAGAAGACTCTTGAGAGTCCCTTGGACTGCAAGGAGATCCACCAGTCCATTCTGAAGGAGATCAACCCTGGGTTTTCTTTGGAAGGAATGATGCTAAAGCTGAAACTCAGTACTTTGGCCACCTCATGCAAAGAGTTGGCTCATTGGAAAAGACCTTGATTCTGGGAGAGATTGGGGGCAGGAGGAGAAGGGGACGACCCAGGATGAGATGGCTGGATGGCATCCCAGACTCGATGGATATGAGTCTGAGTGAACTCCGGGAGTTGGTGATGGACAGGGAGGCCTGGCGTGCTGTGATTCATGGGGTCACAAAAAGTCGGACATGACTGAGTGACTGAACTAAACTGATACCACCTGGAAAGCACCCAAGTGTCCGCTGAAACATTATTCTGAGTATATTGGTGAAAGTGGTTCTAAATATTTGAATTTGTAGATTGAATAAAGCACATTGCCCTCCCCAGTGTAGGTGGAATTCATCCCATTTATTGAAGGCCTGAATAGAACCAAAAAGACAATATCAAGGAGAATTTGTTCTCTATCCTTGACTGTCTTTAAGCTGTCATTAGTCTTCTGTCTTCGGTTTTGTACTCAGCCTGGAACTCCATCATTGGTTCTCCTACCCTCCATAATCATAATCTCTTCAGCCTCCATAATCATGTATGTAAATTAAATAACTACTTGAATGTTCTGATTTACACAGACAATTTCTAGAGAACACGTGGGAAATTAAGCATGTGGAATAATGGTAGGAAAGTAAGTTCTATCGGGCTGAATTTACTGATATAGGTTCACTAAGGAGAGATGCTGCCTTGATGTCACAGCTCAGAGGAAGGTATGTACAGCTTGCCTGGCTGGTTGACTAAAACTTGGATCAAAAAGTGGCCCACTGTTAGGCTGTACCCCATGGACCTGCAAGCCCTGTGCTTGCCTATCTTCAAGACCAAAGAAAGAGCCCAGTGTCAGCAACACAGACATCATTAGTTTAATGGGTGAGGAAATCTTCCATGCAAGGTCCTGGAATAGGGCCTGGATAACTGCAGCAGCAGGGCAGTGCAGCAGTCTTCACTCCCAGGTGCAGGGAGAGCTTACCACTTATAGAGGGATTGACATCAGGTTGGCTTACCGGTTGCAAGGGAAACCAGCAGAAGGAGCAATTCTCACTGTCCCTTTGATAAGCTATTGGGAACAATCACTAGCTGGGTACCTGAATCAAGTATGTAGGTAAGTCAGTCATGTGCATAGGGAGTAAATGAAGCAAGGACTGGTCAACAGGGGACAGACGGAGACAAGAGAACAGCCATTGTGAGTGGCCTGATCATATACCCACTATGAGAAAATTAGACATGCCAGACCTATCTTGGTTGAATTTTGTTGTTGTTCAGTCAGTCATGTCTGATTCTTTGCAACCCCACTGACTGCAGCAAACCAGGTTCCCCTGTCCTTCACCATCTCCCAGAGCTTGCTCAAACTTATGTCCATTGAGTTTGTGATACCATCTAACCATCTCATCCTTTGTCATCCTCTTCTCCTCCTGCCTTCAATCTTTACCAGCATCAGAGTCTTTTCTAATGAGTTGGCTCTTTGCATCAGGTGCCCAAGAAATTCAAAGGCTTGAGGAGATTAAAGTGCTAGAGTTGATTTGTCATTTAAGACCTATTCACTCACACTGGTGATCTTGGAGAGACAGCAGTGAGTGGTGGCTTGAAGTGAACTCTTAGTTCTCTGCCAGGAATTGAATCTGGGTAGCCTCAATGAAAACCAGGAATCCTAGGTGCGAGTCTACCAGGGGCTAGAGGTTAGAAGCAAAATTCCCTGGTCCTTGCTCTCATTGAAAAATGCATTTCTCAAAGAGGCAAAATTGTTAATATCATGTACAAAGTTTATTATTAGAGACACAGCCCAGGTAGCTCAGAAGGTAAAGAACCTACCTGCCATGTAGGAGACCCAGCTTCAACCTCTGGGTTAGGAGGATTCCCCTGGAGAAGGAAATGGCAATCTACTCCAGTATTCTTGCCTGGAGAATTACACTGACAGAGAATTTTGGCAGACTATAGTCCATGGGATTGCAGGGAGTCAGACACTACTGAGCAACTAACAGACATGCAAAATGGGAGAACATACAGTGAAAGTGAAAGTCACACAGTTGTATCCAACTCTTTGCAACCCCATGGTCTATACAGTCCATGGAATTCTCCAGGCCAGAATACTGGAGTGGGTAGCTGTTCCCTTCTCCAGGGGATCTTCCTGACCCAGGAATTGAACAGGAGTCTCCTGCTTTGCAGGTGGATTCTTTACTAACTCAGCTATCAGGGAAGCCCACACAAAGAAACTATTTGTTTAATATAGAAGCAAGGCAGAGATAAACCTACAGAGAACAGGTGTGGGTGTCCTCTCTAATGAGGAGTAGGGCAGTAAAGAGGTAGTTAAGTCATTTATATAGGGCAGTTCTTTCTTTACCTTTGATCGATTATCTAGTTTCTTTTTCCACACCTAACCTAGCACCCTCCCCAACATCTGTGTGCAACTCTTTTCCAGCATGGATTACAGCCCAAAGGCCTTTTGGATATTAGTATCACTTATTATGAGGTGGCGCCCCTCCTTCCTGACTCCCAAGGAATCTTTCTGCACATGTGCAGTGTCTCCCTGCCCCAAGGATATTGACCTTTTAATCAAACAGGGTTTAGCCTCCCTCTGTTCCTGCCATAGCTGTAATCTTAAAGTGTCTAAGAGGCAAAGACTAGCTATTTACACTATTTCTGTTATTTCCATCTCAAACTGCAAATAGGGCTCATTGCAAATATCTATCCTAGAGGCCACCTGCCTCCTTCCTCAGGAAATGTGAACAGGAGGCTGTTGTAAATAACTAGCCTGGAGTCCATCTAACTCCTGCCTTGCTGAGAGTCTTAAGGATATACTTTTATCCTCTTTATGGAAAAAATGACTTGTGAGAGTAATCTTTGCATCACTGAAGAGCAGGCCTCCGCAGGCCAGACATAACAGGAGAACTGCAGTCACTGAACTGGGAAGTCTAAACTCAATTAGAGTAATTTGATCCCCCAGGTAGCAGGGGCCAAGTTATAGCACTCACCTCAAAAGCAAGGTGAGCATGGTAATGGCTGCAGAATAACCAAATTCCACAGACCTGAGATATTGGCTAGTTGATCATGGTTTCCCTACAGTGAAATACACAGGAAGAATATTAAATTCTTACTTGATTTGTATAAGCAATAAAGTCCTGAGTCAAGTAAGCACAAGTCTAAACAGAATCATAAAAGCAGAGTGTCATGGTCCCTTAATCTCCCAGACTTGAGCCAGTTTACAGACACAGAATGCTTTGAATTAAGGAGGCTGGGTTCCTTTCAGGCTACCAATTTATATTGTGAGTCTTTCTCTCAGCCTTTCCTAATGGGACCTACAGCCTTAGGGTTAACTGTGCATCTGGGAAAAGGAAATAAACTCATTTTCAGGAACAACTGGATGCTGGCTATCAACTGACAGCAAATCCTGGAGACCAAAAGCATCACTGTGACTCAGAGTAGGGGTTATGGAGGTCAGATGATCAGTTGAGTTTTATCTAGGTCCATCTCACAACAGGCCCAGTGGCTCCCACACCCATCTTGTAATTTCCACAGTTCTGGAGCCTAATTGGAATAGATAAACTCAGTAGCTAAAAGAAGACCCACACTGATTCTCTGACTGTGTGATGAGGACTATTATTTTAGGAAAGATCAAGTGGAAGCCACCAGAGGTGTCTCTATCTAGGAAAATAGTGAAGTCCAAAGAAACTGAATTCCTAGAGAAATTTAAGAGATTAACACCATGATCAAGGAGTTGAGAAAATCTGAGGTGAGACCTCCCATCACACCCCATTCATCTCATCTACTGGCCTGTGCAGAAGACAGATGGCTTTGGAGTAAGGACGGGGATTGCTATAGACTTAACCAGGTGATGATTCCAGTTGCAGCTGTGGTAACAGATTGATTTTATTACATGAGCAAATGAACACATCCCTGGTACCATTTATGCAGCCATTTATCTAGAAAATGTTTTTTCTCAATACCTTTTATTAAAGACTAACAGAAGCAGTTTACTTTCAGCTGGCAAGGCTAGCAAATCACATTTACTGTCCGCTCCCAGAGGTTTATAAACCCTCTGGTTCTATGTCATAATTCTGTTCACCAACAACTTTATCAGATTTCCCATCCACAAGATGCCACACTGGTCCATTACATTGACATCATTGTGCTGACTGCATCTAGTGAGCAAGAACTAGAAACTATTCTACACTGATTAGTAAGGTATGTACTAGTCAGTGTATGGGAAATAAATCTGATGAAAACTCAGGAATTCTACTTCAGTGAAATTTGTAGATATCATGTAGTATATTCCATGCACAAGAAGCTTTTTAGGTGAAGGATAAGTGGCTACATCCAGCCTTTTCTACAACCAAAAAGAGGCACAGTACCTAGGAAGACTTTGGGTTTTAGAGGTAACTTATTCCTGTCCTGAAGGTGTCATTTCATTTCAACTACCACATGACTTGAGACATTGCTATTTTTGAGTGGAGCTCCAATGCAGGAGATATAAGAGATGTGAGTTTGATCCATTGGTCTGGAAGATGCCCTGCAGGAGGGCATAGCAACCCACTCCAGTATTCTTGCCTGGAGAATCCCATGGACAGAGGAGCCTGGTGGACTAAGGTCCATAGGGTTTCAAAAGTCAGATATGACTAAAGCGACAAAGTGCGCATGCACAGAACAAGAGAGGACTCTACACCAGGTCCAGGCTGCTGGACAATCAACTTCCCATCTTGGGCCAAGAGATCCAACAGATCAAGTGGTGCTTGAAGTGTCATAGAGGTAAGGCTGCTTTTTAATGCTTTGAAAGGCCCCTCCAATTGCATTCCAGTCCAGGCCCTTAAGATTTTAGAAAAAAGGCCTACTATCCTCCGTAAATAGCTATTTTTGAGAAAAAACTCCTGGACTGCTGCTGAGCTTTAGTAGAGACTGAATGCTGCATCATGGGCAACCGAGTTACCACGTGACCTGGACTGCTCACCATGAACTGATGCCCCAAGCCATAAGGTTGGGCATGCACATCAGTGCTCCATCATCTAATGGAATTGATTTATATGTGATTAAGACTGATAAAGCCCTGAAGGCACAAGTAAATAGATAAAGTGGTCCAAATACCTGTAGCACCAATTTCTGTTCACTCCTGCCTTCTCTCCCTGACCCAGCACCTAGGGCCCCATGGGGAGCTCCCCATGGTCAGTCAACAGAGGAGGAAAAGACTCAGGCCTGGTTTACAGATGTGTCTGAGTGCTATGCAAGGACCACTTGGAAATGGACAGCTGCTGTGCTACTGCCCCTTTATGGGATATCCCTGAAAGGCAGTGTGGAGGGAAAGTCCTTTCAGTGGACAGAGAATTGAGCACAGGACCTAGTTATTCACTTTACTAGGAAGAAGAAATGAACATACATGTGATTACATACTGAGTCACATACCATGATCAAAAGGGTCAATGGTCAGGGACTTGGAAGGAGCACATCTGGAAAACTGGTAACAAGAGTATTTGGGTTATAGACATGCAACTATGTCTCTCTACGTGGACAAAAAACATGAATATATTTCTGACCCACATGAATGCTCACCAAAGCTTGAGAGGATTTTAATAATCAGGTGGATAGATACCCGTCAGCTCTTTCCCCAGCCACCCTGTCATCACCCAATGGTCTCATGGACAAAGTGGTCTTGATGGCAGAGATGGAGGTGAGGCATGGGCCCAGAAACATGGACTTCTGTTGACTGTCTATGGACACAGCTGAGTTCCAATCTGTCAGCAGCACAGACCAACATCAAGTCCCTGATATGGCACAATTTTCAGGGCTGCTCATCCAGCCACCTGGTGGCAGGTTGATTACAGTGAATTATTTCCATCATAGAAGGGCAGTATTTAGTTTTCTATAACAAATGGTTAATCTGGATTTTTTTTTTTCATCCCCTGCATGCAGTGCTTCTGACAATGCTAATACCCATGAATTAAAAAATAATAATAACTTAGCTGTCCTTAAAAGAGACAGAAAAGGAAAATACCACATGGAAAAGAGAGAGAAGCCCACATGAAGATGGAGGCAGAGATTATGGTGATGTGGCCCCAAGCAGAAAAATGCCAAGAACCACAAGAACTGGAAGAAGGAAGGTAAGACTGCTCCATAGTGGTTTTGGAGGGAACCCAACCCTGCTGCCACTTTTACTTTGGCACTTCTGTCCTCCAAATTTCTATTATCTTAAGTAAAAAAAGAAAAAAGAAAAGAAAAGAAAATGACTTAACATTCATCTTGATACTCCACACAGCATTGCTTGTGATCAAGGATTGCACTTCACAGCAAATGGAACACAGCAATGGGCTCGTGCTCATGGAATCCACTGATGTTGCCAGCCTCCCCACTATCCTGAAGTAGCTGGTGTGGTAGAATGGCAGAGCGGCTTATTGAAGACTTCAGTATTGTACCAGTTAAGTGGCATGACTGTGGAGGGCTGGGGCAATCTTCTCCAGAAGACTCTATATGCTCTGAATTAGCATTAAATATAAGGAACTGTGTCTCTCATCACCAGGAATTATAGGTACAGAATCAGGGGAAATGGGAATGACATCACTATTACCACTAATGACCTATTAGCAAAATTCGTTCGTCCTTTCTTTGCAAATGTATTCTTTACCAGTCCAGCCCAGAGATCTTAGATGCAGAGGGAGTTATGCTTCGGCAAGGAGGCACAATGAATGGTTCCACTGCACTGCAAGTTAAAACAGTTATCTGGCCACTTTGGAATCCTCATAACTTTCAAAAGGCAAAGAAGTGAGCTTTTGTTCATGCTAGAGTAATTGATCCTAAAGACCAAAGGGGATCAGACTATTGCTCCACTGTGGAGGTGAGGGAGTACATTTCGAATACAAATCCCTAGCATCTTTCTCTCTGAATAAGGTTAATGGAAAATTGTCATAATTCAATTCAGGCAGAACTACTAAAGACTTACACCCTTTAAGAATGGAAATGTGATTACCAGATAAAGCGCAGTGACCTGCCTAGGGGCTTGCAGAGTGAAAGAAAAAGATATACAGAGCAAATAGTGGAAGAAGGCAGTTACAAATCCTACCACAGGGCCAGTTATAAAAATGAGGACTTTGCCATGCGTGTGTCCTCATTTTGCTATGAATATGTGTTCAGTCGGTCAGTCATGTCCAACCCTTTGTTTGCTACTCTCTGGATTGTACCCTGCCAGACTTCTCTGTCCATGGAATTTCCATGGAGTCACAAAGAGTCGTGCACCTCTGAGCGACTAACACTAACTAACACTAACTGGATCTAGGTGCCATTTCCTAACCCATGGGATCTTCCTAACCCAGGGATAAAACCCAAGTAAGTCTCTTGTGTCTCCTGCTTTGGCTGGCAAATTCTTTACCATTGTGCCACCTGGGAAGTTCTTTTGTTATGAATATATTTTCATGTAAATATCTTTGTTTTCTTCACTCTGGTATTCCTTACTATGTACCATAAGACATCATGTGAGTATTGCTACACAGGACTCACGTTCCTTACTTCTTCTAGGGGAGGGGCTAGCATCTGTTCTGTTGTATACAGGAAAGTTACATCATAACAATCAGAGCCACAACTTGGTTATTGTCTTTATTTGGAGATTAATTATAATTTAAGGAAATGTATAATGGTGCCAAGTTGACAAGAGGTGGACTTGTGATAGTTAACTTTCTGTGTCAGTTCCATTGTGCCATGGGGTGCCCAGATCTTTGATAAAAATAAGTTTTCTGAAAATAGCAATAAAATTCTAAAAATCTGTTAGGGAAATTAAATAAATAGTCTTGTTTAGGCTTCAGAGGCAAAGCAGAGCAGGCCTCTGACCTCGCTTCTAACCTGCATTGACACCGCCCTGACTATGAGTGATGGCCTGCTGTGATAGCAAGACCTGCAGCACCATAGATAAGATGGGAGTCGGTAGGTGCCCAACATGCTACAAGACATCAGTGGAGAAATAACTCCAGAAAGAATGAAGGGATGGAGCCAAAGCAAAACAATACCCAGTTGTGGATGTGACTGGTGATAGAAGCAAGGTCTGATGCTGTAAAAGCAATATTGAATAGAAACCTGGAATGTTAGATTCATGAATCAAAGCAAATTGGAAGTGGTCAAACAGGAGATAACAAGAGTGAACGTCGAGTTTCTAGGAATCAGCGAACTAAAATGGACTGGAATGTGTGAATTTAACTCAGATGGCCATTATATCTACTACCGTGGGCAAGAATCCCTTAGAAGAAATGGAGTAGCCATCATGGTCAACAAAAGAGTCCAAAATGCAGTACTTGGATACAATCTCTAAAATGACAGAATGATCTCTGTTCATTTCCAAGGAAAACCATTCAATATCACGGTAATCCAAGTCTATGCCCCAACCAGTAACACTGAAGAAGCTGAAATTGAACGGTTCTATGAAGACTTACAAGACCTTTCAGAACTAACACCCAATATAGTTGTCCTTTTCATTATAGGGGACTGGAATGCAAAAGTAGGAAGTCAAGAAACACCTGTGGCAACAGGTAAATTTGGGCTTGGAATATAGAATGAAGCAAGGCAAAGGCTAATAGAGTTTTGCCTAGAGAACACACTGATCATAGCAAACACGCTCTTCCAACAAAACAAGAGAAGACTCTACACATGGACATCACCAGATAGTCAACACCAAAATCACATTGATTATATTTTTTGCAACCAAAGATGGAGAAGCTCTACAGTCAGCAAAAACAAGACTGGGAGCTCACTGTGGCTCAGATCATGAACTCCTTATTACCAAATTCAGACTCAAATTGAAGAAAGTAGGGAAAACCACTAGTCCATTCAGGTATGACCTAAATCAAATCCATTATGATTATACAGTTGAAGTGAGAAATAGATTTAAGGGCCTACATCTGACAGATAGAGTGCCTGATGAACTATGGACTGAGGTTCATGACATTGTACAGGAGACAGGGATCAAGACCGTCTCCATGGAAAAGAAATTCAAAAAAGCAAAATGGCTGTCTGAGGAGGCCTTACAAATAGCTGTGAAAAGAAGAAAGTGAAAAGCAAAGGAGAAAAGGAAAGATATAAGATCTGAATGCAGAGTTCCAAAGAAAAGCAAGGAGAGATAAGAAAGCTTCCTCAGTGATCAGTGCAAATTACTAGAGGAAAACAACAGAATGGGAAAGACTAGAGATCTCTTCAAGAAAACTAGTGATAGCAGGAGAAAATTTCATGCAAAGACGGGCTTGATAAAGGACAGAAATGGTCTGGACTTAACAGAAGCAGAAGATATTAAGAAGAGGTGGCAAGAATACACAGAATTGTACAAAAAATATCTTCATGACCCAGATAATCATAATGGAGTGATTACTCATCTAAGCCAGACATCCTGGAATGTGAAGTCAAGTGGGCCTTAGAAAGCATCACTATGAACAGCTAGTGGGAGTGATGGAATTCCAGTGGAGCTATTTCAAATCCTGAAAGATGATGCTGTGAAAGTGCTGCACTCAATATGCCAGCAACTTTGGAAAACTCAGCAGTGGCCACAGGACTGGAAAAGGTCAGTTTTCATTCCAGTCTCAAAGAAAGGCAATGCCAAAGAAGGCTCAAACTACTGCACAATTGCACTCATTTCACACGCTAGTAAAGTAATACTCAAAATTCTCCAAGCCAGACCTCAGCAATACGTGAACTGTGAACTTCCTAATGTTCAAGCTGGTTTCAGAAAAGGCAGAGAAACCAGAGATCAAATTGCCAACATCCACTGGATCATGGAAAAAGCAAGCGAGTTCCAGAAAAACATCTATTTCTGCTTTATTGAATATGCCAAAGCCTTTGACTGTGTGAATCACAACAATCTGTGGAAAATTCTTTAAGAGATGAGAATATCAGACCACTTGACCTGCTCTTGAGAAACCTGTATGCAAGTCAGGAAGCAACAGTTAGAACTGGACATGGGACAACAGACTGGTTCCAAATAAGAAAAGGAGTATGTCAAGGCTGTATATTGTCACCCTGATTTTTTTTTTTTTTACTTTATTTTACTTTACAATATTCAGGATTGGGATCACCCTGCTTATTTAACTTATATGCATAGTACACCATGAGAAACGTTGGGCTGGAAGAAGCACAAGCTGGAATCAAGATTGCCAGGAGAAATATCAATAACCTCAGATACACAGATGACCCCACCCTTATGGCAGAAAGTGAAGAGGAACTAAAAGGTCTCTTGATGAAAGTGAAAGAGGAGAGTGAAAAAGTTGGCTTAAAGCTCAACATTCAGAAAACAAAGATCATGGCATCCGGTCCCATCACTTCATGGGAAATAGATGGGGAAACAGTGTCAGACTTTATTTCGGGGGGGCTCCAAAAATCACTGCAGATGGTGATTGCAGCCATGAAATTAAAAGATGCTTACTCCTTGGAAGAAAAGTTATGACCAACCTAGATAGCATATTCAAAAGCAGAGACATTACTTTGCCAACAAAGGTCCGTCTAGGTAAGGCTTTGGTTTTTCCAGTGGTCACGAATGGATGTGAGATTTGGACTTTGAAGAAAGCTGAGTGCCAAGAATTGATGCTTTTGAACTGCGGTGTTGGAGAAAACCCTTGAGAGTCCCTTGGACTGCAAGGAGATCCAACCAGTCCATTCTGAAGGAGATCAGCCTTGGGATTTCTTTGGAGGGAATGATGCTGAAGCTGAAACTCCAGTACTTGGCCACCTCATGCAAAGAGTTGACTCATTGGAAAAGACTCTGATGCTGGGAGGTATTGGGGGCAGGAGGAGAAGGGGACGACAGAAGATGAGATGGCTGGATGGCATCACTGATGCGATGGACGTCACTCTGAGTGAACTCCGGGAGTTGGTGATTGACAGGGAGGACTGGCGTGCTGCAATTCATGGGGTCGCAAAGATTCAGACACGACTGAGCAACTGAACTGAACTGAACTGAACTGAATTTTTCTCTAAGAATGAATTAAAAATCAATTTTATTTGAAATAATGATAAAGATGACATGAGATGACAGACTATGAAAAATCAATAAAATAATGCTGTTAAAAATTAAAAAAATGTAAATTAATATTTGAAAGTACTATGTTTGATTTGATTGTACCATGTTAGATGTCGTTTTACTATGACCATGAAAATAAGTCATTGTACTGTGTTAGAAGTATGAAGTTATGTGATATATTTTTGATAACTGTAGGAGTGGCTTGTCATTTTTTTAAGTCATTGTACTATGTTACAAAGAAGTCATTGTGCTATGTTAGAAGTATGAAATTATCTGTGATATATTTTTTGATAACTGTAGGAGTGGCTTGTAATTTTTTAAAGCAACTCAGACTAATATCAACTACTTCGTCAATTCAGTTGTAGCACTACTTACGATAGGTACTCCTTTTCTATATCTTAGTCTTTAACAGCCATTGCTTTATGCTATTGTGAGGTTGCCAAAATGATTAGAGAGGGTTTCCTGATTCCTTTATTATCATCAATGAAATGGTTCACAACTTGATCAAAAGTCACTTGGGCATCACACAGTTTTAAGAATGTATGAAATAAATAAGATATAGACATAAAAATTTAGATGAAGTATAATAATTATCATTATCATCTAATGTCAGAATAAATTGCCAAAGACCAACTAATAGTGTCATAAAAGTTACTACCCATTTGATCAGTTGTTTCATGTGCTTATAAAATGTGTTATTTCAGATCAGCTTACACACAATGATCAACGCAATCTAGGAGCAGAGAATTAAAAACAAATAACTGCTTGTAAAATAATTTATAAAATTTTATGTAAGTAGATTCTGGAGCTAAGCAATTTTATTTTCAACAAACACTGTGACTAAGACCTACAAATAAATACATAGTCAATTAAGCAAGGTATTAAACATGTATATAGGTTTTATTAAAAATGTTATTACTAGATTTTTTTCAATATCATTGCAACTCGTGTGGTGTGTAAACTATTCTGAGTCAGGATTTATGTGATTTTAATTTATATACACAAAACAGTTACTAATATTCAACAATAATCCTTATTGTGAAATTGTTTTTTTTTTTTTGTTTTGTTTTGTTTTTTGTTTTTTTTTTAGTTTTTATTTTTTAAATTTTACAATCTTTAATTCTTACATGCATTCCCAAACATGAACCCCCCTCCCACCTCCCTCCCCATAACATCTTTCTGGGTCATCCCCATGCACCAGCCCCAAGCATGCTGCATCCTGCGTCAGACATAGACTGGCGATTCAATTCACATGATAGTATACATGTTAGAATGTCATTCTCCCAAATCATCCCACCCTCTCCTCTCCTCTGAGTCCAAAAGTCCGTTATACACATCTGTGTCTCTTTCCCTGTCTTGCATACAGGGTCGTCATTGCCATCTTCCTAAATTCCATATATATGTGTTAGTATACTGTATTGGTGTTTTTCTTTCTGGCTTACTTCACTCTGTATAATCGGCTCCAGTTTCATCCATCTCATCTTTTTCTCATAACATATTCCCAAGACTCTTGTATTATTTATTCTGAATGCTATTACTAAATTGGAAAAATATATTACAAATAAAACCCATTTCAGCGCAATTTAAATTATCTTTATGATCAGTCAATTCCTTTATTTAACCTAGTTTGAAAGACCAATTTCTTGAACATAAAACTCTCCTCCATTTTAATAATGTTTTAGTACAAAATTTTGATTTTTAGAGAAAATGAAACAAAACACCATAATTGCCCCAGTTAATAGGTAATGCTTACAAAATGCACAAGAAAATGAAGAGTAACATGAACAACTTCAGCAGCTATGCAGCCAGGCCAGAGGACTGTGATAAACTGGGTCACTCACAGTTGAGGGATGTGTCAATAGACTGAGATTGTACATTATTATTACTGAAGGCCTGTACCTTCCATCTGCTACTTTACTTCTTTGCCTTCTGCTGACAATCTTTTCTCTGTTTTGTTTCCACTTATCACTTTTACTTTTTATTTCTATCTTGAACTCAAGATTCCAAAAAGAGACTACCTAGTTGGGTCCAGTTTTCAGTAAGCAGTAAACTTCAGGATGGAATCCTCCCAGGTGTCTAATGAAATACTGAGTCTTAGTGAAGTGCTGATCTTCGTCTAATCAGTTATGATCTTCACTTTGGAATAATGTGGAACACCTCTGAAAGTGGATCTAGGTGGACCAGTGGATCAGAAGCTCTTAAGCTTTACTGAAAGGGCCCAGGTAAATGATGAGCACATTGAAGAGCTTCTTCAATACAAGCATGATATTTTATATATATGACAGTGTCCAGCCTGTCGTGCATGTATTGATAAGAGCCTCCTTCTACATTTTATTTATATTGGAATGAAATATAGTATATTTGGCTGAAGAATTGATGCTTTTGAACTGTGGTGTTGGAGAAGACTCTTGAGAGTCCCTTGGACTGCAAGGAGATCCAAACAGTCCATCCTAAATGAGATCAGCCATGGGTGTTCTGTGGAAGGACTAATGCTAAAGCTGAAACTCCAATACTTTGGCCACCTCATGTGAAGAGTTGACTCACTGGAAAGACTCTGATGCTGGGAGGGATTGGGGGCAGGAGGAGAAGGGGACAACAGAGGATGAAATGCCTGGATGGCATCACTGACTCGATGGACATGGGTTTGGGTGAACTCTGGGAGCTGGTGATGGACAGGGAGGCCTGGCGTGCTGCGATTCATGGGATCGCAAAGAGTCAGACACGACTGAGAAACTGAACTGAACTGAACTGAACTGATGTAATATATAATTCAGAGAAAGATCTAAGAATTAGGAAAGAGCAATCAGGCAATGCAGCCTTCAATAATAGTATGAATAATGATAACAGAAGGTTTTGAAGAATTGCAAAGGTCAGAGAGTGATATTTATATATAAATATATGGAAAAAATTATGCTAGCATTTGTGACATGATTCTTATAGGCAACCACATTATATCTTCAGGTTAAGAAAAAGATAACCCTTATGAGAAGAAGACTTTTTTGTAAATACTTCATAGACAGTCAAAGAAAAAATAGCAACCTGAAAAAACCCACAACTGAGGATCATTTTAAGGTCTCTTGTTTTTGCATCTGCTCTAAAGCCTTAAAATTTTCTTCTCCTTTTAGTCCAAAAACAGATATTGGAAAGGACTGAGCAATCCATCCAGTACTGTGGCAAGAGGTAATAAGTTTGCATCACTTGAGAATGGACAGGATCTGGCTGCAGGAGTAGGGTTGTTGGTCAGAAGAAATAGGACAGGTAGCATTCCAGGAAAAAGGACTGATTTTACAGAACGGAAGCAAATGAGGGGAAAGAAACAAAATGAGCAGGAGTGAACAGAGCATAGTAAAAATATGAAATTGTGAAAGTAAGCTGTGGTCATTTATTTGGTCCTTAAGTGATATGTGTCATCCTTATTCTGCATGACTTGGATTTCTTGTCTGAAATATTAAGCAAAGGTACACTTTGGTGTTGTGTGTATCTATACGACATGTGTGTATCTTGGACTAATAAAAAGGAACTATTTCTCTCTTCCTTCCAGTAGTGGTAGGCAGTAGAGATCACTTACTTGGAGCTCCATCAAATAAACATGACTGGAGAAATGAAAATAGATGATAATGCAGCTTAATGCTTACTGGAACTGATAATCCAATAAGAAAAGAGTGCATCACGCAGGTAACATGTGCGCACATAGGTGTAAATAAAGCTACTACTTTAAAACGAGTGCATTTGTAGAAAGTATGGCCTTTCCATTTTTACTTGTAAAAGAAAAAATATTCTCCTTTTGTTACTTGTATTATGTATATAAACCTCCTTATCTTAGCTACCTTGATGTATCTTAATCAGACACTCTAAGAAATGCCTCATTTGAAAAGTACAGAATTTATGAATTGGATCAGAACTAAAGCTTATAGTTCAGTTCATGTCTGAAGTGACCTAAAACAACTGTATTTTCATCACGAATTCCTTATCTTTCATGTCTGAAGTTGCATCCCTAAAAACACATTTTTTTTTCATTTACAGCTTAAATATGAGAAGTTCTGTTTATTAAGTATATGTCTTTTAAAGCAAACATCATCATTATCTGTTAGGATTGAAAACTATGTTGACAAATGAAACAACATCAAATAAACTCGACCATGCAGCCCTGGAAAAGCATGAAAAAGAACACATGGCTTATATACTCCCTTAGCAGGTATTTTAATCTGTGAGATGTACAAACTTTTTTCTAAAAAGCACAAATATAAAATATTTGGATGACATATACACGTATAAAAACAAAAAGGTTTTATCACACCATTGTTTGTATTGTAGATAATTAAGATAATTGATAAGCTGCCTGTGTCACAGCTTATTGTGCCTGTGACACAATCAAAAACTTAAGTATGAATCCTGATTGCTTTTATTTACCAGGTTCATATGATTGGATGAATTAGGAGAGTGAACATAGTGATCACAGCAAGCCCAGAGCCAAAGAAAAATTTGAGCCTGAAAATCTGGGTTAGTTTTAAACTGAGGTCTATTCATTGACAACCATTTGTAGTATGGAAAAAAAAAAATAGCAGAAAAATGTACCTTTTAGCCTGTAAAAAGCATAAGAGTCAAAACGTTTCCCAGTTTTTCTGCACTTAACAGTATTTATTACTTCCAGAGCAACCCAATACATGATACATAAAATAAGAATATTTTTCTCTATTGCCGCAGTTAGTTTTGATGACTGTTCTCTGTCATAGTTTATACTTAATTTTCTTCCACTCCAGTAAAAGTCCTTTGATGTTTTAGAGATGATGTATGCATAGTCTCCTTCTCTTCAAATACCTAATCCTTGTGTGCAAAAATATTGATTTAAAAAGAAATTTGTTAAATACATTTATAGCAGAGCTATAAACCTTTTTTAAAAAAAAATATGAGCATTAGATAAAGCAGATTTTTAGTGTAGTCTTTTTAGTTTAATGAGATATTTGAAAATAACATAGTTTGTGGAACCAAGCATCTTAACAATATTAAATAGAAAATTTTCAATCTATTCATGGTCTTGTTTTGTGGAAATTATTTATCTACATCCTGTAGACAATAAAAAAAAATTCTCTAGGGCAATGGCAACATCACACATCATACTCTTAGAGCGCACAGCAAAAACAGTAGTAAACACAGATCAGCAAAGACTATATCTACACATGTAACTTGAAGCAAAAGTTTGAGACATCTAGACAAGCAAAAAAGGCTTTTATTTTTCTAAAAATGTAAGGTACCAAGGGTAGGAGTAAAATTTCTCTTGAATTAACCTTTACACATAGCGTCAATTGTCCCTAGAAAACATTGCCAGGCTTAGAAAATAGATCTTTAAAAATACCATTATTCATATTTGGAAAAATTCAATTCCATTTCTGAATGTGCATATTTTGCAATAATGATATGCTTTACATAAAGAGGGGGAAAATGACTGCAGATCTACAGGACATTTAAGGTCTGTTCAAACCAGTACATCTCTTTAGATAAGTTTCAAAGATGAAACTTTTGAAATTTTTGCTATTAAAGGAAATCATAATTTGATTCTTGATTTCCCCTAGTTTACTCAATAGCATTGCTTACATATTGTCAAGATGAAATTCTGTGTAGCAAGAACTATTTAAGCCAAAAAATCTCTCTACTAACACAGTTGATTTGGCAAGTACATGGCCTGAATAAAAAGGAACATTTAAAAATGTTTGGGAATGCCTGTAAGAATTAAAGATTTTAAAATTAAAAAAATAGAAAACTAAAAAAAAATAAAAAATAAAAATAAAAATGCTAAATCTTTGTTATTTCTAGAGTGCTATTTGAGAAAAAAAATAGAAAATGTTGTCAGTAATGTATTTGTTAAATAAATATTTATATTCCTCAGAAACATATGACATCAAAATTAAACATTTTGTTTGACAGAACAGAAATAGAAATTTTGGCAACTATGAGTATTTACTCCTTGTAAGCATCCACATTTTACAACTTAAAATCATTTTTATTTTCACCCAAACAAAATAAAGTGGATTTGGTTTTTATTTATGGGCGTCAGAGCAGGGAAGCTCTGGCATCTTTTACTTAATGGGCGTTTTTATCTTCAATCACACTTATGATTAGACTTCCATCATTCCATGAACTTCTATTATAACAAAAATGTTATTGGATTTTAAATGAGCAACTCTGTAATATGCTCTATGCTTAATCCTTTCTTCTACTTGAGTTAGCACAGGGCAAGAAAGAAGTCATAACTCCAGACATGCTACATCTGCAGAAGAATTTGTACTAGGCAATGATCCTGGTTTTGTTCAAATTAACGGGCCATCATTTGATAAGAGATAATTTGCTTGATCAAAATAAAGAGTTTGAGATGTATAGTATGTACCCGGGTTACCTTGTTTTCAGATTCAATCAGACCAACATTGCATGCAGTTTTCTTTCCTAGTCAAGAAAAAGAAATTACTGTAACTTGTAAGAGCCATTATTGTCATGTAAGAATTAAAGATTTTAAAATTTAAAAATAAAAAAATTAATTAATTTTAAAAAATAAAAAAATTAAAAAAAAACAGAGAAAGACACCACAAGAAAATATAACTATAGACCAATATTTCTTATAAATATAAACATAAAAATTTTCCATAAAATACTAACGAAGCAAATCCAGCAACATATAAATGCAATTATACAAAATGATCGGAGAAGGCAATGGCACCCCACTCCAGTACTCTTGCCTGGAAAATCCCATGGATGGAGGAACCTGGTGCGCTGCAGTCCATGGGGTCACTGAGTCAGACACGACTGAGTGACTTCACTTTCACTTTTCACTTTCATGCATTGGAGAAGGAAATGGCAACACACTCCAGTATTCTTGCTTGGAGACTCCCAGGGACGGGGGAGCCTGGTGGGCTGCTGTCTTTGGGGTCACACAGAGACGGACACGACTGAAGTGACTTAGCAGGAGCACCAAACAAAATGATCAAGCAGGATATATTCTAGAATGCAAGGTTGGTAGAACATCCAAAAATCACATATGCTGATGTAGCACATCAACAGAATAGAAAACAAGACACACATGGCCCTCTTATCAGACACAAAAACAGAATTTGACAAAATCCCAAGACCCATTCATGATAAAAACATGTTAACAAATTAGGAATAAAAGGGAACTTCTTTAACTAGATCTACCAAAAAATATATATATGAAAGACTCAAAGCTAACATTATATTTATTGATGAAATGCTTGATCTTTCTCCTTAAAACTAGGAACAAAAAAAGAACATATGCTCTCTCTACTCTGACACATTATTCTGGAAGTTCTAACAAGGGCAATTTAAGAAGAAAAGAATTAAAATATTCATTTGGAAAGAAAAATAAAATTTGTTTCTAGTTGCAGATGACATGTTTGTTTACACAGAAAATTCTAAGAAAGCCAATGAAAATTCATCCCACTAAATGGATGAAAATATTTGAAAATAATTTATCTGAAGAGATACTTGTCTCAAAAATATATAAAGAACCCATATATTATAAACTCTTACATATTATAACTCATGATAAGAAGACAAGTAACTTAATATGTATATTTATGTCTGATATTGTCACCCTGCATATTTAACTTACATGCAGAGTACATCATGAGAAACGCTGGGATGGAAGAAGCACAAGCTGGAATCGAGATTGCCAGGAGAAATATCAATAACCTCAGATATGTAGGTGACACCACCCTTATGGCAGAAAGTGAAGAGGAACTAAAAGCCTCTGATGAAAGTGAAAGTGGAGAGTGAAAAAGTTGGCTTAAAGTTCAACATTCAGAAAACTAAGATCATGGCATCTGGTCCCATCACTTCATGGGAAATAGGTGGGGAAACAGTGGACAGAGTGGCAGACTTTATTTTGGGGGACTCCAAAATCACTGTAGATGGTGACTGCAACCATGAAATTAAAAGACGCTTACTCCTTGGAAGAAAAGTTATGATCAACCTAGATAGAATATTGAAAAGCAGAGACATTACTTTGCCAACAAAGGTCTGTCTAGTGAAGGCTATAGTTTTTCTAGTGGTCATGTATGGATGTGAGAGTTGGACTGTGAAGAAAGCTGAGAACCAAAAAGTTGATGCTTTTGAACTGTGGTGCTGGAGAAGACTCTTGAGAGTCCCTTGGACTGCAAGGAGATCCAACCAATCCATTCTGAAGGAGATCAGCTCTGGGATTTCTTTGGAAGGAATGATACTAAAGCTGAAACTCCAGTACTTTGGCCACCTCATGCGAAGAGTTAACTCATTGGAAAAGACTCTGCTGCTGGGAGGGATTGGGGGCAGGAGGAGAAGGGGACAACCGAGGATGAGATGGCTGGATGGCATCACTGGCTCGATGGGCATGAGTCTGAGTGAACTCCGGGAGTTGGTGATGGACAGGGAGGCCTGGCGTGCTGCGATTCATGGGGTCCCAAATAGTCGGACACGACTGAGCAACTGAACTGAACTGAACTGAACTGATCACAGCTGTTTTGAGCAGACTTCAGCTTGGCTACTTTGGGAACAGCCTGTCCCCTTAGAACTGGATGGTATTAGGCTTACAGGATGTTTGAGTTGCAAGCTATTTAGGCTGTTTGAAAATTATTCTTTTAATCTAGAGATAAAAAGGAACTCCAAATAAGATAACAGTTATCTGAATATTTTGAGTACACCCCACCTACAGGGGCCCCAGTTGAGTTTAGTTTAATAACTGTGATTCTTTCTCATGCACATTTACTAAATGAACAGACAACTAAAGTCAGTTTGAACTATCAGTGGCCTCAATAAGGAATGTTTTAAATCCCCAAACTTACTTTTCTTAAAATTGACTGCACTACCATAGATCTAAAATTTCCCAAACTGAATGGCATGATATGTCAGTCGATATTTTGAAGCTTCTAAATGTTATCGTGAACCTTGAATTGCCTCTCTGCAAAATAAACTTTTAAGATGAACTAAGGCAAAACAAACAAACAAAACACACACACAAAGAAAGAAAAGATACCTTCCAAAGCCTCAAGCTCCTCTCACCAGATCCTTTGCCTCAGGTGCCACTCCAGATCCATCTTTCTCTTTTTTTTTTTTCTTCTACACCAATTATACCTTCTCTATACTGACAGATCCCCCATCTTAATTTTCTCATCAAATTTCCCTTTTTCTTTGAAACTCATCTCAGCCCCCATTTCCCCTAAATCCATAGGAATCTATCCAGTTAAAATGAAACCTTCTGAGGATCCAGAGGACAAACCCTTGTTATAACAACGATTTTCACAAAGTAACAAAAGACCCTTACAGATTTCCTACAGAATTTAATATAGTCATTCTAATGTATCAACGTGCTTTCTCTTGCTTATATTAGCTGCTTTATATGCTTGTCAGTGAAGCCCAGGTCCAGCTTTGGATAAAAATCACTAATTGGGAAAGTCCTGACAGGTCTCTAAAACTATACCTGGGAGACCAGTTGCTAACTTCTATGATTAGGCTCAGGAAATTGCTAGGCAATTTCAATGAGCAAATTCCTAGGGCTTTTCTGAAGACTGTTAATCAGAACAAAACTCAGGTTTGCATACAAAACTTGATGAATATATTCATAGTTATTTCAATCAACTTCAGATTATTATTAAAGAAAAGTCTGATCTTCTAGTAAAAATGACAAGGAAGGAATGGAAAAGCTATGTTCACTCCCGAGTCAGTTACTTTGTCAAACCACCTCTCTCATAATCTAGATGAGTCATCTCAAAAGAAAACCACCAAAATTTTTTTGACTGTTACTTTTTATTTTAAATTTTGGGGGATATAACCATTTTACAATATTGTGTTAGTTTAGCCAAGTGATTCTGTTATACAAATGCATATATCCACTCTTTTAAATATTCTTTTCCCATATAGGTCATTACAGAGTATTGTTCCATATGCTATGCAGTACATCCTTATTAGTTACTTATTTTATATATAGTAGTGGGTCTGAGGTAAGGGATAAATTGGAAGATTTGGATAGACAGAGTCTACCAATATTTTTAATCTTCAACTGAAGCAAGTGAAAGACCTTAAATAAAATCAAAACTCTCCTAGGTTCTTCTGTTATTGCAAAGAGCCACCACTGAGGAAGACATTATTACAAATTTTAAAAAACCTGGCACTTTCAGCCTTCTAACTGGACTTGCCAACATTCTCCGAATTCTCAGTAGTGAGGCTGTGAGGAACTGCAGGGCCTCATCTGAATCCTTCCTCTCAGTTGGTCTGGGGAAATATTTGTCCAGATTGGTGATGAGCTCTTCCAGTCCTAGATGACACCAGAGTCACACTCTTGGTACTCAACCTCATTACTATAAAGCAGCCCCCACCTCAGAGGACTGGAACAGTTCCAGTAGTGGGGCTCTCTAGTGAACCTCCAGAGGTTCCTAACTCTGAACCAATACTATTTTGTTTAGGCCCTTTGAGAGATGCATGCTCTTTTCTCTGAGTTCTTCTGCCACTGATTGCTTGAAAAGTAAAGAATCTGCTTGTAAGGCAGGAGACACTGGAGACTTGGGTTAGATCCCTGTGTTGAGAAGATACCCCTGGAGGAAGAAATGGCAATCCACTTCAGTATTTTTGCCTGGAGAATCCCATGGACAGAAGAGCCTTCCAGGCTACAGTCCATGGGGTCGCAAAGAGTCGGACACGACTGAAGTGACAGAGCACAGGCACACACATCCCCTTATTAGGCCAGGACTTAGATTTGTTTCTCCCAAAGAGGGATATAGCTCTTCAACCTGATGGTGGTCATCAAGGTACACAACAAGGTGACTTAAGTGACCCTTTGACTTTTTTTTTTTTTTACTTATTCTGTCTCTGATGGTGCTAGAACTGATAGTGGAAATACTCATCATTCACCTTTTGAATCTGCTACCACCCTCCTTAAGGGCAACATTTACAACTAATATGGGCAGAATTCACAGCACACCTCCTATCAGGATTCGAACAGATCCCTTATATCCTCTCGTAAGAATTATTCAATATGATGTAAAGAAATTTTTCAAGATATAAGGCCCATAATAGAAGATTATCATTACCCATATAGCACTCCCATTTAGCAATGAGAAAATCTGAGGGCAGAGGTTTGTCTAAGACCTCTCAGCAATAAAGAACATTGTTATCCTTTGACACCTTTTTATTCCTAATCTCATACCCTGCTAAAATCCATTCCCACTGGAAGCAAATTCTTTGCTATAATTGATTTATGCAGTGCATTCTCTAGTATTCTTATTGATGAAGTTTGCCAATACCTTTTTGCCTTCACTTTGGAAGAAAAGCAGTTTACCTAGGCAATAATGCCTCAGGGATTTACTGAGAATCCTTCTTATTTCTCACAAATTCTGAAGGCTGATCTAGATGATATAAAGTTCCCTAGGGCTTCTAATTTGCTGCAATATGTGGATGATTTGGTTCTTTTCTCTCTTTTTCAGGCCTCCTCACAGGAAAACATCATCTACTTACTTGCTAAAGCTTTTATCCTTAAAGGGACATAAAGTCACCAAGGAAAAAAATTGCAATTTTCTCAAACCCAGGTTTGATATTTAGGGCATCTGATATCAGAACAAGGGCTACACCTAGATCCATATCAATTGCATGGTGAGCTAAGCTTCCCAAAACTAACTTGTAGCTTAAGTTTTCTCAGGCTTGTTAGTTATTTCTCAGGCTGATTGGTTTCTCAATTCAGCTCATTTCAGTTCAGTCACCCAGTCATGTCCAACTCTTTGGATTGCATCGCTCCAGGCTTCCCTGTCCACCACCAACTCCTGGAACTTACTCAAACTCATGTCCATCAAGTCGGTGATGTCATCCAACCATCTCATCCTCTGTTGTCCCCTTCTCCTTCTGCCCTCAATCCCTCCCAGTATCAGGGTCTTTTCCAATGAGTCACTTCTTCGCATGAGGTGGCCAAAATAGTGGAGTTTCAACTTTAGCATCAGTCCTTCCAAAGTACACCCAGGATTGATCTCCTTTAAAATGGACTGATTGGATATCCTTGCAGTCCAAAGGACTCTCAAGGGTCTTCTCCAACACCACAGTTCAAAAGCATTAATTCTTTGGCACTCAGCTTTCTTCACAGTCCACCTCTCACATCCATACATGACCCCTGGAAAAACCATAGCTTTGACTAGATAGACCTTTGTTGGCAAAGTAATGTCTCTGCTTTTGAATATGCTGTCTATGTTGATCATAACTTTTCTCCCAAGGAGTAAGCATCTTCTAATTTCATGGCTGCAATCACTATCTGCAGTACAAAGTCTCATTTATAACAAGGTGAGTAGGTCATAGAGATTTACTGGACAGCACAGTAATTGCAATGAACAATACTATGCTGTCCGCTTTAAGATTTTCTAAGAAGTTATCCCTTATGTTAGATGCTCTTATTCTATAGAAATAAATAAATAAAGAGGGCAAGAGGAAACTTTTGGCAGTAATAGGTTTATAGTAATCATTGTGATGACAACTTCACAACTGTATACTTACCTCCAACCTCTTCAAACTGTGTACATTAGTATGTGCAGCCTTTTGCATGTTATGTTAATCATGCCTCAATAAAGTGCTCTAAGACAGACATATAGATCAATGGAACAAAATAGAAAGCCCAGAGATAAATCCACACACATATGGACACCTTATCTTTGACAAAGGAGGCAAGAATATACAATGGAGTAAAGACAATCTCTTTAACAAGTGGTGCTGGGAAAACTGGTCAAACACTTGTAAAAGAATGAAACTAGATCACTTCCTAACACCGCACACAAAAATAAACTCAAAATGGATTAAAGATCTAAATGTAAGATCAGAAACTATAAAACTCCTAGAGGAGAACATAGGCAAAACACTCTCAGACATAAATCACAGCAGGATCCTCTATGATCCACCTCCCAGAATTCTGGAAATAAAAGCAAAAATAAACAAATGGGATCTAATTAAAATTAAAAGCTTCTGCACAACAAAGGAAAATATAAGCAAGGTGAAAAGACAGCCTTCTGAATGGGAGAAAATAATAGCAAATTAAGCAACTGACAAACAACTAATCTCAAAAATATACAAGCAACTTCTGCAGCTCAATTCCAGAAAAATAAACGACCCAATCAAACAATGGGCCAAAGAACTAAACAGACATTTATCCAAAGAAGACATACGGATGGCTAACAAACACATGAAAAGATGCTCAACATCACTCATTATTAGAGAAATGCAAATCAAAACCACAATGAGGTACCACTTCACACCAGTCAGAATGGCTGCGATCCAAAAATCTGCAAGCAATAAATGCTGGAGAGGGTGTGGAGAAAAGGGAACCCTCCTACACTGTTGGTGGGAATGCAAACTAGTACAGCCACTATGGAGAAGAGTGTGGAGATTCCTTAAAAAATTGCAAATAGAACTATCTTATGACCCAGCAATCCCACTTCTGGGCATACACACCGAGGAAACCAGAATTGAAAGAGACACATGTACCCCAATGTTCATCGCAGCACTGTTTATAATAGCCAGGACATGGAAACAACCTAGATGTCCATCAGCAGATGAATGGATAAGAAAGCAGTGGTACATATACACAATGGAGTATTACTCAGCCATTAAAAAGAATTCATTTGAATCAGTTCTGATGAGATGGATGAAACTGGAGCCGATTATACAGAGTGAAGTAAGCCAGAAAGAAAAACACCAATACAGTATACTAACACATATATATGGAATTTAGGAAGATGGCAATGACGACCCTGTATGCAAGACAGGGAAAGAGACACAGATGTGTATAATGGACTTTTTGGACTCAGAGGGAGAGGGAGAGGGTGGGATGATTTGGGAGAATGACATTCTAACATGTATACTATCATGTGAATTGAATCGCCAGTCTATGTCTGACGCAGGATGCAGCATGCTTGGGGCTGGTGCATGGGGATGACCCAGAGAGATGTTTTGGGGAGGGAGGTGGGAGGGGGGTTCATGTTTGGGAATGCATGTAAGAATTAAAGATTTTAAAATTAAAAAAAAAAAAAAAAACAAAGAAAAGGAAAATGAAAAAAAAAACAAAAACAAAAGCAAAGCACTATTCTGGCCTACACATAGAGGCAACTGAACATAAGCTGAATCCACGAAAGAAAGTGAAGTTGCTCAGTCATGTCCAGTTCTTTGAGACCCCATGGTCTGTGGACTACCAGGTTCCACCATCCATGGGATTTTCTAAGCAAGAATACTGGAGTGGGTTGCCATTTCCTTCTCCAGGAGATCTTCCTGACCCAGGGACTGAACCTGAGTCTCCCACATGATAGGCATTGTAGGCAGACGCTTTACCGTCTGAGCCACCAGGGAAGATCCAATAAGCTGAATAAATAGATAAAAATCCAAGCCAGAGATCAAGGTCAGTGATTCAGAAGAAAACATCCAAAAAATAGAATGTAAGAAACAGTACTTGAAAAATATGACAAGGGTAGAAAATCAAGCAAGAGAATTCAATCTCCATGTAGAAGAAAGCAAGAAAGAGAAAGTTTAGTAGTCAAATAACAAGCCAATCACAAGGAAACCTATGTCATTACTAGCTTTAAAAAACAAAAATAACTCTTGTGGTATGATGAAAGTGTGTTAGTTGTTCAGTCATGTCCAGCTATTTGCACCCCATGGATGATAGCCCACCAAGCTCCTCTGTTCCTGGAATTCTCCAGGCACGAATTTTGGAGTGGATAGCCATTTTCTTCCCCAGGGGATCTTCCAGACCCAAGGATTGAACCCAGGTCTCCTGACTTGCAGGCAGATTCTTTACCATCTGAGCCACTAGGGAAGCCCTATGATGAAAGTGGTCAAGGTTAAATTAAGCAATTGTGGAGTTTGAAGAGGAACATTTATATTTTAGAAAAGCAGCATAAGAATATCCTTTGCATTTATAATTCTCCCATCAAATTCCTCTTTGATTTTTTTATTTATTTATTTTTTAATTTACAATACTGTATTGGTTTTGCCATACATTGACATGAACCCACCACAGATGTACATGAGTTCCCAATCCTGAACCCTCCTCCCACCACCCTCCCCATATCATCTCTCTGGGTTATCCCAGTGCCCCAGCCCCAAGCATCCTATATCCTGTATCGAACCTATTGGTGCCTCCATTTCCACATTCAGAGAGCTAAACAATAAGGCCATTAAAGTTTCCTTTGAGACAAAAAATCTATGTTGTATGATGCAAATAAAGTCTATTGGAATTTTCACTTCTACCACTGGAAAAGAACGTTAGAACAGCTAGGGTCATGAGTAAAACTGTTATAACATCAACAACAAATCTGTAAAATAAGAAAGAACATCCAAGTCCTTACTTGGCATTCTAGTGACAGGGATATATTACAGTGTGTTGAGACAGTTGACTGACTTGAACTCAGATAAAAGGCTATACACTTGTATCTCATGAAACATAAGGTATGAATCCTTAGAAATTTGGGACAAGTTCAGCACAATATATGAAAGTTCTTGTATTCAACAATAGACAGGTGATTTCTACCTTTCTCAAGCAAATGTTTCAAAACCTCAGAAAAGACATTTGTCTAGTATTTGCTATTCATTCTCTGACCATGCAAAATTGAATTGTCTATTTCTTCTGTGTTGCTAATTTCCTTTTCTAAAAAAATTAATAATTGAAAAATAACAATAAAATATGTGAAAAGTACCTAATGCAAGATGCCATATAAATACAACATGATATCAGCCACTTTCAGATATTACGGCATATTATAGAAATTCACCAAGTTGCAAATTTTCCTATTTCTTGTTTCCACCCACACAGATAGTCATGAAGGAAAATGCACCAAATTAAAATTCAAGACATTTGGAAAACTATTCAGAACTTTGCAAAACTGTCATTATTTAAGCAGTTTAGGAAAAAATGATGTAAAAAAACAGCCAATGCACATAAAAAAGAATTAGGTTGGTGTCAAGCACCTCATCTGAATGCACAGAGAGGAAGAACACTAAACAAGTCAGATTAATATAGAGAAATGGGTTGTTTTCCCAGAATCATTTGGTAATCAGGTAATGTATCACATTATCCAATCATCTCTGACAGGAAAGTTGCTTTATCCTACCTTGACTGAGAAGAGTGGTAAAACTGTATCACTTGAAATTATAGGTTTTCAAATTGACTTATATTATTTTACATTCTTCATGTCAGGGCTTTAACAAATTGTTAATATCCTGGTAAACATTTCTATAAGTAAAACACAGTTATTATTTACAAGCAAAGTGACTGTGTTAGAGAAATGTAACAGATAGTTATTATGCATAAATTGCCTGCTGTCCCTTGGGACTAGAAAATGAAACACTGCATCTCCTGCAGGCATTCTAAAGGAATATTGATAAGTAGATACAATAACTGAACATTTGGTAAATTACCATTTCAATGAATCATGTCCTTCCTAAATTCAGGAGGCAGCACCTTTCAGGAAAGTAGTTATGCTGGGAAATGTTTATGAAAGCATTCTAAAAATGAATTAAGAAAACATTGACCTTTAACACCGAGAGTTCATATTTAGAAGTGGAAAAGGGTATTTTCCTTCATATATAACTAATATTGTAGTTCTTATTGTATGAGGATGAGTATCACAGAACGTGGTATGTGTCTAATGTTTCTTTTCATTGACTGTAGATATAAAAACACACAAGACAGACACCAGAACATGGCAAGGCAACCCGGAGGTTACCCTGATTCTTATGTGAACACTTACAGTAATAAATACAAAAAGCACAATATCCTATATGCCACAAGTGAATTGAATGTATTCAGACTATCTTCAAACATAAATTTTTCATGTTTTCATTATCCCAAATATATTATTTTTTATTACCAATTGTATATCTGGTATTTAATAATTGTACACTTATAAAAGCAAAGTAGTTCATTCTTATGATCCTAATTTTTCATTAATAAAATGCTGAGAGTTGGTAATGAACAGGGAGGCCTCGTGTGCTGCGATTTATGGGGTCACAAAGAGTCGGACATGACTGAGCCACTGAATTGAACTGAACTGAACTGAATGAATATTTTTGGATAATTTATTAGGCATTCAGTACATCACTATGGGAAATACACAACCTTAATTTCTAAGAAAACCTTCCCTACAGTTCTGTAGAAATTTCATAGAGAAAATTATGATCTATATGATTTCTGATGCTAGACAGGAATCTTAAACCTGTGTTTGGCAGAATCTCTCTGAAGGGCTGAGAGCACTGAAAATAGTAATCTTTAGGTAAGCCACAACAGGGATGTTTTGCCATTTAGTCTGTATCTTTTCATTTCCACATTATATATGTTATATGAGAGCCTAACTGACTTAGGATTTAAATAATTTAGGCTTTAGCTTTTCAATTAGGATGCAATAATCTTAAACATCTTATTGTTTAAGGCATTTTATTGGTTTTAAGTCACCGGTATCAGGGGTCCCCAACCGCCAAGATCTAATGTCTGATGGTCTGAGGTGGAGCTGAGGTAATAATAATAAAATGCACGATAAATGTAATGCTCTTGAATTATCCTGAAACCATCCTCTCCCTGCTGGGAACTTGGAATAAAGGTCTTCTGTGAAACCAGTCTCTGGTTCCAATAAGGCTGAGGAATGCTGACCTATATAACTTTATATAAAGTAATCTAATACAAAATTTCCTCAATAAATATGAACAAAATGAACTGTCTTTTAAAGGAAAAAATTTCATCCTTTGGATCATGGCTATAATCATTTCTCTTTAAATTTCTGTGCAATTGATTTACAATGCTGTGTTAATTTCTTGAAAAAGTGATTTAGTTATACATATATATATTATTTTTCATACTCTTTTCCATTATGGTTTATCACAGGATATTGAGTATAGTTCCATATGCCTATATGCTATACAGTAGAACCTTACTGTTTATCTATTTTATACGTAATAGTTTGCATCTATTAGTCCCAAACTCTCAATTCATTCCTTCCCCTTAGCAAACAACAGTCTGTTCTCTGCATCTATGGGTCTGTTTCTGCTTTGTAGATAAGTTCATTTGTGTGATATTTTAGAACACACATATATTCATTTTTATTAATTAATTGTTCATTCATTCAACAAAAATTTTAGTGCACTTCAACTGTCAAGCACTGAACTCAGGGTTGGAGTTGTACAGATGAGTATCACTGTTTTCAAAGAATCAACAAGAATGGTTTTGTCTTTAATCATTTCAAACAATCCATTCTGAAGTATGGAGTTTAGAACTGCTTAATTGCAATGACCACTTTGTCTTATTCCATTATATTTTATTATTCAACCAACCAACAGTTTTCTTTTTCTCATACAGTGAATGACAGGTCAGCCATCAAGCTAACTCTTTAGACCTGTGCTTTTTCACTTCCTCGCTTTTTCACTTGCTTGCTATTTTTGCAATTTCATCGAGTCCTATGAAATTCAGTATCTTAAAAGGATGTTCAATTAACTTTAGCTTGGTATAATCATGCAGTTATGGACACAAAGTAGGAACAAAAGGATCACCACTTTTAAATTCATCATTGGTATCTTTCTGACTAATGTTGCAACCTAGGCGATTTGACACAGCAACAGTGAATGCAATGAACCAATCTGCGGCAAATAAGGAATTATATTCTGTATGTAAAGACTAAGGAATAATTCTAGGTTTTAGGGCAGGTGACAGGTACCTTCTTGGTTGAGGAATATTTAGGCTTATCTTGTATGAAGCAATGGATGAATGGGATGCAGCATTATTTGTCTTTCATTTTCTAGCACATGTTATTAGGCCTGGCCTATAGTTGCTACTTTCTTATTTTCTTGATTTGAAGACCATTTGAAAATTAAAATACTCAACTCCATGAAATATCCTTGCACTATAATAAAATATCCCTTGTTTGACACCAAATGCCTATTCTCATATTTCTTGTTTTGCCATTACACAGAACTCATGCTTTACCCTTTGTTTGAAATTGCCTGTAATAATTTTTAAAGATTTTCTTTATAAACTATAGCAGGACTTCAAATAATATTTCATTTCTGATTATAAAATATAAAGAATTACAGAAATATAGAATCCAATTTGAAAAGTCTTCAAGATAAACATTTTCTCGTAACCAGAAACATTATTTCAGGTATAGTTCTATAAACAGGAGTGCATGAAACCCTGGGGATAATGAAACAATTTCATTTTCCATTTGTTTAGGAAAGGCCAGAAGGCTATTTATGTACTAATAGGTTTATTAATAAAACTGAAAAAGCAATAACCTCACCTGTATAGTGATCAGTGAAGCCAGAGATAATGGAAAACCAATTTTATATAAAAGGAAATTTTATGGCTCTCATGACTAACTTTGATTTTTTTTTTTTAGATTATGATTCCGTTTGATGAGTCTTTTTTCTTCTTGTTTAGATATATCTTTCTGCATTTCATTTTAAACTAAATGAAAAAATATTTAAAGTATTTTTCTTTGCATGACTATTGCCAAACACAAAAACTCCCTTGGAAATTCATAAAACTCCAACATGTTAATGCTGCTCATTATAATCCTCTTGCAAAGTATTAATTTGGTGACTTTGCTAGCTTATATCCTCATCAGTATATGTCATTAGTCAAGTCTGCAATGGCCATTACAATCTATCCTTTCAAAATAAGTTATGCATTTTAATGAAAGGTCTACAAGAAAGATGAACCAGCTATTTGCAGCACTTGTAAGTTTATGGATAGGCTATAAAAGGGAAAAAAAATTAAGGAGGAAGAAATTCCTAAAATCAATTACTTCATGTTTGCAAAAAAATGAAATATAGATGGTATAGTTATATTTATATGCATGAGATTAACCACTATGAAAAAAATTTTTTCAACATGTTAATAATACTGATTTTCAGTAAAAATGCTATTATGTATTAAAAATATCATTTTGCCAGATGTTTTTTCCTGTTTCATAAGAAACATAGTAAATTTGCTGTTGTTCAGTCTCTCAGTCTTGTCCAATTCTTTGCGACTCCATGCACTGCAGCATGCCAGGCTTCCCTGTCATTAATATTTTCTAGAGTTTGCTCAAACCCATGTCCATTGAGTTGGTGATGCCATCCAACCATCTCTCTGTCATCCTCTTCTCCTCCTGCCTTTAATCTTTCCCAGCATCAGGGTCTTTTCCAATGAGTTGGCTCTTTGCGTCAGGTGGCCAAAGTATTGGAGCTTCAGTTTCAACATCATTCCTTCCAATGAATAATCAGGGTTGAATTCCTTTAGGATTGACTGGCTTGATTTCCTGCAGTCCAAAGGACTGTCAAAAGTCTTTTCCAGCATGACAGTTTGAAGGCACCACTTCTTCAGTGCTCAGCTTACTTGATGGTTCAGCTCTCACATCTGTACATGACTACTGGAAAACCATAGCTTTGATTATATGAGACTTTATTGGCAAAGTAATGCCTCTGCTTATGAATACACAGTCTAGGTTTGTCATAGTTTTTCTTCCAAGGAGCAAGTGTCTTTTAATTTCATGCCTACTGTCCCCAATTGCAATGATTTTGGAGCCCAAGAAAATAAAGTTTTTCACTGTTCCCGTCGTTTCCCCACTTATTTGCCATGAAGTGATGGGACCAGATGCCATGATCTTTGTTTTTCGAATGCTGAGTTTTAAGCCACTTCTTTTCAATCCCCAATTTCACTGTCATCAAGAGGATCTTCAGTTCCTCTTCACGTTCTGCCATAAGGGTGGTGCCATCTGCGTGTCTGAGGTTATTGATATTTCTTCCAGAAATCTCGATTCCAGATTGTGTTTTATCCATCCTGACATTTCTCATGAGGTACTCTGCATAGAGATTAAATAAGCATGGTGACAATATATAGTCTTGATATACCCCTTTCCCAGTTTTGAATCAGTTCATTGTTACATGTCTAGTTCTAACTGTTCCTTCTTGACCTGCATATAGAATTCTTAGGAGGCAGGTAAGGTGGTCTGGTATTCCCATCTCTTTCAGAATTTTCCACAGTTTGTTGTGATCCACACAAAGATTTTAGCATAGTCCATGAAGCAGGAAGTGAAGTCGTGGAGTCGTGTCCGACTCTTTGTGACCCCATGGACTGTAGCCTATCAGGGTCATCTATCCATGGGATTTTCCAGGCAAGAATACTGGAGTGGGTTACCATTTCCTTCTCCTGGGGATCTTCCCAACCCAGGGATGGAACCCGGGTCTCCCGCATTGCGGGCAGATACTTTACCGGCAGAAGTAGGTGTTTTTCTGGAATTCCCTTGCTTTTTCTATGATCCGGCACATATTGGCAATTTGATCTCTGGTTCCTCTGACTTTCCTAAATACAACTTGTTAATCTGGAAGTTCTTTGTTCACACACTTTTGAAGACAAACAGATTATTATTTGTCTTTTAAAATGAAATATAGTTTGTTATTGTCAAGTCTAGATCTCAGAGTCTACCCATTTTTACACTGAACATGTCCAAATAAGACTCCATTTATATTTCTAATTATTTAATTTGATTGTGTTATATTAATATATAGATTTCCTCAGGCTCAGTACTAGAGAATTTGCCTGCAATGCAGGAGACACAAGTTCAATCCCTACTTCTGAAAGTTTTCTTGGAGAAGAAAATGGTAAACCAAGCCAGTATTCTTGCCTGGGAAGTCTCGTGGACAGAGGAGCCTGATGGGCTACAGTCCATGAGGTTGCAGAAGAGTGGAATATGACTGAGTGACTAAACAAAAAAATAAAAAAACTAATAAATATGGTTCATCTGATGAAATCTGGCACAAATTCCTGTCAGAGACCTGGTCATTGTAAATTTGATGCTTCTGTGTACAAACTGTGTGAGACAATGTAATTGTTAAAAATTGATAGAATACTGAGTGTTTGGATTAAAACTTAAATAAATACATTTGAAAAATTAAGCTTTGAAAAAATTTAGACATACTACAATTAGCAAAAGAAGTAACTTAGAGATATAATGAGTCCAGGAGAGCAAAAGCGCAAACAGCTGAATTAGAGAATGAGGTAAAGTGGCCACAGTTGACCAGTAGGTGACAAAATGAATTTTCTCAGGAAAAAAAATGTAGAAGTGAGGTAAGTTAAGATACAAATACTATGAGATACTTTTGAATAATTTCTGTGACAATATGAACTGTGAATATATATTATGACATAAAAATTGCATGAGCTATATAAAGAAATAAGTTAAATAAATTAATATTAAATGTGTTTTAATAATAAATTATTCACCAAATAAAAATAAAGAACAAATTTGGTTGTTTTTTAAAGTTGACAGTGAACATATGAAGCATATTTTTCCTATAAATGGATCTAATAATCATAGTATAGTTCACAATTTGATAAGTGCCAAAGGAGTACAATTTGGATAAAGACAAGATGAAACTATTACAAAAAGTGGTAAAATACATAAATTTACTTTCAACAGAGAATAAAAGATTGTTAGTAGACTAAGTGATTCTTTTAGCAAAGATTGTGTAAGAAAAAAAACTTTTCAAGGTAAATAAAGGACTCCATATTTTGGTCAGTGAAAGAGAAAATGCTAAGACACAAAGAACACTGGATTATTTTATGAAGAAAAAGGCTTAGATTTAACTTCCAGTATGTAAAGGAAATAATATCATCACTTTTGGGAACCTTTGGTTGCAGTTTTTCTTGATGTATTCTAGATTTATGATTCCATGAGTTTATGTACAGATAATTTTTTTTAAGTAAGCATGTAAACACAAAGTGCTTTTAAGTTCCTGAGGAAAAGTGATCTATTATCATTTTCAAAATGATTTACTTTCAGCTCCCAGTGGTTTTCAGTACTTTGAGAAGATCCACAGATGCTTATCATTAATCTGATAAAAATGTCCATTCTTCAGCCACAAAATCATCTTCTTCATTTCTCAGAATATCTTAAAAATAAGTTAAGAAATATTCTTATTCTCTGGGGTCACATTAATAGTCACTGATGTAAACTGTATTTCCTATAGACTAGATTAACAAATGCTATACTAGTTAAGAAGCAACAAGGCATCCATACTCATCTTCTCTGCTGACAAACTGGGATCCAAGGGAAGCATTTAGTTGGACCTATACAGCTAAGAAAATGGAAGACTTGAGAACTCACCAGAGACTTAAGGTTGTTTGCACACTACCACTCTATATGATCTTCATGATCAAGATAATCACAATGGTGTAATCACTCACCTAGAGCCAGACATCCTGGAATGTGAAGTCAAGTGGGCCTTAGAAAGCATCACTATGAACAAAGCTAGTGGAGGTGATGGAATTCCAGTTGAGCTATTTCAAATCCTAGAATATGATGCTGTGAAAGTGCTGCACTCAATATGCCAGCAGCTTTGGAAAACTCAGCAGTGGCCACAGGACTGGAAAAGGGCAGTTTTCATTCCAATTCCAAAGAAAGGCAATGCTAAAGAAGGCTCAAACAACTGCAAAATTGCACTCATCTCACATGCTAGCAAAGTAATGCTCAAAATCCTCAAAGCCAAGCTTCAGCAATATGTGAACCATGAACATTCAGATGTTCAAGCTGGTTTTAGAAAAGGCAGAGGAACCAGATATCAAATTGCCAACATCTGCTAGATCATGGATAAAAGCAAGAGAGTCACAGGAAAACATCTATTTCTGCTTTATTGAATATGCCAAATCCTTTGACTGTGTGGATCACAATAAACTGTGGAAAATTCTGAAAGAGATGGGAATACCAGACCACCTGACCTGCCTCTTGAGAAACCTGTATGCAAGTCAGGAAGCAACAGTTAGAACTGGACATGCAACAACAGACTGGTTCCAAATAGGAAAAGGAGTATGTCAAGTCTGTATATTGTTACCCTGCTTATTCAACTTATATGCAAAATATATCATGAGAAACGCTGGGCTGGAAGAATTACAAGCTGGAATCAAGACTGCCAGGAGAAGTACCAATAACCTCAGATATGCAGATGACACCACCCTTATGGCAGAAAGTGAAGAGGAACTAAAAAGCCTCTTGATGAAAGTGAAAGTGGAGAGTGAAAAAGTTGGCTTAAAGCTCAACATTCAGAAAACTAAGATCATGGGATCTGGTCCCATTACTTCATGTGAAATAGATGTGGAAACAGTGGAAACAGTGTCAGACTTTATTTTTTGGGTCTCCAAAATCACTGCAGATGGTGATTGCAGCCATGAAATGAAAAGACACTTACTCCTTAGAAGGAAAGTTATGACCAACCTAGATAGCATATTCAAAAGCAGAGACATTACTTTGCCAACAAAGGTCCGTCTAGTCAAGGCTATGGTTTTTCCAGTAGTCAGTATGGATGTGAGAGTTGGACTGTGAAGAAAGCTGAGCACCAAAGAATTGAAGCTTTTGAACTGTGCTGTTGGAGAAGACTCAAGAGTTCGTTGGACTGCAAGGAGATCCAACCAGTCCATTCTGAAGGAGATCAGTGCTGGCTGTTCTTTGGAAGGAACGATGCTACAGCTGAATCTCCAGTACTTTGACCACCTCGTGCAAAGAGCTGACTCATTGGAAAAGACTCTGATGCTGGGAGGGACTGGGGGCAGGAGGAAAAGGGACAACAGAGGATGAGATGGCTGGATGGCATCACCTACTCGATGGACATAAGTTTGGGTGAACTCCGGAAATTGGTGATGGACAGGGAGACCTGGCATGCTGCAGTTCATGGGGTTGCAAAGAGTCGGACATGACTGAACTGAACTGAACTCTATATAATCCATTTCAAAATATCTATTAGCCCCTCCCAGTTGAAAATATTTCCTCCAAGTTGTATAAGTTGTTTACATACTGAGAGAACCACAGATGCATTTTCCAGATTCTTAAACATATTCATTAGTAATCTAAATCCATGGAGCTAAGATAATCTTGGGGGGCAGGTATAGTTGCTGTATAAAGTTGTGTTAGTTTTCTGCTGTGCTATGAGGTGAATCAGGAGAAGGCAATAACACCCCACTCCAGTACTCTTGCCTGGAAAATCCCACAGACGGAGGAGCCTGGTGTGCTGCAGTCCATGGGGTCGCGAAGAGTCAGACACGACTGAGCGACTTCAGTTTCACTTTTCACTTTCATGCATTGGAGAAGGAAATGGCAACACACTCCAGTGTTCTTTCCTGGAGAATCCCAGGGATGGGGGGAGCCTGGTGGGCTGCCATCTATAGGGTCGCACAGAGTCGGACACTACTGAAGCGACGTAGCAACAATAGCAGCAGCATGAGGTGAATCAGCTATATGTATACATGTATCCTCTTCCTCTTGAGCCTTCCTCCCACCCCCTGTCCTGCCCATGTAGATCATCACAGAAGACCAAGCTGAGCTTCCTGAGCTATACCACAGGTTTCAGTTAGCTGTTTTATACATGGCAGTTCACATATATCATTCCCAATCTCCAAATTCACCCCACTAATCCACCATGTTTAGAATATTCTTAAAGTCTATATTGATTGGTTATTTGCCGACTGTACAATCTTATATTGCAGGAATGAAGATAAAACTTAAGTATATTCCTGGATAAAGCAGTGTCTGAATAATTTAGATTTCATTCAGGCTAGTCTTATTCCGTTAGGTAATAGTGAGTGCTTAGTCACTCAGTTGTGTCCAGCTCTTTGCAACCCCATGGACTTTAGCCAACTGGGTTCCTCTGCCCATTGGATACTCCAAGCAAGAATACTGGAATGCATTGCCATTATCATCTCTAGGGAACCTTTCTGACACAGAGATTACATTCTAGTCTCCTGCATTGCAGACAGATTATTTACCATCTGAGACAATGTTTGTTGCTATATTGCACACAAAATAGATACAATTCCTCTCAATTTAACAATAACTAGTAAATGATCCTTTAAATCTAATGTCTTTTATAAGGTCATGAAAATCCTTTTATTGTTAAAAATTTATATTTTGTGTTTTGAGTTATATAGTGCAAGACATATAAGAGCTATAATAAATTGATGATCATGTTATAATTTCAATATAATCTAGTATGATTTTAATATAACAATGCCAAGCTTTGCATTCCTTGTTATTGTTCAGGTGCTCAGTTGTGTCTGACTCTTTGAGATCCCATGAAAAGCATGCAAGTCAATCCTGTCCTTAACCATCTCCCAGAGCTTGCTCAAACTCATGTCCATTGAGTTAGTGATGTATTTGAATGATCTCATCTGCTGTCATGCCCTTCTCCTCTTGCCATCAGTCTTTCCCAGCATCAGGGTCTTTTCCAATGAATCGGCACTACAAATAAGTTGGTGACCAGAGTATTGGAGCTTCACCATTTGTTAATGAATACTCAGGATTGACTGGTTTGATCTCCTTGCACTACAAGGGACTCAAAAATCTTCTCCAAACAACACTTCAAAAGCATCAATTCTTTGGCATTCAGCCTTCCTTATGGTCAAAATCTCACATCCATACATGACTACTAAAAGAGTCATGCTGCTCCTGTTGCTGCTAAGTCACTTCAGTCATCTCTAACTCCCACCAGGCTCCCCCGTCCCTGGGATTCTCCAGGAAAGAACACTTTAGTGGGTTGCCATTTCCTTCTCCAATGCATGAAAGTGAAAAGTGAAACTGAAGTCGCTCAGTCATGTCCGACTCTTAGCGACCCCATGGACTGCAGCCTACCAGGCTCCTCCATCCATGGGATTTTCCAGGCAAGAGCACTGGAACGGGGTGCCATTGCCTTCTCTGGGAAGAGCCATAGCTTTGACTATCAGGACTTTTGTTGGCAAAGTAATGTCTCTGGTTTATAATATGCTGTCTAGATTGGTCATAGATTTTCTTCCAAGGAGCAAGCATCTTTTAATTCCATGGCTGCAGTCACCATGTGCAGTAATTTTGGATCCCAAGAAAATAAAGTCTCTCACTATTTCAATTATTCCCTTATCTATTTGGCATGAAGTAATGGGACTGGATGCCGTGATCTTAGCTTTTCGAATATTGAGTTTTTTTTTTTAATTTTAAAATCTTTAATTCTTACATGCATTCCCAAACATGAACCCCCCTCCCACCTCCCTCCCCATAACATCTCTCTGGGTCATCCCCATGCACCAGCCCCAAGCATGCTGTATCCTGCGTCAGACATAGACTGGCGATTCAATTCTTACATGATAGTATACATGTTAGAATGCCATTCTCCCAAATCATCCCACCCTCTCCCTCTCCCTCTGAGTCCAAAAGTCCGTTATACACAGCTGTGTCTTTTTTCCTGTCTTGCAAACAGGGTCGTCATTGCCATCTTTCTAAATTCCATATATATGTGTTAGTATACTGTATTGGTGTTTTTCTTTCTGGCTTACTTCACTCTGTATAATCGACTCCAGTTTCATCCATCTCATCAGAACTGATTCAAATGAATTATTTTTAACGGCTGAAAGCCAGGTTTTTCACTGTTCTCTTTCACATTCATCAAGAGGCTCTCTAGTTCTTCTTCATTTTCTGCAATAAGGGAGATATCATTTGCATGACTCAGGTTATGGATATTTCTTGTGGCAATCTTGATTCCAGGTTGTACTTCATCCAACCTGGCATTTCTCATGATGCACTCTGCATATAAATTAAATAATCAGGGTGACAATATACAGCCTTGATGTACTCCTTTCCCTGTTTGGAACCACTCTACTGTACCAATCTGGGTTCTAACTGTTGCTTCTTGACCTGCATAGAGATTTCTTAAAAGGCAGGTAAGGTTGTCTGGTATTCCCATCTCTTGAAAAATTTTCCAGTTTGTTGTGATCCACACAAAGGCTCTAGCATAGTCAATGAAGCAGAAGTAGATATTTACTGGAATTCTCTTGCTTTTTCTATGATCCTAGTGATTTTGGCAATTTGATCTTTGGTTCCTCTGCCTTTTCTAAATCTAGCTTGAACATCTGGAAGTTCTTGGCTCATGTACTGTTGAAGCCTAGCTTGGAGATTTTGAGCATTGCTTTGCTAGCATGTGAAATGAGTACAATTGTGTGGTTGTTTGAACATTCTTTGGCATTGCCCTTCTTTGGGATTGGAATGAAAACTGACCTTTTCCAGTCCTGTGGCCACTGATGAGTTTTCCAAATTTGCTGGCATATTGAGTGTGACACTTTAACAGCATCATCTTTAGGATTTGAAATGGCTCTGCTGGAATTTCATTACCTCCACTAGCTTTGTTTGTTGTGATGCTTACTCAGGCCCACTTGATTTCACCCTCAAATATGTCTGACTCTAAGTAAGTGACCATACCATCATGCTTATCTGGGTCATTAAGATCTTTTTGGTATAGTTCTTCCATGCATTCTTCCCACTCTTGTTAATGTCTTCTGCTTCTGTCAGGTCCATACCAATACTGTCCTTTATTTTGCCCATCTTTGCATGAAATGTTCCCTTGATATCTCTTAATTTTATTGAAGAGATCTCTAGTCTTTCCCATTCTATTGTTTTCCTCTATTTCTTTGCATTGTTCACATAAAAAGGCTTTCTTATCTCTCCTTGTTATTCTTTGGAACTCTGCATTCAGGTGGATATATCTTTCCTTTTCTCTTTTGCCTTTTGCTTCTCTTCTTTTCTCAGCTATTTGTAAGATCTCCTCAGACAACCATTTTGCCTTTCTGCATTTCTTTTTCTTCAGGATGGTTTTGCTTACCACTTCCTGTACAATGTTATGAATCTCCATCCATAGTTATTCAGTCACTTTGTCTATTACATATAATCCCTTAAACCTACTTGTCATTTCCACTGTATAATCTTAAGGGATTTGATTAAGTCACACCTGACTGACCTAGTGGTTTGCCTTCCATTCTTCAATTTAAATCTGAATTTAGCAATAAGAAGTTCATGATCTGAACCACAGTCAACTCCTGGTCTTGTTTTTGTTAATGGTATAAAGCTTCTTCTTTAGCTACAAAGAATATAATCAATCTGATTTTGGTATTGACTATCTGGTGACATTCAAGCATACAGTCATTTCTTGTGTTGTTGGGAGAGGCTTTTGCTATGATCAATGCATTCTCTTGGCAAAACTCTGTTAGCCTTTGCCCTGATTCTTTTTGTACTCCAAGGCCAAACTTTCCTGCTTTCCGGATATCTCTTGATTTCCTACTTTTGCGTTCCATTCCCCTATGATGAAAAGGACATCTTTCTGTGGTGTTAGTTCTAGAAGGTCTTGTGGGTTCACAAGACCATTCACCTTTATCCTCTTTTGCATTAGTGCTTGGGGAATAGACTTGGATTATTCTGATATTGAATGGTTTGCCTTGGAAACAAACAGAGATCATTTTGGCATTTTTGGGACTGTATACAAGTATTGTATTTTGGACTGTTTTGTTGGTTTCAAGGGCTACTCCATTTCATCTAAGGGATTCTTGCCCACAGTAGTAGATATCATGGTCATCTGAATTAAATTTGCCCATTCCAGTCCATTTTAGTGCACTGATTCCTAAAACGTCATTGTTACTTTCCTAGTGATCGAATACTTTACATTGTTAATACTCTAAAATTTGAAGATTCTGTGAGCTCCACTAAAGATTGCATAGTACTCTTCTTTTGAGTTTCAATTTTATTTTTATTTATTTTTTTTTTAGTTTTTTATTTTTTAAATTTTAAAATCTTTAATTCTTACATGCATTCCCAAACATGAACCCCCCTCCCACCTCCCTCCCCATAACATCTTTCTGGGTCATCCCCATGCACCAGCCCCAAGCATGCTGCATCCTGCGTCAGACATAGACTGGCGATTCAATTCACATGATAGTATACATGTTAGAATGTCATTCTCCCAAATCATCCCACCCTCTCCCTCTCCCTCTGAGTCCAAAAGTCCATTATACACATCTGTGTCTCTTTCCCTGTCTTGCACACAGGGTCGTCATTGCCATCTTCCTAAATTCCATATATATGTGTTAGTATGCTGTATTGGTGTTTTTCAATTTTAAATTGTTGCTGTGTGTGTGTGTGCTCAGTCATGTCTGCCTGTTTGCAACCCCATGGACTGTATCCCTCCAGTCTCCTTTGTACATGGAATTCTCCAGGCAAGAATACTAGAGTGAATTGCCATTTCTTACTCCAGAGGATCTTCCAGACCCAGGGATCAAATCCACATTTGTCTCCTGCTTTGGCAGGCAGATTCTTTACCACTGTCCCACCTGGGCTACACACTTTAAAATAATTAAAAGATACTTGGACAAATTACATTTAAATTAAGCTTTGGAGTCAGATTAACAACACAGTAAAACTACTTCACTTAACATCCTTTTCATTTTGCAATTTCTATGGTTCTAAGATTAGTATCACACAAGAATACTGGTAAGTGGTTTGGATGCTGCGGAATTTTAAAATAGTAAATACAATTATGATTGGATAGATCTTTATTCAACATTTAGCCACCTCTTTAAGGACACGCAAAATTAGAGAAAAGTACTTAGGGAAGCTTTCTCAACATCATTGCAAGAAGACTGGGGAAATAATGACAAATAATGGAAGAGTCCTTCATTTGTGTATTTAATACCGTCTCTTAAATATGTATATACATATATTCTGTATAAAAAGTGCTTTCTGAAGTACAATAAAGTTTACTTTTATGATAAACTTGGTATAAGATTACTTTTTTATAAAAGAAAGTAGCTTTTCCAAAATATAGCTATGTGAAATGTTTTATTCACACATTTGAGTATCAAAGATTACAAAGAAATCTATTTCTTTGGTGAAACCTATTTCCCGTGGGTAAACTGACATTAATATGGAGAGTTTCCAATTTCTTTTTCTTTTAATTAATCCTACTGAACTTTGCTTTTATGCTAGAAATAGTTCTGGAGGATTTCAGCCAAGTGGAACTCCTTCTGGTCCTCTGTGAGTCTCACTGGGAATTTTAGTTTCCTCTACTATCCTTAGTGTTTATTAACATTGTAAGATCTGGTCTTGGAAAAAAATTTAAATGTGTCCATCTAGAGTTATTTAATATGGTGGAAACATGAGTACACACATTAATAAAACTGATCAATTAAACTTTTGTTGAAAAACAGAACTAAAAGTCCAGTGATAAGCTAAACTTACATGACGCACTGTTTCCTTAAGAAGCATATAGCAGCATCTTTTAGAAACATCCAGAATTGTCAGGTTTATATCAGGAATAATAGACAGAAAGTGACCCTTTAAAAATGATGATATTTTCTTTAGAGTATCTGTTTCTTATCCATGAGACCCTAAGGAGTCATGGAGCCTACACAAAGTGGAAGTAAATAGTTACCCAATAGCATTTATTTCACCAATGGGTATTACTAACCTGTTATATGCCAGCAGTGGATTTAGATTTCAGTGGAAAAGACATATAATAAACAAATGAATACAAAAAACAATAGATGAAAATTTGAGAAGTGCTAGGTGGCCAAGAACATGGTGTCTTTTCAGAGAATAACAAGAATAGACTTAGCTACTTTGATAGTAGGGAAGGGAAAGACCGAGCTAAAAAGGTAATTTTTAGGCCAATTTCTGGTTCTTGCTGAGAAAGTCGTAGGCACATACAAAGATGGGTAAAATCATTTCTATACAAAAGCATTCATCCAAAGGAGCAGGCAATACTGATTCCATATAATGTGCCAGACATTATACAAGGTCAATGAAGAATTGCTCTCCATTGGTCTTCATTACGCTTTACTCATATTTTTATTATCTTACATAGCAAGTCAAGAATGGAACATCGAATTTAAGTGATTCTGTCTTCACAGATTTGTAGAGAATGTTTTCTCCTATTAAGGCCACAGATTCTCTCTTCTTACTATCTTATGGCTAACAATTAAAACTAGGTCAGCAACTATAGAGGTTGTAAAAAGCCACATTACTATCTCTGACATTTCTGCACATGGTATTTGCAGTTTTGTTTTGCTCTGGTTCAGTGGTGAATACATTCCAGAGTTTCAAATCATTAATGACTCAGTTTTGAAATGAATAAGCCAGGTAAATGGCATCATATATGAGAATCTAAATCATATGCTCTTCAAAAGCTAAAACTCACACAAATATATATTTTGTTGCATTACCATTAAAAGCACTTTCTATACAAGGAAAAAATATACTCTTTTTTGATGTGTATATCTTATTTTTAACTGTAAAAAAATTGCATTTTCCTGCATTCCTAAAACAACATGTATTTCCATGTTATGGAAATATTATGAGTCACACTTTGGTTCACAAGAGTTATGTCTTCTTTAACATATTACCATTTTCCTGTTGATGATCCTATCAGGACCCTTACAAGTTTCTAGAGAGGCAAAGAAGAGAGAGACACCGTTAATCATACAATGCAGGGGATTGAATTGGAGCTAACAGAGGTGAAGGAACCCAACCAAAGCTTTACATAAAAAAAAAAAAGAATTGTTGGTAGATATGTATAAAGTCAGTAGCTTAAATGAAATATTTTTTTTAATTATTAAATAAAAGTGATTGATTTTCAAATTAGGTTGTGATCATCTTAAATGACATCTTAGAGAGACCAGGAAAATAAATCAAGCATTTCAAGGCTCTGATTTGGTTTCAAAAGGTGAATATTGATGCTTTAAATTTTGGGATTTTAGGGTGAGGTACTTCATGGCATCCTAAACCTCCTTCTCCTGGGGATCAGCATAGATCTTCTTTGCTTGCTTGGCATTGAAGGTCACAGCTTTCTGGGGACATTTGCTGCTGGTGATTCTTCTGTAGCTCTGCAGTCACTGAATGGAGATCTTTATTTTTTAATTTTAATAATTAAATGAGAATACAGTAAGGACTAAAAAGTCTGTTGTCCCTCCTACCATTTAAATAAATTGTTATTTCTTGGATTGTATGGCTCTATGAGGAGAGTTCTGTTGGACAGGGCCCATCAGTAAATCTTTAATCCAATTTTCTGTTGATGGGTGGGGCTGTGTTCTCTCCTTGTTGTTTGGCCTCAAGTAGGAGTAATGACCTAGTGGCATCCTGCTTCAAAAGGACTTGTTGTCTTCAGTACCCCAACCCTGCAGCAGGCCACTGTCAACCCATACCTCCACCAAAGACTCCTGACACTCACAGGCAAGTCTGATTCAGTCTCTTGTGGGGTCACCTCTCCTTTCTCCTGGGTCCTGGTGTACACAAAGTTTTGTTTGCACCCTGTAAGATTCTGTTTCCCCAGTCCTGTGGCAGATCTGTAATCAAGTCCCACTGGACTTCAAAGTCCAGTTCCCTGGGGTCTCTCAGTTTCTTTTCACATGGTAAATATCAAAAACTGAAAGTTATTAATTATCATTACTATAAAGTAAAATTAGATAGTATTTTGTATTAAATATTATTTTCTCATATTTTCCAGCACTTTCTTATATGCTGTAGACATCCGAACTCTGACCATTATTTAGAATCCCGAGTACAATAAACTTAAATGGTAACCTAGGATTTCAACTTAATGTGAGGAAAGGAAGAAAATAATTAAGAGTTTCACATCAATCAAAGAGTAAATTAAAAATAAATAATTGGTAAAGCTTTAACATTTTTCAAAAGAAATGTCAAATAAATTATTGTTCTCAAGAGTTCTAAGTTGCTCGTTTCAGTGACTTTTCAAAAAGTGTTGTTTAATTGTTAATTGTATCTAACTCTTTTGAACCCCATGGACCATAGCCTTCCAGGCTCTTATGTCCATGAGACTTCCCAAGCAAGAAAACTGGAGAGGATTGATGTTTCCTTTTCCAGGAGATTTTCCTGACCCAGGGATTGAATCGTGTCTCTTGCATTGGCATGTGGATTCTTTACCACCAAGCCACCTGGGAAGCCCGTTCAAGTGCTGGGAAGATTTATTCTTCTTTCATAGAAAATTCTAATATATCATCAAAAATAATCAGGGGAATAAATGGAGATCACATAAGAAATACTTCTGGAGGAAACTCAACTCTGAGCTATTATCAAGAAAGGTTAAGTGTGCCTTCTCAAATGGCATAAAATAATTTTGAAACATGCAATCTATTCTTAAATAGAAATACAAAAATTTACTTCTATTATCTAGCTGAAGTTTATTTTCATCATTATATTCTCCCTTCTATCATTCTACTCAGGGCTTTTTCACTTTCATTTTCCTGACTGTCATTCTGACCCTCATCAAATCTGTCTTACTTTCATAGTTCAGTATTAGGGATGCCTCTTTAGAGAAGGCTTCCCAGCTCATCCTATCAAAAGGATTCAAACCAAGAGATATGCCCTATCTCAGCAACACAGTTACTGTACTTTATACCAGTCATTAAAAGTTGTAAGTACTTAAAACATTTTAATTTGTGATTTATCAATCTGATATTTTTCATGCAGAGAGACCACAATCATCTCTTCCACTAATATTCTCCCAATACCAAGAAGAGTATAGCCTTATAGTAAGTACTTATCTCTTCCACTAATATTCTCCCAATACCAAGAAGAGTATAGCATTATAGTAAGTACTTCATAAAAAAAATCAAATTAGAGAATGCAGAAAAAAAGTTGTTTTAATTAAGATTCACTTTGTCAAGGGAGGACTCAAAGACAAGTTGAGTGAAATTTGAAGGATAAAACTTGGGAATACTTGTATAACCTCCAAGGGAAGACTATTACGACATGTTGAGCTGACTGTTTATGCTTACAGAAACAGAATCATAGAGTTTGAATATATACATCTAGGAGTCATTATTTGACAGACCATGAGTGGGGATGGATCCCTCATGTTTCAAGAAAGTAGAGTGATAATATATAGACAATATTATGTGGAACACCAACCTTCAGATGATATATAGAGGAGAAGCCTGTTTAATGGACTATACAGGGTCCACAGTAGTAGGAGGAGGGCAAGGAAGGAAGTCATGGAAACCTAGGGAAAGAAGAATATCTCAGGAAGCAGGGAATGATCAACTGAGTCAAATGAGGCATGGGTCAAGACAAAAATGGCAAATGCCATTGGATTTGTCAACATGGAAATTATGCATTGCCTTGGCAAGAATACATCCTAATAGAAGCCTGGAGTGAGCTCAATGGTGAATTGAAATCAGTGAGGTGGAAACAGTGTGTGAAAGTTATTATCTTGAGAAGTGTGCCCAAGAAGAAAAAGAGAGGTCCACAGTCTCTCATGTGAAATTAAAGGACTCAAGTGTGTTTGGAATTCTGAATAGTTTCCACTTTTAAGAAGCAAAGAAACTCCTACTATATACAAGTCACCCTCAGTGACTTCTTAACAACACTCCTAAATCAAATATTATGGTAAAATACGATTAACTCTTCTTGATTAAAATATATGAATAGTCATGGATAAAACTCTTGTCAAGTAAAATCTGATAAGGTTTTGACCAACTAAAGGAAATTTAAAAGATAAACTTTTAGTTTTCAAACTTTTCTGATATCTGGATTGTGATTGAAGAATTCTGTAGAAAAATAAGGTGCTAGCTAGAGAAAGGTTTGCTGTAAGATTTGTTTTCTCTTGTTTTTGGTTTGGTTTTCTAGCACTGAAGTTAAGAAAACATAAGAAAAAAAATGATACTGGGGATCTTATATAAAGAAGCAGCTAAAAATTAAGGAGAGATGGGAGATTTCCAAAAGAATTCAGGTCCCTGAGAAGTCAATTTGTAGGAAAATCTAGAGGACCCAGAGAGGGGTTGGCATGTCAGAGAGAGATGGCATGTCTTCAGATCAAACCTAAGCAAAAGCAAAGTCAGGGTATAGATGCAGAAATTTTCATTTGGTGGTGGGGAGATAACAGGAATCACTTTTAATAGGTTTTATTTTCTCTGTGAAATATGATAAAATTGCAAGAGGGTTTAGAAAGCAGGAGCCCACAGATTGAGTGAAGAACAGTCTCTGAAGAATGCTGGAGAACAAACATTACTAAGGAAAAAAATGTTGTAAGATGCGCTATTTGCAATCAACATAGTTAAACTTTATAAATTAAGATTAATTAAACCATTCTCTTAATATTTATAAAGGTCTGTGATATTACTGATATGCTCTAGGCATTAAAATAGAGAAGAGGTGAGACACAGTTAACTTTCTGTAAATTAAATCCTAGTAGTAGAGAAAATTTAATTTATAGTAAACATATTCAGAAATTAAACCCTCATAAATAAACTAGGCATATTTCTTAGCTCATTTAATTTTATTGTGCAGAAGTATGTGAGAATGGACTTTAGGGTTAGGATTTTCAGAATGAGAGCTGAAATATCAACTCATTATAGCCAAATTAGGACAAGAGAAGTTGGTAAATTAACTCATATAAAAATAAAAATTTTTTTACTCCATATAATTACACAATGAAAATTTCTGCAAAAGTATTATCTATATTATTTAATTTTTAAGATAAAAAATTAAAAATCAACATGAGCATTTTATTTCTCATGAAATAGTCATCATCTTTTAATAGTCATCATCACCTTCTCTGATGTGTACTGATCGGATAGTGTTCGAGTCATATATTACAGAAAACTGTATTTTTATTTCAAGATTCATCTGGACTGGCACCTGAATCATATTAATAATTACAAATCATGTAAAACACATTTCCTTCACTAGCTGTGGCATTTTCTCTGGGAGAAGTATCTTTTATCTCCTCCTGAGGGAATCGTATAATCCAAAAGAACCTCACTGAAAATGTGTATCAAGAATTGTTTCTTGATTACAATGCCATGCATCATGGTGTTGTGGTTTAAAGGCTCTGTACTTTCCCTCCAAACACTGCTTTTGGAGCACTTTTATTTCAGCAACTCAAAATGTAATGTCTTGAAACCTGGCACTTGAGTTGCAAACTGAGATTAATATTTTTTGTTTTAATAAGAATTAATGCAAGTGGTCAAGCCATTTGATGTTTTAATGGAGTTTCTAGGACCTTTCTAGTCATCCACAAACAAAACAAGTTCTCAGTACTTTCAAAGATTAATAGCTTAACAATAATACATTGTGCAACAGTGAGATAAAAATTAAATAAAGGCTAATGCAAGGAGGACTTACTTTTTTATTTTGGGGATATAAAGAACAAAACAAACCAAATATTGGTCTTGAGTGCCTCTCAACTAGCAATGGGACAGCAACTTTTCTTAGCACACTGAATATAAATCAAATTTATAATCTCTATTTCAGATTCTCAAGCTATTCAGGTTTTATTATATTGAGTACATTAAGGCCTCTACACACACACACACACACACACACACACACACACAGCAAAAGAAAATCTTTCTGGAAGACATATGTTATCTATGGTTGGGCAAGGACTCATATGTAAGGGCAGTGTGGCAGTTTTTCAGTGATTTTACAGCTATTGATACAAAAAATAAAAAATAGACATAAGGAAACTTTTGAACCATCAATCAGTGAGTTTTAAATCCTGACTATTTTATTTTAAAATTAAGACAGAGAAATTTCAACAGTGTATATAGTACATCTAAGTTACAGTATCATCCTTCTACATAGGATGTGTTCAAAACCTTAAATTCACAGTTGAGTCTATGGTCTTCTATATCTCTTAGTGAAGAGATATATTTCTAAATGAGGAGACTATCTGAGACATCATTTTTTTTACACCACATACCTTGTTTTATTGCACTTCACAGATATTGCATTTGTTACAAACTGAAGTTTTGTGGCAACTCTTGTCAAGCAAGAATAGCGGTGCCATTTTTCCAACAGATTTTTTTTAAATTAATTTTCTTTTTATTGAAGGATAATTGCTTTACAGAATTTTGTTGCTTTCTGTCAAACCTCAACATGAATCAGCCATAGGTAAAATTATATCTCTTCCTTTTTGAACCTCCCTCCCCATCCCACCCATCTAAGGAGACATCATTTTTAAACCTAACAGGGCATGTCAATCCAGCTGGGACTTAGACCCTCATAAGAAAGATGAATTAAATGTTGAGAGAACTGTCTTCTTTGGAGACTAGATGAATGGATGATCTCAGAGAAACATTGAACAGATCAAATGCCTTTCAAACCTAGGTTACTGACTTGTGTCTCTTTAACTTAATTAGGAAAACATCTTTTTATATGTATTTATTTCACATATTTTTTTGTATTTATATTTTATGCTTTTCACTTAATTAAGCCTCTAAATATCCGTCAGTGGTTAGTTTTAAACATTATGTTCATAGTCTTAGCCCATTTCCTCCTACATTAGAAAAAATGGCATTCTCAAAAGAAAATACACATAAAGTAATTAGGCAAAGATTGTAAAAAGCTATAACTTTTTTTTTTTTTAGTTTTTTATTTTTTAAATTTTAAAATCTTTAATTCTTATAACTTTTAATACATTGCATGTGATCATGGGGGGATGCTCTGAAGTAGAATGTTTAACTTATTTACGTAATTGTAGAAAAAAGCATAAAATATAAATATGAAAAATAGATGAAATAAATACATATAAAAGATGTTTTCCTTATATTTGCTGTCCCTTTTAAATGAATGTAAACACTTTAGCCTTTAATAATAAACATACTTCCAATGCAATGACTTGAGCCAATAACTTACTGACTTGCTGATTTGAACCCAGGTGGTGTGACTCTGCAGAAGGAAATGGCAACCCACTCCAGTATTCTTGCCTGGAATATCCTGTGAACAGAGGAGTTCTGGTGGGTTGCCCTATGGTGTCTCACAGAGTAGGGCATGATTGAAGTGACTTAGCAGCAGCAGCAGCAGCAACAGCAAGTTGCACTCTAAAGTGCACATTCCTAATCAATTTCCTTCACAAATACATTTTTTAAAGAATTTAATTTAAATCTATTGCAAATTTAACCTCTAAATTTCTATTGAGCATTGTGCTAAATGCTTTAAGTGTCTAACACAAATGAAATACAGAAGTTCATGGTCCAGTGTAAAGACAAGGTATGGTAAAATGCAGCTTCAAAATAACATATATTAGGGAGCTATTTCTGGATAGTATAGATAATTTCACTTGGGAATATCCATGAAAACTTTCTCAGTTCAACTGCTCTAGTTTGTCTGGGCACTGTTTTTTGTTTGAGCTCTGAAATACCCTCACAGACCTGGCAAACAAGAAGGTTTGGGCATATAGCATGGCCTGGTAAAGTAGTGTTTAACCCAAAAGAACCGAGAAAGTAAAGTTGCTCAATCATGTCTGACTCTTTGCGACCCCATAGACTGTAGCCTACCAGGCTCCTATGTCCATGGGATTTTCCAGGCAATAGTACTGGAGTAGATTGCAATTTCCATCTCCAGGGAATCTTCCCAAACCAGGGCTTAAACCAGGGTCTCCCACATTGTAGACAGATGTTTTACCGTCTGAGCCACCAGGGAAGTCCTAAAGAACTGAGAAAATGTACTCAAATACTCCTACTATAAATATTCAGCTAATCCTAAATGAATGGCAGTATTCACAAGAGTCAAAAAGTGTAAAAAGCACAAACACCCTTCAGTGGATGAATAGATTAAAGGAAACATGGTACATACATACAATGAAATTTATTCAGCCATACAAAAGAATAAAATTTCAATGAATACTGCAACATGGATTACCTCAAAAATGTACTATAAAGCCAGACACAAAATTAACATAATCCACGTTTTCATTTATGTGAAATATGCAGAACAGGTTAATTTGTAGAAACAGGAAACAAGTTAGTGGTTGCCTGGGTTGAGGGCGAGGAAGAATGGGAAGCAACTATTTATTGGAATGGGGTTAAATGTATTAAAAAATGTAAAAATTTTAACTAAACAGAAGCGGTGGCTACACAGCATTGTTGTTCACTTACTCAGTCATGTCCAACTCTTTGCAATCCCATGGACTGCAGCACACCACATCTCTGTCCTCACCATCTCCCGGAGCTTGCTCAAACTCATGCTTAGTAAGTCGGTAATGCCTTCCAACCATCTCGTCCTCTGTCAAACCCTTCTGCTAGCAATCTTTCCCAGCATCAGGGTCTTTTCTAATGAGTCAGCTCTTCACATCATGTGGCCAAAGTATTGGAGTCCCAGCTTCAGCATCAGTCTTTCCAATGAGTATTCATGGTTGATTTCCTTTAGGATTGACTAGTTGGATTTCCTTGCAGTCCAAGGGACTCTCAAGAGTCTTCTCCAACACCACAGTTCAAAAGTATCAATTCTTTGAGATCAGTTCTTAGGTGCTCAGCCTTCTTTTTGGTCCAACTCTACTTTACCATTACATCAGTTCTTTGTGGTACAATTATATAAGTAACTCTTACATTCATACATGACTACTGGAAAAACCATAGGTTTGACTATATAGTTACCAAATTGTTCACTTTAAAATTATTAACTTTAAATTATGTAACTTTTACCTCAATAAAAAATCATAATACTCAAAATACTGAGAGCAAATAGAACAATTTTAGACACCCACAATACACAATGCTCTATGAAAGATTAAAGAACTAATCTTACAAAGTATAATTATAACTAACTAGAATAATTAATCAATGGTAAAATATCAAATGATGTTAATTATTTAATGTAGAATATTCCAGCTTTGCTTTTTTAATTTTGATATTCATTTCTATGAAAAAGATAGGGTAACTCAAAGGGTAACTCAAATCATATTTTGACAGCAGATTCTTAATATATTCATGAATAAAAGTGAATTCAAATAATTATTAGTCTTCAGTTCTGCCTAGTTATTCTGTAACTCTGTATCTATGGACTATCCATAGTGTTATGAGAAAACATAAAGAGTTCATAGCCACACTATCTTAAAAGTATCATCTAAGAAAATTATATAAGTAGCTTTCAACCAAAACTGACTAACTTGCTAAAGGTAATTGTATTTTAGCAAATTTCCTTCATTTGTATAAAGAAATTACTTATTTATTTAATTTTTAGGATTTAGTGACAAAAAATGTGTTGCTACTATAATTTGCATCAACTGAAGCAGTAAATTTCTAATTTACTTATTCACGAAGCATATGAAATCACATGTAATATTCCTACAAAGAAAAGATATTTTTACTACTACTTAAAAGTTCTTTTCATTAAGCCAATGGAAAAATTGTAAATTAACCTTAGTACTTATTCCTGGTTGCTATAAATCTTGCCTTCTAGGTTAGGACCTTTTCTTTTTTTCAACTGAAATGAAGTTGCCAAATGAACAATTGAATTTTTTTTAGTTCAGTTCAGTTAAGTTGCTCAATCATGTCTGACTCTTTGCAACCCCATGACTACAGCATACCAGGCTTCCCTGTCCATCACCAATTCCTGGAACCTGCTCAAAGTCATGTCCGTTGACTCGGTGATGCCATCCAACAACTCATCCTCTGTCATCCCCTTCTCCTCCTGCCTTCAATCTTTCCCAGCATCAGGGTCTTTTCCAGTGAGTCAGTTCTTCACATCAGGTCGCCAAAGTATTGGAGTTTCAGCTTTAGCATCAGTCCTTCCAATGAATATTCAGGACTGATTTCCTTTAGGATTGACTGGTTTGGTCTCCTTTCAGTCCAGGGGACTCTCAAGAGTCGTCTCCAACACCACAGTTCCAAAGCATCAATTCGTTAGTGCTCAGCTTTCTTTATGGTCCAACTCTCACATCCATATATATGATTTTTCTTACAACATAGCAACTCATCTGTACATGAACTAATAGGCAAATTAAATTCTACCTCTAAAATTAGATTTGGTTCTGTCACCTTAGTTGATAGTGTTCTGTCACCATCCTTTCAGTGCCAAAACAGAGTATTTCAAAACTGAAATCAGAACAAACTGATTCCAAATTATCACACCAAAACCCATTTGTTTTTCTTTTGTAATGCTGTAATTTTTAGTATTGTTACATATTCGTTTTTGACACAACATGTGTTGCTTCTATGGCAATAATTTTCTATGGATACTCACTTTAAGTATAAATATTAACAATACTCTCCATCACACTTTCTTAATTAAACATAATTATCAGAGATGAAGCTGAAACTCCAATACTTTGGCCACCTGATGAGAAGAGCCAATCATTAGAAAAAACCCTGATGCTGGGAATGGTTGAAGGTAGAAGGAGAAAGGGACAACAGAGGAAGAGATGGTTAACAAGATGGTTGCTCTCCTGAGCAAGCTCCAGGAGATGGTGAAGGACAAGGAAGCCTGGCATGCTGCAGTCCACGAGGTCACAAAGAGTCAGACATGACTTGGTGACTGAAGAGCAACAGATTTATCAGAGCACTCATACTATCAGGGAGAATATTTTGCTATGTACAACTCCAGTTGGCATCCTTGGATTTGTGAGGTGTACAGGTCTGATGTGCACACAGTCTTCATGGAAGGAATAAAATGTCTTTTTCAAAATATTCATTGTTCGTACTTCTATAAATCAACTTTTTTTTTTTTTTTTTGCAGGGGTGATTTGTTTTCTCATTACCTGAATAATCAAGTACAGTGTTGTAATTGGGAGCAATGTAGGACTCAGAAGGAAGGTTGGTTGGTGGAGACAAAGATGAATTTTAGGTAAGCTGATGATATGTCCAGGGTTCCAGGGTCAGTCCAGTTTACGTCTGTTTTTCAGACATAATTAAACAGGGTTAATAATTAATAATTAAATGAAGCTTAAAAATTTTTCTTTCTCAAAAAGTGATGATATGGATGATAAATTATATGGGAATCCTAATAATGTTTAATACAGTAACATCCAAATAAACTGTACAGCATGAAATAAGATAACAAATTCGTATAAAATTAAGGTTAGAAGAGGAGTTGATATTTATTTATACAGAGATGGGTTTTAGTCATAGGAATAGATTAACTCTTTGAGTGAGAAAATGGGGAAAAGTTGATATTGTAGCATGAAAAATATAAAGACATTTAAAAACGACCCAATCAAAAAATGGGCCAAAGAACTAAATAGACATTTCTCCAAAGAAGACATATGGATGGCTAACAAACACATGAAAAGATGCTCAACATCACTCATTATTAGAGAAATGCAAACCAAAACCACAATGAGGTACCACTTCACACCAGTCAGAATGGCTGCGATCCAAAAATCTGCAAGCAATAAATGCTGGAGAGGGTGTGGAGAAAAGGGAACCCTCCTACACTGTTGGTGGGAATGCAAACTAGTACAGCCACTATGGAGAACAGTGTGGAGATTCCTTAAAAAATTGCAAATAGAACTGCCTTATGACCCAGCAATCCCACTGCTGGGCATACACACCGAGGAAACCAGAATTGAAAGAGACACATGTACCCCAATGTTCATCGCAGCACTGTTTATAATAGCCAGGACATGGAAACAACCTAGATGTCCATCAGCAGATGAATGGATAAGAAAGCTGTGGTACATATACACAATGGAGTATTACTCAGCAGTTAAAAAGAATTCATTTGAATCAGTTCTGATGAGATGGATGAAACTGGAGCCGATTATACAGAGTGAAGTAAGCCAGAAAGAAAAACACCAATACAGTATACTAACACATATATATGGAATTTAGGAAGATGGCAATGACGACCCTGTATGCAAGACAGGGAAAGAGACACAGATGTGTATAACGGACTTTTGGACTCAGAGGGAGAGGGAGAGGGTGGGATGATTTGGGAGAATGACATTCTAACATGTATACTATCATGTGAATTGAATCGCCAGTCTATGTCTGACGCAGGATGCAGCATGCTTGGGGCCGGTGCATGGGGATGACCCAGAAAGATGTTATGGGGAGGGAGGTGGGAGGGGGGTTCATGTTTGGGAATGCATGTAAGAATTAAAGATTTTAAAATTTAAAAAATAAAAAAATAAAAAATAATAATAATTAAAAAAATAAAAAAAATAAAATAAAATAAAGACATTTAAAAATTAAAGGAGCTTTTAGTTACCAGAGGCAAACCAGGAAGGCACAGGGTTACAAAACCAACTGAGAAGACATAGGTGGGACCCTGTCAAAGAAGTCGGGAATCAAGGGATTAAAGACCAAGAAGGGTTCATTGTTTTTATGGCTAAACTAACTATACAAAAACATAAGCCTCTGGAATTTGAAGACAGCATTATATCCAACCTAAGGTATATCACTGTGCTTGCTAGAAAAGAGCTAAGAAGTTAACTTTACCTGCATTAAATAGATATTTCACCTTGCCCTGCTCCTCCCAAATGGTATATTGATTTTGGTTCCTGTCAAATGGCAAAACATATACACCACATCTAAATGTTTCCCTTCTGTAGTCAGTTTCCTGGGTTGGAATTTTGTTATTGAATTCAAGCTTATACTGCTTACTGCATAACACACCAATAAATGGAGAGATAAATTATTGGAGCAAGGAATATCAACTTTATTTGGAAAGCCAACAGACTGAGAAGATGGTAGACTAATGTCCAAAGAACCATCTTGCCTTGGTTTGGATGCTGCTGCTGCTACTGCTAAGTCACTTCAGTCATGTCCGACTCTGTGCAAACCCAGAGATGGCAGCCCACCAGGCTCCCCTGTCCCTGGGATTCTCCAGGCAAGAACACTGGAGTGGGTTGCCATTTCCTTCTCCAATGCATGAAAGTGAAAAGTGAAGGTGAAGTTGCTCAATCGTGTCCAACTCTTAATGACTCCATGGACTGCAGCCCACCAGGCTCCTCCATCCATGGGATTTTCCAGGCAGGGGTACTGGAGTGGGGTGCCATTGCCTTCTAGTTTATTTTATAGAGCAAAGAGGGGGACATGAGGAAATAAAATAAAATAAGCCATAAGTTGCTGCAAATGTTTCCTGATTCCAGTCTGACTCTGGAGATGTGTTGATTTCTTCCTCCCTACAACCATTCACAGGTGGGCGTGGTCAGGATGTTTCCCATGAACTATAAGCAAAGGTACTTTAGCTTAACACTCAGGCATGGCAGTCAGTGTTCCGAAGATGGGTCATTATGTAAATTTAAACTGTAGGCAACACACCTTTCAGTCAGTTCAGTTTCTCTATCGTGTCCGACCCCTTGTGACCCCATGGACTGCAGCACACCAGGCTTCCCTGTCCATCACTAACTCCCAGAGTTTGCTCAAACTCATGTCCATCACGTTGGTGATGCCATCCAACCACTCATCCTCTGTCATCCCCTTCTCCTCCTGCCTTCAGTCTTTCCCAGCATCAGGGTTTTCTCAAATGAGTCAGTTCTTCACATCACGTGGCCAAAGTATTGGAGCTTCAGCTTCAGCATCAGTACTTCCTTTAGGACTGACTGGTTTGATCTCCTTGCAGTCCAAGGGACTCTCAAGAGTCTTCTCCAACACCACAGTTCAAAAGCATCAATTCTACATCACTCAGCTTTCTTTATAGTCCAACTTTCACATCTATACATGACTACTGGAAAAACCATGAAATTACAAAACAATAGGAAAAACAATAACAAAGGTTAAAGTAGCAAAAACAATAAAACACAAAGGTTAAAGTAAATGAAGCAGATCCAATATGGAGTCATTCATTTTCCCTATTACAGTTTTCCTTTAATACAAGATATTGAAAATGTTTGTTTAAAAAGCAGTATCTTTCACTTAAGAATCCAGATTTTAAGCTGTTACTCAGTGAATGGCTAGTGGTGTGGGAAACAGAAAATTTGTGCTTTGAATTCACAGATTGGATTTACTGAGGCTAAAAAGACTTATGCCTGCTTAAAAGAAACATACATAGGAGAAAAAGGTCAACAAAGAAGAAAAACTGGCAGTGTTAAATGCTTTCAAAAGGAGGTCATGATGAAGGCAAGAGAGAACAGGTTCAAAGGCTACGGTTGAGAGTTAGTGGAATAAGGAATGTGCAGAACCGGGTGTCTGAAACAGGAGAAAATGATAACACTTAATGACACAGGGAAGGAAAGTGTGAGATAAGAATGAAAAACTTGTATTTAACAGAGGTGTTGATTTTTCAATTAATTTGAAAAGGCCCTTTGAGAACAAGAAGCTGTATGTTATTTAAAACAGAAACTAAAAATATTATACACGAAATATGCTTGGTGATGATAACTTTTCACATCCCTAAACATATCAATGGGCTTTCCTGGTAACTCAGATGCTAAAGAATTTGATTTCAATGCAGAAGACCCGACTTCAATCCCTGGGTCAGGAAGATCCCCCAGAGAATGGAATAGCTACTCGCTCCATTATTCTTGCCTACAAAATTCCATGGACAGAGTAGCTGGAAGAGCTACAGTCCACGGACCACAAAGAATTGGACATGACTGAGCAACTAACACTTTCACTTTTACTTCAAACATAACAACAACATGAGATATGCAGTAATACCACTGAAATGGCAGAAAGAGAAGATCTAAAGAGCCTGCTTATGAGGGTGAAGAGGAGAGTGGAAAAAGCTGGCATAAGACAGCTTGTCAAAATTCAAAGAAGATCATGGCATCTGGCCTCATCACTTCATGGCAAATAGAAAGGGAAAAATCAGAAACTGAAAATTTTTATTTTCTTGAACTTCAAGTCATTGTGGACAATGACTATAGTTGTGAAATTAAAAGACACTTGTTCCTTGGAAGGAAAGCTATGACAAACCTAGACAGTATATTAAAAGTGAGACGTCACTTTGCCAACAAAGGTCACTAGAGTCAGAGCTAAATAACATACAGCTTCTTGTTCTCTAAGGACCTTTTCAAATTAATTGAAAAAGCCACACTTCTGTTTAATATAAGTTTTATCATTCTTATCTCACATTTTTCTTCCCTGTGTCTTTATGCGTTATCAATTTCCCCCAGTAGACATGTACACACATAAGAGTTGAACCATTAAGAAGTTTGAATACCAAAGAATTGATACTATCGAATCGTGGTACTGGAGAAGACTCTTGAGAGCTCCTTGGACTGCAAGGAAATAAAACGAGTCAGTCCTAAAGGAAACCAACCCTGAATATTCATTGAAAGGAGTGATGCTGAAGCTGAAGCTTCAATAATTTAGCCACTCAATGTGAAGAGCTGACTCACTGGAAAAGACCCTGATGCTGGGAAAGATTGAAGGCAGAAGACAACAGAAGATGAGATGGATGGATAGAATCACTCACTCAAAAAGATCCTGATGCTGGGAAAGATTGAAGGCAGAAGGCAACAGAAGATGAGATGGATGGATAGAATCACCAACTCAGTAGACATAAGTTTGAGAAAACTCCAGGAAATAGTGAAGGACAGGGAAGCCTGGTGTGCTGCAGTCTGTGGGGTTGCAAAGAATGGGACATGATTTAGTGACTAAACAACAACAAAATGTACCAACATACTGCACACGTGAAACTGCTAGGCAAATGGAAGGGACCTACTCTCTCCGTTTCATCTATTCATGTGTTAACTACTCCTCAAGACTCTTCCAAAGTCCTGTTGTTACTGAAAGCAAGTTGAAGTTCTGGAGGTAGAGTGAAGACAAACAAATCTAAATATCAGAGTTTGGAGCAAAGAAAGGTTAATTTCAGGGCAAGCAAGGATACTGGTGGCTTGAGCCCTAAAACCTCAAGCACCTTGAAGGGTTTCAGCAAAGCACTTTTAAAAGTTCTTGGTCTTAGAATCCTTTGTTCTTGCAGTTATCCCTATAGACCAGGTCACAGTGTTCCTGTAAACCTTCAGATAAACAAATCTTATTCTCTATTCTGCATTTTTAAAATTTCTGTATAAATGGAAAGTGTTATACCTTTAAAGGTCAGAGCGTTGACAATGGCCTATTCTGTATATTCAGGCTGCTGTATGCAACATTCTTTTACAAAAGATGCAGAAACAGCATAACTGATAAGGATAGAGTATGGTAAGTAGTTAGCTCAGAAATCCCGTTAGAATATTATTAACAGAGAGGAAACTTTAGGGGAGCTTTGGGAGACAACTGTAAGTTAATAATCACTCAAGAAACAGTTTTTCTTAACCACAAAACCAAGTAGGCTTGCTTAACACACAAGCATGAAACAAGCACAGCCTCAAAACAATAGAACAATGGTGAAATGAGGTCCTTGTTCTGCAGTGAGCTCAGTAAGGTAATTACTTCTAGGATATGCTTTCTGCACACATAAGAAGCAATAATTTATGGAAAGGTGACATTTTAAAGTGAAAGACTCACATTGTACTGAGAACTGAAATAAATTTTTCTTAGTACTATGAAAGTACCTCTTGATGATGTAGGAACAAGAAAACGCTGCTCAACCTGGAGGAGGAGCTGGTGATGGAAGCCTGTTGTCTACTTAAGAGTGAGGAAGAATGTGGTCTTCTCCCCTTCCCCACTTTTCCTTTGATTATAAAACTGTAACCCAGTAAATTCTTGGGCCAGTAGCCTCTTGCTCACTGACTTTTAAGCATCCTATTTTAATAAATCAGTTATCTATCACTCTGCCTCTAACTGAATTCTTTCTGTACTGAGACCTAAAGGACCTGAGCTAACTGGAGCACCCACCCACACACACACACACACATACAATATCTAGGGGTTTCTTTCATAACTAACAACAGACAACAGAGCACAAAGGTTAAAATAAATGGAACAAATATAATATGGGGTCAGATTTGTTCTTCCCTATCACAGTATGTTCTTCCCCAAATTTGTCTTTACTGTTGTAACAAACAGTGGTGTCTCCTTCTCAGCTCGAATGCTTAGAGAATTTCCTATGTTACTCACACACTGGATACTTCACTCTCAGTGGTTCTGTACTGCCCTTTCATATTATGAATATGTCTTGTTTATATTTTCAGAATCATTGCAATCTCATATGGGTTAAAGACTATACATATGTATGCATATATGTATGTATATGTAAGTGAAAGTGTTAGTTGCTCAGTCGTGTCCAACTTTTTGCAATCCAGTGGACTGTAGCCCACGAGGCTCTTCTGTCCATGGAATTCTCCAGGCAAGAATACTGGAGTGGAAAGCCATTCCCATCCTCTCCAGGGTATCTTCCCAACGCATGGATCAAACCCATGTCTCCTTCACTACAAGCAGATTCTTTACTGTCTGAGCCACCAGGGAAGCCCATGTGTGTATGTGTGTGTGTGAACATATGTGTACATATATACTTATACTTCACATAAGAATTAGAAGTGTATATATATATATATATATATATGTACATGTATATACATATACACACACATAGATATGTGTGTATATATATATATACATATATATATATATACTTCTAATACTTCTGTGAACTAAAAAAATATATATAATACCTACATGGATACCACTGAATAATGAGGAAACTATGGAAAAATCAAGGTTTATTTAAACTATACAAATATTATTAACTAACATAATTATAGGCAGACGCTTTACTGTCTTGGAAGAAAAGTTATGACCAACCTAGAAAGCATATTAAAGAGCAGAGCCATTACTTTGCCAACAAAGGTCCATTTAGTCAAGGCTATGGTTTTTCCAGTAGTCGTCTATGGATGTGAGAGTTGGACTGTGAAGAAAGCTGAGCCCCAAAGAATTGATGCTTTTGAACTGTGGTGTTGGAGAAGACTCTTGAGGGTCCCTTGAACTGCAAGGAGATCCAACCAGTCCATTCTAAATCAAATCAGCCCTGGGTGTTCTTTTGGAAGGAATGATGCTAAAGCTGAAACTCCAGTACTTTGGCCACCTCATGTGAAGAGTTAACTCACTGGAAAAACTCTGATGTTGGGAGGGATTGGGGACAAAAAGAAAAGGGGGCGACAGAGGATGAGATGGCTGGGTGGCATCACCAACTCGAAGGATGTGGGGTTTGGGTGAACTCGGGGAGTTGGTGATGGACAGGGAGGCCTGGCGTGCTGCGATTCATGAGGTCACAAAGAGTCAGACACTACTGAGCAACTGAACTGAACTTACTGTCTGAGCCACTGAGGAAGTCCAGAAGCAAAATAGAAAACGCAATTGTATTCTTTCAAAAGCAATAAATAATTTAAAAGATATCCATAAAAATTACAACCAGTTTGTTCAGATCCTGAGTATTCTTAACGCATTTAATCATGCTATTGTATTTTATGTAGACATTAAGAAATCTTGTACAAAAGAACATTTAACCATATGAGATAATATTTAAGACAGTGACTTTTAAAGCAAGTTATAATATATTTTACTTTATGATTGCTTTGGTGCAAATGTAAAAGTATGCCTAGAAATGCAACTGGAAAATATACAATACAGATATTAATATTTAATATCTCTGATGATAGAAATACAGTTGCTTTTGAGATTTTGTATGTACCTTTATTACTTTGTAACATGAATATGTAATTTAAAAATTACTGTATATATTTTTAAGGCACTTGGTCTCTGTCTTATGGAATAATTATAAAATTCATCAAATAAATGAGATCTATGAACATACTCAGAACAAATAAATTGTACTCAAGAGGAAGTATACTGTAATTATATGAAAACACTAGCTTGTGCCACAGTATATAACAAGACTATGTTGTTGTAATTAATTGATAGCTCATGAATTTCATAGCCTCTAAATACATCAAAATAAGACATGGTGTGATAGATTTTTATATAGCACTTGCTTATTCATAGGGTTAATTTTATATGCAACGTACCATGATGAGTATTGCAAATGTATCACAAGAAATGGTTCTTAATGAGAATTTATCCACAGTTTGAAATAACACACACACATACACTCACACACAAATGGTAGCTTTCAGTATAGTGTGATAAAAGTTCAGTTCAGCTCAGTTGCTCAGTCATGTCCGAGTCTTTGCAACCCCATGAACCACAGCATGCCAGGTCTCTCTGTCCATCACCAACTCCTGGAGTTTATCCAAACTCATGTCCATTGAGTCGATGATGCCGTCCAACCATCTCATCCTCTGTCGTCCCCTTCTCCTCCAGCCTTCAATCTTTTCCAACTTCAGACTTTTTTCAAATGAGTCAGCTCTTTGCATCCAATGGTCAAAATACTGGAGTTTCAGCTTCAACATCAGTCCTTCCAATGAATACCCAGAACTGGTCTCTTTTAGGATGGACTGGTTGGATCTCCTTGCAGTCCAAGGGACATAGTGTGATAACATGGGCACACAATTGAAGATATAGACAACTTGATATTCTTTACTAAATTGTAAAGATTCTTTTTCTTACAAAAACATCCAGTTTTGTTATAGTCAAAAATGTTTATTTTCAAATTATGTAGAAATGTTGAGGTCATTTATATCAAAGCATGAATTTGGAATTCCATGTTGGTATCAAATAAACTGGGGGATTACATGAGCCTGGAAAATTTTTAATCATCCACACTGCAAAAGACAGTTTAAATGGGAGAATAAGTTGTGTGCATTATTTCACGTAAGGAATAGGAATCAATGCACGTGATTTAAACGGAATGATTTTAAAATATTACTGTTTTGGAACGAATTCCATGTCAGTGGTGTGAAAGACATATGCAGGTCCTGAGGCTAAAGTAAGAGAAAAAGCAGTTAAGATGCCCTTGCATCTGGGAATAGATTGGGGGGGGGGGGGAAAGACACAGAAAAGAAGCAATGAACAAAGGAAAAGCCCACAGCTTGGAATCCAAGGAAATGGCCAGGGAAAAGACAGAGAGGATTCCCTGGTGGGAAAGGATGATGGTGATCCTGATGCTGGGAAAAATTGAAGGCAGGAGGAGAAAGGGACGACAGAGGATGAGATGGTTGGATGGCATCACCAACTGAATGAACATGAGTTTGGGTAAAATCTGGGAGTTGGTGATGGACAGGGAGGCCTGGCATGCTGTGGTCCATGGGATCACAAAGAGTCAGACATGATTGAGCAACTGAACTGAACTGATACTGAGAAAAAACCAAACAGATAGAAAGCTTCCCATTTCTTTATTCACTAAAAATATGTTTATAGAGTGCCTCTCATGCATAGGCTGATTTTCTGGCCTCTGGTGACACTGAATGGAAGATAATTTATATTCTCATTAAGTTTATTAAATTTATGGTGAGGAAAGTTTACAATCTAAATAAACAATGGAGGACAGAAGATGATCAAGGACCTAGATCCTCTTCAAAAAAGTGAGGACAGGAAATGTGCGATCAAGGAGGAAGATTTATTTAAAATAGAACACTCAGAGAGAGCCTCTATCAGTGTGACTTTAGAGCAGAAACCTGATGGAGATTAAGAGATAAGTCAAATGGACAAAATGGGAAAATGGACCAAAGGACAAAATTTCAAGGCAAAGGGAGCAGCAGTGGCATGACAAGAGGATAGGTGGAGTGTTTAAAGAACAGCAAAGACACCACAGAGCTGCTTTCAATGAAGGGGGTATGTACAGCTCCTGAAAACTGAGACACTGAGAATGTCTAGCAAATTTCACATGTCTCATCACTTCAAAAACTGTAGCCTTTTCCCTGAGGTAGATAGGAAGTTTTAGAAGATTTTAGGCATGAGTGGTATGACAGCAATTTGATGTTGACTTGAAAAGCAACTCTCTAACCTCCTGGGGTAAGAGTGTGGACTGGGAGCTGTGGATTATGGCAGGAAGCAGATACATATCAAGAGATAGAGTAAAGATCCACAAAAAAAAAAAAAAAAAAAAAAAAAACAAGGGAAAGATAACTGTGTTATGTGTGGTCACAATGAAAATGATGTGAAAATTCTAACAATATTTTTGAAAGGACAAAAAGTAGATGATGGTGTTTCAGAAAGAGAGGGAAATAATTTACAAAGTGCTAAAATGAATACTTTAATTTGTTATTATATGTGGCATTCCAGAGACCAATATTTTCAGAAGAATACAGGCACAAAAGCCACATGTGTATAAGTTGAGAGCAGTTAAGAATTTGTATTAGATGACTTGTATGTTCTTTGTCTAGTTCTATAAGACTGTTCCTAAACCTGATTCTGGAGTATATAGCTCTGTTACCACACTGCTTAGGATAAATATTTTGTTTATTTTGTTAGATTCTAATTAGCTTTGTATCATTTTCAAATTGAAGGAACAAAGGAAGGACAAAAGGGAAGAAAGAAGAAAGATGTATAAAGTGTTACAGAGGCGAGAGGACACAAGAATGGGGGGAAGTTTATTAAGATCATAGTTGATCAGCTCTTCTATATGAGTCTGAAGGGCCAGGTGCTAGTTGACACACCTCAGGGGACTTGGCTAACTGCTGGAGAGGCACAATATGATGAGCCTATGTCCCAAAGCAAACAATCTAAGGAGATGGCATCTAAGGCAGCCACAATGCAGTCAGTTCAAGAGGAAGGATCTTACTCCAAGAATGCAGGATAGTGGAGGAGAACAAACTTATGAAACCATCCCAGACAGGAGTGGCAAGATGGTGAAACTGACTTCGGGATTTGTAGAAATTCCCCAACAGATGCTTGACAATAGCAGGCAAGAGTGTGGGAGTATAAAAGGAACCTCATTTTCTTTCCAACAGCTTCTAGATTTGGCACCTGTGATAGGCAGAATAATGGTCCCCAGTGATGCTCATGCCTGATTCTTTGCATGGCAAAGATATTTGACTGAAGACCATGGAAGACCTCAGGCTCTTAAGTCCGACAATGTAAATGAGAACATTGTACTCAGCATTCATATATCTCTCCAGGAACACAGGCTTCAAACTGTCCCAGTGTTCATTCTTGAAGCAAATTATATAAAATTCCTCTGATGACAAACGTCTTCCTATGTGTCTTCTTTCTTTTCCAGAGGCACCTAGCATATATTGGTGTCCCTGACTTTTAGTCACATGGGGTTTATGTAACTCACTACACCTCAATTTTAAGGAGTATAGATGATAGATATAGAAGTGGAGAGGTCAAGTCTAGCAAGTTAAAGAGTTTGTAGGTGTTATTTCCACAATGGACAGCCAACAAGGAGGAGAGGACCTGTGAACAAGGGGGAACTGTGCTCAGGAGCATAGGAGGGCAAAGAGACAGTAGGGGATGAATCCACTTTTCTTCGTGGTGAGACTGCTGTTCCCATAGGACCTATAAGGGGAGTTTCTAGAAAGCAATTAAAAAATTTTAGAACTTAAGAAAGTGTTGGAAGCTAGCTGTAGACGTTGCAGGTGCAAAGTTTACTCATGGAGAGAGAGTGAGAATAGAAAGGATAGAGACAAAATTCTGAGGAATGCACGCGTTTAAAGAATGTAGAGGAGAAAGAGTTCAGATATGCAACCACAGAAAATGGCCATCTGAGAGGGAAAATCATAGCCAGGAAAATGGTCTGTCAAATCTTGAAGTCAACGAGTTTAAAGAAGTCATTTTTCACAGTGACAAATAACCAGTGATGTCCTTATAAGTGTTGAGTGACCCACTAGGGAGGGGGAGGAGAGCCATGGTGTGAGGTGATTACTGATTTCTGTGCTATAAATATTCCTGGTATGATCCATCTTCAAACTACTAGCATGGTGTCAGGGGCTCTCAAAATTCCTGAAATTTTGCAATTGGCTCTTTTGAGTAAATAAAAGCTGGCTCCTGCATATCATCCCATTTGGTTTAACTAGAATAGACCTAGGAATCCACTTGATACTAACCTTTAGTCAGTGAGACATTTTAGAGAGAGGAGAGGGGCAGAGAGAGGAATGAACGCAGAGGACTTGAGGACAGGATCTTTTTTTTTTTTTTTTTTTCTCACAGAAGCATTTTATTCTTGCTTTTATTCAGCATTGTCAATCATGGTGAAAGCCTACCCTGGTAGAAAGCATGTTGATGTCCTATCACACCAAAAAAACTTCCTTTATTTTCCAGGTACTTGGAATTATACAGATTTTTTCCTATCCATTGACTAACAGGTGGACAAGAAGGTTTAATTCCACAGATATATAAAAGTACAAATAGTGACAGATATCTTAGAAATAAGAATACCAAAAAATTGTATCTCAAAGTATAGTAATAGTATACCATGCGAAATTAACAATTAAAGAAATAAAATAAAGGCATGATTTTGTGATTGTTTTTATCTGAAATTTTTTCACAGTTTGCACAAGATTACTATTGTAAGAATTAGCATCTGAACAGTATATATAATTGGACCACACCTAATCTATAACTTTTTTTAGAATCGAGACAATATTCTCAAAGTCTGAATAACACTTAAAATAGTATATACTATAGAGATTTTACCATGTCAATTAAATATGCGGTCCCATTTAATGCTATTTGATATCTATCAAAGTTTTCCACAAAATTTTCTACTAAAATGGTTCAAATACAATGGAATACTACTCAAGCTGAAAAAGAATGAAATAATGCCATTTGCAGCAACATGGAGAGACATAAGATTGTCATTGTAAATCAACTATACTCCAGTAAAAATTTTAATTAAAAAGTATCAGCAAAAGTTAAATAGGGAAGAAAAAGAGAGGTTCAAGAAATAAAATTACCAAGTGACTGATTAAAGAAGAGAAAAGAAATAATGATAAAAGGATGAAATACACGTCCAGGAAAAAATATTCATAAAAATTGTACATTTCTTTTAAAAATTAATTTATTTTAATTGGAGAATAATTACTTCACAATATTGTGATGGTTTTTGCCATATCAACATGAATCAGCCACAAGTATACATGTGTCCCCCCATCCTGATCCCATCCTAAACCCCTGAATTTAAGGTCAAATTCAGCCTTAAATTGAACAAAGTAGGGAAAACCACTAGACCATTCAGGTATGACCTAAATCAAATCCCTTACGATTATAAAGTGGAAGTGACAAGTGGGTTCAAGGGTTTAGATCTGATACGTGGAGTGCCTGAAGAACGATGGACAAAGGTTTGTGACATTGTACAGGAGGCAGGGATCAAGATCATCCACAATGCAAAAAGGCAAAATTGTTGTCTGAGGAGGCCTTACAAATAGCTGAGAAAGAAGAGAAGCAAAAAGCAAAGGAGAAAAGGAAAGATATACCCATTTGAATGCAGAGTTCCAAAAGAATAGCAAGGAGAGATAAGACAGCCTTCCTCCGTGATCAATGCAAAGAAATAGAGGAAAATAACAGAATGGGAAAAACTAAAGATCTCTTCAAGAAAATCAGAAATGCCAACAGAATATTTCATGCAAAATTGGGCACAATAAAGCTGAGAAATGGCATCAACCTAACAGGAGCAGAAGATAATTAGAAATGGTGGCAAGAATACACAGAAAAACTATATTAAAAAATCTTCATGATCTAGATATTCACAATGTGTAATCATTGACCTAGAGCCACACGTCCTGGAATGTGAAGTCAAATAGGCTTTAGGAAGCATCACTATGAACAAAGCTAGTGGAGGAGATGGAACTCCAGTTAAGCTATTTCAAGTCCTAAAAGGTGACACTGGAAAGTGCTGCACTCAATATGCCAGTATATCTGGAAAACTCGGCAGTGGCCACAAGACTGGAAAAAGTCAGTTTTCATTCCAATCCCAAAGAAGGGCAATGCAAAAAAATGATCAAACTACCACAAAATTGCACTCATCTCACATGATAGCAAAGCAATGTTCAAAATTCTCCAAGCCAGGCTTCAACAGTACATGAACTGAAAACTTTCAGATGTTCAAGCTGGATTTAGAAAAGCCAGAGGAACCAGAGATCAAATTGCCAACATCCATTGGATCATCAAAAAAGCAAGAGAGTTCCAGAAAAATATCTACTTCTGCCTTATTGATTACACCGAAGTCTTTGACTGTATGCTAAGTCATTTCAGTCATGTCCAACTCTGTGAGACCCCATAGATGGCAGCTCACCAGGCTCCCCCGTCCCTGGGATTCTCCAAGCAAGAACACTGGAGTGGGTTGCAATTTCTTTCTCCAATGCATGAAAGTGAAAAGTGAAAATGAAGTTGCTCAGTTGTGTCCAACTCCTAGCGACACCATGGACTGCAGCCCACCAGGCTCCTCCATCCATGGGATTTTCCAGGTAAGAGTACTAGAGTGGGTTGCCATTGCCTTCTCCGCTTTGACTGTATAGATCACAACAAACTGTGGGAAGTTCTTCAAAAGAATTTACCACCTTACCTGCCTCCTGAGAAATCTGTATGCAGGTCAAGAAGCAACAGTTAGAACCGGACATAGAACAGACTGGCTCCAAACTGGGAAAGGAGTATGTCAAGGTTTTATATTTTCATCCTGCTTATTTAACTTATATGCAGAGTACATCACGTGAGATGCAGGACTGGATTAAGCAAAAGCTGGAATAAAGATTGCCTGAAAAAATATCAATAGCCTCAGATATGCAGATGACACAACCCTTACGACAGAAAGTGGAGAGAACCTAAAGAGCCTCTTGATGAAAGTGAAAGGGGATAATGAAAAACCTAGCTTAAAACTCAACATTCAAAAAACTAAGATAATGGCATCTGCTCCCATCACTCCATGGCAAATAGATGGAGAAACAATGGAAACAGTGAGAAACTTTATTTGAAGGGGCTCCAAAATCACTAGAGATGGTGACTGTAGCCATAAAATTCAAAGATGTTTGCTCCTTGGAAGAAAAGCTATGACAGAAATAGACAGTGCATTAAGAAGCAGAGACATTACTTTGCCAACAAAGGTCCTTCTAGTCAAAGCTCTGGTTTTTCCAATAGTCATGTTTGGATGTGAGAGTTGGATTGTAGAGAAACCTGTGCACCAAGGAACTTATTATTTTTTTTTTTTTTGAACTGTGATGTTGGAGGAGACTCTTGAGAGTCCCTTGCACTGAAAGGAGATCAAACTAGTCAGTCCTAAAGGAAATCAGTCCTGAATATTCTTTGGAAGGACTGATGCTGAAGCTGAAGCTCCAATATTTTGCCACCTAATGCAAAGAATTGACTCACTGGAAAAAAAAAAAAAAAAAAAAAAACCTGATGCTGGGAAAGATTGAAGGCAGGAGGAGATGGAGACAACAGAAGATGAGATGGTTGGATAGCATCACCAATTCAATGGACATGAATTCGAGCAAGCTCCAGGAGTTGGTGATAGACAGAAAAGCCTGGTGTGCTACAATCCATGGGGTCACAAAGCATCATACATGATTGAGCGACTGAACTGAACTGATTTGTCTTTCTCTTTCTGACTTGCTTCATTCTGAATATTAGGCTCCAGGTTCATCTACCTTATTAGAACTGACTCAAATATGTTCCTTTTTATAGCTGAATCATGTTCTATTGCGTGCATGTACCACAATTTCCTTATTCATTCATCTGCTGAAGGATATCTAGGTTACTTCCATGTCCTAGCTATTGTAAATAGTGCTTCAATGAACGTTGAGGTACAAGAGTCTCTTTCAGTTTTGGTTTTCTTGTAGTGTATGTCTAGCAGCAAGATTTCTGGGTCATATGGCAGTTATATTCCCAATTTTAAAAGAAATCTCCACACTGTTCTCCATAGAGGTTGTGCTAGTTTGTATTCCCACCAGCATTGAAAGAGGGTTCCCTTTTCTCCACACTGTCTCCAGCGTTTATTTTTTTGTACTTTTTCATGATGGTCATTCTGACTGGTGTGAGATGATACCTCATTGTGGTTTTGATTTACATTTCTCTAATAATGAGTGACATTGAGCATCTTTTCATGTGTTTATGTACCATCTGTATGTCTTCTTTAGAGAAATGTGTTTAGTTCTTTTGCCCACTTTTGATTGGGTTGTTCGTTTTTCTGTTATTGATCTGCACGAGCTGCTTATATAATTTGGAGATTAATTCTTTGTCAGTTGTTTCATTTTCTATTGTTTTCTCCCATTTTGAGAACTGTCTTTTCACCTTGTTTATATTTCCTCATTGTAAAATGATTTTAAGCTTAATTATGTCCCATTTGTTTCTTTTTGTTTTTATTTCCATTGATTTTGGTAGTGGGTCATAGAGGATTTTGCTGTGACTTATGTCAGAGAGTGTTCTGTCTATGTTTTCCTGTACGAGTTTTATAGTTTCTGGTTTTACATTTAAGCTTTTGATTCATTTTGAGATTATTTTTGTCTACGATGCTAGAAAATACTCTAGTTTCATTCTTTTACATGTAGTTGACTAGTTTTCTCAGAACGACTTGTTCAGGAGACTACTTTTATCCTTTGTAAATTTTTGCCTGCTTTGTCTAAGATAAGCTGTCCATAGGTGCATAGATTTATCTCTGAACTTTTAATTTTTTTCCATTGATCTCTATCCCTGTCTTTGTGCCAGGGGCATGGTATCTTAATGACTGTAGCTTTGTAGTATATTCTGAAGGCAGGAAGATTGATTCCTCCCGTTTCATTTTCTTTGTCAAGGTTGCTTTGGCTTTTCAAGGTCTTTTGTGCTTCCATATTAATTGTGAAAGTATTTGTTCTAGTTCTGTGAAAAATACACAGAGAGTTTGGTAGTTTGATAGGGGCTGTGTTGAATCTAAGATTGTTTTGGATAGTTTACTCATTTTCAGTATATTATTCTTTCCAACCCAAGAGAACAATGTATTTCTTTAACTACTTGTGTCATCTTTGATTTCTTTTATCAGTGTTTTATAGTTTTCTGTATACAGGTTTTTTGCTTCTTTAATATAAGTTAACTTATTCCTAAGTGTTTTATTTTTTTTCATTGCAATGGTGAATGAAATTGTCCTTAATTTCTCTTTCTGATGTTTCATTGTTAGTGAATGTAAGGAATTTATGTGTATTAATTTTATATCCTGTAACTTTATTATATTAATTTACTAGCTCTAGTAATTTTCTGGTGGCATATTTAGGGTTTTCTATGTAGAGGATCATGTAATCTGCAAACAGTGGCAATTTTAATTATTTTCCAATCTGGATTCCTTTTATTTCTTTTTCTTCTCTGACTGCTATGGGTAAGACTTCCAAAACTATGTTGAATAGTAGTGGTAAGATTGGACATCCTTGTCTTATTTCTGATTTTAGAGGAAATGCTCTCAACTTTTTGCCATTGAGGATAATGTTTGTTGTGGGTTGTCATATATAGCTTTTATTATGCTGAGGTATTTTTCTTCTATGCCTACTTTCTAAAGAGATTTGATAAAATAAAATTGCCAAGTGACTGGTTAATGAAGAAAAAGGAAATAATGATTTAAAAGGATGAAATACTTGGTCAGGGAAATATTCATGATGGTTTGTACATTCTTCTTCTTTAATTAATTTATTTTAACTGGTGGATAATTACTACATCGTGTACATTCTTTAAGAAAAGCATATGTGCATAAGACCATCTTCTGTTAAAGTTGAATAATTCTATACTTTCAGGTGTTTTTATTCCATTTATTGAATGCATTTAAACAAAACCCAACTTTCATGTTTCTGTTGAAGCCACTTACCCCATAGTATTGTGAGGACTTATCATTTGGAAGAACAAAGTTGGCGCTATGACTCAAAATATACATCACCTACCTGGCCTATCTTGGTGGGGTGGGAGTTTAGTTTTGAAACTATTAATTATCTAACTGGCTCATGTACGCTCATTCATGTAGCAAGCTTCTAAATACTGACAGTTTTGTAAATCATTATATTTCTTACTTGTGGCTTTAGAGGATTATTGTATCTTTGCCCCAAAAGTAAATTTCATGTGCATTTCTTAAGCTCTACTTTCAGATAAGAATAGCTTTCTACATTTATGGAAACATTTTTAAAATATATTATTGGATAGATAGTCCAAATTTAGATTAATATATCTTGCTAATACATGCCTTTAAGAGACTTATTTTGACTAGCAAAAGTCATTTTCCTGGGTCAAATGCAAAATAGATTCAAACATCAAGTAAGTTTCTTGCTGCAACATTTTTTGCCATCATGCTAATTGTGAGATTATCTTTGTGAGATGTTTCTCTGAAAATAATTTATACAATCAGCAAACACTTTCTGACATTTTCTATAATAATATTGTTGTTTAGGTGACAAGTAAATTCACAGAATTCTATGGGTTGGTTCAATTTCTCAGGGGTTTATCAGTTTATGAATCTTTCCTATATCCTGTCACCAAACCAAATTGTATGCAATTGTAAAGCAAATATACAATGATCACAGAGAAATATAACCCAAGAGCCAAAGAGCTGTGTAACCTAAAGTGACAAAAAAGTGTCATTAAGAAAAAATCTAATAAGAGAGTGTCTACAAAGTAGACAAATAACTTTATTCTAGTTTAGAGCACCTCTTAAAATTTTTATCATGTCCAGACAGAAAAGATACTTTTCCAGATAAACTAGCATTGCTTGGCTTTTAATTGGAACCATAAGGTACGTTGTCTTTTGAATATTTGCTTATCAACATCAATAATTGTTTCTTAGTCTTCCCTGCTATTTGATATTACTATATAAATTTTTTTAAAAAACACCACTTCTGTCAACTTCTGTATTCCTGAAATAGAATGCTTGAACCACAGTGACAGGCAGACAATACCAGGGGAGTTATTCACACATTAGCTATCAGATGTGTTGAAAAAAAAAAAAAAGTTTTCCTTGTCGGTGTCAATTATTTATTGTTTTGTTGCCATAGTTATCATATACCACAGCTGTGGGATTTCTTTTGCAGATTATGGCCTGTTTCATGATTTCTTGTCAAAGCAAACTTCATAGTAGAGTAACACACATGAATAAATGTAGCCCTCAGATAGTTAGTATTTTTAACTTATTATCATCTTGTTTCTGCCCTTCATTCCAAATATCAATAAAGCAGCCAATCAACTTTGTTTGTAGCTCTTATTGAAATATGTTGAAGTGGTTAGTTTTCTCCACTAGCTAAAAGTGTTCTGTATACATGATATAAAGACATTTGCTTTTAGAGGTGTTATTTTTGTACATTTGTGATGGTAACTTTATGTCTAGAAAGGTTCAAACCAGAAGTCAGAGCAGAAAAAAAAAAAAATCAGAGAGCATCATAAAATTTAGTTATTAATTGTCCCCATGTATTGAGAGTCCGTTGGACTGCAAGGAGATCCAACTAGTCCATTCTAAAGGAGATCAGTCCTGGCTGTTCTTTGGAAGGAATGATGCTAAAGCTGAAACTCCAGTACTTTGGCCACCTCATGCGAAGAGTTCACTCATTGGAAAGACTTTGATGCTGGGAGAGATTGGGGGCAGGAGGAAAAGGGGACGATAGAGGATGAGATGGCTGGATGGCATCACTGACTCGATGGACGTGAGTTGGGTGAACTCTGGGAATTGGTGATGGACAGGGAGACCTGGTGTGCTGCAATTTATGGGGTCGCAAGGAGTCGGACATGACTAAGCGACTGAACTTAACTGAACCGATAGCCACCAGAGTCAATATTTTCAATGTAAAGGTATTTGAAACTCCATCCCTACAAACACATTTTTATCAAACATAAGTTCTATCAAAAGCAGAAGCATTCATGTTTCAATAGAAATTAACATGCTAAAAAAGTTCATATACATATGTTTCACATAATTTTAATTCACAAACGGGCCCAGAATTGGCACTAAGACTGGAATTGATGCAAATATAAACCAAATAGCCAAAGTGTTATACATATCTGTTTCTATTTTGTTAATTATTTGCAGAATTAATGTAAAATAATTATACATTAAAACAATAAGACATTGGATTCTTATGAAGACACCACCAATTTAGGAAAATAAAGCTGGAAATGATGGTCACATAAAAAAGGATGGACTAAGGATCTCAATAGGATCATGATAAAAACTGTGGAAAGGGACTTACTAGTACTACAGAAATGATGAAACAAGTATTCACAGGAGAATAGAAGCAAGAGAGAGGACGTAATCAAGAGTTAATCCAACAATTCTTCTCTGACTAGAAGAGAAGAAAATAAAAGAATTTTACATCTGCTAAAACTATTGAAGTTGCTCAGTTGTGTCCGACTCTTTGCAACCCCATGGACTGTACCCACCAGGCTCCTCTGTAGGATTTCCTACAGAGGATTTTCTGTAGGAAATCCTCTATAGGATTTCCCAGGCAAGAGTACTGGAGTGGCTTGCCATTACCTTCTCCAGGGGATCTTCCCAACCCAGGGATTGAACCCGGGTCTCCCGCATTGTAGACAGACACTTTACCGTGTGAGCCACCAGGGAAGTAATATAGTAAAAACTATATTACTAAATGAACCAACCTATTACACTATTTTTTAAGTCATCTAAAAATGTGCAGGTATAAAAAAATCCAAAGAAATAAAACCTGCATGAGTTTTCCATTTCTTGGTGAGCATACAATGGAGAAAGCTTTCCTATGTGAGGATTATATTAGAAATTGAGAAAAGAGTTTGTAAGCTTATGGCAGGAAAACCAGGCAAACTTTGGATGAACCTACGGGGTGATGTCATTGGCTTGATGACATCACCAACTCAATGGACATGAGTTTGAGCAAGCTCCGGGAGCTGGTGATGGACAGGGAAGCCTGGCATGCTGCAGTCCATGGGGTCACAAAGAGTCAGATGTGACTGAGCAACTGAACTGAACAGGCTGGTGTATTATATTTAAATGCCAAGAACATCCAGAAGCAAGCAGTGTTCTACTAAGTAAAGAAAGGCTGAGTGTGGGGTTGCTCAGTTTTGTAATTTTACAATAATTTAGTTAATAACCACATGGTTATGATGTTTTGTGATCTCAAATGTCTCTGGTCCTGTGGGGTATTACGCATGAAAACTCAAAGACTCAGAATCTTAAAATCTCACGGATTCATGATTTCCTGTTCTTTTAATCTCTCAGTCACCCCATTTTAAAGAAAATACCTTAAGTCTTCAAGACTTCAAAGACAAATCTACCTCATTTTATTGCTCTTTAATTTATTGCACTTTGTAGATATTGCATTTTGTACAAATTGAAGACTTGTGCTAGCTTTGCATTAGGCAAGTCTATTGGCACCATTTTTCCAAAGGCATTTGCTCATGTTGTGTTTATGTGTCACATCTTAGTAATTCTAGAAGTATTTAAATTTTTTCACTATTATTGTACGTACCATGATGATCAGCTGAGATCAGTCATCTTTGTTGTTACTATTGCAAAATTGTTATGGCTCAGTGAAGGATGATAGCATTTTTAGCCGTAAAGTACTTTTTATTTAAGGCATGTACATTTTTTATTTATTGCTATTGAATACTTAGTAGACAACAGTATAGTTCAAAAGCACCTTTTACATGCACCAGGAAACCAAAAACTTCATGTGCCTTGTTTTCTTGTGATAGCCCCTTCATTGCAATGGTATGGAACTGAACCATTGCAGTTCCAGGATATCTCCACAGTATAACTGTGTTGTAATGTGAGATTTAAAAGCACAGATATTCTCTCTTTGAAAGAGAAGACTGAACTCAAAAGTATTTTCAAACAAAGGTGAACAGGGTCTCACCTAAACCACAAGTCAATTACCACCCAATTAAATTTCTGCTGTTAATGACATTAAAGCCCTTTGGCAGTGCAGAAAATTGAGAATGTATTGAAAACAGAGATTTTCTTAGACTCCTTGTTCCTAAACCCATAGCAGAACTAAAAGGACAACTCTACTCCAGTGCTGCTCAATACCTAGCTAACTGGCTGGATCAAACTACCATCCATATATACTGGTTATTAGGTTGCTTAACAAAAGGAAAGAGAATCAAAAGAATATGATCCCTATGTAAAAGCACAACTAAATAATATAAACAACCCACATATAACTCAAATGATGCAATCATCAATGAAGAATTTTAGCATATCTATGAAATATGCCTTTAAATTAGCATAAATATATTGAGATGAATTTCAGAAGAGATTTCAAAATTTCAAAAAGAACCAAGTTGACATTCTGAAATTTAAAAAAAAAATCACAGGAAGAGGTTAACAGCAGAGTAAATGTAATATGAGATCAGTCAATAGAAATGTCTAAACTGAAGAGCAGAGAAAAAAAAGTAATTGAAATGAACAGCATCTCTATGACTTCTGAAACAGTATCCCACAGTTAAACATATAATTGGAATAGTATATAAGAGATAATAAAGCAGAAAAATACTGATCTTTTTTTCAAATTTGAATAAAATTTGCAACCCATTAAGCCAAAGAATACAGCCAACTACTAGACGTGTAAATATAAAGAATATCATTCCTCAGCAAATTAGAGTCAAACTGCTGAAACCAGAGGTAGAAGTAGTCTTAAATATAAGAATTGCATTTCACAAAGTAAAACAATGATAAGCAAGGTAGCATGTTGCAAATGAAAAACAAATGGCAGAGAAGAAAATGCAAGTTTAAAGTGCTTAAAGGGAAAACAATAAAATAATAACCTGTCAACATAGAATTCTATATACAGCAAACATGTTTCAAGAGTCAGATATCTTACTAAGATAAAGTATCAGAAATTAGATTTCTCTTACTACCTGCACCACTAGAAGCACTGAATGAAATATGATTAATAAATAGGATATATGGTACAATTAGCACAAGTTATTGTTTATCAGGAAAGAAAGAATCATGATCCCTGACAGATAGGAAAAAAATCAAATGAGATTCTGCTTACCTGAGCTTTCACAGTGGAGAAGGTTTACAAGGACATGCATAGGGAAGGCAGTCCCAGAAAGGATCTGTCACCACCCTGTGTGAGAAGATAGAGCTCAGGTTGCTATTTGGATATAAAATCATAATGCATCAGTTCAGTCAGTTCAGTCACTCAGTCGTGTCTGACTCTTTGTGACGCCATGGACTGAAGCACACCAGACTACATAATGTATTTGGGGGATCTATAACATACATAGAGAAAAATACATGACAACTATAATACAAAATATAGTAGTGAAAGGAATGGAATTATACAGTTTTATAGGGGAAAAAATGAAAATAAACTTAAGCCTAACCATATTAATTATTAATTTAAATGCAAATAGTCAAACATTCCAATTAAAAGGAAAACATAGGCAAACTGCATGTAAAGCATGACTCAACCAGACGCTATGCACAAATATGTATGTTAAAATAAAATAACATTAATTAAATGCATCTCAAACAGACTGATAGAAAGGTGAAATTAAAAATGATAAGGAAAAGAAAGATAGTGGAGCACTGTTAAATTGTTATAAAACAGCATGACAGACAAGAGTTTTATAAAAGAAAAAGTCTTCACTCTTAATAACGAAAATGATTGACTCCTCAGGAAGACTTGCCAATTTTAATGGTGTAAAAACTAAGGACTGAGCTTAATTATACATAAAGTAAAACTTGACAGGAACAAGAAGGAAAAAAGATAATCTATAATCTTGGTTAGAAGTTAACAACACTCTCATCACTATAAGTGAGATAAGAAGACATATTTAAAAGGTAAGAATATAGATGACAAACTAGCCCAAGTGAAACTTTTAGAACACATAAAGCAAATAGAGAATATATTTTCTTCTCAAGTGCATGTAGAATAATCCCCATATTTCGGGCCTTAAAATAATACACTTCTAAATAAAAAATAGAATTGAAAAGGAAATTAAAGAAGATTAAATATCATGAAAATACAGCATATCAAATTGTGTGACATTCAAATAAAATAGATTAAAAAGGAATTATACCTTGAAATACATATATTATAAAAAAAGAAATTATTAAAAATCAATGATTTTGTTTAAATCAGAAAAATCTAAATAAAGAAGAGTAAATTAGAAAAATATAGTAAGTGGAGGAGGAAATTTTGGAAAACAAAAAGATAGCTAAACAAAACAAAAATAAACGAGAAAAAAAAATCAAAGAAGCCAAAATCTGTTTTTAAGTGAGTTAATAAAATTGATAAACTCATAGGTAGGAGATTCCCCTGGTGGTCTGGTTGTTAAGAATCTGCATTCCAATGCAAGAAATGCAGTTTCAATCCCTAGTCAGGGAACTGAGATCCCACAAGACAGAAAACTAAGCTAGAAATCTAAGCACACATGCCACAAACCACTGAGCCTGCACACTCTGGACCCTGCACCACAACCAGAGAGAAACACATGTGCCACAACGAAAGACCCCACATACCACAACTAAGACAAGATGGAGCCATAAATAAATAAATATTTTTTAAAAAAACATAGTTAATATGACAAAGAGAGAAAACATATTACCAATATCAGAAATGAAGAATGTCATGTCACTATAGACCCTAGACATACTTTGGGATATAAAGGAAATATTAATCATCAAGATTATTTTTAGTGTCTAGAAATTGTAACAGAGCCAATTAAGAAACATTCTTACTTCCAGAACCAGATTTGACTCAAGTGCCAGAGACTTTTACTCTTATTACTGACATTTAATAGATTTTCTTAAATCAATGTTTGAAGAGCTCTTCACAAAAACTCCACTCTGGGACTATATGGCTGAAAAGACAAGCCTTCCTCTACTCTAAGCTCAATTCGAGGAATATGGAATCTCAATGGAAATGACAAACATTTCTAATCTCCTCCAGCTTTACATTGTCGAGGTAAAATTCCTAATAAGGGTGATTAACAGGTTGAGGGTTCCCTGCCACTCATCCCCGTCTCATAGCATGGAGGCATGACGCCTGGTATGTCATGGTAGAATGCTGTAGGTCCAATAATGCTTAATCAGAGATTCCAGACCAACAGAGGCAAGAAAAGAAGAGCAAAGGCTACTGTCATTTGCTTGTAAAACGGAAGTGTTGTATATATTCCTAGCTGCAAAATAGTTATTAAGAATTTTGCTGAGAGTAAGAGGAAGCCCACAGGAATGAAAAACTGATTCTTTCCATAAATTCACTGAAAATGTGTGTGGGAAATATTGTGATACGTGCAAAGAAGCAAGAAAGACTGAATCACTTCAGTTCAGTTGCTCAGTCCGATTGGACTTTTTGAAACCCCATGAATCACAGCACACCAGGCCTCCCTGTCCAGCACCAGCTCCCGGAGTTTACCCAAACTCATGGCCATCGAGTCAGTGATGCCATACAGCCATCTCGTCCTCGGTCATCCCTTTCTTCTCCTGCACCCAAATCCCTCCCAGCATCAGGGTCTTTTCCAATGAATCAACTCTTCACATGAGGTGGCCAAAGTACTGGAGTTTCAGCTTCAGCATTAGTCCTTCCAAATAACAACCAGGATACAGTTAGAATGCACTGGTTGGATCTCCTTGCAGTCCAAGGGACTCTCAAGAGTCTTTTCAAATACCATAGTTCAAAAGCATCAATTCTTTGGCACTCAGCTTTCTGCACAGTCCAACTCTCACATCCATACATGGCCACTGGAAAAATCAAAGCCTTGACTAGATGGACCTTGTTGACTAAGTAATGTCTCTGCTTTTGAATATGCTATGTAGGTTGGTCATAACTTTCCTTCCAAGGAGTAAGCGTCTTTTAATTTCATGGCTGAAATCGCCATCTGCAGTGATTTTGGAGCCCAGAAAAATAAAGTCTGACACACTTCCACTGTTTCTCCATCTATTTGCCATGATGTGATGGGACCAGATGCCATGATCTTCATATTTTGAATGCTGAATTTTAAGCCAGCTTTTTCACTCTCCTCTTTCACTTTCATCAAGAGGCTTTTTAGCTCTTCACCTTCTGCCATAAGAGTGGTGTCATCTACATACCTGAGGTTATTGATATTTCTCCCGCAATCTTGATTCCAGTTTCTGCTTCTTCCAGCCAAGCGTTTCTCATGATGTACTCACATTATAATTTAAATAAGCAGAATGACAATATACAGCCTTGACATACTCCTTTTCCTATTTGGAACCAATCTGTTGTTCCATGTCCAGAGATCAAATTGCCAACATCTGCTTGATCATCAAAAAACAAGAGAGCTCCAGAAAAGCATCTACCTCTGCATTATTGACTATGCCAAAGCCTTTGACTGTGGATCACAATAAACTGGAAAATTCTGAAAGAGGTGGGAATACCAAACCACCTGACCTGCCTCTTGAGAAACCTATGCAGGTCAGGGAGCAACATTTCTAACTGGACATGGAAATGACACCAGGTAGTAATCTGTATTCACAGAAACAAACAAAGAGAAATGAAAATTGTAAGATAGGTTAATGCAGCACACTTTATGGATAAATTCTTCTTCTCCTTGTTTCTTAATGATATAAAATGTAATAAAATAATAATTAGTATTTATTATATTTATATATAAATGCAATAGGTATAACAATAGCAGCACAAAAATGCAAAGAAAAATAGGGCAATGTAGGAATAATGTTTCTGTATATAACTAGAATTAGATATAAGTCTGAAGTAATTTCTGGTAACCTAAGTCTTAGAGGAAGCAATAAAAGATAAATAAATGAATGCAGTAGGAAAATTATTAAAGAAATAAAAAATGTTACATAGAAAATGTCCACTTAGTGCAAAAGTGCAAAAATACATTTAAGAAGAAAAGTAATATGATGATTTAAGCTGGTCACTATTTTAACAACAACATTAAATGTGAATGAATTAAAAATGCAATCAAAAGAGAGTTTAAAAATGACAGAAAATATCCAGTATGTGATCTACAGGAAATACACTTTAGATTCAAAGATACAGATAGATTGTAAGTGAAAGGGTGGGCGGGGGGAAGCAATCATAAAAAATCTGCAAAGGCCAGATCCATGATACTGGATTCTAGGGGCTGGTACACTGAGATGACCCAGAGTGATGTTACAGGGAAGGAGGAGGGAGGGGGTTCAGGATGGGGAACACGTGTGTACCTGTGGCAGATTCATGTTGATGTATGACAAAACCAATACAATATTGTAAAGTAATTAACCTACAATTAAAATAAATAAATTTATATTTTTAAAAATATCAGACAAACTTGATTTTTAAAACATGAGGAACCATATGACTAAGGACAGCTCCTATCCTCCAGAGTATACTAAAATTATTAAAATTAGCATATTCTAAACCAGCCCAAAATTCTCCAAGCCAGGCTTCAGCAATACGTGAACCATGAACTTCCAGATCCTCAAGTTGGTTTTAGAAAAGGCAGAGGAACCAGAGATCAAATTGCCAACATCCGCTGGATCATGGAAAAGCAAGAGAGTTCCAGAAAAACATCTATTTCTGCCTTATTGACTATGCTAAAACCTTTGATTCTTGGATCACAATAAACTGTGGAAAATTCTGAAAGAGATGGGAATACCAGACCACCTGACCTGCCTCTTGAGAAATCTATATGCAGATCAGGAAGCAACAGTTAGAAGTGGACATGGAACAACAGACTGGTTCCAAATAGGAAAAGGAGTATGTAAAGCCTATATATTGTCACCCTGCTTATTTAACTTATATGCAGAGTACATCATGAGAAACGCTGGACTGGAAGAAACACAAGCTGGAGTCAAGATTGCTGGGAGAAATATCAATAACCTCAGATATGCAGATGACACCACCCTCATGGCAGAAAGCGAAGAGAAACTAAAAAGCCTCATGATGAAAGTGAAAGAGGAGAGTGAAAAAGTTGGCTTAAAGCTCAACATTCAGAAAACTAAGATCATGGCATCCAATCCCATCACTTCATGGGAAATAGATGAGGAAACAGTTGAAACAGTGTCAGACATTTTAGAGGGCTCCAAAATCACTGCAGATGGTGATTGCAGCCATGCAATTAAAAGATGCTGACTCTTTGGGAGGAAAGTTATGACCAACCTAAATAGCATATTGAAAAGCCGAGACATTACTTTGCCATCAAAGGTCTGTCTAGTCAATGCTATGGTTTTTCCTGTGGCCATGTATGGATGTGAGAGTTGGACTGTGAAGAAAGCTGAGCGCCGAAGAATTGATGCTTTTGAACTGTGGTATTGGAGAAGACCCTATGGTATTTAGAGTCCCTTGGACTGCAAGGAGATCCAAACAGTCTAGTCCAAAGGAGATTAGTCCTGGGATTTCTTTGGAAGGAATGATGCTAAAGCTGAAGCTCCAGTACTTTGGCCACCTCATGCGAAGAGTTGACTCATTGGAAAAGACTCTGATGCTGGGAGGGACTGGGGGCAGGTGGAGAAGGGGAAGATAGAGGATGAGATGGCTGCAGGGCATCACCGACTCAATGGACGTGAGTTTGAGTTAACTCTGGGAGTTAGTGATGGATAGGGAGGCCTGGCGTGCTGCAGTTCATGGGGTCGCAAAGAGTCAGACACAACTGAGTGACTGAACTGAACTGAGACCAGCTCACACTGTCTCTCCTGTTTCTTCTCATGAAAACTACAAAAGGGCTCTTGAAAACATTTTCTCCTCACTCTCCTCTGGCTCCTGACCAACTCTGGTGTGTCTCCATGTGACCCCCAGGGTGTGGCATGCCCCTTCCACTTGGAATGTGTGTGTATAACAAACTATCTGTCATCCTTGCCATACCTAAACAGTAATAAAATCTATATTTAAAACTGGAAGTATGGTGATACAGCTGCTTTGGAAAACAGTCTGATAGTTCCTCAAATGATTGGACATAAAGTTACATATGACACAATTCTATACCTACAGTTGAAAGAAATGGAAATATATGTTCACACACAAATTTGTACCCAAGTGTTCAAAACAGTATTTCTTATAATGGGCAATAAGTTGGAAGAATTCAAATATCTGTCAGCTAATAAATCAGGACATAAACATGACACATCCATGCAATGGGACAGTGTTTCTCAATAAAACAAAATGGGGTTCCAATACACTCTACAACATAGGTGAACCGTGAAAACATAAAGTGAAAATGCCAATGTACTCCATGTACACGAAATATTAATAAAAGGCAGTTTTGAGATAAACAGGAGATTAAGGCTGAGGTGGTTGGGGGAATGGATATTGAGTGTTAATGGGTACAGATTTCTTTCTGATTTTTTAAAATGGATGATATTGATAATGAAGATAATGAATACTAAATCCATTGAATTGTTTACTTAAAATGAGTGAATTATATGATATATGAACTACATCAACAATCTGTTATAAAAATAAATGCTAATATAATTTATCACATTAAAAGAACAAAGGATAAATATATTAAATCAATAGAACTCTTTCACAAATTCAGCATATATTTATGATTAAAAACGTAAGGAACTCACAACACACTTACACGAAGTTCCAAACAAGCAAAACTAAGATATAGTGATAGAAATTAGGTGAGTGGTTCCCTGGTATGGCAACTGAGATTAACTTAGAACTTTTAGGAGTGCTGGAAATTTATTTTGTTTTCACTGGTCATTACACTGGAATACACATTAGACAAAAGTTCCTGAACTGTATACTTGGAATTTATCTCCTTCTATGCAAATATAACTAGATAAAGATTACAGAAATAATTAATCCACAATAAAAAAGGCTGGAGGGCAATGAATATGACAGAAATTGTATTCACATAGAGCATTTACTTAACAAAATTGACTCCAGAGAGATTCTTTGTAACCTCCTTGTCCAAGGACATAACAGCTGAGAATATGATCCAATGAAAGACATAGTTTCAAACTCTTACCTCAAAATTCAGTCTGCAACTCATTGCCATCTGTATTACTATTTACTTGACAAATGCCAGCTTTCATTTAGTTTAGAAAAATATTTGGAAAATATTTTTCTAATAAGTCAATGTGTATGTTCTGTATTCACCTTTCCGAGAATAAAATAATTCATTAATTCTTTCTGCCTTATTTCCTAAAAACTGACACAAATACATGGACCACATATTTTAAAATATAGTACTCAAGTTATTCAAGTACTTTACACTACCTTCGCTTGCCTTAGACACTTTGATGTAAAATGCATTTTGCTTATTACTAGTAATAACATCAAAGTATATTCATCTCCACACATTGTTGAATTGCAGTGAAAAAGAATATACTCAAATCATGTGCAGTAAAATGCCTAAACTGTCTTCTCTAGTATTTTCCAATGCTGAGATTGTAAATAAGAAACCAGAAGCATCCTTTGAAAAGGTTTACACTTAATCTTAGTTATAGATCTCTGGTGATTATCAGGCCGCACTAGACTGATAGAAAGAACATGGGGGATAAAAATGATTTGTTTGTTTTCTTTTCCATGCTTTTTTCAGATAGGACACAATGATAAATAGCCGCATCTGAAGACACACCAGGTGCTGCCCAGAGCAGCTTCAGCAGCAAGTCAGAGACCCTGAATTCCACACAGAAAAAATGCAAAAGAGTCCTGCTGTTGTTCAGTCATCAAGTCATAGCCCTATGGACTGCAGCACGGCAGGCCTCCCTGTCCTTCACCATCTCTCGGAGTTTGTCAAAGTTTATGTCCATTGCATCAGTGATGCTATCCAACCATCTCATCCTCTGATGGCCTCTTCTCCTTCTGCCTTCAGTCTTTCCCAACATCAGAATCTTTTCAGTGAGTCAGCTCTTCACATCAGGTGGCCAAAGGATTGGAGCATCGGCTTCAGCATCAATCCTCCCAATGAGTAAATGTCAAAAGAGTGATTGATCCTCAATTAGAATCCTTAATACACTTATAATTAGTAATGAGCATGCTGATTAGCATCAGTTTTAGGGAGAAACATATAGACTATACACAACACTGCACTGGGAAATCTTTTTCATCCTTTTTATTCAGACACCTAGATTAAAAATACTTTGAAAGAGAGAAAACTGAAGCTAGTAATTAGGATGTCTTCCTTGAATTTTGAGATAATGTGAAAGTGTTTGCAAAGGTAAATGCTTTACATATACATACATATGTGGATGGACTTCCCAGGTGACTAAAGAATGGCAGGTGGTAAAGAATCCACCTGCCAAAACAAGAGACACAGGAGATAAGAATTTAGTCCCTGCATCTGGAAGATCCCCTGGGAGAGGAAATAGCTACCCACTCCAGTATCTTTGCCTGGAAAATCCCATGAAGAGAGAAGCCTGGCAGGCTACAATCTATAGGGTCACAGAGAGGTGGACGCAACTGAGCACAGAAGCACATGTGTGTGCAATCCATTACTATTAGTGTTCAGTTATGTTATTTGGTGTGCTATTTGCAAAGACAGAAAAGTGAGCAAGAGACTTATTTTCTGCTTACTCAATTAGTGTTTGATTTCTCATTAAGGGACATATTAGAGTCAATAACAATGGCTGTGCTGGTGAATTTTATAAAATCAGCTTCATATCTCTGAAAGAAAGAGTTAAAATGCTACCATAGCTTTAATATTCCTTTTCATTCCTCATTTTGTTGAGCAATTCACTAATAAGCCATCATTTTCATCTCTTCTTTTCCCTGAAAAGTGTGCATTGATATCATTTCTATATTTGAGCTCCCTCTAGAACTTAAAGATAGCAAGTCCCTGGGATGGTTTCTTTCTATGAGAAGTAGGTTGATCGATATTTCACATGTTGTTTAGTCTTCTTCCTAGGTTGAAACATGAAACAAGCATCACATCTCACTAATGAGCAATCTTCCTCAAATAATGCATTTTTTCTATCATAGTCTATGTGAAACAAGTGCAGGAAGAAATCATTTTCACCAAAATTACTCAGAAAACCTAATATGAAGTACACACTAATCCTCAATACATGGCAGAAGTTATTTAAGCTACTTACCTCTTAGGGTAACAATGATTTGAATTTATGTAGAAAACAACTACAGTACATTTTCCATTTAGAATGAATGTAGTTTAAATGAAGTTTAACTTTAGAATATAGTTATAAGGCACCTTCTGTTTAGAAATCCTGCTGTTTGGACATGATTTTATTTCCGAAAAGGCGTGGTTACAAATTCCATTTTTTTTTCAGGACACTGCCATGTGAATAGGGCTTTTGAGCAGAACACTTGCTGTTACCAGCTACCTCCCATTCATAGGACTGCCTTCTGAATGTGATTTCAATGAGGAAACCTCAGTAAGTTCATTTTAAAATTCAAAAATCCCAATTCAACTCTGGCAGTTTGAATTATCAGTCCATTTTGAAACACAATCCTTCCTCTTCTTGATCTTGGAAGTCATCCAAATAGGGAAGATAAAAATTACATGCAAGGAAAGAATCTAAAAATTATCCATTTTTAAAATTCTTGTGCCAAAAGGACAGATGGTATAGCTGATACATACAGGGTCACGCGTCTTAGAAAATCCAATCACACTCTCCATCTTCCATGGAGAAAGATTCTATCCTATCTGTAAAACACTTGTAATAGTATGGGGGAAAATGAAGCAGGTGAGTATAAATCTGTGTCCTAATCACTCAGAATGCAGAGAAGGTAGTCTGAAAAGTTAGTAAATGAAAGAAAAAATAAGGGTAATAAAGAAGTGTCACAAGAATACCATCCTTCCATTCCAACAATTGAAAAGCACAAAGATTTACAACATAAAAATCTATGCCACTTTCAATTTGTTATAATTCCCTCTTCATCTAGTTCAAATAAGCCCTGTTTCAGAAAAAATCTCTAGTAATCATCATATTGACACTTCATCTAGACTGAGTGCTAATGAGCCAGGATTTTTCTGCCATAATTTTTACCCAAGAGCTCGCACTGTCATAGCCCATCAAAGAAACCTTGTCAGGCACACTTTCAGTCTAAAAACACTTTTCCTCCTTCACAAACTTCTGTTTTCAAGTGCAGGAGGATATTTGTTCCTGAATATCCTTTTTCCTATTTTAATTGTCTACATGACTTGTAACAAAATGAGGCAAGAATAAAAATGTTCCTTTCATTGTCAATTTGTGTCTTTCTCTATCCTTTCTAAAATCTGATGATTTTTGTTTGCACCGAGCCCTTTAGAAAGAATTCTCCCAGAACAGTCGTGTATATCCCTGATCTTAAAATAAATTACCAAAACTGTCTTGGGTAGTAGGGGAGATCGACATATTGTGATGAGAGACAAATAATTTCTAGTTAAAAAGAAAGAAAAAAGAAGCCTCAAATAAGTTTAGAAGCTACTGAGCAAATCTAGTTTATATTTTTTATATTAACAATACTTTCTAATGTCTTTGTCTTTTCCCCAGCTTTATAAAAATCATCATTATCATACAATTTTTCTTTTTCTTTTTTTTTTTGGTATTAATTTCTTTAAGAGCTCTGCGGCTGATGCACATCCTGGTGGACATAGTCAAGCCTATCTTTTTTGCATCTTTCAAGTATGTAATACAATATTAATTATAGTCACCAAGCTGTACATTTCTCTCTCTCTCTTTTTAAATTTGTTTCTGCCATTCAGTTCAGTTCAGTTCAGTTGCTCAGTCGTGTCCGACTCTTTGCGACCCCATGAATCGCAGCACGCCAGGCCTCCCATACATCAATATGAATCAGCCACTGATACATCTGTGAATGCATGCTAAAGTTTTTCAGCCATACCCAACTCTCTGCAATCCTACTTAAAGGACTATAGCTCCCAGTCTCCTCTATTCACAGTATTTCCCAGTCAAAAATACTGGAGTGGGTTGCCGTTTCCTTCTCGGGGGCATCTTCCCAACCCAAGAATCAAACCATGTCTCCTGAGTTGGCAGGCAGGTTATTTGCTGCTAGCACCACCTATGTCCCCTCCCATCCTCCTTCCATCACACTCTTCTAGGTTGTCACAGAGCACTGGGTTGAGCTTCCTGTGTCATACAGCAAATTTCTGTTTGCTATTTTACATACAGCAATGTATATGTTTCCAGGCTATTCTCTGAATTCCTTTCACCCTCTTCCCCTACTGTGTTCACAAGACACAGAACAGACTTGTTGGAAGCCTTATTTTTAAGATGAAGTTTTCTGCTATTCTCCATTAAGTTATTTTTGCTGCTTACATGATAGATACATGATAGGAATTCAAGTGAGGAGAAAAACATTAAGCAACATTAAACATGTCATCACTCCCCCCTGACCTTCCAAGAAACACAAAGTCATCTAAACTTATATATATATATATATATATATATATATATATATATATATATATACATACATATATATTATATAATATATAATATATGTACTGAATATTAGAGCCAGGAAAGAGAGGAGAATTTTCTTCAGTCTGCAGATGTTTCTTTCTTGTCTCCTCTCAATCTCTCTGGGTCACCGGCTTGGATCAGAGTTATTCTGGGCATTTTGAGAGTGGAGGAAAGCCAATTGCTTTTCCCCTGAGTTCAGATCACATGGGATTTAGAAGAGAAAAATAATAATGCTTTTCTACCAAGGTCTTTGTCAACTAGATCAGAATTGGACTGCATTTCTGGCATGGAATTGAACTCTAGAAATGGAGTTGTTTTCTATATATTTTTTGTGTTTCTGTTGTAGTTTTCTTATGCTCCTAGTAAGAATTCCTGTCAAAATATTTCAGTGTTGAACTGTGTAGAAATGAGACACCTCTTATCCAAGTCTGAATAATCTGAGTTGGAAAAAAATCAGAGCAGTAGAGTGTTCAAAAACTTGTTCAAACACACAAATACATGCCCCAAAGTCAAAGATGATGTTAAAGCAGGTAGAAACAGGAAGTGAGGAGGTAAACATAGATATAGGCCACCCCAATCTTTTTTTTGTTCAGTGTAGTAATGTTGCTAAAACAATGCATCACCTATATTTTAATAATATTAAAGCATTATAAAGCAGTGCCAAGTATTTCAGTGCATACTTTCTCCTAAGTATTTCAGACACCTACTACAGGACTTCACTCAGTAAAAAAGGAGTGTTGTGTTCTGACATACATCTCCTCAAGAGCTCTGCAATATTTGTTGCTTCCACTTCACACTGGGCTTCCCAGGTGGCATTAGCAGGAAAGAACCCACCTGCCAATGCAAGAAACATAGGAGACAGGGGTTCAATCCCTGAGTCAGGAAGATTCCCTGGAGGAGGGCATGGCAACTCACTCCAGCATTCTGGCATGGAGAATCCTATGGAGAGAGGAGGCCAGTGGGCTTCAGTCCATGGGGTTATGAAGAGTCAGACATGATGAAGCAACTTAGCACACACACACTTCACATTTGTCCATTCTATTGTTACACAAAACTGTCCTTCTAAAGGTCACATGGCAGATTGAGTGATCTCTTCTCTTGATTCACCTTGCTCCTCTTAACAGCAACACTGGATTCAGCCTCAGCATGTGTTCTCTGCTTAGCCTCAGGAGAGCCATGCTCTGTTTGTTCTCCTCCCCTCCCCTTCAGTGACATCTTTCAGGCGTTTTGCTATTTCACATCATCCACTCAACCTGTAACTACTGAAATGACCCAGGACTCAGGACTTGAATGCTTCCTCTTTTTAACCTACACCTAATCCATGGGAAAGGTGTATGCCATCTCATGATTCAACATGCCATATAGTCACTTAAAAATGAAAGTGAAAGTCACTCAGTCGTGTCTGACTCTTTGTGGGACTAGGCAGTTCATGGAAATCTCCAGGCCAGAATACTGGAATGGGTAGCCTTTACCTTCTCCAGGAGACCTTCCCAACCCAGGAATTGAACCCAGGTCTCCCACATTGCAGGCTGATTCTTTGCCAACTGAGCCACAAGGGAAGCCCAAGAACACTGGAGTAGGTAGCCTATCCCTTCTCCAGGGGATCTTCCTGACCCAGGAATAGAACCGGGGTCTCCTGCATTGCAGGTGGATTCTTTACCATTTAAGCTATCAGACCCTTCAATTTGATCATCATCCCAGACATCTCCCCTGAATTCCAGACCTATATACAGCCAATTGTATTTTATGTCTCCACTTCTATGTATAATCTCATACTTAACAGAGATGCAATCATGATAGCTTGGTGATTGCCAGAGGTCTGGCTTTTACCTATGATGAAGAGCTGATGAGAACGAAGGATGGTATCTCTCTCTCCTAACCTTATATCTAAGTGGACGGATGTTCCTACTTCAGGGTGGTAAGATGTAGATGGAAGCATTGTGGTTCCCTAATAGACTGGTAGTAGGTATAAGATGTGACTTCCTACTCTGTCTTCTGGAGGAGGACAAAAATGTGATATGAAAGCCATAGCATGGTAAAACCATGGAGTAGAGTCAGTTTTAAGGAAAGAGTTTCTGGAAGAATTGTCCAACCTGGACATCTACACTGGATTACATGTTAGTGAAAAAAAATTGTATTTAATTCATGAGATTGTTGAGAATTTTGCATTAACAATAATACCCTAATCATTTGAATTTAACACATATACAAAAAGCAAATTCCAGATTTATTTCCTCATCTAGCACAAAAAAACAAAAGAATTCTGATTATCTATCAGTTATTTGTAGCTATATTAGACTACTTGCTCTCTTATATGTCACCTCCAATTTATCTACAATTTCTATCAGCACAACCATTAAAATACTTCCAGAGTCTAAATATCTCACCACATCCTGATCTATACATCATTGTACCTTGCATTATTATAACTACTGTCATACATTTTTATTAATCTTACTGATTCCACACTTGCCCAATTAAAATGTTCTTTGAACTTGGTAATTTTTTTCAGAAGCAAGTTGGATATTTCTGGGCAGATTCTCAGTGAAGCAGATTCAGTTTCAGAGGGGAGTATATAGGAGATTTATCAGAAAGCTCACAGTCTGAGCTGAGTAATATTCCATTGTATATGCCTACCACATTGTGTTTTATCCATTTGTTCATGATGGGCACATGAACTGTTTTTCTGCAATGTAAAATTATTCAACCTTAAAAAGGAATTAAATTCAGACACATGTTACAACATAGATGAATCTTGAAAAAATATGCAAAAGTGAAAGAAGTCAGACACAAAAGGATAAATGTTGTATCATTCCACTTACATGATATGTCAAAAATACAATGCTCCATAGGGACAGAAGGTAAATTAATGGCAACTTAAGACCAAGGATGAGGAAGGCTACTGGGGAGGTGATTGCTCAGGGGTGGGGAGCACTTTCTTGGGCTGATAAAAAATGCTCTGAAATTGAATGTGGTGATGAATACGCAATCCTGTAAACATAATAAAAGTCTGAAATTGTGTACTTTAAAAAAAAAAAGTGTCCTGGGCATCACTGCCTTTGCAAGAGAAAAGAATCAGGATGGGGTGGAACAAGAAGCTAAGCTGCAATGCAGTCTCAATGATGGCCTCAATTCAACCCCATAGGAGCCCTGAAAGTACCAGTCATTATTGCAGTCTGCCTCAAGAATGAGGCATGGCCTTGTCAACATCACTGTCTCAGGGAAGGGAATTCTAGGAGAGCCCTGATGACTGAGAGTTTCTGATGCCAACATTTTCATCCCTGTGGGAGTAAGAACTTCAGTCCTGAAGTGCACTGTCCACTACATCAAGTCTATGCTGAAAATCTTTCAGTGGCTTCTGATACTACTCAGAATCAAGTTCATAGTTCTTTGAAGGACTATGATAACCCCTTATGCTCTGGCTACTGTATCTCAATAATAATAATACAATAATAATACTGTATCTCAATAATCTCAATAATATAAATTTATGAGTATTACTGAGTAATAATAATGTATTCATAATAATAATGAACAAAGTATCATTCATTTGGCTTTAGCCCCACCGGGCTATTGTTTCCCATGGGTATGTCAATTACAGCCCCAGTTCAAGACTTTCCCACCTACTGTTCCCTCTGCCTTATTTTATTCGTATGTTGTGGCTTGGTTTGTTACTTTAATTTAGGGATTGGAAATTCCTTTTCTATAAAGGGCTAGACAGGAAATATTTAAGGTTGAGGATCACTTGGTCTCTGTCACAACTACTGTAACCCCAAAGCAGGAGAAAACAACATATGATTGAGTGAATGTTGCTGTACTCATAAAACTTTATTTACTAGAATAGTGGCTGTGTTTGTACCATGGGGATAGTTTGCTGATCCTTGCATGAGTCATAGTATAGGTTTGAAAGCAATATAGCAAGTTGATTAGGAAGTTTGGTTTAGAGTCTACTAGCCATGTTACTTCTTTTGGCACTGACAATAATCATCTGTACGATTTTCAGTTTCTCTATGCCCTGATCTCCAAACTGGGCATTATAACACCTTCTATATAATATGTCAATGCTCAAATGAGATAGTACAGCAAACTGTAACAATGCATGACACAAAATACATACTCTATCAAACTATCTGCCAGCTACTCTGTTTGCTCAGATCACTTAACACTTTTACCTAATGTTTATGTATTAAGTGAGTTATCATTCAGATACTGCCTCTTCCCCTTATCCCACTAGAATAAAGCACTGGGATGGCAGGGATATCTTCTGGATTTACTGCTAAATTGCCTGATGCTACCAGCATGCCTTACAGAAATAGTTCAGTTCAGTTCAGGAGCTCAGGCATGTCCGACTCTTTGCGACCCCATGAACTGCAGCACACCAGGCCTCCAGATGCCATGACCTTCGTTTTCTGAATGTTGAACTTTAAGCCAGCTTTTTCACTCTCCTAAGCCCTCCATAAATATTTTTTGAGTGAATGGATAAACTAAGAGATTACTGTTCCTGAGTTCCCTGCAATTAGATCCAAGAGATATGAGTCTCATTCCAAATCAATGAGTAGCTTTAGTTTTGGCCAAGTCATTTATCTGAGCTATACTGTCCAATGAAGACAGACCAGATATTGAACAACTTGAAGAAAACATCAGTCTTTTGGCTCAAGACAATATGCATTTTCTTTCTTTTAAACTTTAACTTTAGAGTGTGTACATGGTGCTCACTTCGGCAGCACATATACTAAAATTGGAACGATACAGAGAAGATTAGCATGGCCCCTGAGCAAGGATGACATGCAAATTCGTGAAGTGTTCCATATTTTTCCGAAAGTCTGCAAGCAATAAATGCTGGAGAGGGTGTGGAGAAAAGGGAACCCTCCTACACTGTTGGTGGGAATGCAAACTAGTACAGCCACTATGGAGAACAGTGTGGAGATTCCTTAAAAAATTGCAAATAGAACTGCCTTATGACCCAGCAATCCCACTGCTGGGCATACACACCAAGGAAACCAGAATGGAAAGAGACACATGTACCCCAGTGTTCATCACAGCACTGTTTATAATAGCCAGGACATGGAAACAACCTAGATGTCCATCAGCAGATGAATGGATAAGAAAGCTGTGGTACATATACACAATGGAGTATTACTCAGCCATTAAAAAGAATATATTTGAATCAGTTCTAATGAGATGGATGAAACTGGAGTTAATTATACAGAGTGAAGTAAGCCAGAAAGAAAAACACCAATACAGTATACTAACACATATATATGGACTTTAGAAAGATGGCAATGATGACCCTGTATGCAAGACAGCAAAAGAGACACAGATGTGTAGAGCGGACTTTTGGACTCAGAGGGAGAGGGAGAGGGTGGGATGATTTGGGAGAATGGCATTGAAACATGTATACTATCATGTAAGAAATGAATCGCCAGGCTATGTCCGATGCAGGATACAGGATGCTTGGGGCTGGTGCACGGGGATGACCCACAGAGATGTTATGGGGAGGGAGGTGGGAGGGGGGTTCATGTTTGGGAAAGCATGTATACCCATGGTGGATTCATGTCAATGTATGGCAAAACCAATACAGTATTGTAAAGTAAAATAAAGTAAAAATAAAAATTAAAAAAAATAGAGTGTGTACATGTATTTAACAATGGGATTCAATAGGTTGCTGTATTGTCACAAGTAGAGTAGTTCACCTTTGGGGCATGACAACATAGAATCAACATTACTGAACTAGTGTACTTGTGATGATTTCCTGGAGATATATGAGGCTCCCTAATCTTCCCACCAAACTAATCTGGGCATAACTTAAAAAATGTGTTCAATTAATATTAACAGTTCTACTTTATCTTGTTTATAAGTCATGACCCCTTATTATATAATCATGGGTTATTACAATTAACTGAACTTTTAAAAAATTTGGCAATATCTGCCTAATTACAGTTTCAAGGGAAAACTTAGTGATTTTTATTTACAGTACTCCCTAAAATTAATCTAGAAAGCCCTCTTGCCTCCATCTGTATATCAAAGACTTACCCAACTTGTACTCCACTCCTCCCTACATTACTGCTGAAGTTTGCAGTAAATCCATTCTCTGAAGGCCCTGACTCTACCTTGACCTTTGTATTTTTGTTTGGTTTTATAGTTTAACCATTTGTCACAAAGCTAAACACAGTCTATTTTATAATTGAAGGATAATTACTTTACAATATTGTGATGGTTTCTGTTGTACAACAACCTGAATCAACTCTAAGTATACATATATCCTCTCCCTCTTGAGCCTCCTCCCACCCACCCCCCCATCCTGCCCCCTCTAGATAGTCACAGAGCACCAGGCCATGCCAGTCTCCCTGTGTTACACAACAGCTCCTACTAGCTATCTATTTCACACATGGTAGTGTATGTATGTCACTGCTACTCTCTCAATTCATCCCACCATCTCCTTGCCCCTCTGTGTCCAGGACACAGACATACAGACCATTATATTTTAAAAGCTATCCTTCCAACACTCCCAACACTTTCATGTATTCCATCCACTTTTTTATTCATACTTTTTTCAGAAATGTTTATCTCCTTTTAACATGCTATTATAATATATGCCTTTCTTACAAGCTCATCCTCTGTGTATGGCCTGCCTTGCTAGAAGTTCCACAGAGAAAGCGTTTGCACGCTGGACTCACTGATACATCCCAAGGACTTGGAATAGTATCTGACACTTAAACAGCTCTTGATAAGTCATTAACACGTTGCTATTCTCCTCGTTTTTTAATTCATTCATTTTTTGGCATGAGTTAAACTGTTATGGGCTTTTCCTTTTCTTTCCAAAATTAGACCATAAAGTTGAGGAATGCTGAGTCTTCTCTCAACATCCACCCCCTCCCCACTGCCGTCCCCCCACCCCCCACCCCCTGCCCCAGAAATACCAAGAGCACTATTACACAAATACTAGAAACTTAGTGAACATTCACTGAATGATTGATCAAATAGATGGCTGAGTCAGTGTGGCTTAGGGAGATTATGCTTTATTCAGTTCAGTTCAGTTGCTCAGCCATGTCTGACTCTTCACGACCCATGGATCACAGCACTCCAGGCCTCCCTGTCCATCACCAACTCCCAGAGTTTACGCAAACCCATGTCCATTGAGTCGATGATGCCAATCAACCATCACATCCTCTGTCATCTCCTTCGTCTCTGGCCTTCAATCTTCCCAGCATCAGGGTCTTCTCAAATGAGTCAATTCTTCACATTAGGTGGCCAATATGTTGGAGTTTCAGCTTCAACATCAGTCCTTCCAACGAACACTCAGGACTGATCTCCTTTAGGATGGACTAGTTGGATCTCCTTGCTGTCCAGGGGAGTCTCAAGAGTCTTCTCCAACACCACAGTTCAAAAGCATCAATTCATCGATGCTTAGCTTTCTTTATAGTCCAACTCTCACTCCATATGTGACTACTGGAAAAACCATAGCTTTGATTAGATGGACCTTTGTCGGCAAACTAATGTCTCTGCTTTCTAATGTGCTGTCTAGGTTGGTTATAACTTTTCTTCCAAGGAGCAAGCGTCTTTTAGTTTCATGGCTGCAGTCACCATCTGGAGTGATTATGGAACCCAAGAAAATAAGGTCTGTCACAGTTTCCATTGTTTCCCCATCTATTTCCATGAAGTGATGAGAACAGACACCATGATCTTAGTTTTCTGAATGTTAAATTTTAAGCTAGCTTTTTCACTCTCCTCTTTCACTTTCATCAAGGGGCTCTTTAGTTCTTCTTCACTTTCTGCCAGAAGGGTGATGTCATCTGCATTTTGATATTTATCCCAGCAATCTTGATTCTAGCCAATGCTTCATCCAGTCCAGCATTCCACATGCTACATATCAGTTAAATAAGCAGGGTGACAATAGACAGTCTTGACATATTCATTTCCCAGTTTGGAAACAGTGTGTTGTTCTCTATCCAGTTCTAACTTTTGCTTCTTGACCTCCATACAGATTTCTCAGGAGGCAGACCAGGTGGTCTGGTATTCTCATCTCTTGAATTTTCCACAGTTTGTTGTGATCCACACAGTCATAGGCTTTCGCATAGTCAATAAAGCAGAAGCAGATGTTTTTCTGGAGCTCTATTGCTTTTGCGATGATTGAATGAATGTTGGCAATTTGATCTCTGGTTCCTCTGCCTTTTCTAAATCCAGTTGAACATCTGTAAGTTCACAGTTCACATACTGTTGAAGCCTGGCTTGGAGAATTTTGAGCATTACTTTGCTAGAGTGTGATGAGTGCAACTGTGCAGTAGTTTGAACATTCCTTGGCACTGCCTTTCTTTGGGAGCTCCTGCCATAGGTTTTTGTGGTTGTTATTTGTTTTTGGAGTTAATGTAAGATGGGTGTTATAACATTGTGTTTGAAATACTTTCTTCATAGGAACAAAGATTCAGCTCCAATAACCTTATGTAAGTTATTAGCATAAGTGAGTGTTTGCAGAAGCTCTGAGATATTGCCCTGCTGGACCAAACTAACATTTGGGAAAAGAAATTATTACTCCAGTAAATTGTGCTTTGCAGCCACTTCTGTAATCCATTCAGTAAGATAGAATTATATTTATTGTATTAACTTTTCTAAGAGATTGAATTTCATTTTCATCTTCAGGAGAGGTAAAATGTAACATTATTTTGAAATTGCAAAGGAAAATTTATATAACATTTATTTTGTACAATGAAAGGTTTCTCAAGAACAAAATTCAATTCAAATTTTCAAACTATGTCTAATGTCATTTTAATTATAAAAATTAGAAAATTCTGAGGTTTTAAAATTGAGCTTCTTATCTTGACTTGAAATTTTATCTAAATAAAGCAAGGTAGCTCACTGTTTATCCTACTCATAAAAAAGTTTTAAAGCATATATTATGCACTTTTTAAATATTATGCACTTTAAATCATAAAATATCTGGAATATGGCTTTTATTTTCACATAAATTATTTTGCTTTATTAATATATTGTGACAGAAAGCAAAGAGGAACTAAAGAGCCTCTTAATGAAAGTAAAAGAGGAAAATTAAAAAGCTGGCTTAAAACTCAACATTTAAAAAACTAAGATCATGGCATCTGGTCCCATGACTTCATAGCAAATTCATGGGAACAATGGAAACAGTGACAGATTTTCTTTTTGTGGGCTCCAAACTCACTGCAGATAGTGACTTCACCCATGAAATTGAAAAACAATTGCTCCTTGGAAGAAAAGCTATGACAAACCTAGACAGCATATTATAAACAAAGACATTACTTTGCCAACAATGGTCTACATAGTCAAACCTATGATTTATCCAGCTGTCATGTATGGATCTGAGAGTTGGCCCATAATGAAGTCTGAGCACCAAAGAATTGATGCTTTTGAACTTTGAATTGGAGAAGAATGACCTGCCTCTTGAGAAACCTGTGTTCAGGTCAAGAAGCAACAGCCAGAACTGAACATGGAACCATGGACTGATTCAAAACTGGGAAAGGAGTATATTAAGGTTGTAAGTTATCACCCTGCTTATTTAACTTATATGCAGAGTACATCATGGGGAATGCTAGGCTGCATGACTCATGGCCTGGAATCAAGATTGCAGAGAGAAATATCAATAATCTCAGATATGCAGATGACACCACTCTTATGGCAGAAAGGAAAGAGGAACTAAAGAGCCTCTTGATGAAGGTGAAAGAGGAAAGCAAAAAAGCTGGCTTAAAACTCAACAATCAGAAAACTAAGATCATGGCATCCAGTCCCATCACTTCATGGCAAATAGATGAGGAAACAATGGAAACAGTGACAGACTTTATTTTCTGGGACTCCAAAATCACTGCAGATATTGACTGCAACCATGGAATTAAAAGACACTTGCCTTGGAAGAAAAGCTATGACAAACCCAGACCATATATTCAAAAGTAGAAACATTACTTTGCTAACAAAGTTTTGTATAGTCAAAACTGTGGTTTTTCCAGTAGTTATGTGTGGAGGTGAGAATTGGACCATAAAGAAGACTGAGTGCTGAAGATTTGATGCTTTTGAACTGTGATATCAGAGAAGACTCTTGAGAGTCCCTTGGACTGCAAGGAGATAACAAGTCAGTTATTTGGTTTGATAACCAGTCAATTCTAAAGGAAATCAGCTCTGAATATTCATTGGAAGGGGTGATGTTGAAGCTGAAGCTCCAGGACTTTGTCTACCTGATGTAAAGAGCCAAAATATGAGAAAAGATTCTGATGATGGGAAAAATAAAAGGCAGGAGGAGAAGGGAATGACAGAGGATGAGATAGTTGGATACTATCACCAACTCACTGGATATGAATTTGAGAAACTCTGAGAGATAGTGAAGGCCAGGGATACCTGGTGTCCTGCAGTCCATGGGGTTGCAAAGAGTTGGTCAACAATGTCCATAAATAGATTCTAAGTCTGTCATTTTGTCAAATTTGGAGGGGGAAGTAAAACTTTTTATGACATTTATACTTCATATAAAGTTCAAAAAAAAGATATGCTTAAAATGTATAGCTTGTAAAAATACTCAGATAAGTTTTTATAAATATAACAAATAACTAGTAAACAAGTATACAATTCTTATATAAAGACATTACCTGTATGTCCCCTGTCAGTGTTTATATTCATGGATTAGCAGGTCTATTCATTAATCCAGGTAGTGAATATGGAGCAAAAATTTTCTCCTGAGGAGACTTGGGGAAACATACCTAAGGTTTAGTGGTTAGGTGATAGAAAATATAAAACTGCTGTCTGGAAAGAATCACAAGCCAGTGTCCCACCCCTGTGACATACACACACTCCCATTCACACACTCATACACAGTAATTTGCATGTACAGGAAAATCTCCATCCCATAGTGATTAATAAGTACCTCCTCTGATTAGATACTACATATAGGATGATCTTTTCATTTTTCTGGGTGGTAAATCTGAGCTTCTTCATGTATTTGAATAGTCACTATGTCTGAATTTCTCTATTTAAACTTCTCACTTTCTTCAGGCTATCAGCATTTCAAGACTGTTTCTTAAGTATATGGACAGGTCTCTGGGTCTTGAGTGGGTAGTTTCTCTCAAATGGACAATTTATCTGAAGCAGCATGAACCTTAGGCTCCCAGCATACAAGTAATGCTCTTTCATTATGAAAACTCAGTCTCATTCCAACTCCTCAGTATTAAAGGTATTAGATACTCCTCAGTATTAAAGGTATAGTCCAAGGTATTAAACCTTGGCTTTGTTCACATCTTACCCTTCCCCTGCTGTCTCTAACCATTGAGAAATAACCCACAAGTACAGAGTGCAATGACCTTTGTCCACATCATGTTCTGTCATTATTTTACCACTCCCACAGAGAGCTACTCTCAAAGTAATCCTAACACTCCATCTTCATTCCTTACCTTTGTCAGGAAGGCCTGGCATGGGCTCCTATGGTTTGAAGTTCAAAACAAACTTGATGGACTTGGAGGGCATTACGCTAAGTGAAATGAATCAGACAGAGAAAGACAAATACTGTCACTTATTTGTGGAAACAAAAAAAAAAAAAAACAAAAAACAAGAAACTGGTGAATATAACAAAAAAGAAACAGACTCACAAATGCAGGCAACTAGTGGTTACCAATTGGAGAAGGTGATGGTACCCCACTCCAGTACTCTTGCCTGGAAAATCCCATGGACAGAGGAGCCTGGTAGGCTGCAGTCCATGGAGTCGCTAGAGTGGGACACGACTGAGCGACTTTACTTTCACCTTCATGCATTGGAGAAGGAAGTGGCAGCCCACTCCACTGTACTTGTCCAGAGAATCCCAGGAACGGGGGAGCCTGGTGGTCTGCCGTCTATGGGGTCACACAGAGTCAGACACGACTGAAGAGACTTAGCAGCAGCAGCAGCAGCAGTGGTTAACAACAGGGAAAAGAAAGGAGTTAATATAGCAGTGGGAAGTGAGAGGAACAGATTATTGGGTATAATATAGCCTCAAGGATGTATTGTACATCACAGGGAATATAGCAAATATTTTGTAATAACTATAAATGGAAAGTAACCATTGAAATTGCATAAACAAAACTTTTAATTAAAAAATGAAAAGAACATTAATCCAAAAAGAGAAGAAGAAGAAGAACAAGCAACCAGAAAACAAACTTGAATTCTGGAGTATATGTAAGATTTGGAGTTCCTCTTTAGTTCTTACCATAATAGCAGTCTTTGGGCAAGACACTCCAAGTCTCTCCTTCTTTTTCACCTTTAAAATGAGGATAATAATACTCATCTCAGGTTTATTGTGAATTATGTGACATGACCTCTGACTTAAATTCCTTAGGACAGAGCTAGAAACAGGCAAAACACAATGTAGTTGGTGTAACTGTTAATGTGCTAAATTTATATCATTATTGCTAGTTGCTTAAAATGTTAATTAGTTGAATTGTTCAAGTACAAATCAAGCCTAACAGAGCTTTTAAAAATCAGTGAAAATTAGATGTGGCTGAACGTATGAGCATGATATAAAAACGGATTTCATGGAAACTCTAAGAACTATATCTAAGCCTCTTGCAAGTGGGTTAGTAGTAGTCAGCTTCCTTGAGCTGTTTCTCTATTTCAAGTTTATCCCATTGCAATACCATGAGTGAGATTATGACTTTATAACTCAGAGAAATTAATATATGTAATGTTTGCTATAGCATACTGTTATGTAAGAATTATAGTCATGATGACATTTATCATGTTAAAGATTCAATATTATATACATTTAATTGAGTTTATTGGATTATTTAGGTTTTATCTTGTATATCTGACTAACATTTTTAAATGGAAAAACTCATCTTTTTCAGCTTATAATCAGTTTCAGTAAATAACACAGTGTTTATTTTTTATAAAATTGAACCATATTTAGTATTTAGCAAAGAATATAATTGTTCATGCTTTAACAATTACTATTGAGAAAAAAAGGACCCAAATCATCTGTGTGCTATACATGAATAAGAGTGAGTGACAGTTTAATAAGTACATTAAACCAAATGTAAAATGTCTTTCCAGTTTTTTATTTAGTTAATTAGAAACACTGTCTATCCGAAGAATTATTCAGCAATCAAGGAAAAGACTCAGTTTTAGATGCCAAACTAGCTAGATATTTAGAAAAACAGCAGAGCAATAGTTTCACTGCACTTTTTATGAGTGTCTTGCTTAAATTGGGTATTGATGGGTTCAGTCTCCATTGCTAAATAGAAAAAGAAATGTTTGCTTAGAGAACTTGAAGGACTGCAGGGATGATAAACAATGAGGTGTCTATGAGAGAGGAAAGTGATGTCTAATAGGCTTGCCAACCTACTACTCTGCAATAGCAGCCCTAAAGCTTGATTATTGAATGCTTGATTATGGAAAACTGAATTGCATACCTGCTTGTAGTCCCATCTAGGCATTTCGTCACTGTTGATGTCTTGCTCTACACCATTTTCTAGAAACCTGTGTAGATCACCATAGAAGTTCAACAGATTCTTAAACCATTTATTTTTATGTTACTATCTTTTCATCTCCTCTGTTTTCATTTAAATTGGGGAAATATAAGTAGTTTAGTAGTATTTGAGCAATTCTGGTTTTATGCAGTGTTTCCAGTTTCCTTGTTAGTGCAGTAGTATGTCTGGGTACCAGTTTTAGAAAATGCATGTGATCTGATTTCTCCACAGGGCTGCAGGGATGTGATGATCAGGAGTAGGACTTGCTCCTGTGCAAAGATTAGACCTTTGATGCTGTGATCCACCCTGCAAAGCAGACCATGATGTACATTCCTTTATGCAATGTTTGTCCACAAGGACTGACTCTACATCACTCTCTTACATGTCCTCTAGGAGAACATTATGCTGCTCTGCAATCTGTCTTTTCATCTCCTTGCAAACAAATTACAGGCCTGCCAATTGAGTCAACTCATATACAGTAGTAGCTCAATCCCAAGCTCTGTTAGTCACAGAAAAACTATTTCCAAGTTTATTTTATTTTGTTATTGGTATAGCTTTCCTAAAGCAGAGCAACAGGAGTATACCTTTTTCTTTTCCCTTAAAGAATTTCATCTAGGTGTACTGCACAAGATCATCTCTCTTAAGTTCACCATAAGTAGCTTGGTTGTCTGGCTGTTATCCATTCTCTTGACAATTGCCATATAGCAAAGTTGAGTTTTTAATACCAAATAGTTCTCTAGGGGGAAAAAAAGACAGTAAAATTCATTGGCTTTTTGAGGATACTGTCTTCATAAGCCTTTCAACATTAAACAGGATGTATAAGGCTCCTGGTTGTCATTTGTTGAGTAAATGAACATAACAGTTGTAATGTAAACTGTATTATCTATAAGCTCATTGGAGGTGTGGACACTAGCTGATGCAACCTGGTTCTTACTCAGCATCAAGCCTAGTGTGAACAGGTAAGAGCATTCTCCACCTCACTAGAACTGACTCAGATTTGTTCTTTTTTATGGCTGAGCCATGTGCAAAACAGATAGCTGGAGAGAAGTTACTATATAACACAGCGAGCCCAACCCAGCACTCTCTGATGACCTAGAAGGGGGAATGGGGGGAGGGGAGGGAAGTTCAAGAAGGAGGTGATTATATGTATAATTATGGCTGACTTGCTTTGGTATTCAGCAGAAACCAACACAGCATTGTAAAGTTTCTCTAATGATCTCCAGTTGATCCAGACAAATGTCAATCTAGGAGATGAATCTGGTTAGAAAAACAAGTGTCTTAGGGAACTAAAAGCAGCTGAGGAGCACGGCAGCTGGAATCATTACCAAACACATTTGCATTTAGAAGAAAAATTTCCATAGAGACAAGAGAGACAGGCAATTTCTGTTTTCCCACAGGCTGAATCTCACTTGTTTGTATCGTGACTAACAGGTTATCTTGGGGTTTCTTAGGTTAATAAATCTTAGGGTATTCTCTTAGGTAAGTCTATTCTTGATTATTTTTAAATGTTTATGATAGAGCCAAAGTGGTCAATAAATATCTGTATTGAATATTACCAACAATAGAGATACCATTCACAACACACAAGCTGTTGAGTAGAACCTGCCGGTGCAGTTATCTATAAAGCACCTTGTCAAGATGCTTATAAAGGTAAACATACACATCAAACGATATATCTAAACTACTATTATTTTTAAAATCTGCTATACTAGTATATTATCAAGAGATTGCTATGTTGCAGGTGCTATTTTAAGTGTTTTACATGTGTGAACAAGATTTTTCATCAACCCAGGAAATATGCAGTATTGTTTTCTAACTTGCAAAAGGGGAAATTGAGGTACGAAGAAGTTAAGTAACATAACTTCCCCATGTTTTCCCATATAGTGTGTGGTAGAGACAGAATCTGAACCCAGATTGTCTGACACCCTATGAAGAACAGAACTTGCCCTCTCTTAGAGAGTGGCTTATGATGCGCTGGGTGCAACAGGTGGCCAATCTGGAGATGCTTTCCAGGCAGTGACATTTCAGGAGAATTCTAAAGGTATTCAGCAATATGTTCTACTCTCTCTCCTTACTGTGTATCATTGTAAAATACATAAGTAAATATGTCCTTTCTTTCATATTCCACCCCCAACCTCACCTTATCCTTATATCTAAGGCTTCCAACCTTTTAAGCCTGTGTATGTCGGCTTATACCACGATCCTACTCCTGGGTTCAAACATCAGAGCTTGACATGAAGACTGTCATTTTAGGAATCTGAGAAGCTAATGTATCCTCATCTCTTGTAGAAATTTGCTTCAAATTAAGTTTGTATTTTCCCCTTATATCAGAGTAAATTATCTTTTTATACAGGTTTTCCATGTGGGTCAGGTTAAATGCAACTCCAAAAGACAAATTGACACCCTCCTATCATATTGTATCAGCATGATAATTTTCAACCTAGGGATGAAAAAAATTAAGATTTTCCTGTTCATAATTGAACAACAGAGTCTTCTTTCCAACTCTGGTGCTAAAATTATCAAACTTTGAGCTTTTTTAACTTTATTAATCCAGTTTCTTTTCTAATAACAACCTTGTTAGCATCCAGAGCAACTATTTAACAAAACCTTGCATTTTAAAAAACTTTACCAGCTTCTAGCAATATTTCAACATTTTACTTCATAGGCAATTTCCTTTAGGGCTCAAAGTACTGTTTCTGTCAGACTCATAAAATATTATTTTATACAATACAAACTCATACATATTCTATAATATAGCTATAGATCAAAATGTGGGAATATATATTCACTAAATAACTATAATTCAGAAAAACTATGCCTGTTTTTTTCTTATCTGTAAAATGGAAATAGCTGTTTCTGTCAATTGTTTTTCAGGGGAGGAAAAGTTAAAAAGCTTGTAGGATAGTGATAGAAAAGTCATAAAAATCATATTAAGATGCTTAAAGTCAAAACATTAATAATTATATCTAAATATAAGTATATAATCATAATATAAATAAAACATAATAAATATAATTAAAATATTAATTATTATCAATAATAACTTTGATCTTCCTCATCTATGAAAGAACAATTATCTGAAAAAGAAATGTCTCATGGATTGGTATCAGTACACAGTTATATTTGTGTAGAGCTATACAAAGACTTGGGCTTCCCTGGTAGTTCAGCTGGTAAAGAATCCACCTGCAATGCAAAAGACCCTGGTTCAATTCCTGGGTTGGGAAGATCCCCTTGAGAAGGTATAGGCTACCCACTCCAGTATTCTTGGGATTCCCTGGTGGCTCACATGGTAAAGAATCTGCCTGCAATGTGGGAGACCCATGTTTGATCTCTGGGTTGGGAAGATCCCCCAGAGGGCATGGCAAGCCACTCCAGTACTCTTGCCTGGAGAATCCCTATGGACAGAGGAGCCTGGTGGGCTATAGTCCATTAGGTTGCAAAGAGTCAGGCATGATTGAATGGCTAAGCACAGCACAGTACAACATACGAAGACTTATCTTTGCTAACAGAGAATGCACATTACACTTAAACTAATTAATTGAATTTTCACTATCATCAGGTTATTAGATTCCTCTTAAAGATACAAAATTAAGACTTATTTCTCTGCACATGTCACTGTTGATTTTTTAGTACTTATCTTCTAAGGGAATGATCACCCACAAATAACAAATTGTAGTACCAGTCTGCAAAACCAAGACGAACACATCCCCATTCTCAAAACTTGGCTTCAATGTTGAGACCAATGACCCTGCTTATCAATTAGAGTGTATAAGTTTTATTACTCACATAATGAGGTTTTCTGATAACTTACAGTGGCTTTCAAACAGGTCCAAAAACAGAAAGGTGGAAAAAATGGAAAGGAGACTGACTTGGGGATTTTATGGTGGTTAGGTGGAATGTAGGGGTGAGGATTACAACTTCTGAGCAGTTGTGTGATGCTATCATAGGCACTAAAGGGTGATTATCCTGACATTTTAATCAGCTACACTTACTAGACCACAGTCTCAGTTCAGTTCAGTTCAGTAGCTCAGTCGTGTCCGACTCTGCGACCCCTTGAATCGCAGCACGCCAGGCCTCCCTGTCCATCACCTACTCCTGGAGTTCACTCAGACTTGCGTCCATGGAGTCAGTGATGCCATCCAGCCATCTCATCCTCTGTTGTCCCCTTCTTCTCCTGCCCCCAATCCCTCCCAGCATCAGAGTCTTTTCCAATGAGTCAACTCTTCGCATGAGGTGGCCAAAGTACTGGAGTTTCAGCTTTAGCATCATTCCTTCCAAAGAACACCCAGGACTGATCTCCTTCAGAATGGACTGGTTGGATCTCCTTGTAGTCCAAGGGACTCTCAAGAGTTTTCTCCAACACCACAGTTCAAAAGCATCAGTTCTTCGACGCTCAGCCTTCTTCACAGTCCAACTCTCACATCCATACATGACCACTGGAAGAACCATAGCCTTGACTAGATGGACCTTAGTTGGCAAAGTAATGTCTCTGCTTTTCAATATGCTATCTAGGTTGGTCATAACTTTTCTTCCAAGGAGTAAGCATCTTTTAATTTCATGGTTGCAGTCACCATCTGCAGTGATTTTGGAGCCCCAAAAAATAAAGTCTGACACTTTTTTCCACTGTTTCTCCATCTATTTCCCATGGGGTGATGGGACCGGATGCCATGATCTTTGTTTTCTGAATGTTGAGCTTTAAGCCAACATTTTCACTCTCCTCTTTCACTCTCATCAAGAGGCTCTTTAGTTCCTCTTCACTTTCTGCCATAAGGATGGTGTCATCTGCATATCTGAGGTTATTGATATTTCTTCTGGCAATCTTGATTCCAGCTTGTGCTTCTTCCAGTCTAGTGTTTCTCATGATGTACTCTGTATATGAGTTAAATAAGCAGGGTCTAGTGTAAACATAAATTTTATTTGCACTGAGAAACCAAAAACTTCATGTGACTGGCTTTATTGAGGTCGTCTATAACTGAACAAGAAATATCTCTGAGGTCTGCCTGAAATATGACTTAACTGCTTGGTACAAAATGGGCTCTGCAGTGGTCCAGACAAGCGGACAGTGGCTTGCACCAAGTGATGACATCATGACACCAGGGACAGGGGGAAAACTAGCTATTTGTGTATAGGTAGAACATAGCAAATTTATGGTAGTACAGGGGTGGGAGGTGAGGGTAAGCGTGGGACACTAAAGAACCTTCTATTTTTGCTATAGCAACCATGCAGATGGTTGCAATGTATAGAGATGAAGCCTTCAGAGGGAAAGTGTTCTGTGAAAAATGCTAGGTGAAATAAAAAAGGAAAGTAAATATTTGTACAAACGGTTCCCTAATTGTCAGCTGACAGGTATACATATATTTCAGTTCAGTTCAGTTCAGTTGCTCAATTGTGTCCGACTCTTTGCAACCCCATGAATCACAGCACGCTAGGCCCCCCTGTCCATCACCAAATCGCAGAGTCCACCCAAACCGATGTTTATTGAGTTGGTGATGGTATCCAACCATTTCATCCTCTGTCATCCCCTTCTCCTCCTGCCCTTAATCTTTCCCAACATCAGGGTCTTTTCAAATGAGTCAGCTCTTCATAACAAGTGGCCAAAGTATTGGAGTTTCAGCTTCAAAATCAGCCCTACCAATGAACACCCAGGACTGATATCCTTTAGGATGGACTGGTTGGATCTCTTTTAGGATGGATTGGTTGGATCTCCTTGCAGTCCAAGGGACTCTCAAGAGTCTTCTCCAACACCACAGTTCAAAAGCATGAATTCTTTGGCACTCAGCTTTCTTTATAGTCCAACTTTCATACCCATGCATGACCACCGGAAAAACCATAGCCTTGATTAGAGGGACCTTTGTTGACAAAGTAATGTCTCTGCTTTTTAATATGCTGTCTAAGTTGGTCATAACTTTGCTTCCAAGGAATAAGCATCTTTTAATTTCATGGCTGCAATCACTATCTGCAGTGATTTTGGAGCCCAGAAAAATAAAGTCAGCCACTGTTCCCCCATCTATTTCCCATGAAGTGATGGGACCAGATGCCATGGTCTTAGTTTTCTGAATGTTGAGCTTTAAGCCAACTTTTTCACTCTCCTCTTTAGCTTTCATCAATAGGCTCTTTAGTTCTTCTTCACCTTCTGCCATAAGAGTGGTGTCATCTGCATATCTGAGGTTACTGATATTTCTCCCGGCAATTTTGATTCCAGCTTGTGCTTCTTCCAGCCCAGCATTTCCCATGATGTACTCTGCATATAAGTTAAATAAGCAGGGTGACAATATACAGCCTTGAACGTACTCCTTTTCCTATTTGGAACCAGTCTGTTGTTCCATGTCCAGTTCTAACTGTTGTTTCCTGAACTGCATATAGGTTTCTCAAGAGGCAGGTCAGGTGGTCTGGTATTCCCATCTCTCTCAGAATTTTCCACAGTTTATTGTGATCCACACAGTCAAAGGCATTGGCATAGTCAATAAAGCAGAAATAGATGTTTTTTCTGGAACTCTCTTGCTTTTCCCATGATCCAGCAGATGTTGTCAATGTTGATCTGTGGTTCCTCTGCCTTTTCTAAAACTGGCTTGAACATGTGGGAGTTCACTGTTCATGTATTGCTGAGGCCTGTCTTGGAGGATTTTGAGCATTACTTTACTAGCGTGTAAGATGAGTGCAATTGTGTGGTAGTTTGAGCATTCTTTGTCATTGCCTTTCTTTGGGATTGGAATGAAAACTGACCTTTTTCAGTCCTGTGCCCACTGGTGAGTTTTCCAAATTTGCTGGCATATTGAGTGCGGCACTTTCGCAGCATCATCTCTCAGGATTTGAAATGGCTCAACTGGAATTCCATCAACTCCACTAACTTTGTTTGTAGTGATGCTTCCTAAGACCCACTTTACTTCACATTCCAGGATGTATGGTCTAGATTAGTGTGAGTTATCACACCATCATGATTATCTGGGTCATGGAGATCTTTTCTGTACAGTTCTTCTGTGTATTCTTACAACCTCTTCTTAATATTTTCTGCTTCTGTTAGGTCCGTAACATTTCTGTCCTTTATTTAACTCATCTTTGCATGAAATGTTCCCTTGCTATCTCTAGTTTTCTTGAAGAGATCTCTAGTCTTTTCTATTCTGTTGTTTTCCTCTATTTCTTTGCATTGATCACTGAGGGAGGCTTTCTTATCTCTCCTTGCTATTCATTGGAATTCTGCATTCAGATGCTTATATCTTTCCTTTTCTCCTTTGCTTTTTGTTTCTCTTCTTTTCACAGCTATTTGTAAGCCCTCCTCAGACAGCCATTTTGCTTTTTGCGTTTCTTTTTCTTAGGGATGATCTTGATTCCTGTCCCCTGTACACGTCACGATCCTCCATCCATAGTTCATCAGGCACTCTCTTTATCAGATCTAGTCCTTTAAATCCATTTCTCACTTCCACGGTATAGTCATAAGAGATTTGATTTAGGCCATGCCTGAATAATCTAGTGGTTTTCCCTTTTGTCTTCAATTTAAATCTGATTTTGGCAACAAGGAGTTCATGATCTTAGCCACAGTCAGCTTCCAGTCTTGTTTTTGCTGACTGTATAGAGCTTCTCCATCTTTGGCTGCAAAGAATATAATCAATCTCATTTCGGTGTTGACCATCTGGTGATGTTCATGTGTAAAGTCTTTTCTTGTGTTGTTGGAAGAGTGTGTTTGCTATGACCAGTGCATTCTCTTGGCAGAACTCTATCAGTCTTTTTCCTGCTTCATTCTATACACCAAGGCCAAATTTGCCTGTTACTCCAGGTGTTTCTTGACTTCCTACTTTTGCATTCCAGTCCCGTATATTTAGAAACCAGATTTGTAAATTTGCAAGTTACCTAATGGGGTTTTGAGGTACATTCCTTGATTTTTTTCATAAGTGTCATACAGTTCATTGTTTCATGAATTAGACAATTTTCTCATCTCCTAAAAATGAAATAATTTGGCTCACTGTTTCTAAAGCAGCTATCTACTCAAATCATGTGTCACTCTGATTGTAGGTGTGCAAATAATGATTGATGTATGGTATTAAAAATACATGTGTATTTTTAATTAGAAGGGGACTAGAAGGGGATTTTAAATAAGAAGGGTAACTTCATGTTTGAGAATGATGAATGAGTCCAAAATTTTTCCCTGAGCTTTGTTTATTTAAGTCTTTGCTGTTTCTGCATTGTCAGCTGAAAGGAAATTCTGTTTTTTTACAAACAGTCCTCTAATGATAACAAATGGTCAAATTCAACCTGGCAAAATCCCCTTTTTCAGAGCATTCTTGCTAGAGATTAATGACACAGTAGCTACTGTATGCCTACCTGTTCTACAAAAGATATAACAATATGTAAAATGAGGAGTTAATATGAACAAGAAAGCCATGTCTTAAACAAATTCCTTTTCATTTAGGTTGTTCACTTTCCAAAGTTCAAGACATTTTATGTTGCTTTTTAATTGATTAGACTGTCCCATTTACAAGGAAATCAGAAGGATATTACTAAAGATACTTCAGAAGTCAAATAGCTTGACCTTAAATTATGGTGATGACCTCTGAACCAGTCTATCTCTTATTTGTCCCAGAAAGTTGCATGAATAATAAATAAAACTGTATCACCAGAGGTCTCCACAGGTGCTGTGTAAACCAAAGAATGTAACAACACAGCAAAGCTTGAGTCTGAAAGCTAATAAATCAAGAACTGGTCTACGTAGTAAAACTATAATAGTAGCATAGCTGGTTGATAGCCATGACAGCCAGGTTGAATTAAATAAGAAAAAAAGAAAGAAAGAAAAGAAACAATGTGTTCCATTGCTATATTCCTTTAAAATCTAATAGAAGCAGGAATACAAGTGTTTACCATTCCTTTAGCAAAATAGATTTTTCAAAAGATGAATGTATCCACCTGTGTTATACATAAAACATATATCATGTCAGCAAGCACTAGTTTTCTCTAATGGTTAGGAGTTATGTGACTTAAAATTTACTCTAAATTCAGCAGTTAAGGTGGGTGAATCATTTTCTCTGCCAAATATAGAGGAATAGAAGTTGTTTTATTGATGCATTCATTTAGTAAGCCCACGCTACCTCATTAACTAAAGGAGTCATATAAACCTTCAACAATTTGCAGACTATTATGTCAGATTCATTAGGGATTAAGTAAAACTACTGCAAATCAATTCATGAGTATTACTGGAATGTAATCAAGTAAGGACCTTTGACAAAATGCTGATAAACTATGCATTTGTGTAATAAATGTAATTGATACTTGCTTGTGTGCTTCTTCTCATCCCATGATTCATTGATAACCTGTTGTAACTGATCCATATTTTTAACTAAGAGTGGAAATTCACATAAGTTAAAAAAACACAAGTCAAAATGTATTGCTTTATAAATATAAGTAAACAATATATGTTAATATTTCCTATTTTAAAAAATTATATTAAAATACAAATAAAAAATATCTATAGTAAATGTTCTGACATCTTTTAAAATCATTATATTTTTGTAATGTGTCTGCTTGTGTTCAGCCATTCAGTTGTGGCGGACATTTTGAGACCCCCATAGGCTGTATCCGACCAGGCTTCTCTGACCATGGGATTGTCTGGGCAAGAATACTGGAGTGGACTGCCACTTCCTTTTGCAGGGGATCTTCCTGACCCAGTGATTGAACCCATGTCTCCTGAGTCTCCTGTATTGGCAGGCAGATTCTTTACCACTGAGCTACTTAGGAAGACACTTTTACAATAGGGAAGAACAAATATGATTTCATATCAGATCTGTTTCTTTCACTTTAACCTTTGTATACTATTGCTTTTGCTACAAGTTAGGAATGTTGCATATAGCCTGAAAAATAAAGGAAGCCCATTCTCAAGGCTAAAAATTTCAAGAACAAAGGATTCCCACACCAAGAAGTTTGCCACAACCATCCTCTCCCTAACCTTGCCTTTAGAGTGCTTTACTAAAACCCTTCAGAAAGTTCAGGGTTTGGGGGAGAGGGTCAAGAGACACACAATATCCTTGCATGGCCCTGCAATAAACATTTATTTGCTCCAAACTCCAATGTTTTGGTTTCTTTGGCCTCACTGTTTGACACACAAACTTGCATTCACTAACATTTTTTTTAATTGATTTTAAAAGCTGTTATTCTATCTAGATGCAGTAAAGTATTGAGATACAATCTCTGTGTCCAGAATTCCAGTTAAACAGTGTAACTGCAAAAAAGTTGGCTTAAAGCTCAACATTCAGAAAATGAAGATCATGGTATCCGGTCCCTTCACTTCATGGAAAATAGATGGGGAAACAGTGGAAACAGTGTAAGACTTTATTTTGGGGGGCTCCCAAATCACTGCAGATGGTGACTGCAGCCATGAAATTAAAAGATGCTTACTGCTTGGAAGCAAAGTTATGACCAACCTAGATAGTATATTCAAGAGCAGAGACATTACTTTGCTGACTAAGGTCTGTCCAGTCAAGGCTAGGTTTTTCCTGTGGTCATGTATGGATGTGAGAGTTGGACTGTGAAGAAGGCTGAGCGCCAATGAATTGATGCTTTTGAACTGTGGTGTTGGAGAAGACTCTTGAGAGTCCCTTGGACTGCAAGGAGATCCAACCAGTCCATTCTGAAAGAGATCAACCCTGGGATTTCTTTGGGAGGAATGATGCTAAAGCTGAAACTCCAGTACTTTGGCCACCTCATTTGAAGAGTTGACTCATTGGAAAAGACTCTGATGCTGGGAGGGATTGGGGGCAGGAGGAGAAGGGGACGACCGAGGATGAGATGGCTGGATGGCATCACGGACTCGATGGACGTGAGTCTGAGTGAACTCCGCGAGTAGGTGATGGACAGGGAGGCCTGGCGTACTGTGATTCATGGGGTTGCAAAGAGTCGGACACTACTGAACAACTGAACTGAACTGAACTCTCAGTAAGTTACTTGACTTCTCTGTGATCCAGTTACCTCATCTGTAAGATAAAGTCTAATATTGGAAACTACTCCTGGGATTGTCTAATTTCATAAATGGACATAAGTAAAATTTTTAAAATAACAGGTGGTACATTGTCAACAATGATAAAATATCACCCTTATATAAAAATTATATCCAATCAATTTTTCACCTTTTGTGTTACATGGAATTATTTTAAAGTTTAGTGAAATGTTTTTCATAATAATGCTTTTTAAGTACTCCAAAAAAGTAAATAATATTATAGAGGAAGTCATATTGAAATATACTTCTATCAACACCTTTCCAGGGAACTGAGAACAGAAGGCAAGATCCTCATACTTTTTGATGTCAAATAGGTCTTGCTGTTACTCATCGCTTTAGCTGGTTTATTTTTTCCTATAATCCACTCTGTATTCCTGCAGTATCATTGGATAATCAATTGTCCTTCATGTGGAATTCCATTTTTTATTCAGTTCAGTTCAGTCGCTCAGTCGTGTCAGACTCTTTGCAACCCCATGAATCTCAGCATGCCAGGTCTCCCTGTCCATCACCATCTCCCAGAGTTCACTCAGACTCACATCCATCGAGTCCATGATGCCATCCAGCCATTTCATCCTCGGTCATCCCCTTCTCCTCCTGCCTCCAATCCCTCCCAGCATCAGAGTCTTTTCCAATGAGTCAACTCTGCAAATGAGGTGGCCAGTATTGGAGTTTCAGCTTTAGCATCATTCCTTCCAAAGAAATCCCAGGGTTGATCACTTTCAGAATGGACTGGTTGGATCTCCTTGCAGTCCAAGGGACTCTCAAGAGTCTTCTCCAACACCACAGTTCAAAAGCATCAATTCTTTGGCGCTCAGCCTTCTTCACAATCCAACTTCCACATCCATACATGACCACAGGAAAAACCATAGCACTGACTAGGCGGACCTTAGTCAGTGAAGTAATGTCTCTGTTCTTGAATATACTAACTAGGTTGGTCATAACTTTTCTGCCAAGGAGTAAGTATCTTTTAATTTCGTGGCTGCAGTCACCATCTTCAGTGATTTTGGAGCCCCCAAAAATAAAGTCTGACACTGTTTCTACTGTTTCCCCATCTATTTGCCATGAAGTGATGGGACCAGATGCCATGTTCTTTATTTTCTGAATGTTGAGCTTTAAGCCAACTTTTTCACTCTCCTCTTTCACTTTCATCAAGAGGCTCTTCAGCTCCTCTTCACTTTCTGCCATAAGGGTGGTGTTATCTGCATATCTGATATTATTGATATTTCTCCTGGCAATCTTGATTCCAGCTTGTATTTCTTCCAGTCCAGCATTTCTCATGATGTACTCTGCATGGAAGTTAAATAAGCAGGGTGACAATATACAGCCTTGACGTACTCCTTTTCCTATTTGGAACCACTCTGTTGTTCCATGTCCAGTTCTAACTGTTGCTTCCTGACTTGCATATAGGTTTCTCAAGAGGCAGGTCAGGTGGTCTGGCATTCCCATCTCTTTCAGAATTTTCCACAGTTTATTGTGATCCACACAGTCAAAGGCTTGGCATAGTCAATAAAGCAGAAATAGATGTTATTCTGGAACTCTCTTGCTTTTTCCATGATCCAGTGGATGTTGGCAACTTGATCTCTGATTCCTCTGCCTTTTCTAAAACCAGCTTGAACATCAGGGAGTTCACGGTTCATGTATTGCTGAAGCCTGGCTTGGAGAATTTTGAGCATTACTTTAGTAGTATGTGAGATGAGTGCAATTGTGCAGTAGTTTGAGCATTCTTTGGCATTGCCTCTCTGAAAGACAAATAAGGAAGTTTTAGGCTATGGTTTTTCTAGCGGTCATGTATGGATGTGAGAGTTGGACTGTGAAGAAAGCTGAGCCCCGAAGAATTGATGCTTTTGAACTGTGGTGTTGGAGAAGACTCTTGAGAGTCCCTTGGACTGCAAAGAGATCCAACCAGTCCATTCTGAAGGAGATCAACCCTGGGTGTTCTTTGAAGGGAGTGATGCTAAAGCTGAAACTCCAGTTCTTTGGCCACCCCATGTGAAGAGCTGACTCATTGGAAAAGACTCTGAGGCTGGGAGGGGTTTGCAGGGAGGAAAAAAAGGGGATGACAGAGGATGAGATGGCTGGATGGCATCTCTGACTCAGTGGACATGAGTTTGAGGGAACTCCAGGTGATGGTGATGGACAGGGAGGCCTGGCGTGCTCTGATTCATGGGATAACAAAGAGTTGGACATGAATGAGTTACTGAACTGAACTGATACATTTATACTAATTCTAGGGCTTCACAGATTGCTAGCGGTAAAGAACCTGCCTGTCAGTGCAGGAGACCTGAGTTGCAGATTCCATCCCTTTGTCTGGAAGATCTCCTGGAGGAGGGCATGGCTACCCACTCCAGCATTCTTGTCTGGAGTATTCCATGGACAGAGGAGCCTGACAGTCTACAGTCTGTAGGATTGCAAACAGTCAGACACGGCTGAAGCGATTTAGCATGCATGTACACACTAATTCTATCCTGAAAATTTAGATTATGTAACATAATATGTATATATTTCCAAATATTTTCCAATATCTGTGCATATATTAGGTAAATCTATGTTATATTAACCTCTTCAAAATAGACCATTTCTTAATCAGATGTAGAGCCCTTGGAAAAATTTAAATTTCAACAATATTTTAAAATAATGAAAGTGTTGAGTGATAATGCACAAAACCTCTGGAAGAAAAAATTAAATGAATAATAACATTAAATGCATATCAAGAAAAAGGCTTTTAAAAAATATCAAATAAATGGGAAGAGAATTGCTTATACAAGTACTATGCAAATTGGATAAAAATGTCCTAAATTTCTATAATGAATAAAGCAAAGGACACTTACAAAGAAGCCAATAGTAGGTCATATACAGAATGGGAGGAAATAAAATCTGCAAATATATGAGGTTTATAAATCTTTCTAAAAGAAAGTTAAACAAATTCTACTGATCATCCACCAATAAACACTGAAAATTTCAGTAAGTATTCTCTGTAGAATCCACTATAAAACAAGTGCAAATTTATTCAGTACTTACATTTAATTCGTATGTGATAATTCTGTTAAAAAGTTCCTACAGTTGAATTGCTTTAGCCTCCTCAATGATAACACCTGCAAAATACATAATGCAGTAGACTTTTAATTTTAAAAATAAATGGAATGAAAACAAGTGAAAAATATGATGCATAATGACTTTGAGATCTTTAATACATTAGTCAAGATACTTTTAAAATTAGTTGCCAAATAATTATAAACAGTTATTAACATTCTAAAGGAGATTAGTCCTGGGTGTCCTTTGAAAGGAATGATGCTAAAGCTGAAACTCCAGTACTTTGGCCACCTCATGCGAAGAGTTGACTCATTGGAAAAGACTCTGATGCTGGGAGGGATTGGGGGCAGGAGGAGAAGGGGACGACAGAGGATGAGATGGCTGGATGGTATCACCGACTCGATGGACACGAGTTTGACTGAACTCCAGGAGTTGGTGATGGACAGGGTGCCCCGGCGTGCTGCAATTCATGGGGTTATAAAGAGTCAGACAAGACTGAGCGGCTGACCTGAACTGAACTGAACATGTTCAAAATGAGCAGTTATTCAGTAGTTTTAGTGTTATTTTCTCCATGCCACAAAGGTACTGAAATTATAATCCAAACAATGGGAGAAGCTCAGGGGTTCGGATTTCATCAATAGTTAATGCACTCCCCAAAGGAAACCTTCAGCAGAAAAATAAGAAAATTGATGTGCAAAATAGCTCTTTAATTGATATTAACAGCTACTCAGGGTAAACAATGTTAAACATAAGTTCCACTCATTCATCTCTTATGGTTTAATTTTAAACCAAATAAAGCATTATTAAAAAAACACAAAATGCATACTTTTTCTTTAGTTTTTCCAATTAAAGGTGGGAAGAGTTCAAATTCCTCTGATATAATTTACTCTCAGCATTTCTTTTCCCTATACGATTTAATTACTTATCAGCAACCAAAAAAAAAAGAGAGAGAGAGAGAGAGAGAGAAAAGTTTATACGTAGCCAAATAGGAAGTTGGTGAGCAGGTAGATGCTAAGTATATCAAATACCTCTTCAGTTCTATTTGCACCAGTTCAACAAATATGCCAAGGCCTGTAATTTACATAGCAAAGTCAATTTCAAACTCCCTCAAATCACTGGATCCAGGATAAACTAGGGACAGCAGGATGTATCCAAAAATAAGGCGACACTCAATCAAAATGTCTGCTTTCTTCTGCTTTCATCCATAATGCTGTATTTCAAAATCTTACATGGCCATGATGTCAAACCAGATATCACACACACACACACAAATAGAGTTTTGGAAAGAAATGATTTTACTCTCTCAGAAGGCCTGAGGAGTTAAAAAAAAGAAAGAAAGAAAGAAAGAAAGGCAAAAAATTTAGCTTATTTATTTAGGTACAAGCAACTTTGCATTTAGCTTTAGAGTATTCATGGTAGGATCTATGAACTTTCAGTGTTAACAGCTCCAAGTTGAGATCTACTGTGAGCCTTTTGTAAAACAAGACATCTTTGCTTGTCTATGACCAATCATAATTAAATAAAATGGATCCCCAAAGATTAAGTACATAGGGCTTCTTTTTCAAACCCAGCCAATAAGAGAGTATACAATAATCCAACAAAGTATTAACAGCACACAAAATAAGGCATGTATATGTAAAAACACACATATACACATGTAGTAAGTTGACATCTGTCTTCTGTTTGCAGTCTCTATGGAATTTAACATTTCAAAAGAAAATCTTACACACTGCTCTGTAAATAGTAAACAGTAAATTACTCTGTAAATAGTCACTGCTATTACTATTTCTGGGCTATTTCCATGTACATAGGATAGAGCGTTTAAAGAAATATTTTTCAATCACGTCTTTAGACTTTTAGCCCTGCATGCCAACGTATTAATATATTAAGCAAAAATTTTCGAGTGGTCTGTTTGTATTTTACCTATCCAAACAAATGTGCTATTATACTAGTCCCTTAATGGTTGTTTCATCTTAAGAAACACATGTACTCTTGTTGTAACTAAGCTTTTGGTTTTCTGATTACCATTTGGTTTCTTCATTTATCAGAAGGTAGAATTTCTATCTTCTTTCATTCTTGGTGTGTTGAGTGCACACTATGAAGCTAAACTACCAGGATAAGAATTCTGGTTCCACCACCTACTAAAATACAGACATTAGTGAACCATATTGGAGAATGCAGACCTAGACTTTGTCATGATCGATATAAAAATTGATATTTGTATAATGAAAACTTACATTAAAGACTGTCATGGAATTGGCAATTAAAAACAATTAAGAAACTAAAAAGTAAATAACAAAATACAGAGATCAATAATAATACATTTGTGGTATGCACTGAGGATTGAATAGGCTAATATACATATAAAAACATTAAAGAGTCCTGCCTTCCCCCCAAAAAGTGATTTTAAGTGTTGGCTATTATGATCATTCATTCATTCATTCATTCATAAGCTAGGATACATAAAAAATGAAGTTTACAAAATTTCTGTACAGGCTCTAATCTCCATCTGATTGTTCATATTCAGTGTCTCTCTCTTTTTTTCTTTTTTTATTTTGCTTTTTCACTGAGAGAAATGGAAGTAGTTGGAGGAGAATTTTCACAATTGTTTAGCATCACACCTACTCAACTGCATTTCTACCCAGAGAGCAATTGTCTTTTCTCTTAGGTAATCTAAATGTTCACTTGTACACTGAATCTTAATGTTTCTGATCTATACCTTCTTTCTCTTGCATCATCAAGTATATCAAGTATGTAATTATCTCTTTTTTACTTCTCCAATGGCACTAGGAATCCAACATCACTTCTCAGTTGACTTATCACAAAAACTCTTCAATCAGTCTCCCTGTGTCTGTCCTTGCATCTCCTACAATTCAGCTCAAACAGCCACCAGTGTATGACTTTCCTCTGCTGAAATTCTTCTGATGTTTTCTAACATCATTTTAATTTACACAAATACCTACCTAGCATCAATTTCTCTCCTATTTCAATCCTGTTCTGAGTTTCTGGTTTTCCTTGAGCATATCACCCTAGGGTCTTTGCAACGTTTTCCTCAAAATCCATATGGATTTGTATTTCTTCCTCATCTCCTCAGGCCTTTCCTTGCCACCATATTATTAAGTCTTCTCTGACAACACTATTGGAAATTGCATCAAGACTAACCAGGAAATTTTATCCTCCTGTTTTGCTGTATTTTCCCTCATAATATTGCCACTATCTGTTATCTTGTTTGTTAATATTTGTTGATTTGTTGAATTATGTGTGCAATTAAAAGACACAGTATATAATCAACTATGAAAAGTGTTAGTCACTCAGTCACATCCATCATTTTGTGACACCATAGACTGTAGCCTGCCAGGCATCTCTGTCCATGGAATTCTCCAGGCAAAAATATTGGAGTGGATATGCATTTCCTTCTCCATGGGATATTCCTAATCCAGGGATTCAGCCCAGGTTTCCTACATTGCAGGCCAATCCTTTACCATCTGAGCCACCAGGGAAGCCCTTCAATAAAAAAAAAAAAAGGCCAAAATGAAAGAAATTGAAAGGTTAACCTGTTGATGTGGGGGAAAGCAGTGGGCAGGGTAGAATGGGATTGGCAGGGAGCAGAGGAGAGATTATTAATATGACGTCCCTTTGGGTTAGGCATTCTCCTCCTTTTCTATTACAGTAAGTCCCCTACGTATGAGCCTTTCACTTGCAAACTTTCCAAGATGTGAATGTGCATTTGCATGTCCAATCACTTAAGTTAGTTCATGTGTCTGGTTAACATTGTCAAATGTGTGCATCCTCTACAAATGATTGTGTTTTTGTGTACTTTACTGCACAGTATTACATAGAGTACAACATCTTTATTTCAAGCCCAAGATGTCTGAAAACAAGTGTAAAAGTAATGATCTAGTTGGTACAGTACTAGCCAGACATCTTTGGATCATTTTTTTCAAGAGAGTAGATATATGAGAACCCAGCAAGGAACCAGAACCTGGGCATCAACATCAGGCATGAGTGAAATTGCAGCTTTCCCTCCACCTCTTATTGCTGATGATCCTTCAGCTCTACCGTCTCCTACCCCCTCCCAATCCTCCAGTCAGTGACTCTTTTGCCTGTTCACTCAATGCCAGCCCCTGTATGTCAGCGTATGGTACTGCACTACTGGACTTTTCAAAGTACTGTACTATAAGATTAATTTTTTCTTATTTTTTGTGCTTGTTTTTTATGTATTATTTGTGTCAAAAGTAGTATGAACCTATATAGCCAACTGTGTTAATTGGGTACCTAGGCTAACTTTGTTGGACTTATGAACAAATTGGATTTACAAATGTGCTCTCAGAACAGAACTTATTCATATGTAGGGGACTTGCTGACTGAAACCATAGAAAACTGTGTGTGTGTGTGTGTGTGTGTGTGTGTGTGTGTGTGTGTGTGTGAAGTCGCTCAGTCATGTCCGACTCTTTGCGACTCCAAGGACTGTAGCCTACCAGGCTCCTCCCTCCATGGGATTCTCCAGGCAAGAGTACTGGAGTGGGTTGCCATTTCCTTCTCCAGGGGATCTTCCTGACCCAGGGATTGAACCTGGGTGTCCCGCATTCCAGGCAGATGCTTTAACCTCTGAGCCACCGATCATGAAAAAATAGACAAGACTTCCTCTCAAAAAAAAAAAAAAAAATCAGTGAAATAGCAACACTCTCTGGAGTACTACTCAACCTCTAAGCCTCTAAAAGATAAGTAGAATTGCTGGGATAGACGGGGCACACTGTGAAACAATAACCCAAAGGTGAGTAAACCTACCAGATTGTTCTCACCACTGTATCCGAATCTCCCGCAGTAGTGATTCTTTACTAATCTCATCTCAAATGATTCCTGCTAGCCTCATCTTTAACTTTTTTAATATGTAATTTTAACAATGAAATGGGAGACTTAACTATTTCCTTTTGCTCTAGTGTGCTATGGGATATAGTGGCACCCATTTTTGTATTATTAAGCAATTAACTCAAATATTAAGAACCATGAGCACATTACCTTCATAAGCATGAGAACTTATAAAGAATAGCCAACTCAAACAATTCTTTTTTTCCAAAATATGCATAATTAAAATGAAATTCAGTAATATGTAAAAAATATTTTACACAGTTTTTCAATGATATTCTGAAGCCCATTTTAAGATAGTGAATTAGAATTAAGCAATAGCCATTAAATTCTATATATATATATCTATATAAACTAGATGACTAATAAGGACCTACTCTATCACACAGATAACTATTCAATATTCCGTAATAACCTATATCGGAAAAGAATCTGAAAAAGAATGAATTATGCATATGTATAATTGAACCACTTTTCTGTGTACCTGAACACTAACACACCATTGTAAATCAACTATATTCCAATAAAATTAAAAAAAAATAAAAGTTAAGTTAGATGTTGTCATTCCAAGGTTCAAGCTCTTGTCAACTGAGGATCAGAAGAGGGAGGTGACTCAAACTGCAAGTTTGCTAGTAAAGCTGCTCTCACAATTTAGAGAACACACATAAATCAACAATGTGGCAGAGGTTCCCACTCATACATTCATCATGTAACTTCCATTCTGACACGTTGGACATAATTCAATCAAATGCTAAAGACAGCCCTCCCCTAAATCATGAGACAGGAGAATTTATGATGATAATGTAGATAATAATAAAAAAAAATTAGAAACTACAGGAACAGACTATCACTATGGTAATATGAGTAACAATATTAACAACTATAAATTTTGGACTAACTACTGCCTTATCTTAGGACATTGATGTATACCATTTTCAATACTTAAAGCAGGTTTCCAAAGCTCATTCTTACTCTAAATAACAAAAGTCCAGACTGAGATTCAGAGTTAAATTATGTCTTTAATCAAACAACTAAATAAACAGTAGAGCTGAAATTATAATCCAGATCTATCTTATTTCAAAGCCCTTATTCCTTAAATTATGTCAAACTTCCTCTCATGGTTGTACTTAGTAAAACCCTTAAAAGTAGTTAACAAATATATTTGAAATCTAAAGCAAAAATCTCTTAGTAACAATTATTAATCAAATTGACATATGAACAACTCAAAGACAAGTTGCAAAGGATAACTGTTATACAATTTTTTATATCACAAACTCTATGGGAATAATAAAAATATTTGTATGAATATGGTTGGAAAACTCCAAAAATGAAAGCTTATGTCTTTAGTTATTATTAACAAATGGCCAAATACAATCAGAGATACATACAAAGTTAGATAAACATTCATATGACTTTAATTCTAATGCTTTGTGTCCTATTATCATTATAATAATATTTCCAAATTTACTAAATTTAATAAACAAAACACAAGGAAATAAAATACAAGAAAAACATATATACTCCATGCATCTTTATGTACAGTATATGGAAAACATTTCTGTGTCTTATCTTACATTGACATTTCTGTATTTATATTTAGGATTAAAACAGAAAACTGATTACAGCCAGTTTTTTTTAATGTCAAAGGAGAATACAACCATGCCTCAAGGCATAAAAAATAGTGAAATATTTTGTAATAATTTCTATGGTTAGGATGAGTACAAAGAAACTTGGAGCCCTAAGGAAGGAGTAATGGATTCTGGCCAAGGTGGAGGAGTAGGAGTTGGTAATAAAAAGACCTCAGAGAGAAGATATAATTCGAGCTATGCCTTGTAGGATAAATGAATTCCACAGGGTTAAAAGAGAGGAAATAATATTTCAGACAGAGAATAACATGAGCAAAGGCCCAGAGGAACAAGAGAGCATGGCTAACTCATTACAGTGTTAGAAATCTTTGGGGCCTAGAATATAGGATTCTTGGAAATGGAGTTGGAGAAAAGTTTACAAGAAACAAGTCTAAAAGAGGGATTAGAGCTATGAGTATTTTCATTAAGAGGTTGGAATTTATTATATAGTTAAGGGGGCAAAGAAATATTTAAATAAAGAAAAATTCAAATCTATATTTTCACAGAATTTATTCAACAAGCATCACTGAGGTTGAATTCAAAGATAAAACTATTACAATAGTGTAGCTAAGAAAGGAAAAATGATGGTTTGGATTAGGGGTAAGAAGTCATGTCAAGGACATTTTTGAATAGAAAGAATTTAAGGATCTGCCTGTGGAGGGTGTGAAAACTTAGGGATAGCTGAATAGCTAAAGCATCATTAAATGGGCAGGAAATATATTGAAGCTGCAAGAAATGTTCACTTTCAAGAGTAGCACTTGATTTCTCTGTAAAGCTTCACATATAGATATACTTAATAGACGGTTGGGATATGGGTCAGGAGAAATCTGAGAATTGGAAAGATATAATATAAAATAATTAGAGGGTAATACAAGGTACTGGGGCTTCCCTGGTGGCTCAGTGGTAAAGAATGTGCCTGTCAGTGCAGAAGACTTGCAGGAGACCTGGGTTCACCCCATGGATTGAGAAGATACTCTGGAGAAGGAAATGACAAACCATTCCAGAATTCCTGCTTTTGAAATCCCATGAACAAAGGAGACTGGCAGGCTATGGTCTATAGGGTTGCAAAAAGAACTGGACACCACTTAGTAACTAAACTACCACTACAAATATAGTGTACTAGTTACACTCTGAATCTGGTCTGCAATCTGTATCTGTAAACTGACTCCAACATGATTAACTGCATCATCATAAACGTGATTTAATCTCTTGTTTTCCTACTCCGTGATATGGAAACAATATAAGAATTTATACTTTTGGGTATGGTAAAAGAATACAAATTAATTTTCTAGAAACTGAAAGCATTTCGATAAAAGCTACTCATTATTATTCTTATCAGTTCAGTTCAATCGCTCAGTCATGTCCAAATCTTTGTGACCCCATGGACTGCAGCACACCAGACTTCCTTGTCCATCAACCAACTCCCAGAGCTTGCTCAAACTTCTGTTCTTTGAGTTGGTGATGCCATCCAACAGTCTCATCCTCTGCCGTCCCCTTCTCCTCCTGCCTTCAATCTTTCCCAGCATCAGGGTCTTTTTCAGTGAGTCAGTTCTTTGACTGACTCAGGTGGCCAAAGTATTCGAGTTTCAACTTCAGCATCAGTCCTTCCAATGAATATTCAGGACTGATTTCCTTTAGGATTGACTGGTTTGATCTTGCAGTCCAAGGGACTTTCAAGAGTCTTACCCAACAACACAGTTCAAAACCATTAATTCTACAGGGCTCAGCTTTCTTTATAGTCTAACTCTCACATCCATACATGACTACTGGAAAAACCATAGCTTTGACTAGACAGACCTTTGTTGACAAAGTAATGTCTCTGCTTTTTAATATGCTGTCTAGGTTGTTCTTAGCTTTTATTCCAAGGAGCAAGTGTCTTTTAATTTCATGGCTGCAGTCATATAGCTAATAATTTAAGTAATAAAAGCAAGTAAGATTGGCAAAGAAAAACATAGGGAAAGAAAACAAGGCTAGGCAGAAATGGAAAAATCAAGAATTTTACCCAAACCTAAGATATTTCAAGAGAAACATGAACAAAATTGCCTAGATAGTAATATGGTCAAATCCAGGGGACAAAAAGTGCAAGATAACAGTATTGTTTAAAATTGTCAACTACTACTGAGAAGTAAAAAGATCACTGCAGAGAACTGAAAAGCAAGCAATAGAATCGGCAATTAGGAGAGTTATTAGGGATATAAAAATAATATTAAACCTGTACCCATCTTTTCAAGGCCTATAATCTGTTCAGAAACTGGTACATTATGAAATATTTCAATTAATTTCATTAGCATCTATTTGAAGACCCACTATATGCTGGAAAATATAAAAATATAAGGCCAAAGTTAATAATGCAGACAAAAATTATTAGAGTCCTGCAGAACAATCCTAACGTTTGCTTCAGTAGCCAAAGAAAACTCAGTGTGATCAGCACAGGAGTTTTGAACTGGTCTATTTCCCAATCTGGATCAGTTCACCCTGCCCCCACCCGCAACTTTAGATGACAGGGTGGTTCCCAGCTCCCCGAGGTCATCATATTAATGCTGAACTTAGTGCCAACACCTAATCACATCTATAGCCCAAAACTCCTAGGCTCAGGCGATCCTTCTGCCTCAGCCTCCTGAGTAGCTTGGTATACAGGCTGTGCCATTGTGCCTAACAGTGAAAGAGAAAACCAAATACAAGGTATTAACAAATTCATGGAATCTAGAAAAATGGTACTGATGAACTTATTAGCAGGACAGGAATAGAGATGCAGACATAGAGAAAACGACTTGTGGACACAGGGGAGGAAGGAAAGGGTGGGACCAATTGAGAGAGCAGCGCTTACATATATGCACTAGCATGTGTGAAACCGATAGCTAGAGGGAACCTGCTGCATAGCACAGGGAGCTCAGCTCAGTGTTCTGTGATGACCGAGAGGGAGGATAGAGTGGAGGTGGGAAGGGATATATGTATACATGCAGCTGATTCACAGTGTTGTGCAGCAGAAAGCAAAACGACATTGTAAATCATCAGTCCTCTAATTAAAAAAAAAAATATGAAAGAAGGGAGAACTATGATTAGGAAGACAGAAGTAGAAAAGACATCCTGTTAGGTTCAAATTCGTAAATAGAAACAATAATTGAGCTTTAGACTATATTTCAATGAAAGAATTTCATTGTATTTCTTCTTTTGAAAACAAATGTATAGAAAAGTAAAAACAAAAGTGGGGAGAAGCAGTATCTAAAGAAATAAAACTGAATAAGCTTTAGTGATATATTCGTAAATAATCCACTTAGCTTATCCAATGCGATAAAATCAAGGAATCATTCAAAGAACAGTATGGCCATTAATGCAGTTGGAATAGAGTAATGCCTACTTTAACTTCATTTTTAAAGTATATTATGGTTTATTGGATAAAAACATTTGAGTATTATGGAATTTATCATCCAAATATAAATGATTCTATTAGTACAAACAAGGTCTCCAAACGCTCATTTTCTGGAAAGAAGTTTAGCAGTACTGTTTATGTGAAGGTCAACTTGTGGTGAATTATATGATTTTATTGCCTTGTTAAATGTAATCTGTATCATCATGTAATAAATCATAGTGAATATATCATAAATAATACAGATAATCCTCAAAGCTATAAAATAAAAATTTTCTCATAATTACATGATACATTTTTTGATATATCACTGAAGCCACACTGTGGTTCTCTTTGGATACTAAATTCTAAATAAAATGCTTTTTCTAAATATTTAATTAAATTTGGGGTGGTTGGTTGTCCATTTTATATTTTATGTGTCCATACAACACTTGCAATATATGCAACCAAGGAAGTATTTGGTTCAAGACAGTCACATGCCATTCATCCTCTAATGACTTTAAGTTGACAAGGTAGCTCACAAATATCCATAATAATAGTGAGAACACATAACTGGGAATGTTAATAAGATTTAATGCTGTTTAAAATAAATGAGGAGTTAAGTAGCATCTTTAATGTGATTTATATGACTGATGCTCAAGTGTCTGAACAATTTATATTTAATGGCACTTCATGAGAATTAAAATTTTTTAAAGTCTGTACTGATTAGAGATTTTAATTTATCATTGTGTTAACTAAAACTGAAATAATTGATTGCAATAAGTAGAAAACTTCTCTTGGCATCAGGCACAGAATTTTTTAAACCTGAAAAAAATAAAAGATTAAAAGCAATATCTTTATCCAGAAATGTAGTGAGTGTTTTCTAGAGATGATCATATGTGAAATGATGGCAAATAATATGATTAAATGTACTTGCAGTTTACCATTATTCCAGTAATATACATTTAAGGAAAAAAAGTACTATTTAAAGAATCAAATCAAACTTCCAGTTTCCAGCCCAACATGAAAGAAATTTGGAAATCACCACTTTGTCCCAACACCAAGTGAATAACTGAACTGGAAAAGTACCAGCTCTTAGGGCCACAGTAGAAGTAAGGTCACAGGGCAGACTACTTATCTTTTGTTCTGGCTGCTATAACAAATGCCACAGGCTGGATGGCTCTCAAATAACAGAAACTTATTCCTCACTGATCTTGAGCCTGAAAGTCTAAGATCAGGGTCAGCATGGTTGAATTCTGGCCAAAGACCCAATAGTAACTGCTGACTTCTCTCTGTGTCTTAAAAGAGGGGAAGGGGCCAGAGACCTCTTGGGTGTTTTTTAAGGGCATTGATCCCATTATTGGGAATCCTGATGACCTAATCACCTCCCAAAGTCCTACTTTCTAACATCATTACCCTGGACATCAGACTCAACATATGAATTGTGCAAGATAGTATAGGGTAGGTACAAACATTCAGACTACATATAACACCACATCGTGCAAAACTGGAGAGTCTAACAGGCAAATAATGAGAATCACAACTTAGTTAAGTAGAAATTCACAAATTGAAACCTCTATGGGACCCAGTGCCAAAGTAGGAAAACCTGAATTGTAATTGACAAATGCCTGAAGTCTCAGTGTTGGCGAAACTGTGCCAAAGCCCTGGAGGGGAGGAGGGGGTGGGGGGGGGGAGGTCCCAGTCGTAGGGGGCCTCACACATTTTTTCTTCCAAAAGCTCAACCTTGTTCTCACAGTAAATATCAACAATATTCCTCATGCTTCCTGTAAGAGGAGAAGAAAAGGCATATTTAAAAGCAGAAAATCAGGAAAATAAATAATTCTAAACAGATCTTACCAAGTTCACTAACTCAAAATGAATCAAAGACCTAAAAGTAAAGCATAAAATTATACCATACTGTAAGAGAAAATCTGGATGGCCAGGTTTGATGATAACCTTTTAGATACAACATCAGAATCCACAAAAAGAATTGATAAATCCACAAAAGTCAGAATTGATAAACTTGGCTTTGGTAAAATTAAAATTTCTGTTCTGTGAAAGATACCATCAAGTGAGTGAAAAGATAAGTCACAAATTGGGAGAAAATATCTGAAAAATATACATGTCATAAAGGACTGTTGGCCAAAATATGCAAAGAATTCTTAAAACTCAGTAATAAAATGAAGAATCAAATTTAAAAATAGGGAAAAGACCTTAACAGTCCCCTCATCAATCAAGATGTACTGATGGCAAGTAGGCATGTGAAAATATGTTTTATATCATATATTACCAGAAAAATATAAATTAAAACAATGAGATATGCTGCTGCTGCTGCTGCTGCTGCTGCTGCTGCTGCTGCTGCTGCTGCTAATTCACTTCAGCCATGTCCGACTCTGTGTGACCCCATAGATGGCAGCCCACCAGGCTCCCCCATCCCTGGGATTCTCCAGGCAAGAACACTGGAGTGGGTTGCCATTTCCTTCTGCAATTCATGAAAGTGAAAGTGAAACCGCTCAGTCATATCCGACTATTCACGACCCCATGGACTGCAGTCTACCTGGCTCCTCCCTCCATGGGATTTTCCGGGCAAGAGTACTGGAATGGGTTGCCATTGCCTTCTCCACAATGAGATGACTGCACATTTAATAGAATGGCCATCGGGCAGAACACTGTAACACTAAATGCTGGAAAGAATGTAGAACAACAGGAACTCTCACTTACTGTTCATAGGAAGGCAAGATGGCCACTTTGAAAGACTATTAGGCAGTTGTTTACAAAATTAACCAAACTCTTAACATACAAACCATAGCACTGTTTGGCATTTACCCAAAGAGTTGAAAATAGGTCCAAACAAAATCCTAACACCAAAATTTTACAGCAGTTTTATACATAGTTACCAAAGCTTGAAAATAATCAAGGTACCTTCCAGTAGGCTAATGGGTAAAATAAATCATTATACATCCAGATAATGGAATATTATTTGGTGATAAAAAGAAGGCAGCACTAACCTAAAAAATAAGAGTATAGTTCAAGTGTTTATTTAGACCAACACATTGTAATTTGGAGTACACACATTCAGGTAAATATCTAAACAGTGTCTTGATTACAGGATAAGGATTCAGGGTATCCACGGGAAAAGAGAGGAAGATGAGCTAAACAGCTTTTAAGAAAAGGTTGTGAGTGCATGATGAGATAATTGATCACAGGAGGCATTCATTGGTGAAACATGGGATAAATATGCATTTGTACTTCATTAATTGATCAAGTAAAGTAGTCCCTAGGTAACAGTTCACTTTTATCAGTCCTTTCAGCAAATTATTCTTGTTTCTTTGCTGACTTGGAATGTACAAGTTCAAAGGCACAGAATACAGGACATAAAGGCAGTTGCTCTGGAATGGCTGCTCTGGCCCTGTTTTGAATAGCTCTACCTAGCCTGTCTTTCACACTTATTAAGTCATGGAAAAGACATTGAGGACACTCCAAGGACACACATTTTCACGTAGAAATATGTATTGTTACATATTGAAGCCTGACTTTCATGATCCAAAATGTAACATATCGCTCTCACATATCGCTGAGAGAAGCCAACTGAAAAACCTACACACTGTGTGACTCCAACAGCACAACTTTCTAGAAAAGGCAAAACTATGGAGATAACTGAAAAAAAAATCAGTGATTAAGATACAATTGATGGGGTGAAGAGAAATGATTTGGAGAAGCAGGAATTTTTTGTTCAGTGAAACTACTCTATGATATTATAATGATAGAAATGTCATTAAAAATGCGTTCAAGCTCACGGAATGTACAACAATGCAGGTGAGTCAATGTAAGTCATGGTCTCTGGATGATAATGATATATAAATCAAGATACGTTTGCTTGTAACAAATCTGTCTTTCTGGTGGAGCAGGTTGACAATAAAGGATGGTATACAGATGTAGGATTTGGGAAATCTCTGTATCTGTTGTTCAGTCTTCCCATGAACTTAAAATTATCTAAAGTACAGAGTCTAGTTTTTAAAAGTTGTTGTTTAAAATGACAAGATAGTAGTCATGAAGTTGTGAATATGTTCATCTCATTAAATTCCCTTCCTGGGTCACAGCATGAAGTAATGAACCAGGCTGTGCAGGGCCAACCAACATGAACAGATCATAGTGAAGAGTTCTAACAAAAAGTGGTCCACTGGAACAGAAAATGGCAAACCGTTCCAGTATGCTTGCCCAGAGAATCCCATGGACAGTATGAAAATGCAAAAAGATATGATACTGAAAAATGAGCCCCCCTGCAGGTCTGAAGGTATCCAGTATGTGACTGGGAAAGAGTACTGAGGAATTACTAGTAGCTCCAGAAAGAATGAGGCAGTTGGGACAAAGCTGAAGTAACTCTCAGTTGTGGATGTGTCTGGTGGTGAAAGTAAAGTTTGATGCTACAAATAACAATACTGCATAAGAATCTGCACTGTTAGGTCCATGAGTCAAGGCAAATTGGATGTGGTCAAGCAGAAAATGGCAGGAGTAAACATCAGTATCTTATGAATTAGTGTTTTAAATGGATGGAAATGGGCAAATTTAATTCAGATAACCAATACATATACTACTGTGGGGAAAAAAAATCCATTAGAAAAAATGAAGTAGCCCTCATAGTCAGCAAAAGAGTCTGAAACTAGTTGCTGTTGTTGTGGTTCAGCTAAGTTGATTGACTCTTGTTGACCCCATGGACTGCAGTGTGCCAGGCTCCCTGATCTGTCTCCCTGTCTCCCTGAGCTGTCTCAAACTCATGTCAATTGAGTCAGTGATGACATCCTACCATCTCATTCCCTGTCACACCCTTCTCCTCCTGCCTTCAACCTTTCTCATTGAGAGGGTAACAGGCAGGAAGTCTAGGGGTCCCCAAGCAGAGGAAATAGGCTGTAAGTGTCAAACATTTTTTTCTCTCTCTTAATCAGTAAGAGGAAGCAAACCACAAGTGTTAGACATTTTTGCCCTCTTCTCTATACAAAATTAAAAGATTTCTTTTAAAACTCTGTGTTGCCATGATGACACCTGATTCCACCTGAACTTAACTTTTCTCAAACCTTGAGCTAATCAATGCATTTTTCTTATGAAAATGTTTTTCCTAAGCTATGTTAAACTATGTATTTACCTTTAACTCTGTCTTTATTCAAGCCACTTCCACCTAAGACTCAGAACCGATAATGGCTTGAAAAACCAGTATGCTTTACTCATGGAAATGTTCTCTTAAGCTCTGTTAATGAAACTATGTATTTTCTTGGAAACCTGCCTTTCTTCATGATTCATGTCAATTGTTTTATGACCCAGGATGACTCACCTTATGCCAAGGTTATCTCAAAACGCATGTTGTGAGTGAGGGGCGTGGTGCCATTCCTTTTTCTAATTAGCAGCTTGCTAATAGGTATATAACTTCTTGCTAAAAACTAGCAAGGGAGCACTCTTTCTGCCCCCTTCTTATGTCTGTGTCAGAAGCTTTCTTTATCTCTTTTATTCTTTAATAAAACTTTATTACACAAAAGCTCTGAGCGATCAAGGCTTGTAACTGGCCCCAGATCAAATTCCTCTCCTCCAGAGAACAAGAATCCCGGCATCATTCACAGCTCATTGAAGCAACCTTTCACCACCATCATGGTCTTTCCCAGAGTTGGCTCTCCATATCAGGTGGCATAAGTATTGGACTTTCAGCTTCAGCATCAGTCCTTCTAATGAATACTCAGGGTTGTTGATTTCCTTTAGGATTGCCTGATTTTATTTCCTTGCTATCCAAGGAACATTCAAGAGTCTTCTCTAGCACTACAATTCAAAAGCATCAATTGTTCTGTTCTCAGTCTTCTTTATGATCCAACTCTCACATCCATACATGACTACTGGAAAAGCCATACCTGTGATTATATGGATCTCTGTCATCAAAGTGGTGTCTCTGCTTCATAATACATGGTCTAGATTTGTCTTTACTTTCAAGGATCAAGAGTCTTTTTTAATTTCATGGCTGCAGTCACCATCCAAAGTGATTTTAGAGACCAAGATATAAAGTGTATCACTGTTTCAATTTTTTATCCATGTATTTGACATGAAGTGATGGGACCAGATGCCTTGATGTTAGTTTTCTGAATGTTGAGTTTTAAGCCAGCTTTTTTCAATCTCCTCTTTCACCTTCATCAAACAGTTCTTTAGATCCTCTTCACTTTCTACCATTTGTGTGGTATCATCTGCATATCTGAGGATGTTGGTATTTCTCATGGAAATCGTAATTCCAGGTTACAATTCATCCAGCCTGTCATTTCACAAGATGTAAACTGTATAGAAGCTAAATCAGTAGGGTGACAATATACAGTCTTGATGTACTCCTTTCCCAAAGGAGTACAACAACCAGTCTGTTGCTCTATGTCCGATTCTTACTGTTGGTTCTTGACCTGCATACAGGTTTCTCAGGAGACAGGTAAGGTGGTCTGGTATTCTCATGTCTTTAAGAATTTTCCACAATTTGTTGTGATTCACACAGTCAAAGGCTTTAGCATGTCAATGCAGTGAAGAATTAGAAGATTTTCTGGAATTTTCTTAATTTTTCTATGATCCAAAAGATGTTGACAATTTGATTTCTGGTTCCTCTGCCTTTTCTAAATCCAGCATGCACATTTGGAAATTCTCAGTTCGTGTACTACGCCTAGCCTGAAGGATTTTTAGCATTACCCTGCTAGCATGTGAAATGAGTGCAATTGTATAGTAGCTTGAACATTCTTTGTCCTTGCCCTTCTTTGGGATTAGAATGAATATTGACCTTTTCCAGTGCTGTGGCCACTGCTAAGTTTTCCCAATTTGCTGGCATATTGATGGCCTCAGTTTAACAGCATCATTTTTTAGAATTTGAAATAGCTCAGCTGAAATTCCATCATTTCCACTAACTTTTTTTTATTGTAATGCTTTTTAAGGCTCACTTGACTTCACATTCCAAATGTATGGACTTGAGTTTGTGACCACATCATCATGATTATACAGGTCATTCAGACCTTTATGCAATTCTTCTATATATTCTTGCTTAGTCTTCTTAATCTCTTCTGCCTTTTTTAGATCCATACTGTTTCTGCCCTTTATTGTGCCCATCTTTGCATGAAATGTTCCCTTGGTATCTCTAATTTTCTTGAAGAGATCCCTAGTCTTTCCCATTCTATTGTTTTCCTCTATTTCTTTGCATTGTTCACATTTGAAGGATTTCTTCTCTCTGATTGTCATTCTTTGAAACTCAGTTGGGTATATCTTTCCCTTTCTCTTTTGATTTTTGCTTCCCTTCTTTTCTTGGCCATTTGCAAGGCCTCCTCAGCCAACCATTTTGCCTTCTTGCATGTCTTTTTTTTTTTTTTTAAGATTTTTTGATCACTTCCTGTACAATGTTATGAACCTCCATCCATAACTCTTCAGGCATTCTGTCCACTAGATCTAATTCTTTGAATTTATTTGTCATGTCCACTGTATAATCATAAGGGATTTGATTCAGGTCATACCTGAATAGCCAAATCATTTTCCCTACTTTCTTCAATTTAAGTCTGAATTTTGCAATACGGAGCTGATGATCTAAGCCATAGTTAGCTCCAGGTCTTGCTTTTGCTGACTATATAGAGCTTCTCAATCTTTGGCTGCAAAGAATATAATTAATCTGATTTTGGTATTGACCATCTGGTGATGTCTATTTGTAGAGTCATCTCCTGTGTGCTGAAAAGGAGTGTTTCCTATGACCAGTGTGTTCTCTTTTCAAGACTCTGTTAGCCTTTGCCTTGTTACACTTTGCACTCCAAGGCCAAACTTGCCAGTTACTCCATGTTATCTCTTGACTTCCTACTTTTGCATTTGAATCCCCTATGACGAAAAGGACATTATTTGGCGATAGGGGTTAGTTCTAGAAGATGTTTCAGTGTTCATAAAACCATTTGACTTCAACTTCTTCAGCATGAGTGTTCAGGCATAGACTTGGATTACTGTAATGTTGAATGGTGTTTCCTGGAAATGAATTTAGATCATTCTATTGTTTTTGAAATTGAACCCAAGTACTGCATTCTGGATTCTTTTGATGACTGAGGACTATTCCATTTCTTCTAAGGGATTCTTGCCCACAGTAGTAGATACAATTTCCTCTCAGTTAAATTTATCCATTTTAGCTTCAGTTCAGTTCAGTTGCTCAGTCGTGTCCGACTCTTTGCAACCCCATGAATCACAGCACGCCAGGTCTCCCTGTCCATCACCAACTCCTGGAGTTCACTCAAACTCATATCCATTGAGTCGGTGATGCCATCCAGCCATCTCATCCTCTGTTGTCCCCTTCTCCTCCTGCCCCCAATCCCTCCTAGCATCAAGGTCTTTTCCAGTGAGTCAACACTTCACAAGAGGTGGCCAAAGTATTGGAATTTCAGCTTCAACATCAGTCCTTCCAATGAACACCCAGGATTGATCTCCTTTAGGATGGACTGGTTGGATCTCCTTGCAGTCCAAGGGACTCTCAAGAGTCTTCTCCAACACCACAGTTCAAAAGCATTAATTCTTCAGGGCTCAGCTTTCTTCACAGTCCAACTCTCACATCCATACATGACCACTGGAAAAACCATAGCCTTGCTTAGACGGACCTTTGTTGACAAAGTAATATCTCTGCTTTTCAATATGCTATCTAGATTGGTTATAGCTTTCCTTCTAAGGAGTAAGCGTCCTTTAATTTCATTGCTGCAATCACTATCTGCAGTGATTCTGGAGCCCAAAAATAAATGAATTTTGCCACTGTTTCCACTGTTTCCCCATCTATTTCCCAAGAAGTGATGGAACCAGATGCCATGATCTTAGTTTTCTGAATGCTGAGCTTTAAGCCAACTTTTTCACTCTCCTTTTCACTTTCATCAAGAGGCTTCTTAGCTTACTGATTCCTAAAATGTCAATGTTAGCTCTTGTCGTCTACTGTATGAACAAATTCAATTTACGTTGATTCATGACCCCCACATTCCAGATTCCTATGCAATATTGTTCTTTGAAGCTTTGGAAGTTACTTTCACCACCGGACACATTAACAGCTCGGCATCATTTCCAGTTTGGCTCAGCTTCTTCGTTGTTTTTGGAGCTATATTTCTGCTGTTCTCCAGTAGCATATTGGACACCTACAAACCTGGGGGGCTTGCCTTATGATGTCATATCTTTTTGCTTTTCATACTGTTCATGGCATTCTCAAAGCAAGAACACTGAAATGGGTTTCCATTCCCTTCCCCAGGGGACAATGTTTTTCTTCAGGCAAGAATACTTGAGTGGGTAGCCATTCCCTTCTTCAGGGGATCTTTTTGACACAGGGATCAAACCAAAGCCTCCCACATTTCAGAGAGATTCTTTACTGCCTTAGCCACCAGGGAAGCCCAAAATGTAGTACCTGACTGCAGTCTCAAAAATGACAGAATGATCTTGGTTTGTTTTCAAGACACACCATTCAACATCACAGTAATGCAAATCTATTCCCCAACCACTGATGTCGAAGAAGCTGAAGTTGAATTAATCTATGAATGCCCAGAAGATCTTCTAGAACTAACACCAAAAAAAGATGTCCTTTCTATCATAGGGAATTGGGAGTAGAACATAGAAAATCAAAAGGTACCCAGAAAAGCAGACAAGTTTGGCCTTGAGGTACAAAATGAAGCAGGACAAAGTCTAACAGAGTTTTGTCAAGAGAACACACTGGTCATACATAGCAAACACCTTCTTCCAACAATGCAAGAGATGGCTCTACACATGGACATCAGCAGATAGTCAATACCAAAATAATATTGATTACATTATTTGCAGCTGAAGATGGAGAAGCTGTATATAGTCAGCAGAAATAAAACAGATTTGCATTTGACAGTGGCTCCGATCATTAGCTGCTTATTGCAAAATTCAGACTAAAATTGAAAAAAGTAGGGAAAACCAGTAGATCATTCAGATATAACCTAAATCAAATCCCTTATGATTATAGACTGGAGATAACCAATACATTCAAAGGATTAGTTCTGGCAGACAGATTTCCTGAAAAACTATGGACAGAGGTTCACATCATTGTGCAGATGGAAGGAACAAAATCATCCCAAAGGAAAAGAAATGCAAGAAAATGAAATGGTTGTCAGAGGATGCTTTACAAATAGCTGAGGAAAGAACAGAAGGGAAATGCAAGGTGAAAAGGGAAAAATAAACCCAACTGAATGCAGAGTTCCAGAGAACAAGGAGAGAGAAGATAGCATTCTTAAATGAACAATGCAAAGAAATAGAGGATAACAATGGAATGGAAAACCTAGAGATCTCTTCAAGAAAATTGGAGATAGGAGGGGAATATATTATGCACGGATGGGCTGAAACCATAAGGACCCAAAAGAAGCAGTAGAAAATAAGAGGTGCCAAGCCTACAAAGAAGAACTATACAATAAAGGCCTTAATGACCAAGCTAATCATGATGGTGTGGTCATTCACCTAGAATCAGATATCCTGGAGTCTGAAATCAAGTGCACTTTAGAAAGCTTTACTACAAACAGTGTTAGTGGAAGTGATGGAATTCCAGCTCAGCTATTTCAAATCCAAAATTTGATGCTGTTAAAGTATACTTGATATGTCAGCAAATTTGGAAAACTCAGCAGTGGCTAAGGACTGGAGAAGGTCAGTATTTATTCCATTATCAAAGAAGGACAATGCCAAAGAATGTTCAAATTACCATATAATTGCACTCATTTCGCATGCTAGCAAGTTTATGCTCAAAACCCTTCAAGCTAGGCTTCAGCAATTAGTGAATCAAGATCCTCCAGATCTACATGCTGCATCTAGAAAAGGTTAGAGGAGCCAGAGATCAAATTGCCTACATTCCTTGGATCATGGTGCATGCAACGGAGTTTGGGAAAAAAAAAAATCTGATTCATTCACTATGCTAAAAGCTTTGACTGTGTGGATCAGAGCAAACTGCAGAAAGTTCTTCAATAGATTGGAGTACCAAACCACCTTACCTGTCTCCTAAGAAACCTGCATGAGAGTCAAGAAGCAACAGTTAGAACTGGACATAGAACAACTGACTTGTTCCAAATAAGGAAAGGAGTATATTATCACCCTGCTTACTTAACTTTTATGCAGAGTATATCATGGGGAAAAAAAGGCTGGAAGAAGCAGAAGCTGGGATCAAGATTCCCAGGACAAATAGTAATAGCCTCAGATATGCAGAAGACACCACTCTAAAGGCAGAAAGCAAAGAGGAATTAAAGAGCCTCTTGTTAAAGGTGAAACAAAAGAGTGAAAAGGCTGGCTTAAAACTCAACATTAAAAAAAGAAACAAAACTGTGATCACAGTATCCTGTTCTATTATCCCTTGGCAAATAGAAGTGGGAAAAAGGGAAACAGTGATGGACTATATTTTGGTGGCTTTAGAATCATCACAGATGATGACTGCAGCCTGGAAGAAAAGCTATGATGAACCTAGACAGTGTATTAAAAAGCAGAGACATCACTTTGTTGACAAAGCTCCATATAGGCAAAGTTTTTCCATTAGTCATGTATGAATGTGAGAGTTGGACCATGCAGGAGGTTTAGTGCTGAAGAACTGAGGCTTTCAAACTGTGGTGTGAGAAAAGACTATTGAGAGTCTTTTGGACAGAAAGGAGATTAAATCCATTGATCTTAAAATAAATTCATTGGAAGGACTGAATATTCATTGGAATATCCACTGGGAAGATTGATACTGAAGATGAAACTCCAATACTTAGGCCACCTGATGGAGAGCCAACTCATTGGAAAAGACCCTGATGCTGGGAAATATTGATAGCAGGAAGAGAAAGGGGCAAAAGAGGATGAAAAGGTTAGATGTCATCAATGATTCAATGGCATGAGTTTTAACAAACTCCAGAAAATCGTGAAGGACAGGGAAAACTGAAATACTGTAGTCCATGGCATCACAGTTGGACAAGACTGAGTGACTGATCAACAACAGGAAAAAATGCCATAAAATACACAGACATATGGAGGTTAAACAACATGTGACAACCTCAAACCTATGGGATTCATTAAAAGCAGTGCTAACATTGAGGTTGATGGCAGTACATGTCAACCTCAAGAGGAAAGAGAAACATTAAATAAACAACTTAAACTTACACTTAAATAAACTGAAAAAAGAAAACAACAACAAACCTGAAAGTTCATAGAAGGAAAGAAAATATAAAAAGCAAAGCAGAAATAATGAAAAAGAAATGAAAGTGACTATAGCAAAGATTAAAAAATAAAACTAAAAGCTTGTTCTTTGAGATGATAAACAAAATAGGAAACCAATAGCCAGATTTATCAAGAAAAAAAGGGAGAAAATAGAAATCAATAAAATTAGAAATGAAAAGGAAGTTACTACAGACAATACAAAAAATACAAAGGATCACAAAAGACAACTATGAGCAACTATAGGCCAATAAAATTGTCAACTTGGAAAGAATGAACAAATTCTTAGAAAAGTATCATCTTACAAAGCTGCACTAAAGAAATAGAAAATATGAACAGATCAATCCCAAGCACGGAAATCAAAACTATAATCAAAAGTCTCAAAAAAAAAAAAAAAAAAGTCTCCCAGTAAACAAAGCCTAGGACCAGATGGCTTCACAGGTGAATCCTACCAAAAATTTTTAGAAGAGTTAACACCTATCCTATTCAAACTCATCCAGAAAATTGCAAAGGAAGGAAAACTCCCAAATACATCCTACAAGGCCACAAACATCTTGATAAAATAAAAGATAAAGATGCCCCTCAAAAAAGAATATTATAGGCCTGTATCACTGATGAACATAGATGCAAAAATTCACAACAAAATTCTAGCAAACAATCCAACAACATATTAAAAATATTATACATCATAATCAAGTGGGCTTTATCCCAGGGATGCAAGAACTCCACAATATAAGCAAATCAATCAATGCAATATAACATATTAACAAGTTGAAAGATAAAAACCATTTGATTATTTCATTAGATGCAGATAAAGCCTTTGACAAAATTCAAAACCTATTTCTGATACACTCTCCAGAAAGTAGGCAAAGAAGAATCATCCCTCAACAACAAAAATCATATATGACAAACCCAGAGCAAACATTATCCACAATGGCAAAAAGTGAAAGTGTTTCCTCTAAAATTAGGAACAAGACAAGGGTGCCCACTCGCACAACTACTATTCAACATACTTTTGGAAGTCCTAGCCACAGCAAACAGAGAAGAAAAAGAAATAAAAGGAATGCAGATTGAAAAATAATAGCAAAACTCTCACTGTTTACAGACGACATGATTTTCTACGTAGAAAACCCTAAAGATGCCACCAGAAAGTTATTAGCTAATCAATGAATATAGTAAGGTTTCAGGATATAAAATTAATATACAGAAATCCCTTGCATTCGTATATACTAACAATGAAAAATCAGAAAGAGAAATTAAGGAAAAAATCCCATCAAGCACTGCAACAAGAAGAATAAAATATTAGGAATAAAGCAACAAGAGACCCATATACAGAAAACTATAAAACACTGATGAAAGAAGTCAAGGATGACAAAAATCAATGGTGAAATATATGATGCTCTTGGACTGGAAGAAACAATATAATGAAAATGCGTATACTACCCAAAGTAATCTATAGATTCAATGCAAATCCTATCAAATATTTATCATAGAATTAGAATAAATAATTTCACAATTTGCATAGAACCACAAAAGACCCTGAATACTCTAAGAAATATTGAGAAAGAAGAATGGAGCTGGAAGAATCAATCTTCCTGCCTTCAGACTATACTACAAAGTTACAGTCATCAAGACAGTAAGGTGTCAGTACAAAGACAGAAATATAGATCATTGGAACAAAACAGAAAGCCTAGAGATAAATCCATGCACCTATGGACACCCTATCTTTGACAAAGGAGGCAAAAATATACAACAGAGAAAAGAGTTCAACAGGTGGTGCTAGGAAAACTGGTCAACTACATGTAAAAGAATGAAATTAGAACAAGTTCTAACACCATACATAAAAATAAACTCAAAATGGGTTAAAGAACTAAATGTAAGACCAGAAGCTATAAAACTCTTAGAGCATAAGCAGAACACACTGACATAAATCACAGCAAGATCCTCTATGACCCACATCCAAGAGTGAAATAAACAAATGAGACCTAATTAAACTTAGCATCTTTTTCACAATGAAGGAAATTATAATCAAGGTGAAAAAGCCCTCAGAATGGGAGAAAATAATAGCAAATGAAACAACTGACAAATAATTAATCTCCAAAATATACAAGCAGCTTGTATAGCTTGATATCAGAAAAATGAGCTACGCAATAAGAAAGTGTACAGAAGACCTACAGACATTTCTCCAAAGAAGACATACAGATGGTGAATAAAGACATGAAAAGATGCTCAACATTGCTCATTATTCAGTTCAGTTGAATCACTCAGTCGTGTCCAACTCTTTGCAACCACATAAATCGCAGCATGCTAGGCCTCCCCGTCCATCACCATCTCCCGGAGTTCACTCAGACTCATGTCCATCGAGTCGGTGATGCCATCCAGCCATCTCATCCTCTGTCGTCCCCTTCTCCTCCTGCCCCCAATCCCTCCCAGCGTCAGAGTCTTTTCCAATGAGTCAACACTTCCCATGAGGTGGCCAAAGTACTGGAGTTTCAGCTTTAGCATCATTCCTTCCAAAGAACACTCAGGGCTGATCTCCTTTAGAATGATTATAAGAGAAATGTAAATCAAAACCACAATGAGGTATCACCTGGTCAGAATGGCCATCATCAAAAGGTCTACAAACAATAAATGCTGGAGAGGGTGTGGATAAAAGATAACCCTCTTAAACTATTGACAGGAATGTAAACCAATAAAACCACTATGGAAAACACTATGGAAGTTCCTAAAAAACCTAGAAATAAAACTACCATACAACCCAGCTATCCCACTACTGGACATATACCCTTAGGAAACCAGAATTGAAAAAGACACATGTACCTCACTGTTCATTGCAGCACTATTTACAATAGCTAGGACATGGAAGCAATCTAGGTGTCCATCAGCAGATGAATGGATAAGGAAGTCATGGTACATATACACAGTGGAATATTACCAGCTATAAAAGGGAACACATTGAGTCAGTTCTAATGAGGTGGATGAACCTGCAGCCTATTATACAGAGTGATGTAAGTCAGAAAGAGAAAGACAAATATTGTATATTAACACATATATATGGAATCTGGAAAGATTGTACTGATGATCCTACATACAGGGCAGCAAAGGAGACACAAAGAACAGACTTTTGGACTTAGTGGGAGAAAGAGAAGGTGGGCTGATTTAAGGTAATACCATTGAAACATATACATTACTGTATGTAAAACAGACAACCAGTCTGAGTTTTATGTATGAAGCAGGAAACTCAAAGCTGGTGCTCTGTGACAAACTTGAGGGGTAGGGAAGGGAGGGAGGTAAGTGGGCATTGGGGGTTCAGGATGGAGGGGACATGTGTATATGTATGCCCAATTCATATGGATGCATGGCAAAAGCCATCACAATATTGTAAAGTAAATATCCCCCAATTATAAATATATTTTTTTAATCATGGCATCTGGTCCCATCACCTCATATCAAAATGGAAGCAGCAGTATATTTTCTTTTCTTGGTTTTCAAAATCACTGCAGACAGTGACTGAAGCCATGGAACTAAAAGACACTTTCTCCTTGGAACAAAAGCTGTGGTAAATCAATACAGCATATTAAAAAAGCAAAGATGTCCCTTTGCCAACAAAGGTGCATATAGTCAAGGCTATGGCTTTTCCAGTAGTCTTGTATGGATGTAACAGTTGGACCATAAAGAAGGCTGAGCACTGAAAATTTTATGTTTTCAAACTGTGGTGCTGAAAAAGACTCTTGAGAGTCCCTTGGATAGCAAGGTAGTAAAACCAGTCAATCCTAAAGGAAATCAACAGTGAGTATTCATTAGAAGGACAGCTGCTGAAGGTGAAGCTCCAATGTTTTGGCCCCCTGATGTGAAGAGCTGATTCACTGGAAAAGACCCTGATGCAATCACCATCTGCAGTGATTTTTGGAGCCCCTCCCCCGCCTCAAAAAAAAGAGTCTGACACTGTTTCCACTGTTTCCCCATCTATTTCCCATGAAGTGATGGGACCAGATGCCATGATCTTCATTTTCTGAATGTTGAGCTTTAAGCCAACTTTTCCACTCTCTTCTTTCACTTTCATCAAGAAGCTCTTTAGTTCTTCCTCACTTTCTGCCATAAGGGTGGTGTCATCTGCATATCTGAGGTTATTGATATTTCTGCTGGCAATCTTGATTCCAGCTTGTGCTTCTTCCATTCCAGCATTTCTCATGATGTACTCTGCATATAAGTTAAATAAGCAGGATGACAATATACAGCCTTGACATACTCCATTTCCTATTTGGAACCAGTCTGTTGTTCCGTGTCCAGTTCTAACTGTTTCTTGCTGACCTGCACACAGGTTTCTCAGGAGGCAATTCAGGTGGTCTGGCATTCCCATCTTTGTTTTCTTTGTGAGCTCAGGAACTGGAGCCCAGGCTCCTCTGTCCATGGGGATTCTCCAGGCAAGAATACTGGAGTGGGTTGCCATTCCCTTCTCCAGCGGATCTTCCCCACCCAGGAACCTGGATGTCCTGCTTTGCAGGCAGATTCTTTACTGTCTGAGCCACCAGGGAAGCCCTAATTAAAGCAGTATAGTGCCGGTATTAAGACAAGACATATAAACCAATGGAACAAAACACTTCCCCAAAGTAAACCCACAACTACATGTTCAATTGTTTATCAACAAGGGTGTCAGGAATACACAGTGGGAAGTGATAATCTCTTCAATAAATGGTGTTAGAAATTTGGATATCCACCGGCAAAAGAATGAAATTAGAGCCTTATCACGTATGTACACAAAACTTATTCCAAAATGGATTAGGCTTAAATATAAGACTTGAAACCATAAAACTGTTATTAGAAAACATAGGAGCAGTTCTTCATGACATTGTTCTTGGCAATGAATGCTTGGATTTGACACTAAAACCACAAGCAACAAAAGCAAAAACTGACAAGTGGAAGTTCATCAAACTAAAAAGCTTCTTCAAGCAATGGGAACAGAGTACAAAAGCAAATGCAGAGTGGGAGAGAATTTTTATAAACCATGTATTTGATAAGGTGTTACCATTCAAAATATATAAAGAACCCATTGAATGCAATAGCCTAAAAGCAAATAACTTGATTTTAAATGGGCAAAGGAACTGAATATACATTTCTTCAAAGAAAACAAATGACCAACAGATATTTCAAAAAATTCTCAACATACCTCATCACTGGGGAAATGCAAATCAAAAATGTTAAGGAATATCTCATACATTACCAAATGGCTATTATTGAAAAAAGCATTAGCAAGGATGTAGAGAAATTCGAACCTCTGTGCATTTATGATGGTAATGAAAATGTAGGCAGCAGCTATGAGAAATAGTATGGAGTTTCCTAAGAAAAAATTGAGAACAGAAATACAATAAGATCCAGCCATATTAATTCTAGGTATTTATCCAAAAAAGTTGAAATTAGGATTTTTAAGAGATACTTGCATGCTCATGTTCATTGCAGCACTATGCGCAATAGCCAAAATGTAGAAATAATCTAAATTTCCATTGACAGATGAATAAAGATGTATGTGTTATATACATGGGATGGAACAGTCTTAGCAAACAAGGAAATCATGCCCTATGTGACAGCATCTATTAACCATGAGGATATTATGCTAAGTGAAATAAACCAGTCGGAGAAGAACAAATACTTCATGACCCAATTAAATGAGGTTTCTAAAATAATCAAGCACTAGAAGTAGAGAGCATAAAGGCAGTTGGCAAGGGCTGTAGGAAGGAGAAATATGATTCACTATTTTCTTTAAAAATTTGTATTTATTTAGTTAATTATTTTTAACTGTGCTGGGTCTTCATTGCTGTGTTCTCTAGTCATGTGAGTGGGGGCTACACTCTAGTTGCACTGCATGGGCCTCTCATTGCCTTGGCTTCTCTTGTTGCAGAGCATGAGCTTCAGTAGTTGTGGTTTCTGGGTTTTAGAGCACAGGCTCAGTCTTTGCGGTGCTCGGGCTTAGTTGCTCTGCAGCATGTGGGATCTCCTGGACAGGGGATTAAACCCTTGTCTCCTGCACTGACGGGTGGTTTCTTTACCACTGAGCCACCAGAGAAGCCCCGCTATTTTTAGTGGGCATGAAGTTTCAATTATATCAAATGATTAAGTCCAAGAGATCTGCTGTAAAACATTGTGCTCTAGTTAACAATATTGTGTTACATACTTTAAAACAAGAGGATATATCTTATGTTTAGTGTTCTTACTACATTAAAAATTATAAAAGTTAAAAATTTAAAAATCTACTAATCTAATTAAGGTAAAACATGCCAGAAAATATAAATACATGTTAAAATTTGTTCCCAAAGTGAAAATGTTCAATCATATTTGACTGATAAAACTTACTTTTTAACACCTCTATGCAGGTTATATTAATAATTTATGTTGCATTTTTCAAAATATAGAGAGGGTTTACACTCAGCAAAGTGCAAATAAAGTAAAATAATATCTGAAAAATGAAAAAGTTGAATTAATACTTTGAAATTGTTGAAATGTATTGGCCAATTCAATGCCAAGAAGATATTGCCAACAATAAATTCTGATGTTAAACCTCAAAAGTGAATTTTCTGTAAATATTAGCAACATTCAAACTGATAAAATGAAGAGTAGAAAAGAGATAAAGATGAAGGAAAGAGATAATAGAAAGTGCAATGAACATCACTTCCATCATTGGGATATATGGTTGATGTTCATCTCATAATCAATGAGAGTGATTCAAGTGTCTTTACTTCTTATAAAATATGCCACTCAAACTATTAGGCTATCTCTTTACAATGTGAGCTAAAGATTAAGGATGTGGGATACTGAACAACTTTTTTCAGAGAATGACAAAGTAGTTTGGAAGTTCCTCTTTCTTCCTTTTCCAGTGTTAGCATTTTATTATGCTCTATAAGACAACTTTTATCAGTGTTAACCCTATTTTGGAAACTATTTTTATATACATTAATGATATAAAATAATCATCTAAGCACAAGCCTGTATATTTTCATGAAGTAGGTCATTAGTTAATGCATCATTAGGTTATCTGGAAATTTATAACTTGCCTTTTTTGTTGTTTAATAGCTTTTTTATAGACATTTGTATTGTAAATTGTCTTAACCTTTTTAATTTGTCACTGATCTTTGTTAGAAAGCATTACTGTGTCTCTGCCCTGGGGTTTTATTGCCCATTATCAACTTAACTGATGCCAACTTTAGTAATCTCTCACTCCTTCTTCATATTATGTTGTCTAATCTGCCCTTCTTGGTGAATAAAATAAGTGCATGTCTTGACTTACAAATTCTGTGTAATATAGAATCTTAGAAAGCAGCATTAAACAATTCTGCTCATTAGAAAACTAGCAGGGACCTGAATTTGCAATGTAAGGAATGTAAGGTGATTTCCAAAAAAACAAAAGTTTTATGTAACTTTTGAAACTCAAATTTTAGGATTATACCCTGCATGCTGTCTGTATTAATTATAAACATGTCCAATGTTCCTTAGGGCTTATAGTGGTCCAGGACATATATTCTATGCTTGTCACGTGCTCTAATTTATTCCAACCAGACTTTTAATTGTCTTATCAAGATGGTGCAGAGATGATGTTTGATAATGGAAAGGTGAGTCCATTACCAAATAACTAAAACTCAGGTTTTAAATAAGTACAAAAACTCTTATATTTTAAAATCAGCTGTTTTCAAATATGAATATGTGTCAGAATAATCTAGGGATCACAGAAAAAGACAATGGATGAAGCCTACCTCGAGAATCATTGATGGCGGAGATTTAAAAAAATATACTCTTTAAAAACCTAGCTGGTGATTCTGATGCGCAATTTAAAGTGAAACTTATTGCTTCTCTTATGAGCTGACAGAAAATATAACATTTTAATTTAATACTAAATATAAGGTTTCATTTTAAACAAAAACTATAATATTTTATTTTATTTAGCATGTGTTTTTGACTTAGGTTCTTGCTAAAATGGGGAAAGAATTATCCCTAATGTCTTGGGAATAAGTGCAAAAAAAGCCAGAAAATTGAATATATCCCAGAACTTGTTAAATATATATATATATATATAAATGCAAAAGTTCATGTGCAAAATTTTTTAAATTTCTACCTATATTACAGAATTAAATCTTGACTATCAAAAAGGACATATTAATATAGATTGAATATCTTTTCCAAGAACTTCATGTCTGCACTAGTATATTTAAGATGATTTATGTAAAGGGCTATTCACTGAAGCATTTTTTATAATAAAAAAGATTTAATATTTCATCAATAAAAGGGTGGTTACATAATTTAAAATACAGAATATATATATCATAAAATATTGTGTAACTAGTTAAAAATATGATAGTGTTACTCATTCAGTCGTTTCCAACTCTTTGTGACCCCATGGACCATAGCCTGCCAGGTTCCTCTGTCCATGGGATTTTCCCAGCAAGAATACTGGAGTGGGTAGCCATTCCCTTCTCCAGAGGACCTTCCCAACCCAGGGATTGAACATGGGTCTCCTGTACTGCAGGCAGATTCTTTATCATCTAAGCCAGAGAACCCTGGCTAAATTTTATTAAAAATAAGGAAGATATGTACTATGGAAAAACCCCAAATATATTAAATTCAAAAAAGCAAGGGATAAATTACTATTTATAATGATACCTTTTGTATAAGTAATCGGAATATATATATTATATAATATTATATATAAAATATGTGTCTAATACAGATATTGTTCAGTGTACCTGTCCTTCATAGTTAAGAAGGCAAATCCTTATCTTGACTTTTTAATTTTGTATAAAACACATTCTTAGAAAGCTCATTAGTTCTGGCATATTAGTTTTTGCTGACATTATATGAGAAACTTTAGATGGATACACAGAAAAATAATTAGTTCTATCTTCAACTTTTTTAGTTTTCTACTAGAATTAGTTACATACACATAGCTAATTTAAAAGTGCGGGCACAGTGATGGAAAGCTGTGGAGACTAACTTATAAACTGGTTGTAATCTTGCCTAGTTAAGAAAGAGAGGGAAGGAAATAGATACGTTTGTCAGAGGCTCTATTATCTGATGGATCCTCATTTCCTTGATGACCCATTTTTTGTTTTTTATTTGTTGTTGTTGTTTTTGTTGTTGTTGTTGTTTTAGTATTTCCCCTGAACTTTACAGCTCCAGTAAAAGACACAGATGCCAAGTTAGCAGCAAACTGATAGTAATCCTAGTCAAGACTCAAGCCAGATACTAGTAAAGTCAGGTCAGTCTGAGGTCATGAAGGACTGTTTCTTCACCAGAGTCAACTTCAAAATTTACCAGATCAGTTCAGTTCAGTCGCTCAGTCGTGTCCGACTCTTTACGACCCCATGAATCACAGCACGCCAGGCCTCCCTGTCCATCACCAACTCCCGGAGTTCACTCAGATTTATGTCCACCGAGTCAGTGATGCCATCCAGCCATCTCATCCTTGGTCCTGCCCTTCTCCTCCTTCCCCCAATCCCTCCCAGCATTAGAGTCTTTCCAGTTAGTAAACTCTTCGCATGAGGTGGCCAAAGTACTGGAGTTTCAGATTCAGCATCATTCCTTCCAAAGAAATCTCAGGGCTGATCTCCTTCAGAATGGACTGGTTGGATCTCCTTGCAGTCCAAGGAACCCTCAAGAGTCTTCTCCAACACCACAGTTCAAAAGCATCAATTCTTTGGCGCTCAGCTTTCTTCACAGTCCATCTCTTACAGCCATACATGACCGCAAGAAAAGCCATAGCCTTGACTAGATGGGCCTTTGTTGGCAAAGTAATGACTCTGCTTTTGAATATGCTATCTAGGTTGGTCATAACTTTTCTTCCAAGGAGTAAGCGTCTTTTAATTTCATGGCTTCAATCACCATCTGTAGTGATTGTGGAACCCCCAAAAATGAAGTCTTACACTGTTTCCATGTTTCCCCATCTATTTCCAATGAAATGATGGGACCAAATGCCATGATCTTAGTTTTTTGAATGTTGAGCTTTAAGGCAACTTTTCCACTCTCCTCTTTCACTTTCATCAAGAGGCTTTTTAGTTCCTCTTCACTTTCTGCAATAAGGGTGGTGTCATCTGCATATCTGAGGTTATTGATATTTCTCCCGGCAATCTTGATTCCAGCTTGTGCTCCTTCCAGCCCAGCTTTTCTCATGATGAATATAAGTTAAATAAGCAGGGTGACAATATACAGCCTTGACATACTCCTTTTCCTATTTGGAACCAGTCTGTTGTTCCATGTCCACTTCTAACTGTTGCTTTCTGACCTGCATATAGGTTTCTCAAGAGGCAGGTCAGGTGGTCTGGTATTCCCATCTCTTTCAGAATTTTCCACAGTTTATTGTGATCTACACAGTCAAAGGCTTTGGCATAGTCAATAAAACAGAAATAGATGTTTTTCTGAAACTCTCTTGCTTTTTCCATGATCTAACAGATGTTGGCAATTTGATTCCTGGTTCCTCTGCCTTTTCTAAAACCAGCTTGAACATCTGGAAGTTCATGATCCAAGTTAGGCTGAAGCCTGGCTTGGAGAATTTTGAGCATTACTTTACTAGCATGTGAGATGAGTGCAATTGTGCGGTAGTTTGAGCATTCTTTGACATTGCCTTTCTTTGGGATTGGAATGAAAACTGACCTTTTCCAGTCCTGTGGCCACTGCTGAGTTTTCCAAATTTGCTGGCATATTGAGTGCAGCACTTTCACTGCATCATCTTTCAGGATTTGAAATAGCTCAACTGGAATTCCATCACCTCCACTAGCTTTGTTTGTAGCAATGCTTTCTAAGGCCCACTTGACTTCACATTCCAGGATGTCTGGCTCTAGATGAGTTATCACACCATCGTGATTATCTGGGTTGTGAAGTTCTTTCTTGTACAGTTCTTCTGTGTATGCTTGTCACCTCTTCTTAATATCTTCAGCTTCTGTTAGGTCCATATCATTTCTGTCCTTTATCGAGCCCATCTTTGCATGAAATGTTCCCTTGGTATCTCTTATTTTCTTGAAGAGACCTCTAGTCTTTCCTATTCTGTTGTTTTCCTCTATTTCTCTGCATTGATTGCTGAGGAAGGCTTTCTTATCTCTCCTTACTATTCTTTGGAACTCTGTATTCAGATGCTTTATCTTTCCTTTTCTCCTTTGCCTTTAGCTTCTCTTCTTTTGATAGCTATTTGTAAGGCCTCCCCAGACAGCCATTTTGCTTTTTCACTTTTCTTTCCATGGGAATGGTCTCAATCCCTGTCTCCTGTACAATGTCATGAGCTTCTGTCCATAGTTCATCAGGCACTCTATCTACCAGATCTAATCCCTTAAATCTATTTCTCACTTCCACTGTATAATCATAAGGAATTTGATTTAGGTCATACCTGAATGGTCTAGTGGTTTCCCCTGCTTTCTTCAATTTAAGTCTGAATTTGGCAATAAGGAGTTCATGATCTGAGCCACAGTCAGCTCCCAGTCTTGTTTTTGCTGATTGTATAGAGCTTCTCCATCTTTGGCTGCAAAGAATATAATCAATCTGATTTTTCTGTTGACCATCTGGTGATGTCCATGTGTAGAGTTGTCTCTTGTGTTGTTGGAAGAGGGTGTTTGCTATGACCAGTGCATTATCTTGGCAAAACGCTATTAGTCCTTGCCCTGCTTAATTCCGCATTCCAAGGCCAAATTTACCTGTTACTCCAGGTGTTTCTTGAGTTCCTACTTTTACATTCCAGTCCCCTCAAAGAAAAGGACATCTTTTTTGGGTGTTAGTTCTAGAAGGTCTTATAGATCTTCATAGAACCGTTCAACTTCAGCTTCTTCAGCATTACTGGTTGGGGCATAGACTTGGACAACTGTGATATTGAATGGTTTGCCTTGGAAGTGAACAGAGATCATTCTGTCGTTTTTGAGACTGCATCCAATTACTGCATTTCGGACTCTTTTGTTGACCATGATGGCTACTCCATTTCTTCTGAGGGATTCCTGCCCGCAGTAGTAGATATAATAGTCACCTAAATTAAATCCACCCATTCCAGTCCATTTTAGTTCGCTGAGTCCTAGAATGTCGATGTTCACTCTTGCCATCTCCTGTTTGACCGCTTCCAATTTGCCTTGATTCATGGACCTGACATTCCAGGTTCCTATGCAATATTGCTCTTTACAGCATTGGACCTTGCTTCTATCACCAGTCACATCCACAACTGGGTATTGTTTTTGCTTTGGCTCCATACCTTCATTCTTTTGGGAGTTATTTCTCCACTGATCTCCAGTAGCATATTGGGAACCTACTGACTTGGGGAGTTCGTCTTTCAATATCCTATCATTTTGCCTTTTCCTACTGTTCATGGGGTTCTCAAGGCAAAAATACTGAAGTGGTTTGCCATTCCCTTCTCCAGTGGACCACACTTTGTCAGAACTCTCCACCATGCCTGCCTGTCTTGGGTGGCCCCACAGGGCATGGCTTAGTTTCATTGAGTTAGACAGGCTGTGGTCCTAGTGTGATTAGATTGACTAGTTTTCTGTGAGTATGGTTTCAGTGTGTCTGCCCTCTGATTCCCTCTTGCAACACCTACCGTCTTACTTGGGTTTCTCTTACCTTGGACGTGGGGTATCTCTTCACGGCTGCTCCAGCAAAGCACAGCTGCTGCTCCTTACCTTGGACAAGGGATGCCCTTTGGCGCCCATGCCGCCACTGCTCTTTGGATGTGGGGTTGCTCCTCGGACTTGGGGTTGCTCCTTGGATGTGGGGTTGCACCTCCAGGCTGCCTCCTCTGACCTCAGAGGTGGTGTAGCTCCTCTCGGCCACTGCCCCTGACCTCAGATGTGGGGTAGCTCCTTTTCGCCGCTGCCCCTGACCTCGGACATGGGGTAGCTCCTCTCGGCCACTATCCCTTGGGCATAGGGACCTCCCGGCTTCTGCCCCTGGCCTTGGACGTGGTGTAGTTCCTCTCACCCATGCTCTGCGCGCCATCCCAGCCAAAATTTCCCAAGAACTTATAAAAATAAAATCGCTGGCCCTTTGACTGTAGAATGCTGGAGACAGATGTGTAGGAAACGGATGTGAACAACTCTTCTCCTTGTCCTGGTCTGCAGATCAATGTCCAACAAATGGTATTGAGAGAACCTGAGGTCTTATTCCCTTCAGGCTGCTGTAACAAAACATCATAATCTGGGTGACTAAATAACAATAGACCTGCATTTTTCACACTTGTGGAGGCTGGAAGGTCCAAGCTTAAGATGCCAACAGATTCAGTGTTTGGTGAGAGCCTGCTTTCTGGTTCACAGATGGTTCCTTCAACTGGAACCTCACATGGAAGAAGTGAGGGATCTCTCCAGGATCTCTTTTATAAGGGCAGTAACCTCATTCCACCACTTTTGTGACCTCATCATTTCCCCAAGACCCCACCTGCTAATCCTATCACACTGGAGATTAAGATTTTAACATGCAAATTTTGAGGGATATAAACATTTAGTCCATTGCATTTAGATAAATATAAAAAGGGAGGATAATTAGATCAACAGATTTTAGTAATAAAAAACTATGTAGAAGTCTTGCTGGGAAATCCTGAACACACAACAGTGTACCCAGTGAAATCCATCTGTATCCAATCCACGCACAGCCTGGCTTTCCCCGCAAAGATAATTTACCTCATTGGGTATAAATTACAAATATATGTTCTGTTGAAGATTATGGTCAACAAGTTAAGGTGATGATATTTACCACACAATATATAACATAATAAATTAATACCATGTGTTTCCTAATTTCTCTTCCCAATTATAATCTGGGTTCCAAATTCATTCTTGAATATAACCTCTTAATGCCCAGGCTCCTGTTGCTTTCATCTTGGTCTTTGTGTCTCTTTTGTATGAAGAGAAATTTAACTCCATATGAGTCCCACAGCTTTATCAATGGCATTCTAAAAGGTATCTTTTATTATTTTATTTAAATTTTTGAAAACTCAGAAAAATACAATATATAAACATTGCCTGTACATTTATGAAGAGCGGCAGAGAATTACAAATATGTTTTCTATGATATTTTTTATATGAGGATATATTCATTGAAATTGTAATTGTACTGAGTAATAGAAAATGTTAGCTACAGTTTTTAAAATGAGAAGTTTAGCCAAGAACAATGCAAACAGCAAGCTGGCCTCGTGCATGTCGGTGCAAAGTCAGAGCAGGTCAGTTAGTGTTAACACTCCACCCAGCAGCCTTTTAACTTCAAGGCCAATTTCCAGGACAACCCTTTTTAGTACTTATGAAACAGACAGATGCTAGGGCAATGCATCAGTAAGGCACCTGAAATCTTAGTAATTGGACCCCAAGGTCATATAGAGAAAAGATGAGTAATGCTGTTTTCTAGCACAGGATTGCCAATTAAGGAGTAAAAGGCAGAACTTTGGTGAGCCTAAAGTGCAGTTCAGAAATTGATGAGATGAACATGTCTTTAGAAATTGGTTTTAAGGTACATTTATCCATTTAAATTAGGAGCTGGGCTTTGAGAAGACCCTCACTGGCATTTTGACTAATTGAAGGTAGATGTTCAATTAGAGGAAGACAGAACAATTTTAGAACTAACTTTTAAAGTAGGAAGAAGTTAAATCTTTCACCATTTGCCATGTGATATTGTTGGTGTATGAATACTTCTGGCAGTCTTTACACACAATTTATGATAACAAAAACAAGTATTATAAAAAAAATTAAGTACATACTTGAGTACAGGGTACCAATTTTAAATTCTCCTGAATTATCATCCTTCAAATCCTTATTTATAAATGCTGGATAGATCCTATACCTAACAAATAAGCTCTTAGCAGAGTTTTCAGGGACCTTTGGATAAAAAGAAAACTTCTTATAGTTTCTTAGCCTTGAGTGCAAGAAAGTATTTGGACCAAGATGTGTTAACCTGAAAATAAGAGAAAGAGAAATGAGGATTGTGTTTATGACTCGTTTATTGCGCTCTTTTCTAGAGTTGTATTATATGTCATACAGCCTTGAGATTATTGATGAAGTAAACTGGCTCAGAAAAAATTTTGCTAGCATCCAGACAAGCATATATGTTGGATGACTCCAGCCTTGGAGTTTGGAGGAAGAAATTCATATTCCAGAAGGTCTAATAAGAAATCTCAGCAGCAATATTGATGACAATTTCAGATTGATAGTAATTTTCCTAGCAAGATAATGCAAAACATCCAACATTATTTTACTAAATTTTCAGTTTGCTAATAAAAATAACTACAAATAAAAAGACAAGGAGGCAATCACCAAAGAGAATAATATGAAATGTTAACTTGATAAAAATATTTAGAAATCATATTGTTAACTCTTGAAATTTTGCTTAAATAATAAAGAAAATAGATTACATTATAATTATCTTATGAAACAACCAAAGATAAATTTTATTCTTTCCAAACTAGGAATGCAAAAACACAATTTGTAATATTTTCTGTATCTGGTAATCCTTTCATGATATGTCTATACTTAGGGGTAGTAATGTCGTTCTGTCTTACTGAATCCATGGTAGATGTTTATATATATATATATGCACACTTTATAAGAAATGGTCTGAAATAAGTCTTCTGAAAAGGCTTGTTTTTGTTATATACTTCAAATTTTATATAAGAGATAGTCAACCCACCAATTTTTCTATTTCTTAAAAGTACAATAAATTTAATGACTGTGTCCATAGGATTGTTGGCTACTCACTTTACAACATTATCCAAAATGTTTTAACATCATGTCTTAAATTATGTAATAATAATACTTTATGAACTCACATCCTGACATTCTAATGATGTTAGAGAGATGTTGTTTATTTGCTCAGTCATGTCTGATTCTTTTGTTAACTCCATGAATTGTAGCCCACAGGTTCCTCTGTCTAATGGAATTTCCCAGGCAAGAATACTGTGGTGGGTTGCCATTTCTTTCTCCAGGGGATCTTCCAACCCAGGGATGGAACCCACATCTCCTGCACTGGCAGGTGAATCTCTTACCACTGATCTGCCTGGGAAGCCCCAGAAAGAGATTAAATAACTACAAAAATAAAAACAAAATTTCAAAAGCCATTGAAGAGTATAATGTAATTTGTACATATGAAACAGGAATCTTATCCTGATATGGGTGGACAGTGAAGATGAATAGGAGTCAGCTAGGGAAGAACATGGGGCTTCCTGGGTAGCTCAGCTGGTAAAGAATCCACCTGCAATGCAAGAGATCCTTGTTCATTTCTTAGGTCAGGAAGTTCCTTTGGAGAAGGGATAGGCTACCCAATTCAGTATTCTTGGGCTTCCCTGGTGACTCAGATGGTAACGAATCTGCCTGAAATGCAGGAGTCCATGGCAACCCACTCCAGTATTCTTGCCTGCAGAATGTCATGGACAGAGGAGCCTGGCAGATTACCGTCCAAGGGGTTGTAAAAGAGTTGGACATGACTGAGTGATTAAGCACAGCACAGCACAGGGAAGAGCATATTTAACACTTACAGGCAAAGAGAACAGTGAAAAAATGGTGCTGAGGCTGATCAGAAGTCCCCTGGTGACTGGGGTGTAGAAAGTGCCAGACAGAAGGTGGTACAAGCTGAGAATGGAAAAGCAAATGTCAGACCATCCAAGGCCCCTGGTTCATAGCAAAGACTTTATCTTATCAATAGTGGAAAGTGCTTAAAGATTTCAAGAATGTTGAAAGGAGGCAGGAAACTCAGCAGAAAAAAATACAGGGATTTTTATTTATAAGGATTTGTCTCCCTGCAGTGGAATGGAAGAATGAAAAGTGGAGACAAGATCAATTAACAGGGCTATTACAGAGGATTAAGCATAAAGGCTCAAAGCATTACTTATTGTTGAGAATTGTTATAAAAGATAATGAAAAAAGCAGGCCTTATGCCTCAAACTTCCACTTCCTATAATGCGTTTTGACCTCGTTTCATGATAATGTTTCACAGTTTTGTTTTGTTATTGTAAATTAAGGCTGTCATCAACTTTCTATTTCAAAATGATTATCTCATGCATATGTTTCACTCTGATATTGTATCAGTGCTTATGTGATACTCCTGAAACTCAATATTTCTGGTTTTATAAGTGAATAGAAATTATGGCAGTTCTATTTGCAATTTGTATATTTCTAACTTAGCATGAAATGTTATCAGTCATATTAAAACCAAATATCGGTCATGTTAAAACCGAAAACAGACTTGTGGAGTGCATGAAGGCAAAAAAAAAAAAAAAAATTATGTATTCTAATTCAATATTGAAGTTCCTCAGCTTGAATGAAATGTAAACTTTAGACATCATGGATTTTTTTCCCCAAAATATTAACTACCTCTAATTATAAAGCTGAAACTCCAATACTTTGGCCACCTCATGCAAAGAGTTGACTCATTGGAAAAGACTCTGATGCTGGGAAGGATTGGGGGCAGGAGGAGAAGGGGACGACAGAGGATTAGATGGCTGGATGGCATCCCCGACTCGATGGACATGAGTCTGAGTGAACTCTGGGAGTTGGTGATGGACAGAGAGGCCTGGCGTGCTGCGATTCATGGGGTCTCAAAGAGTTAGGCATGACTGAGTGACTGAACAGAACTGAACTGAATTATAATGTAATTAAAATCTTCTTTCTCTAAACTCCTGTATTCTTTATTGTAAAGCTATTTAAATTATATAGTTGTTCAGTTAAAATCTTTTCCCCCCTTAGGGCAGTAAGATTAAAAAAAAACACACTCTTCTAAGGCAAAATATTTTTTCAAAATTGGTCTTAAATCTTATCAGTGCTAAGCAACACATATATACTTAATTAGCTTAATTAATTGGAATCATCATGCCTTATATCTTTATACCAGATGTCAGGAAATCTTTCAGTTATGTCGTCCATGTGGAATTCTTGAATAACTAGAGTATGTTGTTTGCTCAGTTGTTCAGTCATATCCAACTCTTTGTAATGCCAATGACTGCAGGACACCAGGCTTCCCTTTTCTTTGTAATCTCCTGCTCAAACTCATGTCCATTGAATGGGTGAGTCCATTCAACCATCTGTTCCTCTGTTGCCCCCTTCTCCTCCTGCCTTCAATCTTTCTCAGCATCAGGGTCTTTTCCAATGTCAGCTCTTCACATCAGTTAGCCAAAGTACTGGAGCTCCAGCTTCAGCATCAGTCCCTCCAATGAATGTTCAGGGTTGATTTCCTTTAGTATAGCTAGTTGGATCTCCTTGCTGTCCAAGAGACTCTCAAGAGGGTTCTCCAGCACCACAGTTCAAAAGCATCAGTTCTTTGGCATTGAGACTTTATGCTCCAACTCTAGTTTGAGATCCACAGAATTTATTCAAACTTCTAATAGCTGTTATTGCTGCTTTCTTTAGCAGAAAGAAGGAATCATTATAACATGTACATAAATATCTCATTCTGGCATTTACTATTTCTCATTTTTACCATGCCCATGGAAAAGAAATGCAAAAAAGCAAAATGGCTGTTTGGGGAGGCCTTACAAATAGCTGTGCAGAGAAGAGACACGAAAAGCAAAGGAGAAAAAAAAAGATATAACCATCTGAATGCAGAGTTCCAAAGAATAGCAAGGAGAGATAAGAAAGCCTCCCTCAGAGACCAATGCAAAGAAATAGAGGAAAGCAACAGAATGGGAAAGACTAGAGATCTCTTCAAGAAAATAGGAGATACCAAGGGAACATTTCATGCAAAGATGGGCTCGATAAAGGACAGAAATGATATGGACCCAACAGAAGCAGAAGATATTAAGAAGAGGTGGCAAGAATATACAGAAGAATTGTACAAAACAGATCTTCACGACCCAGATAATCATGATGGTGTGATCACTCACCTAGACCTAGACATCCTGGAATGTGAAGTCAAGTGGGCCTTAGAAAGCATCACTATGAACAAAGCTAGTGGGGGTGATAGAATTCCAGTTGAGCTATTTCAAATCCTGGAAGATGATGCTGTGAAAGTGCCACACTCAATATGTCAGCATATTTGGAAAACTCAGCAGTGGCCATAGGACTGAAAGTTTTCATTCCAATTCCAAAGAAAGGCAATGCCAAAGAATGCTCAAACTAGTGCACAATTGCACTTATCTCACATGCTAGTAAAGTAATGTTCAAAATTCTCCAAGCCAGGCTTCAGCAATATGTGAACCATGAACTTCCAGATGTTCAAGCTGGTTTTAGAAAAGGCAGAGGAACCAGAGATCAAACTGCCAACATCTGCTGGATCATCAAAAGAGCAAAAGAGTTCCAGAAAACTATCCATTTCTGCTTCATTGACTATACCAAAGCCTCCGACTGTGTGGATCACAATAAACTGTGGAAAATTTTGAAAGAGATGGGAATACCAGACCACCTGACCTGCCTCTTGAGAAACCTATATGCAGGTCATGAAGCAACAGTTAGAATTGGACATGGAACAACAGACTGGTTCCAAATAGGAAAAGGAGTACGTCAAGGCTGTATAATGTCACCCTGCTTATTTAACTTATATGCAGAGTACATCATAAGACATGCTGGGCTGGAGGAAGCACAAGCTGGAATCAAGATTGCCAGGAGAAATATCAATAACCTCAGATATGCAGATGACACCGGCCTTATGGCAGAAAGTGAAGAGGAGCTAAAAAGCCTCTTGATGAAAGTGAAAGAGGAGAGTGAAAAAGTTGGTTTAAAGCTCAACATTCAGAAAACTAAGACCATGGCATCCGGTCCCATCAACTTCATGGGAAATAGATGGGGAAACAGTGGAAACATTGTCAAACTTTATTTTTGGGGGCTCCAAAATCACTGCAGATGGTGACTGCAGCCATGAAATTAAAAGACGCTTACTCCTTGGAATGAAATTTATGACCAACCTAGAGAACATATTAAAAAGCAGAGACGTTACTTTGCCAACAAGGCTTAGTCAAGGCTATGGTTTTTCCAGTGGTCATGTATGGATGTGAAAGTTGGACTGTGAAGAAACTGAGTGCCAAAGAATTGATGCTTTTGAACTATGGTGTTCGAGAAGACTCCTGAGAGTCCCTTGGACTGCAAGGAGTTCTAACCAATCCTTTCTAAAGGAGATCAGTCCCGGATGTTCTTTGGAAGGACTAATGCTAAAGCTGAAATTCTAATACTTTGGCCACCTCATGCAAAGAGTTGACTCATTTGAAAATAATCTGATGCTGGGGGGCCTCTGAATTGGGGGCAGGAGGAGAAGGGGACGACAGAGGATTAGATGGCTGGATGGCATCCCCGACTCGATGGACATGAGTCTGAGTGAACTCTGGGAGTTGGTGATGGACAGAGAGGCCTGGCGTGCTGCGATTCATGGGGTCGCAAAGAGTCAGACGTGACTGATCAACTGAACTGAACTGAACTGAAGCTTATCAAAAACTGTCTCATACTTCATATGATAAAATAAAAATATACAACTGGTTAGTAAAAGCAAAAAAGTACGCTCTGTGTCTTTGGTTTTCTATTTTGTACCCTGGTCTATCTCCTGCTACAGTGATAATGCCTTGTCACAAATAAATAAATAAATAAAGTATTAAGATTTCTCTACCCACCCGATGAACAGATTGCCTCAAAGATGGATGGTGATTCAGTATTCACTATAGAGATTTGCATGATAGGCATTGACACAGGCTGAAATTAAAAACAAGTATTCCTTTAGGTAACAATCTACTTACAATGTAGCAAAATTTAATTTTGCAGTTGTTTCAACATGACACAAAATAGTGTGACTGCAAACATAAGAAAAGCTATTTCAAGAAGTCCCAACTGAGAAAACATTAAAATTTGACTGTGAAGACAGGATTCTAATTTAAATTAATTAAGCAAATCTTGTTTCTCCAAACTTTACCTTTTCTCCAAACTTTAAGCAAGTGATTACAATATACATACAAATGTGTTAAAAGTCTACCTTTAGAATGCCCTCATAAGTAATTTTTAGTCACATATGTTTTCTCCTTGGATAGTCTTAGGATAAATTTCACATAGCCTTCTGAAAATGAAACTGATCCAGCTTTTCCTTTTACCACTTAATCTTCTGTGATTCCCTGTATGTCTCCTAACCAGTGAGCCCTAAACATATGAAATGACCATCCTATCTGCAAGGGCTTTTTTTTTTTTTTTTTTGGCTCATTTGCAATACCATCAGCTAGCAGCTTTCCATTCTAAACTACACGAATGTCACCTCCATGGGGAGTCCAAATCATTTACCTATTTTCCTTGATTCCAAACCTCATCAGTTCTCAACAATCCTCTATTATCAACAAGGCACTGGTATCTGAATGGAGATGGAGGAGAAAATTCTAGAATCACCCCATCCTACTTGCCCCCACTACTACATTCCAATCCAGTATCTCTCCATGCCTCCTCTTCATTTCACACTGATTGCTCTGAGTTCTTGTCAAGTTTCCCATTATTTCATTTCATGGTAAACTCAACTCTCCTTTCATACCAGCAAGTCATATGATCAAGCACCACAGAATATACTAGCAGAATCCATGAATGACATCTCTGGTACCTAGATTTTTCTCCTCCAAAATGACATAATAATGTCTATTTAAGAATTAATATAAAAATGCATATGGATGTTTAAAGTACCAGCATCCTTGTAAAAATCAAGCCTTCAATAAGTGAATATTGTCTTTTAAACTACTATTACTGGAGAGCAAATCTAAAAGGAAAATTGATAAGAAACACAGCCTAATGGCAGCTTAAATCATCCTTTCTTATAACCTGAGAACTTTAAATACAGCTGTGTTAAAATTTACAATCACAATAAAAACATTTGCTTTCATATCTCCTTTAAAATGTTTTTTTAACCTGTAAGTATTATTCTATCTCATTCTTAAAAATTCATATCACATGTACTTGGTGGCTCTTCTATGCCAAATATACAAATGTAAGAAATTATGCCTGGCCTTAGAATATTTCTTATTAATTCATTATTAATTATTATAATTATGATAATAATGAAGTGCCAAATGTATATGCAACTATACGTAACTATATATAATTAGTGCTAATACATAAAATACATATAAGGGGAAAAAACTTCTTTATTGTTTTGTTTTCCAAGTCTCATGGTCAGATTTAAGAGATTCCATAGAGGTACCCTTATGAATTCTGAGTAAAAAATGTGGCAGAAAGCACACAATGAAAAGAGACATTGGTTCTGAGAATTGAAAGCCAGGGAGGACCCATTTCACGTCAGTGAAGACTACAAATATCTGTGTGTGCTAAGTCACTTCAGTTGTGTCCAACTCTTTGTGACCCTACGGACCATAGCCTACCAGGATCCTGTTGCTGTTCCCTCCTCCAGGGGATCTTCCCGACCTGAGGATCAAACCTGTGTCTCTTATGTCTCCTCCATTGGCAGTCAGGTTCTTTAGCACTAATGCCATCTGGGGAGCCCTACAAAAATCTGGATCCATTGCCGAACATCAAATCTCAATCCTAGTTTATATTAAAATCCCCAAAGTGGTGTGAACTTTTTTTAAAATTTATTTATTTTAATTGGAGGCTAATTACTTACAATGTTGTATTGGTTTTACCATACATCAACATGAATCCACCACGGGTGCACACAAGTTCCGCATCCTGAACTCCCCTCCCACCCTTCTCACCCCTCTCCCCATGCCATCCCTCTGGGTCATCCCAGTGCACCAGCCCCGAGCATCCTGTATCCTACATCGAACCTGGACTGGCGATTTGTTTCACATATGATATTACACGTTTCAATGCCATTCTCTCAAATCATCCCACCCTCGCCCTCTCCTATAGAGTCCAAAAGACTGTTCTAGACATCTGTGTCTCTTTTTCTGAGAACTTTTTTAAAAGCCTGTGCTCAGGCTCAGTCACCATTTGCCTCTCTCAGGCCTTAAGAAGTACTAGCCTAACTAGATACCACCCCCAGTGATCCTTAAAAGAACATGGGAGTTTTGTTAACCTTTGAGGTTAGGAAACTGAAAAAGCGACAGTCTTGTATTTTTACTGATTCAAACTCATTTAAAATGGAAAGAGCAGAGAGTTTTCTTTTATTATTTAGTATTTATTTTTATTATTTTTAAAAATATGTGTTACCTAGTCAACAACAAGATGATAATGAATATCTGAAGTTTAACTCACTTTTAGAAAAGAAATTAAAATAGTATTTGAACATTTCTTAAGACCATGTGTATTTTAAACATATGTTAGATGTAAGACAACACAAGTTAGAACCGTTCTTGATACAGTGTTTTGTCACTTGCTTTTTCACTCAAAGGTGGCTATAGATTGCTATTCTTTGAATTGTTATGAAAAGAATGTAAATTTATATAATCAGGAAAACAAAGACATTATAGTTAGGATGGAATAGGAAATAAAAGTTGTTTAAAAACTAGTTTGAGTGATCCTTATAAAAAAGTTAATTGGAAAATATATATTTAAGATTCTGAATAAGGGGCTTAAAGGAACTTGAAAGAAAAGCCTAAAACAGCTCTTAAGCCTGGCATAATTTGACTTTTAAATTATATCTTATACCTATTAAAACAACTTCCACATATAGAATCTTGATTTTAAAAAATCTACTCCCTATAATAAAGATATCTGTACTCCACATTGTTGAAAACAGAGAATAACATATATATATCACAGCTATTGATTTATGGATCTATTTGTCTTTGAGATTATTTTAGATTGGCCTTAGGAGAATTAAAAACAAAATACATCAATAAATTCAGTCTGTTGGGTATACAAACTCAACTTTAATAGTAATCAATTAGCATTGAAGTATCCTCACCTAAATCAATACCATAAGGTTATAAACAAAATTATCCCAAGAAATTTTAGAAGATATATATGTATATAATATAAATAATAATATATCTTTTAAAAGGCCATATATATGTATAGTAAAATGGTTTATAAAGTACAACAATCTTAAATAAAGAACCCATTTAATTTTACACATGTCTACATACCCCGGTTTAATACCCACGGTAGAAAAATTCTCCATTGCCTTTCTCAATCAACATCAACACACACGTGTGCGTGCGCACGCACACACACACACACACACACACACAGAAGTAGCCAGGATTCTGACTTTTAGGGTAACCAGTTGGATTGCCTATTCTTTACCTTTTTTGAAATAAAACAATATAAAATTTAGCTATTATTATATAGATTTTTCAATATAATATATGTGCAGCTTCTCAAGGACAAAATTATACATACATATATATATATACATATATATATGTATATATATATATTTGTGAGGAATAACATATTTTGGTTTCAGACTTTTTCCCTTCTTTTGTATTGATGTATTGTATTCCACTGATAGGAAATGACAACCCACTCCAGTATTCTTGCCTGGAAAATTCCATGGACAGAGGGGCCTGGAGGGCTGCAGTCAATGGGTTTAAAAAGAGTCGGGCATGACTGAGCATGAGCGCACATTCTAGCATATGAATATACTACAGGTGATGCATCTGTGCTATCACTGTTGCACATTTGAGCTATTTCCAGTCTGGGATATTACAAGGCACAATAGTGTTATCTTCTGTGAAACTGCATTTATTTCTATAGGAGTTGAATTACTAGGACATAAGACCAGTAAACTTTAGGATTAGTAAATATCATCAGTTGTCCAAGATGGTAAACCAACCTATATTCTAGCAGGTATTTTATGAAAGTTCCAATTTCTCTAGAGTCACATCAAGCTCTGGTGTTGACAGTTTTTATATTTTCTGTCTGGTCAGTATATCTCACCATAGATTTTACATTTTCTTTCAGTTCAGTCGCTCAGTTGTGTCCACTCTTTGTGATCGCATGAATCACAGCACACTATGCCTCCCTGTCCATCACCAACTCCTGGAGTTCACTTAAACTCATGTCCATCAAGTCAGTGATGCCATCCAGCCATATCATCCTCTGTCGTCCTCTTCTCCTCCTCTTCCCAATCCCTCCCAGCATCAGGATCTTTTCCAATGAGTCAACACTTTGCATGAGGTGGCCAAAGTATTGGAGTTTCAGCTTCAGCATCAGTCCTTCCAATGAACACTTAGGACTGATCTCCTTTAGGATGGGCTGGTTGGATCTCCTTGCAGGCCAAGGGACTCTCAAGAGTCTTCTCCAACACCACAGTTCAAAAGCATCAGTTCTTCGGCGCTCAGCTTTCACCACAGTCCAACTTTCACATCCATACATGACGATTGGAAAAACCATAACCTTGACTAGATGTACCTTTGTTGGCAAAGTAATATCTCTGCTTTTCAATATGCTATCTAGGTTGATCATAACTTTCCTTCCAAGGAGTAAGCATCTTTTAATTTCATGGCTGCAGTCACCATCTCCAGTGATTTTGGAGCCTCCCTCTCCCCCCAAATAAAGTCTGTCACTGTTTTTACTGTTTCCCCATCTATTTCCCATGAAGTGATGGGACTAGATGCCATGATCTTCATTTTCTGAATGTTGAGCTTTAAGTCAACTTTTTCGCTCTCCTCTTTCACATTCATCAAGAGGATTTTTAGTTCCTCTTCACTTTCTGCCATAAGGGTGGTGTCATCTGCATATCTGAGGTTATTGATATTTCTCCCAGCAATCTTGATTCCATCTTATGCTTCTTCCAGCCCAGTGTTTCTCATGATGTATAAGTTAAATGAGCATGGTGATAATATACAGACTTGATGTACTCCTTTTCCTATTTGGAACCAATCTGTTGTTCCATGTCCAGTTCTAACTGTTGCTTCCTGACCTGCATACAGGTTTCTCAAGAGGCAGGTCAGGTGGTCTGGTATTCCCATCTCTTTCAGAATTTTCCACAGTTTATTGTGATCCACACAGTCAAAGGCTTGGCATAGTCAATAAAGCAAAAATAGATGTTTCTCTGGAACTCTCTTGCTTTTCGATGATTCAGCAGATGTTGGCAATTTGATCTCCGGTTCTTCTGCCTTTTAAAAAACCAGCTTGAACATCTAAGTTCATGGTTCACATATTGCTGAAGCCTGGCTTGGAGAATTTTGAGCATTACTTTACTAGCATGTGAGATGAGTACAATTGTTGGTAGTTTGATCATTCTTTGGCATTGCCTTTCTTTGGGATTTGAATGCAAACAGACCTTTTCCAGTCCTGTGGCCACTGCTGAATTTTCCAAATTTGCTGGCATATTGAGTGCAGCACTTTCACAGCATCATCTTTCAGGATTTGAAATAGCTCAACAGGAATTCCATCACCTCCACTAGCTTTGTTCGTGGTGATGCTTCCTAAGGCCCACTTGACTTCACATTCCAGAATGTCTGGCTCTAGGTGAGCGATCACACCATTGTGATTATCTGGATCATGGAGATCTTTTTTGTACAGTTCTTCTGTGTATTCTTGCCGCCTCTTCTTAATATCATCTGCTTCTGTTAGGTCCATACTATTTCTATCCTTTATCGAGCCCTTCTTTGCATTAAATGTTCCCTTGGTATCTCTAATTTTCTTAAAGAGAGCTCTAGTCTTTCCCATTCTGTTCTTTTCCTCTATTTCTTTGCCTTGATTGCTGAGGAAGGCTTTCTTATCTCTCCTTGCTATTCTTTGGAACTCTGCCTTCAGACGGTTATTTATTTTCTTTTCTCCATTGCTTTTCACATCTCTTCTCGTCACAGCTATTTGTAAGGCCTCCTCAGACAGCCAGTTTTCTTTTTTGCATTTCTTTTCCATGGGGATGGTCTTGATCCCTGTCTCCTGTACAATGCCAAAGAAAGTTAGAAAATATGAAAAAGAACAAATAGAGCTGAAGAATACAATAATTTAAATAAAAATACACTGGTAGGAATCAAGAGTAGATTAGACAACAAGAGGAATACAGTACTAGGACGATACAGTGGAGGCTAAATAATATGTCACTAAACAACCCATGAGGCACTGAAGAAATCAAAGAGGACATTAAAACATACCTGGAGACAATGGAAAATGGAAACAAAGTAATCCAAAATGTATGGAAAGCGGCAAGAGCAGTTCCAAGAAAGAAGTGTATAGTAATACAAGGCAACCTCAGGAAGCAAGAAAAATCTTAAAAAAAGAAAGAAAGAATATCTAACCTTATTCCTAAAAAAATCTAAGAAAGGAAGAATGAACAAATCCCAAAATTAGTAGAACAATGAAATAATAAAGGTCAGAGCAGAAATAAATGAAATAGAATCTGAAAAAAATTAGGAGAGATCAATGAAAATAAAAGCTGGTTCTTCAAAAGATAAACAAAGTTGATATATATTGATACAAATACATGAAAAAATAAAATTAACATAAATTGATAATATGTAATTGACGAATTAATATATACCTACAGTGGAATATTATTCAGCCTTAGAAAGGAAGGCAATTTTTATATTTCTTACAACAAGGATGAAATGAAAACATTATGCTAAGTGAAATAAGACTCACAAAAAGACAAATACTGTATAATTTCACTTATATCAGATGTTTAGAGAAGTCAAAATCATAGAAACAACAATGTGTTTACCAACGGCTGGAGAAGGAGGGAATGGGGAGTACAATGGATTCAAAGCTTAAGTTTTACAAGGTGAAAAGGGTTATGATTGACGGTCGTGATGGCTACAGACAACTCTGAAAGTATTTATTACTGTACGTTTTTAAATGATTAAGATGATACATTTTGCTACATGTATTTTATTACAAAAGTACTACTAAAAAGGTAAATAGGTACTAGACAAATTTATTTTAACCATCATCACTTATGTTAGAATAAGTTTTAAGTGGATACATTTTCTCCATTTGGATTCATGGAGGACTAAAATTGATTAATCTGAGTTATCGTAGGAGCGTCATTGTCAACAATTCACTTAAGATTACAGTTAATGCTCAAACTACCTCACTGGAAATGCAGAATATTATTAGAGGCTGAAGCAAGGTTAGTAGACACATCATAATGTAATTAATCATGCTAGAGTTAGAATATGTACATACACAAGTTATAAAATTTGATCTAACAATATTGAGTTCCTTTATTTCCTCTTCCTTTTCAGTCAGTGCTTTCATTTTCTTTGTATTGAGAAAAAGACTTCCAAATTTAATATTATCCCAAATCTAGTATGGCATTTAATGAAAACATATGTAGGGGAATATTCTCACTTCTTTTACCCAAATTCAACTTTTTGGCTAGAAAACTCAAATCATTTCTTTGTCCAAATGTGTGGAGGGAAGAAATTAAATCATAAAAGGGTGAGCAAGGATGTTCTGTTTGCCTTACATTAAAAGATCTGCTCTAAATGCTTCAAAAGTGATAGAGGGTGAGGGTACATGGTATTAGTCCACAATTAAGAAAGAATTTAAAAGTGCTGTGCACAGTATTTTATAGTCTGGCAATGGACCACTTGAATATTTGATACCCCCTTTAGTCAATTAAACTGCATTCAACAAATATTTAATATCATTAGCTGTATTAAAAAGTCAATGATTAATTGCTTCAATAGTGAACTCATGAAAAAAAAAAATCACATCCCTGTCTTCAGTGACCATGCAATATACCTGAATAGCAGAGATGAATACACAAAACAGTTGTGGAAAGATTAATATTAAATATATATATATATATATATATATATATGTCAGGTCTTCCCTGATAGTTCAACAGTAAAGAATTCCTCTGGAATGCAGAGGATTCAGACTAAATCCCTGGGTCAGGAAGATCCCCTGGAAGAGAAAGTGGTAATCCACTCCAGGATTCTTACCTGGAAAATCCCATGGATGGAGGATCCTGGCAGGTTTAAGTCCATGGGGTCACAAAGAGTTGGACATGACTCAGCAAGTGGGCACATATATATATGTCAGTAATAATATTCTATGCTGTTTTTCTGAACCAAAGGCAAACACCCATTTAAAACCTTAATACTTTTCTGGCTAAAAAATCTATTTTATCAATCTATCTTCCAGCCAAAATGGAGTAGAAGGGATCTTACAACATGAAAGTGAAAAATGAAAGTAAATTTGCTCAGTCATGTCCAACTCTCTGCAACCCCATGGACTGTAGCCCACCAAGCTTCTCCATCTATGAGATTTTCAAGGCAAGAGCACCGAGTGGGTTGCCATTTCCTTCTCCAGGGGATCTTTCCAACCCAGGGATTGAACCCGAGTCTCCCACATTGCAGGCAGATGCTTTATCCTCTGAGCTACCAGGGAAGCCAGGATCTTACAGCATAAATCAATTTACAAATCTGAACAAAATATATAAAGCCATGGTTTTCGTAACATTGTCAACAAACAACAGAAGACAGTGACTCCAAAGACTCAGGAAACAGATGAAGGAGCCCTATGACTGCCCAGCTTACTGTCTGGAAACAATGACAGTTAGTTAGTGTTAGCTGCTCAGTTGTGTCTGACTCTTTGAGACCCAATGGATTCTAACCTGCCAGGCTCCTCTTGGGATTGAATTCTTCAGGCAAGAATACTGGAGTGGATTGCCATTTCCCTTTCCAGAGGATCTTCCCAACACAGGGATTGAACCCCAGTCTTCTGCATTGTGGGTGGAATGTTTACCATCTGAGCTCCAGGGAAGCCCAGAAAAAATGACATAGGGAACTCAATTGGATCTCAGTCTTCTCCCTGAGTTGAGTCACATCTGGCAAAAGATATGCCAAGCCTTTCCACAGCAAACAACAAAACATTGCTGACAGACATGAATTTAGAGATATACCTTTGCTATGAGTGAGAAGACTGAATATCAATAGGATAACAATTTTCCCCAGACTGATGTACAGATTTAGTATAATTCCAATAAAAATCCAAGAAAAAAAATTTTTCTTAATACATGTTGATACAAATTCAAAGAACTTAAATTAACCAAAAATTTTAAAGGAGAAAAAGAACTTTTAAAAGGAAAAAGAAAGATAAAAGGATTATACTCTTTGATGTCCAGACTTCTTATAAAGCCACAATAATCAGTACAGTGTGGTTTGAGCATAGGTATAGACAAAAGACTATTGGCACAAGATAAATATCCCAGATATAGACCTACATATATGTGTTCAGTTGATTATCAACTAAGATCTACAGATAATTCAAAGGGAAAAAATAGATTGCCTCTTCAACAATTGATGCTGGGAAAATTGGATATTTAAAAGCAAGAATAAGTAAATAAACAAAATTTAATGCATACTTACAGCATCTACAAAAATTAATTCAAAGCATGCTGTATACCTAAACATAAAAACTAAATCTAGAAAATATGTGGAAGAACAAAGAGAGAAACTCTTTATCTTAAATTGGTATTTCTTAGATACTAAAACAAAATATGATCCATTAAATTTGATAAATTGTACATGACATTTGAAAGCTTCTAGGCTTTGAAAGTTAAAAAGTAAATCACTGAGTGGAGAAAAATAAAGGAAAATCATACATCTGATTTAAAAAAGAAACTTGTAAACTGGTGGTAGAAATGTAAAATAAAATAGCTACTTGGGGGAAAACTAAGCAATTGCTTAAGAAATGGCAAAGGCATTTTACTCTTAGGTATTTAGTATTTACATAAGAGTAGAAGTGTATGTTCCACACAGGTATTTGTATATAGATATTCACATAGCAGGTCTATATGCAATACCACAAAACTCTAAATAAACCAATGTTTATTGACTGGTGAATGGATAAACCAGGTGTGCTATAGCCATAGCATGGAATATTATCCATTAATAAAAAAATAAAAAATAAAAAACCACAAACTATTGACACACAACAATATGGATGAAATTAAAAATAGTTATGTTAAATGAAAAGAACCAGACAAAAAAGAGTTTATACTGTACAATTTAGCTTTCATAAATTTCCATAAAATGCAAACAAATATCTAGTGACAGAAAGAAGACTGTTAGTTCCCCAAAATTGGGCAAAATAGGAAAAAGAGAGAGAGAGAGAGAAGATTAGGAAAGAAATTATACAAAGAAACAGAACAAAATTTTTGCAGGAGATAAATAAATTTATTTTCTTGGTGAAGGAGATGATTCCGTGAGTCAAAACATACATGTATGAGTCAAAACATAAACTTTTCTAGGATTTTTCCTGGCAGCAATATATAGCCAATGAAATACAATTCCTTTGGCTTTTCTAAATATTTACATTTTTCTTAATAAATGCTGAGAAAAACTAGGGAACAATTCTAGGAAAAAACACATATTTTCCCACATCACTGTTGACAGAGTTTGGTGAAAATTTCCAGTAACATTTAAACAGAATTTTCTAATTTGTACTTTCACCTGTTAGTATGAAACAGAAACATAATCTCAGTCTGTATTCTTTTTTTCATGGAAAAGGAAAGGAAGAGGAGTGTTTGACTGTTTAGAATTCATCAATATTGTACATACTTTCATGCAAGATAAAAAATGCTGGCTTCAATGATATTTAGAGCAATACATCTTCATTTTTATAACAGTTAATCATAAAGATGCAAACTCTCAAAACAGATGGATATCTAGGAATGTATCCAAAAACAAACTCAGAATATTTCCATGCATGATATGGCAAGGTCCATGAGAGACTAGCAGTGGAATCTATCATCTTTGCTAATAAGAATTCCAGTTTGGCATCTGTATCACACTTCTTTAATTAATAGACTTTTTAGCACAGTTTTATGTTTAAAAAATTGGAACAGAAGGAATGGAGGCTGCCCATACTCCTTTCTCCTCCACATTTCCTGTCTTTCCCAGCAGACAGTTTCCCTCAACATTAACACCCAGCATTAATTTGGTATATTTGCTTAATTGATGAGACAACATTGGTACACTATTATGAACTAAAGTCAATAGTTTATGCTAGAACCCACTATTTGTGTCGTATATTTTATAGATTTTGATGTTTAATGACATGCATTCACCATCACAGTGTCATACAGAAGTTTCACTGTCATCAAAACCCACTGTTCTCCACATATTCATGTTTTCCCTAACTTTAAAACATTGGCAGTCATTCATCTTTTTACTGTCTCCATAGTTGTGCCTTTTCAGAATGTCATATAATTCGAATCTTACATATGTAGCATTGTCAGATTGGCATCTTTCACTCAGAAATTTGCATTTGGATTTATTCATTTTTTTAAGACTTTATAGCTCACTTCCTTTTATCACTTAATAATATTTTGTTGCATAGATGTCACACATATGTCAATTTATCTATTGAAGAACATCCATATTCCTTCCAAGTTTTAACAATTATGAATAAATTTGCTATAAATATATGTATGGAGGTTTTGTGTAGACATAAATTATCATCTCATTTGAGTAAATATCAAGAAATATGTTTTCTGGGTAACATGGCAAGTATATTGACCTTTTGCGAGAAAGGCCATATTGCCTTTCAAAGTGTCTATACCATTTTGCATTCCCATCAGCAATGAAAAAGTGTTCCTATTTCTCCACATCTTCAGCAGCACTTGATATTTTTAATGTTTTGGATTTCAATCATTCTATGGGATATGTAGTGATATCCAGTTTTTTTTGTTTTACCTTGCTACTCCCTGATTACAACAATATTGAGCATTTTGTGTATGTTTGTTTACCATCGGTACATCTTATCTGGTGAGATATCTGTTTATTTCTTTTTACCAGTTTAATTAGACTATTTTTTCTTAATGTTGAATTTAAGAGTTTTTTAATGTGTATCATCTTGGTTTTGGATACAATTTCTTTATCAGATATGTGTTCTATGAAGATTCGCTCCTAGTTTGTGGCTTGCTTTGTATTTCTCCTTACAGAGTTTTCCACAAAACAGCATTTCAATTACTATTTTAATCATCTCCAGCTCATTGATTTTTTTTCTTTCATGGACTGCATTCTTGGTGCCACAACTAAAAACTGATTTCCAAAGCCAATGTCACAAGTTCTTTCTCCTGTTATCTTCTGGAAGTTTTATAGAAGTTTTGCATTCATTTTATATTTAGGATTATGATACACCTTGAGTTAATTTTTTGTGAATGGAATATGACCTGTGTCTATGTGTAAAAGATATGTCTAAGTAGTTTGTTTCATGAGTATTTCGGATTGTTCCAAAATCATTTGCAGAAAAGACTATTCAGCATTACATTGTCATCGCTCCTGTATCAAAGATTAGTTGGCTATAGTTATGTGGATCTACAGCTGGAGTTAGAACTGGACATGGAACAACAGACTGGTTCCAAATAGGGAAAGGAGTATGTCAAGGCTGTATGTTGTCACCCTGCTTATTTAACTTATATGCAGAGTACATCATGAGAAATGCTTGGCTTGAAGAAGCACAAGCTGGAATCAAGATTTCTGGGAGAAATATCAATAACCTCAGATATGCAGATGACACCACCCTTATGGCAAAAAGCAATGAAGAACTAAAGAGCCTCTTGATGAAAGTGAAAGGAGAGTGAAAAAGTTGGCTTAAAGGTCCACATTCAGAAAACAAAGATCATGGCATCTGGTCCCATCAGTTCATGGGAAATAGATGGGGAAACAGTGGAAACAGTGACAGACTTTATTTGGGGGGAGAGGGAGGCTCCAAAATCACTGCAGATGGTGATTGCAGCCATGAAATTAGAAGACGCTTGCTCACTGGAAGAAAAGCTATGACAAACCTAGACAGCATATTAAAAAGCAGAGACATTACTTTGCCAACAAAGGTCCATCTAGTCAGAGCTATGGTTTTTCCAGTAGTTATGTATGGATGTGAGAGTTGGACTATAAAGAAAGCTGAGAGCCAAAGAATTGATGCTTTTGAAGTGTGGTGTTGGATAAGACTCTTGAGAGTCCCTTGGACTGCAGGGAGATCCAACCAGCCCATCCTAAAGGAAATCAGTCCCTAATATTCATTGGAAGGAATGATGTTGAAGCTGAAACTCCAATACTTTGGCCACCTGATTTGAAGAATTGACTCATTTGAAAAGATCCTGATGCTGGGAGAGATTGAAGGTGAGAGAAGAAGGGGATGACAGAGGACAAGATGGTTGGATGGCATCACCAACTCAATGGACATGAGTTTGAATATACCCCAGGAGTTGGTGATGGACAGGGGGGCCTAGCATGTTGCAATCCATGGGTTCACAAGGAGCCAAACACGACTGGACAACTGAACTGAACTGAAGACCTGGGGTATCTATTCTTTTCATTTTATGTACCACCTATTCTTATGGAATACCACATTGTATTAGTTATGATAACTTTATACTGAGTATGAAATCAGGTAGAATTATTCCTTCAATTTTGTACTTCTTTAGTATTGTGATGATTATGTGGGGTATTTTGTCTTTCCATATAAGCCTGAGAATTACTTTATTGTTATCCACAAATTAACTTGCTGAAATTTTGCTTGGGATTGTATTAAATATACAAATCAGGTTAGTAAGAACTGATATCTTAAAAATATTGAGTATACTCAATGGAATACTACTCAGGCATTAAAAAGAAGAAAATAGGATACAGCATGCTTGGGGCTGGTGCATGGGGATGACCCACAGAGATGTTATGGGGAGGGAGGTGGGAGGGGGGTTCATGTTTGGGAACGCATGTAAGAATTAAAGATTTTAAAATTAAAAAAAAAATAAAAACTAAAAAAAAAAAAGAAAGAAAGAAAATAATGCCATTTGTAACAACATGGATGGACCTAGAGAATGTCATACTGAGTGAAATAAGTCAGACAGAGAAGGAAAAATATCATATGGCATCCCTCATATGTGGAACCTAAAAAGAACTAAGTTACAAAAGAGAAAGACACTCACAGACTTAGAAAATGAACCTAAGGGATAGTTAGGGAGTCTGAGATGGACATATGTACATTGTTATATTAAAAATGGATAACCAACAAGGACCTACTGTATAGAGCATAGAACTCTGCTCAGTGTTGTAAAGGCAACATGGATGGGAGGGAATTTGGGGTATGAATGGATAAATATATATGTATCCCTGGATATCTTCACCTGAAACTATCACAACATTGTTTATCAGCTACACCCCAATACAATATAAAAACTTTGAAGTTTGAGAAAATAAAATTATTGAGTGGTCTACCCATGAACATGAAAAGCATTACCATTTGTTTGGCTCCTCTTTGATTTTTCATCTGAGATTTTTACTTTTACTCATATAGATTCTATTCATATTTATTTAAATTTATTCCTATGTATTTCATTTTCCATGTTACTGTAAAAACATTGCATTATCAAATTAAAATTTCATTTCTATGTTTTTGATAGGAAAGCAAATGAGATATATCTGTTAATCTGCTCCCCTAATAGTTTAGGGGGAGGGTTTTTTTGGGGGGGTTGATTTTTGGTATTTTCTACATAGATAATTATGTCGCTTGTGAACAAGGAAAGCTTTATTCTCCTCCTGCCCTCAATATAAACAGGCAAAAAGACATGACAATGGAAGTTGCACCTCTGCGGGTGAGAATGTGTCCAATATACTACTGGCAAGAGTGGAAGATGAGTACTCATAACTCTAGAAAGAATGAAGTGGCTGGGCTAAAGTGGAAATGGCACGGAGTTATGGATATGTCTGGTGCTAAAAATAAAGTGTGAGGCTATAAAGAACAGTATTGCATAGGAACCAGGAATGTTAGGTGCATGAATCAAGGTAAATTAGACATGATCAAGCAGAAGATGGCAAGACTGAATATCAACATCTTAGGAATCAGTGAACTAAAGTGGACAAGAATGGACAAATTTAATTCAGATGACCATTACAGCTACTACTGTGGTAAAGAATCTTTCAGAGGAAATGGAGAAATGCAGTACTTGGGTACAACCTCAAAAATGGCAAAATAATTTCAGTTACTTTCCAAGGCAAGCCATTCAGTATCACAGTAATCCATGACTATACCCTAACCACTGATGCTAAGGAAGTTGAAGTTGATCAGTTACATGAATACCTACAGCAATTTTTAGAGCTAGCACCAAAACAGATGTCTATTTCATCATAAAGGATTAGAATTCAAAGATAGGAAGTCAAGAGATAACCAGAATAACAGGCAAGTTTGGCCTTGGATTACAAAATGAAGCACACCAAATTTGACAGAAATTTGTCAAGATAAAAGGCTACTCATAATAAGCAAACTTTTCAAACAAAACGGTGGTCAACACTGAACTCAGATTGATTATGTCCTTTGCAGCCAAAGATGAAGAAGCTCTACACAGTCTGCAAAAACAAGACCCAGAGCTGACTGTGATTCAGATCATGAACACTTTATTGCACAATTCAGGCTTAAGTTGAAGAAAGTAAGGAAAACTACTAGGCCATTCAGGTATGACCTAAATCAAATCCCTTATGATATACAGTGGAGGTGATGGATAGATTCAAGGGATTAGATCTTGTAGACAGAGTGCCTGAAAAACTATGGATGGAAGTTAGTAACACCATAAAGGAGGCAGTGACCAAAACGATCCCAGTGAAAAAGAAATGCAAGAAGGCAAAGTGATTGTCTGAAAGGGCTTTACAAATATAAATAGCTAAGGAAAGAAGAAAAGAGAAAGGCAAGGGAGAAAATGAAAGATATACCCAAATGTATACAGAGTTCCAGAGAAGAGCTAGGAGAGATAAGAAGGTCTTCTTAAATGAATAATGCAAAGAAGTAGATGAAAACAATAGAATGGGAAAGACTAGAGATAGCTATAAGAACATTCAAAAAGTCAAAGGAATATTTCATGCAAGGATAAGCACAATAAAGGACAGAAACAATAAGGACCTAACAGAAGAAGTGGTAAGAATACAAAGAAGAACTATACAAAAAAACAAAAGCCACAATGGTGTGGTCACTCACCTAGAGCCAGATTTCCTAGAGTGTGAAATCAAGTGGGGCTTAGGAAGCATTACTCTGAACAAAACTATTGGAAGTGATGGAATTCCTGCTGAGCTATTTATAATCCTAAAAGATAATGCTGTTAAAATGTTGCAATCAATATGTCAGCAAACCTGGAAAACTCAGCAGTGGCCATGTGTTGCGCTTAGTCACTCAGTCCTGTCTGACTGTGATCCCATGGACTGTAGTCTGCCAGGCTCCTATGACCACAGCGATTCTCCAGGCAAGAATACTGGAGTAGGTTGCCACACCCACCTCCAGGGGATCTTCCCAACTCAGTGATCTTCACACCCCAGGGATCAAACCCAAGTCTCATGCATTGCAGGATTCTTTACTATCTGAGCCACCAAGGAAGCCCAGCAGTAGCCATAGGACAGGAAAATTTTAGTTTTCATCCAATCCTAAAAATGGGCAATGCCAAAGGAAATTTCAAACGTACAATGTGGGTTTCAAAGAGACAAGAGGAACAAGAGATTAAATTGCTATCATTTGTTGAATCACAGAGAAAGCAAGGAAGTTCCAGAAAAATATCTACTCATTTTATTGACTATGCTAAAGCCTTTGATAGATCACAATAAACTGGAAGAAATCTTAATGAGATGGGAGTACCAGACCACCTTATCTGTCTTCTGAGAAACCTCTATATATGTCAAGAAGCAACAGTTAGAATCAGGCAAGGAACAAATGTCTGGTTCTAAAATGAAAAAGGAATAAGACAGGGCTGCATACTGTCACTCTGTTTATTTAAATTTATATGCAGAGTAAAACATTTCAAAAGCCAGGATGGATGAATCACTAGTTGGAATCAAGATTTCTGGGAGAAATCAACAACCTCAGATATGCAGATGACACCACCCTTATGGCAGAAAGTGAAATGGAACTAAAGAGCCTCCTGATGAAAGTGAAAGAGGAGAGCAAAAAGCTGGCTTACATCTCAACAGTCAAAAAACTAAGATCACTACATCTGGTCCCATCACTTCATGGCAAATAGAAGAAGAAAAAGTGGAAATAGTGACAGAATTTATGTTCTTGGTCTCCAAAATCACTGTGGATATTGATTGTAGCCATGAAATGAAAAAACATTTCCTCCTTGGAAGGTAAACTATGATGAGTCTAGACAGTGTATTAAAAAGCAAAGACATCACTTTGCCAACAAAGATCTGTATAGTCAAAGCTATGGTTTTTCCAGTAGTCATGTAGAGTTGTGAGTGTTGGCCCATAAAGAAGGCTGAGCACCAAGAACTGATGTTTCTGAATTATGATCTTGATGAAGACTCTTGAGAGCCCCTTAGACTGCAAGGAGATTAAACCAGTCAATCCTAAAAGACATCATCCCTGAATATGCATTGAAAGGACTGTTGCTGAGGTTGGAACTCCAGTAGTTTAGCCACTAGATGCAAAAACCTGACTCATTGGAAAAGATTCAGATGCTGGAAATTATTGAAGGCAAAAGAAGGCAGCAGAGGGTGAGATGGTTAGATAACATCACCAACTCTTTGGACATGGATTTGAGCAAACTCTGGGAGATAGTGGAGGGCAAAGAAGACTGGAACACTACACTCCATGATGTTCCAATTAGTCTGATATGATTTAGCAACTGAACAACAAAACAACAATGATGAATTGTATTACTTGATTCTCAAACGTTGAACTAGGATTACATGACCAGAATAAATATCAACTGTTCATGATGTATATTTTTATATATTATGAGATTTAATTTGTTAATATTTTTGTTGTTTTTTCATTTATGTTCCTTTAATACATTAAATGTATTAAATGTCTAAGCATAAGTATGTTTTATTTTCCTTACTGTATATATAAAAAGTAAAAGCTACAATATTCATGTCTATAAGTTGTGATTCAAACTAAAAATTTTACACCTTTCAAAAAAAAATCTACAGTTGATTTTTCAGTTAGTATTCTGAGATTTTTTTTCTCTTTTTTTAATTTTTTTTTTTACTTTACATTATATTGGTTTTGCCACACATCAACATGAATCCACCATGGGTGTACACGTGTTCCCAATCCTGAACCCCCTCCTACCTCCCCGCCACCACACCATCCCTCCGGGTCACAGACCTATCACAATCACAGAAATTGAAACAGATTTTTTAAAAATAGTATTTTCAGAACCCCAGATTAATTCAGATATTCTTAAATCAGAAACAGACATAATATAAATGATTTGTTAGAAAGATTAATATGGAAGTATTATAATATACCATGGGGAAAAGAACAGATGGTCAGCAGTTCATTTAGAAAGATATTCAAAGTTAGGGATGAGGTATTTGAAAACATAGTGATATGGAAAACAGACTTGAACTTAATATTTGTCTTCATATTAGAAAGAGTCAGAACGCAATATGATGGATTAATCAGAGATTTGTGCTTGGATTACTGAAAGAAAAACTGCAATAAAGTAAATTCAGAAAAGCAATATCTTATTAATGGGACAATAGCAAATTAAATTTTAAGATTTTACACTGGAGTCAAGGTCAGGGAATCTGAGCGGAGCTCTTATAATAATTAGTAATGTAAAACCAGAGGTCTGAAAAAGATAGCTCAATATTTGACTTCCACTGTATTGCTCTTCCTATCATAACCTTTTGCAATTTATCTCTATGTGTGCAAGTTTAACTACTTCTTCTCAATCTCCATAGTGAATTCTATGCTGACTCCTAAATGTATGTCACTAGTTCAGAATTTTCCCCAAAATTTCAAATCTAAGTGAATATCAAAAATATTAAAATGATTTCATTCGGTTAATTCAAGGTGTCAGAATTAACAATCTTTCCCAAAAACTTTGTCCCAAATTTGTTTATGTCAGGATTTCTCAATCTCAGATAATGGGACCATTAATTTTTCAGTCATTCAAGTGAAAAACTAAGAAAACCCAACTTCTCTCTGCCTCTGCTTCCTTTCTCCCAATGAATCTCTCCTCCCCACCCCACTTATCACAACACAAACACAAACACCCATCTTGCTGTATTTGTATCCTAACTCACTATCAATGCATATCTTCCTCTCGTGGCTTCCAATTACTCCCTTCTTTCTGGTTTCTATCATTTCTTACCCTTGTTTTGGCCCTGACACTAGTATTTTTATTCTACAATTGAACCTTCTTCAGCAGAGTTCAGAGCAGCTCTCTCTCTCTCTCTCTCTCTTTTTTTTTTTTTCTTTTTAAAGATATTTACTTATTTGGCTGCATCTGGTATTAGTTGCAACACACAGGATCTTTGTTGTGTCATCTTTTGTTTTGGCACTTGGACTCTCTAGTTGTGGCTCCCAGGCGTGAGTAGCTGCAGCACGTGAGTTTTCTAATTGTGTTGTGTGGTGTCTGTTGTGTGCAGGCTCCAGGTTGGAGTGTGCACTGCCTTAGCTGTTCTGTGGTATCTGGGATCTTAGTTCCATGACCAGGGATTGAACCTGGGCTATCTGTACTAACTATTGGACCACCGGAAAAGTCCCCAGAGTAGCTCTTTTTATATACAAACATAACAACAACAAGCATTTGAAATCTCTTTATGGCTTAGTTTCTCAGGCATAAAAACCTCTAAGTTACCCAGATTAAAAAAAAATTATTCACAATTAACTTATCATAAATTTATAAAACTTTCTGTATTTATCTCTTTCATGCACATTTCTATTTATCCTATAATTAAGTATATGTAAAGTGTTGTGGTACAAATAATAGTCATTTTCATTTAGCAAATTTTCTTTTCCATTTCCTGTTATTTTAACAATTATGCATCTTTTTTTGAGAGAGATTTCTGGGAGGCCAGATAAGAAACATCAGATTTAAATACACACACACATACATATATTAACAGATTATCAATTATTTTTAGCAATTCTTAATACCCACTCAGGACAAATCTGAAGAGCAAAACGTCTTCAATCAATTAAAACAGCATTTTGACACTGCTTCACACAGATTATTGCCACTAATTATTTTAAATGTGGCTGAAATGTTTTATTATAAAATAAAAATTCTTAGGATAGAATATACAAACCCACATGGTTAATAACTTTATGTAATTTTTAAAAACTTAGATGTTATTCAAGAAAGTTATTTATTTTAACAATACCATGAAGTAGCATCACTCCTAATGTTATTTCATCTTTTAAAATATTTAATAATTTAACTTTCTGTCAAAAAAGCAAAATAATAAGCAAGTCAGTAGACATTGTATTTTATAGATTTGAAATTTCCCCTTTATTTAAAATACATGGGAAACATTCATTTCATTGAGATTCATTTCCAATACTGTTACTTTTTATCTTTAATAGTTATTTATCAAGTTGCTTCAATCACTTAAGGTCTTCCTGGTGGCTCAAACTGTAAAGTATCTGCCTGCAATGCAGGAGACCTAGGTTCGAGCCTGGGTCCAGGAGATTCCATGAAGGAGGGCATGGCAACCCACTCCAGTATTCTTGCCTTGTGAGCCTCATGGACAGAGGAGCCTGGCAGGCTTCAGTTCATATGGCTCCAAAGAGTCAGACAAAATGAAGCAACATAGCATGCACACATGTAATCATTATAATATCTCAATTCAGTCACTCAGTCATGTTCAACTGTTTGACCCTATGGGCTACAGCATGCCAGGCTTCCCTGTCCATCACCAACTCCCAGGGCTTGTTCAAACTCATGTCTCATGAGTCAGTGATACCATCCAATCATCTCATTCTCTGTCATCCCCTTCTCCTCCTGCCTTCAATCTTTCCCAGCATCAGGGTCTTTTCCAATGATTCAGTTCTTCACATCAGGTGGTCAAAGTACTGGAATTTCAGCTTCAGCATCCGTCCTTCCAATGAATATTCAGGACTGATTTCCTTTAGGACGGACTGGTTGGATCTCCATGTAGTCCAAGGGACCCTCAAGAGTCTTCTCCAACACCACAGTTCAAAACTGTCAATTCTTTGGTGCTTAGCTTTGTTTATAGTCCAACTCTCCATCCATACATGACTACTGGAAAAACTATAGCTTTGCCTAGATAGACCTTTGCCAGCAAAGCAATGTCTCTGCTTCTTAATATGCTATCTACGTTGGTCATGGCTTTTCTTCCAAGGAGCAAGCATCTTAATTTCATGGCTGCAGTGACCGTCTGCAGTGATTTTAGAGACCCCCAAAATAAAACCTGTCACTGTTTCCATTGTTTCTCCATTTATTTCCCATGAAGTGATGGTACCAGATGCTATGATCTTAGTTTTCTGAATGTTGAGTTTTAAGCCATCTTTTTCACTCTCCTTTTTCACTTTCATCAAGAAGCTTCAGTTCTTCTTTGTTTTCTGCCATAAGGGTGGTGTCATCTGCCTATCTGAGGTTATTGATATGTCTCTCCGTAATCTTGATTCCAGCTTGTGCTTCATCCAGCCCGGCTTTTCACATGATGTACTCTGCATATAAGCTAAATAAACAGGGTGACATTATGCAGTCTTGACATACCCCTTTCCCAATTTGGAAACAGTCCATTGTTCCATGCCCGGTTCTAACTATTGCTTCTTGACCTGTATACACATTTCTCAGGAGGCAGGTCAAATGGTCTGACATTCCCATCCATTTAAGAATTTTCCACAGTTTGTTGTGCCCCACACAGTCAAAGACTTTAACTCAGTCAATGAAGCAGAAATAGATGTTTTCTGGAACTCTCTTGCCTTTTTGATGATTGAACAGATGTTGGCAGTTTGATCTCAGGTTCCTCTGCCTTTTCTTAGTCCATCTTGAACATCTGGAAGTTCTCAGTGCATGTACTGTTGAAGCCTTTCTTAGAAAATTTTGAGCATTGCTTTGCCAGAGTGTGAGATGAGTGCAATCAAGTGGTAGTCTGAACACTCTTTGACATTGCCTTTTTTGGGGTTGAATGAAAACTGATCTTTTCCAGTCCTGTGGCCACTGCTGAGTTTTCCAAATTTTCTGGTATATTGAGAGAAGCAATTAACATTATAATATAGTATTAGTAAGTTAGGAAAATAAATGTAATGCTTCATAGGTTCTCGTTATAGGAAACAAGCTTTGAAATTGCATATAAACCCACATTAATATATATGTACACTAATTTATATGCATATGTTTTATTAAGAATTTATGTAAAATCAATCAAAGATATTAGATAGGTAGAATTAATATTATACTAACCTTTCAAACTCTTTAATTATATGTGGAGACTCCAAAGAGATAAATTGATTGAAAATAAATTATCAATATAAAAATCTTTATAGGGAATAGGATGTAAATGAAGTCTGAGGTAAAAGAAAAATGTAAATTTCTGAATGATAAAAAGAAGTTGTTATGTTTAAACCTGAGTAGTAGTAGATATGAAATCAAACTGGTATTTAGATTCCATTGTTTATATTTTTAAAAGTGATATAAAAGTTTCACTTTTTAATGTCAATATTTGCAATATTTCAGAAATTACATCCTTATGAACTATTTAAACTGGTAATAGAATATTTAAGATGAAAATTATGTAAATTTGCAAACTTACAAATATATAAGAGAGAGCATAGATTTCAAAATTATTTCAAATGGAACACAAGCAAAAATGATTGAAGACCTTAATTGATCTATGAACATATATATTTCTTTCCATTCAGGATTTTTTCTATGCAATTCCATAGAAAATATTAACTTCCACATGAAGCTGTTTCATTACTTTTCCAATGTATCTAATACTTGCAAACAAATTATTTCCTGAATCTAGTGATATGTTAAAATTTAAATCAAATTTTTCTATCCCTGTAAAGATATATAGCTATTATCAAAATGTTTCTGTTAAATAACCCAGCATACGTTAAAACAACATTCATTCTTTGCACTTCCCTTTAACTCATTTATCTATTTAAATCAAACTCTTCAAGTATCACTAGGAAATCTATGTAACAAAGTTGAAATTCTGTTACTCTTGACTTGAAAGCAATGTATAGGATTTTGAGCTTTTGTAATCCCTGATAAAGATTAAATGAGGTTTTAAAACCAGGTTACCTTTTGTAGGTGAAATCCTAAGCCACTTTGAACTGGAATTTACCATCCTCTCTAACCACATGAAAGTGTATGCAATTCACAAAGGAAAACAGTGGATTTATTAATTAAAATGGTTTATAAACTCCATGTTAATTATCAATTTACACAAGAAAGAAAGCATTTTCAGAGAACACAGAATAAGCTGTTGGAATACAAAGCAGTGGTGACCTTCTAACACACCAGCAAAATGAAGTTAGGTATCTTAATTGGCTGAGATCAAACAATAACTGACAAACCAAAAACTTAACATATCAGAAACTGGAGACAAATAAAACAACTTCTGAGAACAATTTTTTAATGAACCTAAGGATCAATACTAAGTGACATTTTAAAACTTGTTAAAATGAGGATACAAAGAGATTCAAAATTTTAATATATAAAGAGATTCAAAGTACACAAAGACATTTAAAGATTCTGGAATAGTTTATCCTGGAAGAATAATAGCACCCCAAATAACCTCCAGTCCTTCCTGTAAGATTATTATCCAGAGTACTTGCTTAGGAAGAAAGAAGCAGTTGATATATGAACTAATATTTAATATGTAAGATGACAAATTAGTCCCACCTTATCTGTATTCCCAAATATGATCAACAAACATGCCAAAACCACTCTTATTAACTTCTATAATTACCTGATATTCTACCATTAAAGTCCCATGATACAGAATAATACTCTATTAGAAGATAAAATGAACTGTTGATAAAATTGAAATGCTGGTAAAGAATAATAGCATGTTTTGCTGTTGAAAAGTACCCAAATTGAACTCAGGTCCTCATCTATCTAGATTTCTAGTTCCTACTACTGCTTAACAACACAAAATTTTAATGACTGAAATAGTAGTTATTTCATTGATATTTCTCATGGTTCTGATGGCTGAATGGGCTCAGCTACGCTGTTTTTGACTTAGAGTCTACACAGCTACAATAGGTGGAACTTCCTCCCTCCTGTCTGGTCCTTGATACTTGAGATCTTTCCTGTCATTATCAGCTATGACACCCACATGCAACCACTTCATAGTTTGCTTGGTTGGCTTCCTTAGAACATTATCAATATGTTTGCATGTGTCAAAAACAAAACAAGCAAACAAACAAAACAGAAAGAAGTGACTCAAGGTTCCTCCTGCCACAATCAAAATCCACCCAGTTTCAAGGGTAAAGAACACTCCCACCTCTTTTGGGGATTAGTGTTAAAGAATTCAGGTTCTTCCTTATAAATCAGTCATGGTTTACATACTGGTGACAATTCACATTTCTCCTGCATAAAACATTGAGAAATCCACATGATATAAATGTTAATTGTCATATGCTAAATCAACTCAAATATTTGATGATCCTTCTTTCCAAATCAAGCCCTTGAGAAAAGGAACTGCTTTGTCAGTTAAATTCCTATGATACTACCAGACTGAATTATTCAGTAAGACTCAAAACAAATTTCAATTTTTAATCCCTTTCTAAGACACATCAAATGTCTCATCAATCAGGGCTATAGGTTCAAAATCATGCCATCCGGATCAAATCAAATTGAGATGATGTTCTTGGTTTGTTTTGGGAGGGATACAGCTTCTCTGATAAGATTCCTCTCAACTTGAAGTCTCTGAACTAAAAAAGACTAGTTATTTGCCCTGTATGCTTTGCCTACTAAATTGCTTCTATCCTGTCCAACTCTGTGACCCTGTGGACCATAGCCTGCCAGGCTCCTCTGTCCAAGGAGTTCTCCAGGCAAGAATACTGGAGTGGGTTGCCATGCCCTCCTCCAGGGGATCTTCCCAACCCAGGGATCGAACCCTTGTCTCATGTCTCCTGCATTGGCAGGTGGGTTCTATACCACTAGTGCCACCTGGGAAGCCTGTGATCTGCCCTACATAAACCCAATACAGAAGCACTAATGCATGATAGCAATAAACACTACTGTTCAAAAGGGGGAACTGACTGCATGGGAAAGTCATGAGTGTGCCACAATTCTGAAACCTGGCTGGGCACACATTACCAGGTCTTGGGAACAGCCTCATTCTGCTGCCTTCCATGATTATCCATGGACTGTGGCTCCATTTTCTGAGTTCTTGAAGCAACCCTCTGAATCATTGATCTTTTCTCTATAAGAAAACAGATTGAAACACCAATACAGTATACTAACACATATATATGGAATTTAGAAAGATGGCAATGGCGACCCTGTATGCAAGACAGCAAAAAAGACACAGATGTGTATAACGGACCTTTGGACTCAGAGGGAGAGGGAGAGGGTGGGATGATTTGGGAGAATGGCATTCTAACATGTATACTATCATGTAAGAATCGAATCACCAGTCTATGTCTGACGCAGGATACAGCATGCTTAGGACTGGTGCATGGGGATGACTCAGAGAGATGTTATGGGGAGGGAGGTGGGAGGGGGGTTCATGTTTGGGAACGCATGTAAGAATTAAAGATTTTAAACTTAAAAAAATTAAAAAAATAAAAATTTAAAAAAAAAGAAAGAAAACAGATTGAATAGTTTCTCTCTTTGCCTGAAATATTGGGGGTCTGAAGACTTATTTTAATTTTATGTTCTCTCCTTCTCTTTTTATCCAAGTTGGTGGTGCTTCCAAGAGAAACAATATCCTAACAACTTTGCAAGAGTTTTCTATAAATTTTACAGCAGCTCATTCCTTTAAATAAAATGCACAACTGTAAATAACTACCAAACAGGCCTTTCTGGACCTTTATTTCCCAATGAATCTGCTATGGGACAAAACCCTTGAGATTTTTAGAAGCCCTATGTTTACAAAGAGGATTTGTAACATATGCCCATAAGATTCATAAAAGGTCTTTTATCTTTCTAAAGGTTTCAATGAGGCACCACTTTATATTTCTTTGAAGTCTTCACAAGTATTTTATAGTCTCACACTGGATGTGATCTGAGCATGGAAGGTTTTTATTACTTTTATTTTTTCTTGGAAAATTTTTGCCATCTGGAAAGGAATGAGAAAGAAAAATAATTTAGAAGGTTCTATCTCATTTTTAGATTTTTCCCCAATTTTATTATACCTTTCCCATTTTTCTCACCTGTCTATTCTCACATTTAATATATTCAACTAGAAAAAGCCATGTGGCATATTTAGTTTTTTGCTTGGAAATCATTTTAGTTAGATTTTCAAGGTCCTTAGGTACATTCCCTATTTTCCATGTTACTTTACACGACAGTGTCCACCAAGCTTTCTGCCAAATAGTCTTCTTCCTTCCGACTTTTCAGAACATTTCATCATTTTCTTTTAAGATCTCATGTCCTCCTGATCCCTTTAGATGCTTGTGTTGCTTCTCCTCATGCCCTTTATGCTTTCTCTAAAACACTCTTTAACACCCTGTTGGCCAACTACCCACGTTGCAAGCTTTAGTTACAGCACTTTCAAGTACAAAAATTAGTTCAGTTATTATTGGTGTGTAAGAAATCAGCCCAAAAAGTAATGACATACAAAACAGTTACCACTTTATTATCATTGTTTCTAAGGATTGACTATGCTCAGCTAGGTGATTCTCATCCAGGGTCTCACATGCTTTTATACAATGAGATGGGGGCTGGAATTGCCATCACCACAAAGGCATCTCCCTTCACTTAACTTGTTGGTGATGATGGCTGTCATTTGGAACCTCATCTGGTGCTGTTGACTGGAGCATCACCATGTGGCTTCTACATGGGCTACGTGGTTTTCTCAGAGGCTGATGACTGTATTTTAGTGCAAACTTCCTAGGACAATTAAATAGAAGCTTTACCCTATTAAGCCTCAGAGGTATTTAGTGTCTCTTTCTCCACAGTCAGAAGTCATTCAGATTCAAAAGGAGGAAATATAGATTTTTCCTTTTGATAGGAAGAGTGCCAAAGAATTTGGGGGCATTAAAAAATAATATTAATACCACAATGGGTATATAACAAAACAAAATTTACGAGGAAACTCTTAACATAGTTCCTCGATCCATTTCCATAAAATGCAGAGATTCTTTATTTACTGGAAATGAAGGATCTCTGTATTTACTTTATTCTATCTGTAACAAAGATAAAGGATGTCTTTCGTGGGCTTATGAGCAGACTGGACACAGACAAGAAAAGATTCTCTGATTGAAGAATCTCTGCAATTGAAAAGAGAAAAAAAAGACTATATATATATATATATTCCAAGGACTACGAGACAACCAAAAATGGTGTAAAATAGCCACAATCAGAATACTAGATTGCAAAAAGAGAGAGAAAAGAACAGAAAATATGTTTGAATCAATAATGACTGAAAGCTTCTCTTTTTCAACATTATAGTGGAATTACTGGCTAATACAAGACACAGAAGTATAATAAACGGCATATACATCAGGAAGGAAGGAAGAAATCTTTTTTATGTTCACAAATGATATGTTTAACTATGTAGAGAATCCAAAAGAACCCACACAAAACATCTGGAACTAATAAGCAATTAAAGTGAAGTTGCAGGATATAGGTAAGTTACAAAAGTTAATTAACTTTCCTATATACTAATAGTAAGCAATGGAATTTGAAGTTGAAAGTATACTTCCACTTACATTAATAATCACTCAAAAATACTTAGATACAAATTTTTAAATGAATATATATAAGATCTATGTGAGGAGAAGTTCAAACTCTGATGAAATAAATCAAAGAAAACCTAAATAAACAGTAATATATTTCATGTTCAAGGATAAGATGACTCATTATTCTTAAACTTTCTGTTCTTACCAACTTGATCTATATATTTTCAAATAATTTTATTTATTTATGGTTATGCTGGGTCTTTGTTGCTGCAGAATGATCTCTGTTTGTCTCCAAGGCAAGCCATTCAATATCACAGTAATCCAAGTCTATGCCCCAACCAGTAAGGCTGAAGAAACTGAAGTTGAACGGTTTTATGAAGACCTACAAGACCTTTTAGAACTAACACCCAAAAAAGATGTCCTTTTCATTATAGGGGACTGGAATGCAAAAGTAGAAAGTCAGGAAACACCTGCAGTAACAGGCAAATTTGGCCGTGGAATGTGGAATGAAGCAGGGCAAAGACTAATAGAGTTTTGCCAAGAAAATGCACTGGTAATAGCAAACACCCTCTTCCAACAACACAAGAGAAGACTCTACACATGGGCATCACCAGATGGTCAACACCGAAATCAGATTGATTATATTCTTTGCAGCCAAAGATGGAGAAGCTCTATACAGTCAACAAAAACAAGACCAGGAGCTGACTGTGGCTCAGATCATAAACTCCTTATTACCAAATTCAGACTCAAATTGAAGAAAGTAGGGAAAACCACTAGACCATTCAGGTATGACCTAAATCAAATCCCTTATGATTATACAGTGGAAGTGAGAAATACATTTAAGGGACTAGATCTGATAGATAGAGTGCTTGATGAACTACGGATGGAGGTTCCTGACATTGTACAGGAGACAGGTATCAAGACCATCCCCATGGAAAAGAAATGTAGAAAAGCAAAATGGCTGTCTGGGGAGTCCTTACAAATATCTGTGAAAAGAAGAGAGGCGAAAAGCAAAGGAGAAAAGGAAAGATATAAGCGTCCGAATGCAGAGTTCCAAAGAATAGCAAGAAGAGATAAGAAAGCCTTTCTCAGTGATCAATGCAAAGAAATAGAGGAAAACAACAGAATGGGAAAGACTAGAGATCCCTTCAAGAAAATTAGAGATACCAAGGGAACATTTCATGCAAAGATGGGCTTGATAAAGGACAGAAATGGTATGGACCTAACAGAATTAGAAGATATTAAGAAGAAGTGGCAAGAATACACAGAAGAACAGTACAAAAAAGATCTTCACGACCCAGATAATCATGATGATGTGATCACTAATCTAGAGCCAGACATCTTGAATGTGAAGTCAAGTGGGCCTTAGAAAGCATCACTACGAACAAAGCTAGTGGAGGTGATGGAATTCCAGTTGAGCTGTTTCAAATCCGGAAAGATGATGCTGTGAAAGTGCTGCACTCAATATGCCAGCAAATTTGGAAAAGTCAGCAGTGGCCGCAGGACTGGAAAAGGTCAGTTTTCATTCCAATCCCAAAGAAAGGCAATGCCAAAGAACGCTCAAACTACTGCACAATTGCACTCATCTCACATGCTAGTAAAGTAATGTTCAAAATTCTCCAAGCCAGACTTCAGCAATACGTGAACAATGAATCCCTGATGTTCAAGAGGGTTTTAGAAAAAGCAAAGGAACCAGAGATCAAAATGCCAGCATCCACTAGATTATGGAAAAAGCAAGAGAGTTCCAGATAAACATCTACTTCTGCTTTATTGACTATGCCAAAGCCTTTGACTGTGTGGATCACAATACCAGACCACCTGACCTGCCTCGTGAGAAATCTGTATGCAGGTCAGGAGCAACAGTTAGAACTAGACATGGAACAACAGACTGGTTCCAAATAGGAAGAGGAGTACATCAAGGCTGTATATTGTCACCGTGCTTCTTTAACTTATATGCAGGGTACATCATGAGAAACAGTGGACTGGAAGAAGCACAAGCTGGAATCAAGATTGCCGGGAGAAATATCAATCACCTCAGATATGCAGATGACACCATCCTTATGGCAGAAAGTGAAGAGGAACTAAAAAGCCTCTTGATGAAAGTGAAAGAGGAAAGCGAAAAAGTTGGCTTAAAGCTCAACATTCAGAAAACGAAGATCATGGCATCCGGTCCCATCACTTCATGGGAAATAGATGGAAAAACAGTGGAAACAGTGTCAGACTTTATTTTGGGGGGCTCCAAAATCACTGCAGATGGTGATTGCAGCCATGAAATTAAAAGACACTTACTCCTTGGAAGAAAAGTTATGACCAACCTAGATAGCATATTCAAAAGCAGAGACATTACTTTGCCGACTAAGGTCCGTCTAGTCAAGGCTATGGTTTTTCCTGTAGTCATGTATGGATGTGAGAGTTGGACTGTGAAGAAGGTTGAGTGCTGAAGAACTGATGCTTTAGAACTGTGGTGTTGGAGAAGACTCTTGAGAGTCCCTTGGACTGCAAGGAGATCCAACAAGTCCATTCTGAAGGAGATCAGCCCTGGGATTTCTTTGGAAGGAATGATGCTAAAGCTGAAGCTCCAGTATTTTGGCCACCTTATGAGAAGAGTTGACTCATTGGAAAAGACTCTGATGCTGGGAGGGATTGGGGGCAGGAGGAGAAGGGGACAACCGAGGATGAGATGGCTGGATGGCATCACGGACTCGATAGACGTGAGTCTGAGTGAACTCCAGGAGATGGTAATGGACAGGGAGGCCTGGTGTGCTGCAGTTCATGGGGTCACAAAGAGTCAGACACGACTGAGCTACTGAACTGAACTTGTTGCATACAGGCTTTCTCCAGTTGTGGTTGCGTAGGCTTTTCATTGTGGTGATTTCTCTTGTTGCAGACAACAGGCTCTACACGCACAGGCTTCAGTAGCTGCAAAATGTAGGCTCAGGAGTTGTGGCTCCCACTCTCTAGGGTATGGGCTCAGTAGTTATGGCACATGGGCTCAGCTGCTCTACAGTATGTGGAATCTTCCCAGACCAGGAATTGAACCTGTGTCCCCTGCATTACCAGGCAGACTTCTCTCCATTGTAATACCAGGAAAGTCCTGATACATATAGTTGATACAACAACCCCCTTACCCCGCCCAAAATAAAAACCACAGCAACTTATTTTGTGGAGGTTAGAAACTGATTATCAAGGTAGTATGAAGAAGCAAAAACACCTAAGGTAACTGACAAAATATGGAAAAGAAAGAAAAAAAGGTAGAGCACTGACACTATCCAACTTAGTATAGCAATCAGTACCATGTGGTAATAGCAAAATAATAGGCAAATAGATCAACAAAATGGAATATAGAGCTCAGAGGTAAATCCACATAAATAGTCAAATAATCTTTAACCAGAGGAATAAAGGCAATGCAATGGAGAAAAGATAATGTTTCAATAAATGGTACTTGAAAACCTAGGCATCCCCATGCTGAGAAAACAAGAAAGAATCTATACAAACATCTTACAAATTTTACAAAAATTATCTCAAAAAAATAATCACAGATCTAAATGTAAAACTCAAAACTATAAAGCTCCTAGAAGGAGTATATAAATAAATAAATCCTAGAAGATAACATAAGAGAAAACCTAGATGAATTTGGGTATGGTGATGCCTTTTTAAATGCAGTAACAAAGACATGATGTGTAACAGAAAGTTTTTTAAATTTTACTTCTATATTATAAATCAATCTGAAAAGTATTTCTAGTTTGGAACAAAAGTATCTGGGAGCATGTTACCTTTAAAAATAAATATGTTCTGAAAGAGAAAAAAAGAAATAATTGATAAGCTGAAATTAATTAAAATTTAAAATATCTGCTATGTGAAAGACAAGAGCACAGCGAGTCAAGTCACAGACTGGGAGATGTTTACAAAAGACACATCTGTTAAAGAAAGAATCATTGTTTAAAATACATAAAGAATTTTGAACTTAACAGTAAGAAACAAAACCACCAAATGTAAAGTGACCTAAAATGTTGAGACATTTCATCAAAAAAGATGCATAGATGCCTAACAATGAAAGTGAAAGTGAAGTCGCTCAGTCATGTCCGACTCTTTGCGACCCCGTGGACTGTAGCCCACCAGGCTTCTCCGTCCATGGGATTCTCCAGGCAAGAATACTAGAGTGGGTTGCCATTTTCTTCTCCAGGGGATCTTCCTGACCCACGGATTGAACCCAGGTCTCCCGCATTGCAGGCAGAGGCTTTACCCTCTGAGCCACCAGGGAAGCCCATCATATGCCTTTAGGGAATTGCAAATTAAAACAATGAGATATAACTACACACCTATTCGACTGGCCAAAATCTGAGATACTGACAACACCAAATCCTAAAAAGAAAGTCGAATAACAGGAACTCTGATTCACTGCTGGTGAGAATGCAGAAGGTACAGCTGCTCTGGAAGACAATTTGGGAATTTTCTACAAAACTAAACAATCTCTAAGCCTTGTAATCCTGCCATTATTCTCCTTGATATTTACCCAAAAGAACTGAAAACTGATGTTCACACAAAAATCTGCACACAGATGTTTATAGAAGCTTTATTCATAAATACCAAATCTTGAAATCAACTAAGATGCCCTTCAGAAGGTGAAAGAACCAATAAACCGTGGGACATCCAAACAATATAGTATTATCAATCAAAAATGAACAAATCTTGAAGAAATATGAATGCATCCACATATGTTGCTGTGTTTTTGTATTAGTTGCTCAGTCATGTCCTATTCTTTGTGACACCATGAACTGTAGCCCACCAGGCTTCTCCGTCCGTATAATTCTCCAGACAAGAATACTAGAGTGGGTAGTCATTCCCTTCTTCAGGGGATCTTCCCAAACCAGGGGTGGAACCCTGGTCTCCTGCATTGCAGGCAGATTCTTTACCATCTGAGCCACCAGGGAAGCCAACGCATATTAGGAAATGAAAGAAGCCAATCTGAAAATGCTACAAACTCTATGATTTCAACTGCATGACCTTTTGGGGAAAAAAAAATTATGGAGACAGTAAAATGATCAGTAGTTACTAGGGTTTTGGGTGCAGGAGGAAAGATGACTAGAGCATTTTATGGCGGTGGGAATATTTTTATGATGTTAGAACTATGGATACGTGTCATCCCATATTTGTGAGAACTCCTAGGATGTACAACACCGAGAATAAACTCCAAAGTAGGAGTTTGTCAAAGGAGGTTTATCAATTGCAACAAATGTAGTACCTGGTGCAGCTGTTAGTAGTAGGGGAGGGTGTGTATGTGTCAAGGTAGAGGAGATGTATATGGAAAGTAACTGTTCTTCCCACTTTATTTTACTGTGAACCTAAAACTACTCTAAAAACTTATCTTTTTTAAAAATGGAGGGAAAAAGTTTTTAAAAGAGTGTGTAAATGTATCTTTTTTTCTATGCATATTCATTACAATCTCAACCACTAATTTCTTAGTGAAAACATATCTAAAGCAAATAAAATCATAATTGTGCTTAGTTAGAGCTTAAAGTAATGAATGGTTCTATAACAAGCTTGGCTCTAAGATGATCCATATTTCTCTACATTCTGAAAATAACTGCACATGCTCAATTTCTATTAAAATATACAATATAATGATTTCAGAAACTGCCTCTGATGATTTAAAATGTGTAAACACACAAAGTTATACCCTGGAGATATTGAAATATACCTATATATGATTGAAATTATTTAAAATTTATACCACAAAATAAACTCATATATTTATATATTATGTTTTGTTAAAGAAAAGCTTTATGTAAAGTAAAAGAAATTTATAGTGCTTTTGGATTCTGCCTGCCAGGATTTCCCCCGACAAGAATCAAAAATTTTTAAACGAGCCAGCTTTCACAAAAGGACTATAGCTCAAATGTGTTTGGATAGCCTTCTGCCTTTCCATTTGCTCCTGTTATACATCTTACAGTGACTCTCACAATAAAATCCCACATAAACACATGAGTTAGTCATCAGGTGTGCCCACAGTAAATCTGGAAGGCAGATGGCAACATTCCTCTTCTGACTTTGCTCATTTTAGTTTCTCTTTTTTCTCTCCTTGGATCCACTTATCCATACTTCCCCTCTTATTAAAATTATTAGAATTTTTAGCACTTTTGTTCTTTAATATTCCTAGAGCCAGTCTTATGACTTTTAAGTGACTTATATAACATGTTAGATTGTAAACTAAGACCTAGACCAGAAATGTCTTATAAGTAACAGATTATCTACTGTGTTGTACAATTAGATCTGGATAAAATGAAAAGGTATATAGTTCTTTAAAAATCACCAAGTGATATTACCAGGTATCTACCTGATAACCTGAGGTATTTGAATTTTAAGGAAAGTAAGAAATTACAGTACTATATACGGGACTAGACATATATGCTCACTTTATGTCATAGCAAGGCAAAGGGTAGCTTTAAGTGTAGCTAATATTTAGTGAAAAGTGAAAGTGATAGTAACTCAGTTGTGTCAGACTCTGTGGGACCCAAAGGACTATAGCCTGCCAGGCGCCTCTGTCCATAGAATTCTAGCAAGAATACTGGAGTTGGTTGTTATTCCCTTCTCCAGGGCATCTCCCTGACCCAGGAATCAAACCCGAGTCTCTTACACTGCAGGCAGATTATTTGCCATCTGAGCCACCAGAGAAGCCCCAGTATATAAGACTAAAGGACTCAAATGGATATTTTAAGTCAAAGGACATGTGATGAAATCCAGATGTTTCATAAGTATATGGAAGTTTTTAAAAGTCCTATCAGTCACTTTATTTTTTTAATTTAATTTATTTATTTTTTTATCAGTCACTTTAAAAAGTTAGAGAAGATGTGCAGCTCTCAAGTATCAAGGTAGAAAGGAATCTTCGTCCAAAAAATTAGGAAGTAGATGTTGGCACCTATGAACAAAAATAATAAAATGACTGTAGCCTTTAAAAATATTGCCCTCTGGGTTTGTATATGAAATACAGTGCTAAGAAATGCTATTAAATTATCTGACATCTTAGGAATTTCCAGTTTATCCCAGATAAATGGTCCAGCACTAATTTCTTAAAAGCTGTGACATTCCTGTCTTTATCAGTCAATAATCATTGCAATAATGCTTCATGACAACACGACTCTAACACTCGTTGGTTTTAAACAATGCAACACATATTCTCCTGGGTAAAGTGGGCTGGCTCTGTGCCAGCTTGTCATGGCTGCACACGGCACATTGCAGATCTGAGAGTCTACATTTGTTCTGCATGCCTCTCTCCCTCTTTAGAACACTGGCCTGGGAAAGCCAAGTTTTTCTTCAAGTGGTTGCAGGGGCACAACCCTTCATGATGATACATTTAAAGTTGCACTATGTCCAATCCACTATCATGCCATTAGCCCAATCAAGTTAGTTATGCGACAAAATCCTAATTCAAACTATAGATAAATAAAAAACACTGATTTGTGGGGTAAACTGCAAATTGACATAGCAAAGTAAATGGATACAGAGAATACTAAAGAATTGGAACCAATAAAATGGCCTGGAATCGGTGAATTTAACTCAGATGATCATTATAGCTACTACTGCGGGCAGGAATCTCTTCGAAGAAATGGAGTAGCCATCATGGTCAACAAAAGAGTCCAAAATGCTGTATTTGGATGCAATATCGAAAATGACAGAGTGATCTCTTTTTGTTTCCAAGGCAAAACATTCAATATCATGGTAATCCAAGTCTATGCCCCAAACAGTAACACTGAAGAGGCTGAGTTGACTGGTTCTACGAAGACCTACAAGACCTTCTTGAAGTAATACCCCAAAAAGATGTTCTTTTCATTATAGGGGACTGGAATGCAAAGTAGGAAGTCAAGAAACACCTAGAGTAACAGGCAAATTTGGCCTTGGAGTACACAATGAAGCAGGACAAAGGCTAATAGAATTTTGCCAACAGAACGCACTGGCCATAGCAAACACCCTCTTCCAACAACACAAGAGAAGACTCTATACATGGGCATCACCAGATGGTCAACAGAAAATTCAGATTGATTATATTCTTTGCAGCCAAAGATGGAGAAGCTCTATACAGTCAACAAAAATAAGACCAGGAGCTGACTGTGGCTCAGATCATGAATTCCTTATTACCAAATTCAGACTCAAATTGAAGAAAGTAGGGAAAACCACTAGACCATTCAGGTATGACCTAAATCAAATCCCTTATGATTATACAGTGGAAGTGAGACATAGACTTAAAGGCCTAGATCTGATAGACAGAGTGCTTGAAGAACTATGGACTGAGGTTCGTGACATTGTACAGGAGACAGGTATCAAGACCATCCCCATGGAAAAGAAATGCAAAAAAAGCAAAATGGCTGTCTGGGGAGTCCTTACAAATAGCTGTGAAAAGAAGAGACACAAAAAGCAAAGGAGAAAAGGAAAGTTATAAGCACCTGAATGCAGAGTTCCAAAGAATAGCAAGAAGAGATAAGAAAGCCTTTCTCAGTGATCAGTGCAAAGAAGTAAAGGAAAAGAACAGAATGGGAAAGACTAAAGATCCCTTCAAGAAAATTAGAGATACCACGGGAACATTTCTTGCAAAGATGGGCTCGATAAAGGACAGAAATGGTATGGACCTAAGAGAAGCCAAAGATATTAATAAGAAGTGGCAAGAATACATGGAAGAACTGTACAAAAAAGATCTTCATGACCCAGATAATCATGATGATGTGATCATTAATCTAGAGTCAGACATCTTGAACGTGAAGTCAAGTGGGTCTTAGAAAGCATTACTATGAACAAAGCTAGTGGAGGTGATGGAATTCCAGTGGAGCTGGAATCTTTCAAATCCTGAAAGATGATGGTGTGAAAGTGCTGCACTCAATATGCCAACAAATTTGCAAAACTCAGCAGTGGGCACAGGACTGGAAAAGGTCCGTTTTCATTCCAATTCCAAAGAAAGGTAATGCCAAAGAATGCTCAAACTACCGCACAATTGCACTCATCTCACATGCTAGTAAAGTAATGTTCAAAATTCTCCAAGCCAGACTTCAGCAATACGTGAACCATGTACTCCCTGATGTTCCAGCTGGTTTTAGAAGAGGCAGAGGAACCAGAGATTAAATTGCCAACATCCGCTGGATCATGGAAAAGTAAGAGAGTTCCAGAAAAACATCTATTTCTGCTTTATTGACTATGCCAAAGCCTTTGACTCTGTGGATCACAATAAACTGTGGAAAATTCTGAAAGACATGGGAATACCAGACCACCTGATCTGCCTCTTGAGAAATCTGTATGCAGGTCAGGAAGCAACAGTTAGAACTGCACATGGAACAACAGACTGGTTCCAAATAGGAAAAGGAGTATATCAAGGCTGTATATTGTCACCATGCTTCTTTAACTTATATGCAGGGTACATCATGAGAAATGCTGGACTGGAATAAACACAAGCTGGAATCAAGATTGCTGGGAGAAATATCAATAACCTCAGATATGCAGATGACTCCACCCTTATGGCAGAAAGTGAAGAGGAGCTAAAAAGCCTCTTGATGAAAGTGAAAGAGGAGAGGGTGTAGAAAAGATGGCGGAGGAATAGGATGGGAAGATCACTTTCTCCCTCACAAATTCCTCAAAAGAACATTTCAACGCCGAGCAAACTCCACAAAACAACTTCTGTAGGCTGGCAGAGGACATCAGGCAACCAGAAAAGCAGACCATTGTCTTCAAAAACAGGTAGGAAAAATATAAAAGACGAAAAAGGAGACAAGGAGGTGGGAGGAGCTCCGTCCGGAAGGGAATTTTAAGAAGAGGTTTCAAACACCAGGAAACACTCTCCCTGCCATGTCTGTGGCGAGCCTTGGAAACACAGAGGCAACATAACAGGAAGGAAAAATAGATAATTAAAACCAACAGATTACAAGCCCACGGTAACTCCCCCAGCGGAAAAGCAGCACAGACGCCTGTATCCGCCATTGGGAAGTGGGGGGCAGGGGCAGGGAGGCGCGGGCTGCAGAGCTTTGTAAGAATCGGGCAGGAATGCCCCACGCGCAACCAGAACGATCTAACTCGGGCTAGCAAACCAGACTGTGGGATAGCTACCACGCGAAAAGCTCGAACATAAGACACCGCCAGGACCAAGCACAGAACATAGGACGGAACGGAAAAAGCCGGCTGCAGACCATTTCCCGTCGGGGACAGGCAGCCAGAGCCGTAAGGACTGGAAAGGGGCAATTGCAGACCCGGAGACTTTACTTACCTAACTGGAAGCAGGCTCCTTTGCTAAGACTTCTGGGGGTGCTGGACAGTCACAGTCTGCCTCACGGGGGTGCCCCAGCGGTCCACCCAGAGAGCTGAGCGGCAGCGGCGGAAAAGGTGACAAGCCGCGGCGATTGCGCTCGCCAAACTCCTGAGCTACTCGGACCTGGGAAGGGCACAAAGCGCAGTCCCAGCCGCATTTGTGCCTTTGAGGGCTGCCTGAGCGCCGAACCTGAGCGGCTTGGACCAGGGAAGTGCACGCAGCCTAGGGCCGGCCCCAGAGGGTTCCCAGCTGAGCATCGTAGAGCCGGAGCGGTTTGTGCACCGCGAGAAAGGACAGGTCAAGCGGAGCAGAGATACTGTGTGCACACGACAGTGCTATTTGTTTGCAGCATCCTCCCTCCCCACAGCGCGACTGAACTAGTGAGCCTAAAAACCAGCAAACAGAAGAAGTTAAACAGAGGAACCACCTTGGAAGTGAGCCCACACGGCCCATAACATCAGAGAAGGGCTAGATATATTTTTAATATTTTAAAATCATTCCTTTTTTTTGCTTTTTGCTTTTTGGTTTTTTTTTCTTTTTCTAGCTTTTTTTAATTGTTAAGTCTTCTATTTCTCCTCTAATTTTATTTCTATAACCTATTATTACTATTTAAAAAAATATATTTTTTAAGGCAAACACCATATACTCTTTGGATGGTTGTTGGTTTTTTTTTAATAATTCTTTTTTTCTTCCTTTTTCCTTCTGCTTTTCTTTAATATTGTATCTTTGAAAATCCAACCTCTACTCTAGATTTTTAATCTTTGCTCTTAGGTTTTTGTTGTCAATTTTGTACATTTAAAAACCCAAACTTCACTACCCAAGTTTACCTGAGAGCGAGATTACTGGCTTGACCACTCTCTCCTCTGGACTCTCCTTTTTCTCCACCAGGTGGCCTCTGTCTCTTTTCTCCCCATCTCTTCTCTATCCAACTCTGTGAATCTCTGTGCGTTCCAGACGGTAGAGAACACCTAAGGAACTGGTTACTGGCAGAATTTGTCTCTCCTACTCATTCCTCTCTTATCCTCCTGGTCACCTCTGTCTACTTCCTCCCTCTCCTCTTCCCCGTATAACTCTGTAAATACCTCTGAGTGGTCCAGACTATAGAGCGCACATAAGGAAGTGACTACTGGCTAGCTTGCTCGCTCCTCTTTTAATCTCACCGCATCTCATTCCAGTTACCTCTAACTACCCCCTCCATCTTCTCTTCTCCTTGTAACTCAGCAAACCTCTCTGAGTGTCCCTCAATGTGGAGAAACTTTTCATCTTTAACCTAGATGTTTTATCATCGGTGCTGTATAGATGGAGAAGTCTAGAGGCTACTGTAAAAATAAAAATGAAAACCAGAAGCAGGAAGCTTAAATCCAAAGCCTGAAAACATTAGAGAACTCTTGAATTCAGGGAACATTAAGCAATAGTAGCTCATCAAATGCCTTCATACCTACACTGAAACCAAGCCCCACCCAAGGGCCAACAAGTTCCAAAACAAGACATACCATGCAAATTTGCCAGCAACACAGGAACACTCCCCTGAGCTTCAATATACAGGCAGCTCAAAATTATTCCAAAACCTTTGATGTCTCATAACCCATTACGGGTCACTCCACTGCACTCCAGAGAGAAGAAACCCAGCTCCACCCACCAAAACTCCAACACAAGCCTCCCTAACCAGAAAACCTTGACAAGCCACTGATAGAACCCCACCCAGAGTGAGGAAGCTCCATAATAAAGAGAACTCCACAAATTACCAGAATATAAAAGGCCACCCCAAATGCAGCAATATAACCAAGATGAAGAGACAGAGGAATACTCAGCAGGCAAAGTAACAGAGTTGCCCACCAAACCAAACAAAAGAGGAAGAAGTAGAATCTACCGGAGAAGGAATTCCGAATATTGATAGTGAAAATGATCCAAAATCTTGAAATCAAAATGGAAACACAGATTAATAGCCTAGAGACAAGGATTGAGAAGATGAAAGGTTTAACAAGGACCTAGAAGAAATAAAAAGAGTCAAAATATAATGAATAACGCAATAAATGAGATCAGAAACACTCTGGAGGCAACAAATAATAGAATAACGGAGGCAGAAGATAGGATTAGTGAAATAGAAGATAGAATGGTAGAAATAAATGAATCAGAGAGGAAACAAAAACGAATTAAAAGAAATGAGGAAAATCTCAGAGACCTCCAGGACAATATGAAACGCTCCAACATTCGAATTATAGGAGTCCCAGAAGAAGACAGAAGAAAGATCATGAGAAATCCTTGAGGAGATAGTTGAAAACTTCCTAAAATGGGAAGGAAATAATCACCCAAGTCCAAGAAACACAGAGAGTTCCAAATAGGATAAACCCAAGGCGAAACACCCCAAGACACATATTAATCAAATTAACAAAGATCAAACACAAAGAACAAATATTAAAAGCAGCAAGGAAAAACAACAAAAAACACACAAGGGGATTCCCATAAGGATAACAGCTGATCTTTCAATAGAAACTCTTCAGGCCAGGAGGGAATGGCAAGACATACTTAAAGTGATGAAGACAACCTACAGCCCAGATTACTGTACCCAGCAAGGATCTCATTCAAATACGAAGGAGAAATCAAAAGCTTTACTGACAAGCAAAGCTGAGAGAATTCAGCACCACCAAACCAGCTCTCCAACAAATTCTAAAGGATATCTTCTAGACAGAAACACGAAAGGGTGTATAAACCGAACCCAAAACAATAAAGTAAATGGTTGAACGCCAAAAGACAAAGACTGGCCGAATGGATACAAAACAAGACCTCTATGCTGCTTACAAGAGACCCACCTCAAAACAAGGGACACATACAGACTGAAAGTGAAGGGCTGGAAAAAGAAATACCACGCAAATAGAGACCAAAAGAAAGCAGGAGTGGCAATACTCATATCCGATAAAATAGACTTTAAAACAAAGGCTGTAAAAAGAGACAAAGGCCACTACATAATGATCAAAGGAACAATCCAAGAAGATATAACAATTATAAATATATATGCACCCAATATAGGAGCACCGCAATATGTAAGACAAATGCTAACAAGTATGAAAGGAAATCAACAATAACACAATAATAGTGGGAGACTTTAATACCCCACTCACACCTATGGACAGATCAACTAAACAGAAAATTAACAAAGAAACACAAACTTTAAATGATACATTAGATCAGTTAGACCTATTGATATCTATAGGACATTTCACCCCAAAACAATGAATTTCACCTTTTTTTCAAGTGCTCATGGAACCTTCTCCAGGATAGATCACATCCTGGGCCATAAATCTAAACTTGATAAATTCAAAAAAATCGAAATCATCCCAAGCATCTTTTCTAACCATAATGCATTAAGATTAGATCTCAATTACAGGAGAAAAACTATTAAAAATTCCAACATATGGAGGATGAACAACACACTTCTGAATAACCAACAAATCACAGAAGAAATCAAAAAGAAATCAAAATATGCATAGAAACTAATGAAAATGAAAACACAACAACCCAAAACCTGTGGGACACTATAAAAACAGTGCTAAGAGGAAAGTTCATAGCAATACAGGCATACCTCAAGAAACAAGAAAAAGTCAAATAAATAACCTAACTCTACAACTAAAGCAACTAGAAAAGGAAGAGTTGGAGAACCCCAGAGGTAGTAGAAGGAAAATCTTAAAAATTAGGGCAGAAATAAATGCAAAGAAACAAAAGACCATAGCAAAAATCAACAAAGCCAAAAGCTGATTCTTTGAAAGGATAAATAAAATTGACAAACCATTAGCCAGACTCATCAAGAAGCAAAAGAAAAATCAAATCAATAAAATTAGAAATGAAATGGAGAGATCACAACAGACAACACAGAAATACAAGGATCATGAGACTACTATCAGCAGTTGTATGCCAATAAAATGGACAACGTGGAAGAAATGGACAAATTCTTAGAAAAGTACAATTTCCCAAACTTAACAAGGAAGAAATAGAAAATCTTAACAGACCCATCACAAGCACGGAAATTGAAACTGTAATCAGAAACTTCCAGCAAACAAAAGCCCAGGTCCAGACGGCTTCACAGCTGAATTCTACCAAAATTTCGAGAAGAGCTAACACCTATCCTCCTCAAACTCTTCCAGAAAATTGCAGAGGAAGGTAAACGCCAAACTCATTCTATGAGGCCACCATCAGCCTAATACAAAACCTGACAAAGATGTCACAAAAAGAAAACTACAGGCCAATATCACTGATGAACATAGATGCAAAAATCCTCAACAAAATTCTAGCAATCAGAATCCAACAACACATTAAAAGATCATACACCATGACCAAGTGGGCTTTATCCCAGGGATGCAGAATTCTTCAATATCCACAAATCAATCAATGTAATTCACCACATTAACAAATTGAAAATAAAAACCATATGATTATCTCAATAGATGCAGAAGGCTATGACAAAACCCACAGCAAACATTATCCTCAATGGTGAAAATTGGCATTTCCTAAAGTCAGGAACAAGACAAGGGTGTCCACTTTCACCGCTACTATTCAACATAGTTCTGGAAGTTTTGGCCACAGCAATCAGAGCAGAAAAGAAATAAAAAGGAATCCAAATTGGAAGAAGATGTAAAACTCTCACTGTTTGCAGATGACATGATCCTCTACATGGAAAACCCTAAAGACTCCACCAGAAAATTACTAGAGCTCATCAATGAATATAGTAAAGTTGCAGGATATAAAATCAACACAGAAATCCTTGCATTCCTATACACTAATAATGAGAAAGTAGAAAAGAAATTAAGGAAACAATTCCATTCACCATTGCAACGAAAGAATAAGATACTTAGGAATATATCTACCTAAAGAAACTAAAGACCTATATAGAAACTATAAAACACTGATGAAAGAAATCAAGAGGACACTAATAGATGGAGAAATATACCATGTTCATGGATCGGAAGAATCAATATAGTGAAAATGAGTATACTACCCAAAGCAATTTACAAATTCAATGCAATCCCTATCAAGCTACCAGCCACATTTTCACAGAACTAGAACAAATCATTTCAAGATTTGTATGGAAATACAAAAAACCTCGAATAGCCAAAGCAATCTTGAGAAAGAAGAATGGAACTCGAGGAATCAACTTGCCTGACTTCAGGCTCTACTACAAAGCCACAGTCATCAAGACAGTATGGTACTGGCACAAAGACAGACATATAGATCAATGGAACAAAATAGAAAGCCCAGAGATAAATCCACACCTATGGACACCTTATCTTTGACAAAGGAGGCAAGAATATACAATGGAGTAAAGACAATTTCTTTAACAAGTGGTGCTGGGAAAACTGGTCAACCACTTGTAAAAGAATGAAACTAGATCACTTTCTAACACCGCACACAAAAATAAACTCAAAATGGATTAAATATCTAAATGTAAGATCAGAAACTATAAAACTCCTAGAGGAGAACATAGGCAAAACACTCAGACATAAATCACAGCAGGATCCTCTATGATCCACCTCCCAGAATTCTGGAAATACAAGCAAAAATAAACAAATGGGATCTAATTAAAATTAAAAGCTTCTGCACAACAAAGGAAAATATAAGCAAGGTGAAAAGACAGCCTTCGAATGGGAGAAAATCATAGCAAATGAAGCAACTGACAAACAACTAATCTCAAAAATATACAAGCAACTTATGCAGCTCAATTCCAGAAAAATAAACGACCCAATCAAAAATGGGCCAAAGAACTAAATAGACATTTCTCCAAAGAAGACATACGGATGGCTAACAAACACATGAAAAGATGCTCAACATCACTCATTATTAGAGAAATGCAAATCAAAACCACAATGAGGTACCACTTCACACCAGTCAGAATGGCTGCGATCCAAAAATCTGCAAGCAATAAATGCTGGAGAGGTGTGGAAAAGGAACCCTCCTACACTGTTGGTGGGAATGCAAACTAGTACAGCCACTATGGAGAACAGTGTGGAGATTCCTTAAAAATTGCAAATAGAACTACCTTATGACCCAGCAATCCCTCTGCTGGGCATACACCGAAACCAGAATTGAAAGAGACACGTGTACCCCAATGTTCATCGCAGCACTGTTTATAATAGCCAGAACATGGAAACAACCTAGATGTCCATCAGCAGATGAATGGATAAGAAAGCTGTGGTACATATACACAATGGAGTATTACTCAGCCGTTAAAAGAATTCATTTGAATCAGTTCTGATGAGATGGATGAAACTGGAGCTGATTATACAGAGTGAAGTAAGCCAGAGAAAAACACCAATACAGTATACTAACACATATATGGAATTTAGGAAGATGGCAATGACGACCCTGTATGCAAGACAGGGAAAGAGACACAGAAGTGTATAACGGACCTTTGGACTCAGAGGAGAGGAGAGGTGGGATGATTTGGGAGAATGACATTCTAACATGTATACTATCATGTAAGAATTGAATCGCCAGTCTATGTCTGACGCAGGATGCAGCATGCTTGGGGCTGGTGCATGGGGATGACCAGAGATGTTGTGGGAGGGAGGTGGGAGGGGGGTTCATGTTTGGGAAAGCATGTAAGAATTAAAGATTTTAAAATTTTAAAAATAAAAAACTAAAAAAAAAAAAACCTCTACATTCAGAAAACAAAGATCATGGCATCCAGTCCCATCACTTCATGGGAAATAGATGGGGAAACAGTGGAAACAGTGTCAGACTTTATTTTTGGGGACTCCAAAATCACTGCAGATGGTGACTGCAGCCATGAAATTAAAAGACGCTTACTCCTTGGAAGAAAAGTTATGACCAACCTAGATAGCATATTCAAAAGTAGAGACATTACTTTGCCGACTAAGGTCTGTCTACTCAAGGCTATGGTTTTCCCTGTGGTCATGTATGGATGTGAGAGTTGGACTGTGAAGAAGGCTGAGTGCCGAAGAATTGATGCTTTAGAACTGTGGTGTTGGAGAAGACTCTTGAGAGCCCCTTGGACTCCAAGGAGATCCAACCAGTCCATTATAAAGGAGATCAGCCCTGGGATTTCTTTGGAAGGAATGATGCTAAAGCTGAAACTCCAATACCTTGGCCACCTCATGTGAAGATTTGACTCATTGGAAAAGATTCTGATGCTGGGAGGGATTGGGGGCAGGAGTAGAAGGGGACGACCGAGGATGAGATGGCTGGATGGCATCACGGACTCGATAGACATGAGTCTGAGTGAACTCCAGGAGATGGTGATGGACAGGGAGGCCTGGCGTGCTGCGATTCATGGGGTCGCAAAGAGTCGGACATGACTGAGTGACTGAAGTGAACTGAACTGAACTGAACATAGTCCATCTAGTCAAGGCTATGGTTTTTCCAGTGGTCATGTTAGATGTGAGAGCTGGACTGTGAAGAAAGCTGAGCAGTGAAGAATTGATGCTTTTGAACTGTGATGTTGGAGAGGACTCTTGAGAGTCCCTTGGACTGCAAGAAAATCCTACCAGTCCACCCTAAAGGAGATCAACCCTCGGTATTCATTGAAAGGACTGATGTTGAGGCTGAAACTTCAATACTTTGCCCCCCTCATGTGAAAATTTGATTCATTGGAAAAGACTCTGATGGATTTATTGGGAGCAGGAGGAGAAGGGAATGACAGAGTATACGATGGCTGGATGGCATCACCGACTCGATGGACATGAGTTTGGGTGAACTCCGGGAGATCATAATGGGCCGGAAGGCCTGGCGTGCTGCAGTTCCATTGGGTTGCAAAGAGTCAGACACAACTGAGTGACTTAACTCAACTGAACTGAACTGGATTCAATATACCGTGGTAGTTCCTTAGAAGTGAGCACTTTTTTAGTGGAAAGTTCTACAAAGCTAGTGTTAAATCGTTTTGGGATTTCATCAGTTCAAGATGGCCCCAATATGAGGTTCCTATCTCTAAGGCATTATTAAAAGATAGATTAATTTTAATTAATTTTACATAATGTCTATGTTCAGACCTTGTTTTATGAAGAAAAATGTTCACAGAGTTCTGTAAAATATCACTTTATTAGTTCATTGAACAGCTATAACAAAATATCACAGACTGGGTAGCTCATAAACAGCAGAAATTTATTTCTCAAAGTTCTGGTACCTAGAAGTTGGAGATCAGGGTATCAGTATGGTCATGTTCTGATGAATATCTCCTTCCTTGCTTAAGCTGCTCTCTTGCTCAGTGTGTCCTCATGTGATGCTAGAGATTAGGGAGTTCTATGGGGTCTCTTTTTGATTAATTCTTGTCCATTTGTGAAGACTCCACTTGCAAGAGCTAAACACCAATATTTTCCAACTCTTAACACCATCATTTTGGGGGTTTAAGACTTTAACATATGAGTTGAACACATTCAGATCACAACAAAATTATTTTTACAAATTGTCTCCATTTAGAGAATATATATCAATTTTACATATCTTTAAAGTATCCCAAGTGTTCTTCATTCATATATCTACATACATCATATATGTATAACATTGCAAAAATATATAAAAATATATTTACTAATTAAAATTGTGTATTCAAAAGTCACCTCTAATTTTTTCCAAAAACAGGTAACACAAATTTTAATTACCCTCTGCTTCCCCAGTGAATAACAGTGTTAAAAGTAAAGCTACTTGTGATGACTGGCATACAAAAGATTTCAAATATATTCAAGTGGCATGAGCTGTTTGAGAATATATTGCAAACAGATTGTAGCTGCATTGAACTAGCAATCTTATAAAACTTTGAAATAGTTTTTAAAATGCAAATATCATTTATTTAATTTGTCTAACTTTGTAATCAATAGTCATCTTCTGCCAGAATTGCAATTCCAAGGAAAACCGCTCTTTAATAATCTGTTTCCACAGTCAAGGAAAATTAAAGTCAACACATTTTGACCAAGGTCACAACATCACAATAGTTCTCTGTATTATCAAACTATTTTTAAGTTATTAATAATGTTTATATATAGATATGTATAGTTCAGTTTGCTATACATATATAAATTTTTGAAATAAAAATCTATAGCTTAGTACACCTAAATTATTTTAGAGAGCCATAAAATTCTGAAAGAGGCAATGATTGATTATTTAATCACTCTGCTAGTCCACAGGCATCATTTGATTACCGTGCAATACCTTGTTACAGTGTTGCTGATCTGTGACTATCATTACTAATAGCATTTCCCCAGAATAAAGCAGATCCGCTGTCTCATTGACAGCGTTCTATAGATAGAAAAATCTTGTCAAATATACTTCTCTAAAATTAAAAAGAGAATGAGAGACTCTGCACAGAGCAGGTGGTATCTACTCAAGGAGAGAATTTTATTTTTATGCTTCTAAAATGTATTTTTTCCTTCCGTAAATGTGCTACTGGAGTTGCAGGAGAAGATGAAGTAAATCTAAAATGGAATAAAACATATTTTATGTCAAATCAGACGTACCAGGCCCCACATATCATGGCTTCAATTTATAATAATTTTTACCCAGTTTGCAAGACTGTCTATTTGCATGTGGCTTTAAGTGAGTGCTTTGATTTCTATAAATCCTCATGTTTCTAGCAGTCACAAAGATATGGCTTTCCCTAACATCTTTAAGTACCTGGATTAGCTGGGATAGAATAGGCTTTTGCTTGGATAGCAAACAACCCCAAATCTCAGTGGTTTAACACAAGCAAAGTTTTTTTCTCACTAACCAAAGCACAAAAACAGCTTTATTCAGGCAACAGGAATGCAGATTGCTTTCATCTGTGGCTCCATCAGCTCAGAAAGTGGATTTCTCCAAGACACCTGCTGTCAAGGAAGAGAAAGTCTGAATAATCACAGTCAGTGTCCATTGCTTCTGACCAAGAGTGACATATGTCCTGTATGCTAATGACTCATTTGTCAAAAATAGTCACAGGATGTGCTTAACAAACTAGGAAGTGTGATTTTCCATGTGCCCAAGCACAAGCAATATGACATGGGATCAGATGAACATATTTTTTTGTCTGTCACATTACTCAATGTATGTTGTAAATCAGTCATAAAAAAGAATGAAACAGTTCCATCTGCAGCAACGTGGATGGACCTAGAGATTATCATACTTACATGAAGGAAGTCAGAAAGAGAAAGATAAATATATATTATTCATATATGGAATCTAATTTTTTTAAAAAAGATACAAATGAAATAATTTACAAAACAGAAGTAGACTTATAGATATTGAAAACAAACATGGTTAACAAGAGGGGAATATGGTGAGGCAGGGCTAATTCAGAAGCTTGGAATGCACGAACACTACTATATATCAGATAGATAACCAACAAGGACCTACTGCATAGCACAGGGAAATTTACTGAATATTCTGTGATAAGTTAAATGAGAATAGAATCTAAAAAAAGAGTGCACATATGCATATATATACATATATATACATATATATACATATATATACATATATATACATATATATACATATAACTGAATCACTTTGCTGTACACCTGAAACTAACACAACATTGTAAATCAACTGTACTCCAATAAAATTAAAATATTTTTAAAGATATGTAAGACAAGATTCAGAATTCCTGGGTTTAGTGAGTAGCTTGACACTATTTAAATTTCCTCACAGGCCAAATGAAGATATTGGACTGAATGATCTTTGGTTTTTCTTCAGTTAAATGCTCATCATTCCCTACTGTTAGGAAAGAAGCTCTCTCATTTTCTGTTGTACTATAATCATTAGTCTTTAGAGAGATTGACAAGTGTCGTATATTATAATAGCAGGATCAGCAGTATTTGAGGAATGATTATACCACCTGGGGCTGGAAAGAAAATGGCAATGGTAAGAAAATTGCTCAATTGAGTATTTTTCCCTATGAGTTGTATTAATGTATGAAATAGAGCATAGACTCATCACCATAGGATTAGGGAAAATCATCATTGAGCACTTATACTTTTAGAGGAGTAGCCATGCAAGCTGATGAATTTTGACTGAAATAACCATCACTTTTGAGCATTTGGAGAGTACTTTCCTGTCTCTATACTGATTGCTTCCTGGCCCAGGTGTAGTCCACGTACAGAGGTAGGGTGCAGACAATCTGAGGCAGTAGGAGGGATGTGGAGTTTGATATAAAGCAAGTCTTGGATGATAGTGTTGCATTCACCAGTTTGATAGCCTAGTGTTTCCTATATGATATTGAGATTGGCATTTTTGAAAATGATAAACTCACTGAACTTACAAACAGGGAGTAAACTTTACAACATAGGCAATTTATTAGTAAGTTTCTGCTCAACGAAGGAAATCATAACTTGGCTCACATTCTAGTCAGTAATTTATTTTACAGCCAGAAAAGGTCAGAATTCCTCCCATTGTCATTGACCAGCAGAATGCAGAAAAGGACACACAAAAAACAAGGTTACTCAGCTGTGCTACAGTAGCAGGAAAGCCAGATACTACTACTTGAAATATAAATCAAGCCTCGAATATGTAGCAGAGCCTCCTGAGGCAGACAAATCTATATATCAGTTAACTGATATGATTTTTGGTTCAGATAAATGACTAGGTTAAGTGAGAGGAAGAGGCCCTATAAAAGAAAAATATCAGTATCATTACTAAAAAACTGTGGAATAGTTTTCACTAGTTATTTGTAAAAAGGCACTGAATGTTGATACAAAGCTTCATGGAATAGTGGGAGGTACTGAGGTCATGGCACGAGTGGTAAAGAACCCATCTGCCAGTGTAGGAGACATAAGAATGGAATGTTCTGTCCTTGGGTTGGGAAGATCCTCTGGTGGAGCATATGGCAACTCCAGTATTCTTGTCTGGAGAATCTCATGGACAGAGGAGCCTGAGGGGCTAATGCCCATGGGGTCACACAGAGTCAGACACGACTGAAGCAACTTAGCTTCAGTCACACTCAGACACACACTCAGACATAGATAAAATATTATGATATATATAATTTTTATATATAGTATAGATTCAGTCTTCAGTCTTCCTTAGCAAAAGACTGAACTTATTCATGTTCAGTTCAGTTCAGTCGCTCAGTCGTGTCTGACTTTTTGTGACCCCATGGACTACAGCACACCAGACTTCCGTGTCCATCACCAACTCCTAGAGCTTCCTCAAACTTCTGTCCATTGAGTTGGTGATGCCATCCAACCATCTCATCCTCCCACCTTCAATCTTTCCCAGCATCACAGTCTTTTCAAATGAGTCAGTTCTTCACATCAGCTGGCCAGAGTACTGGAGTTTCAGCTTTAGCATCAGTCCTTCCAACGAATATTCAGGACTGATTTCCTTTAGGATGAACTGGTTGGATCTCCTTACTGTCCAAGGGACTCTCCAACACCACAGTTCAAAAGCATCAATTCTTCAGCACTCAGCTTTTTTTATAGTCCAACTCTCACATCCATACATGACCACTGGAAAAACCAAAGCTTTGACTAGACAGACCTTTGTTGGCAAAGTAACATCTCTGCTTTTTAATATACTGTCTAGGTTGGTCATAATTTTTCTTCCAAGGAGCAAGTGTCTTTTAATTTCATGGCTGCAGTCACCATCTGCAGTGATTTTTAAGCCCAAAAAATAAAGTCTGTCACTGTTTTCATTGTTTCCCCATCTATTTGAAATGAAGTGATGAGACCAGATGCCATGATCTTAGTATTCTGAATATTGTTTTAAGCCAATTTTTTTTCACTCTCTTTCACTTTCATGTTCATCAGATCCAAATTTGAAGAACTCAGTTGGTTATTGTCATGAGCAGATGTCTCACCTTAAGATTGAATAAATAATCTTAGGCAACAAGGGTAAGAAAATGAGATGCACAGAAATTTTTACAGGGTATTATTTTAGCCAGGCTACTTTCTCATAGGCTTAAGTTACTTTCTCCTGGATTTTCTTTAGTCTTTCACAGGTACTTACTGTTTTTCCTTTGGAATTAATCTTATTACTTAACTCTAAACTTTTTTGTAAACCTCAGGCTCAGGCTCAGTTCTTGAATCTGTTCTTTTTTTTTTTTTTTTTTTTTTTTTTGATACATACTCCCTGGTGGCTCAGATGTTAATGTGTCTGTCCGCAATGCCGGAGACCTGGATTCAATCCCTGGGTCGGGAAAATCCCCGGAGAAAGAAATGGCAACCCATTCCAGTATTCTTGCCTGGGAAATCCCATGGACAAAGGAAGCTGGTGGGCTACAGTCCACGAGGTTACAAAGAGTCAGACAGGACTGAGTGACTTCACCTTCACCCTACAATCTATCTTGTTTCATGGTTTTAAAAACAATGTATATGATAACTCTCAAGTTTGTATCTCCTTCCTAAACCTCTTCTCTCAGGTTTGGACTCAAATATATAATGGCTCACCAGGCAACTACTTCAATAACTAAAATGACCTCAAATTTAATGTGTTCAAAATTGCAGTACAGATTTCCACTCCATCCCATATTGTTCTTCTTCCTGTCTTCTACTCTTGGGCAAACAGCAATCCAATCCTTCCAGCTTATAATGCAAAGCAAAACTTGGAGTCACACTAGAGATGTCTCTTCTGACAGCCCACATCCAGTTCAATTTCACCTTTCAAAATAGATTCAGATTCTGACTCCCTCTCAGGACTGCTAATTGCGACCACTCAAGTCTAAGCCATTCTTATTCTTATTCTAATTTAAATGACTACAATTGCCTTTTAATGTGGGCACCCAATACCATGCCTGATATATAGTTAGTACTTTTCTCCTACCTATTATTCACGGCTTCTTTTTCACTTTCCTAGTTTCTCCATTGATTTGATCTTTGAGCTTTTAATTATTTGGATTCATATTAATATTCATAGATCTTTTTAATTCATAGATCCTTCTAATCCTTTTAATTATCACCAAGGCATTATGGTAGTTTTAAACACCACTGAGTTTATGCAACACACAAGCAAAAAATGTGTGTCACTGAAGCTAAAATTATATATTGAGCATCTGTCTCACTATAGATTATATCATATTTGTTTCTGAACAAAAGATAACGTTAGAAAACATCCAACTGTGTTTTTCATAGATTATAAAAAAACCTGCTTCTATATCTTTGACAAATTGTGTTCTTCATACATTAATAGTACCTTCTGTAAAGTGAAAATAATTTTTAAAATCTACCTGGAAATAAATCAGTGAAATAAACAGTAAAAAAAAAAAAAAAAGTTCCCTTTCATTTTACCTAGAAAACTTGGTAAATTGACATTTCTGATGTGTCCAAATATAAATTATAAATTCCCCATTGTCAGGAAAAAAAATGGCCTTTTTCCAAAACTATTAAGAATTTTGATGTTTATCTAAGAGAGAAATTATGTCACCACGTTTTATCTTTATATAAAAACGAATGTTTTAAGACTGTTTAGTGTGAGACCTTTATGACTCAATGGAGTCAATATTGGAGTTAAGAAGTAAATTTTCAGTTAAATTTAGTGGGTAGATGATCTTTTCAGTGGCAGCATTGAGGAAGCTAAATTTTCACTTGTAAAAATTCATGTTCACAAATTAACACGTAAAAAGTATATAGGAAACAACAAATCTACACATGAAGGTACAGGGCCTAGAACAATTGACAAAGAATAGAATAATGGCCGTTCACCATTTATTGAACGGCAGCCTGATAACTGGCTTTAATGCTTGACAAGTTATTATCAAGGTGTCATCCAGTTATTATAACAAAATTTGGACACATGTCCATTTAAGAGCCATGTTAACTCTTAAAATAATGGTCATAATTTAATGTATGAACATGAATTTTATAAAAAAATTTTTTATCACACACTATTTTATGTAATCCTCAAGTAGTTAACCATGTTCAATACAAGAAAATTGAAATCTACAGGAAGTAAATTAACATTCCAATTTTAACCAGGTAAGTGAAAGATCAATCTCTAAAGATCATGCTTGGATAAAAATTTTAAAAAGTTTTTAAAACAGGAGATATCTCAATGGTTTAAAAAAAAAATCAGCAAGACAGCAGAATAGGAGTTCTATGTAGTTTCCTACATTTTTGCCCACAAGGAACACCAAGTTTGGCAATTGCCTGAGTAAGAACTCCCTTGTTGAAGCCTAAAGATCCAGTGAAGAAGCTCTAGCACAACATCAGAATAAAAATATTTATGACTGTACATGCTGAAAAGGGTAAGAGGAATGGTTTCACTTGCATTACTCTGTTCCCACCATAGTGCCTCCTTTCTGCCTCCAGAAGATTGCCTACCCACTTAAGCTAATTAAGGGTTTTATTCTTAACTCCAATATTAACATTGTTGAGTTCTAAAAGTTCACATTATACCTCTTGAAATGCAAATTTTATATAAAAGATGGCAATTATAGACTTAAAATAACTTGTGCAAAGACAAAGTTTCTCAGCCCACCATCTCACTCATCTGGCAAGATGAGAGCATGTAATTGAGGACCTGGCTTCCTCAGCTGTGCAGGATGCTTCCAAAGATGCCCACTTTTCTTCTGCTCCATCCAAAACACTGAGATGAGCTGCACAATGGGGTTGAGAAAGAGCTGGGATAACAGCAGCACAGGGCTTCCCTGGTGGCTCAGTGGTAAAGAATCTGCTGCTAATGCAAAACACAGGTCCAGGAAAATCCCCTGAAGAAGGAAATGGCAACTCACTCCAGTATTCTTGCCTAGAAGACCCCATGGAGCATGGCATGCTACAGTCTATGGGCTCACAAAGAGCTGGACATGACCTAGTGACTGAACAACAAGAACAATAGCAGCAGCAGCAAGAGCTCTCAGAGAGTATGGAAGGGGCATGTATCTTGCTAAGTGCTTCATGGAGGCAACCAAGAAGTCTGCCCACAAGTCTCTGGGGATTTCTCACCTTCAGATTCCCCAACAATAGCTCATGTGCCTGATGCACAATGAGGCAAACCAACTGAAACATTGGAGTTTGGAGCAGATAGAGGTTTATTGCAGGGCCAGGCAAGGAGAACAGGTGGCTCAAAATCATGAGCTCCCCAAAGGGTTTCAGCAAAACACTTTTAAAAGCCTGTTGTTGGGAGGGGGTATCCCCAGAATGTGTGATCAGCTTGTGCACAGTTCTCTGACTGGTTGATGATGAGGTAACAAGGAGGTGTCACAGGGGCTAACATTATCAATCTTCAGGTGCCAGTAGTCCATGGGTCATCAAGTAGTTAATTTGGATGTAATATTACCATCTACAAAACAACTCAGGAAACATGCATCAGGTAATATTATCTAGGTCCCTCAGAGAGGAACTAAAGTGGAGGATATGGGCGAAGGCCTTTCCCAAGGGCCCATCAGGTCCTGCTCAGTTTCAAGTACCCTCAATGTGCCATATCATTCACCCACACATTTTGTGGCCAACTCCCAGGTTATGGCCATGTAAACTGTGAATATAAAGCATCTCAGAGAGGTGGTTATTGTGCTCATGAAGCCACTCTGCAGGATTGGGGGGATGGCACACAAACTTGAGGATTTAGGTAGCACACTCCCAAGGAAGCAAATGGGAGGCTATCAGTATCGGGCTTGGCTTTGCAGGATTTAAGGAAGCTGTGCAAGTTTAAAAATACACCATGAAAAGGGGACAAAAAAAGTGGGGCAAGCACTCCCACAGAAAAGATCAAGAAAGTCTCAGAATTCCTAGCAAGGCTAACCATTTTTTTTTCTTTCTCTTCAAACGCCTGTCAGTAAAGACTAGAAGAGATGACTATTTGTTCAAATGCAAAGTCAGCAATACAAGACTTCCAAAAATATAATAAACCAAAGAAAGATGACACCACCAAAGGAACACAATATTTGTCCAGCAATCAACAACAACAACAACAAAAGATATCTGTGATTTGTTTGCTTGCAAAACCAATACAATACTGTAAAGTAATTAACATCCAATTAAAATAAATAAATTTATATTAAAATATAATTTATATTAAATGTTTAATTTATATTTAAAAAATAGTTGTTTAAAAGAAGGTCAGTGGACTAGAAAGAAAACCCAGAAAGACCATTTTACAAAATCAGGTAAACAAACCAAGAAAAAAACAAAAAGTTTAACGGAGAGAAAGAAATCATGTAAATAACCAAACAGAAAATCTGAAGTCAAAGAATACAATGAATGAATTGGAAAATGCAATAGAATCAACAGCAGAGTTGTCAAACAGAACAACCTAGGGTCTTAAAAGCAGGTAATTTGATAACCTACTAAATGGAGAACAGTAACAACAACAAAAAGATTTTAAAAGGCCTAAAACTTATGTAAAATATATGATACCATTAAGCAAAATAATTTATACATTATTAAAGGCCCAAAAGGAGAGGAGAAAGGGGCAGCATCTTATTTAGAGAAGTAATGTCTAAGAACTTCCCAAATCTGAGAAAGGGTTGGGACTTCCAAGTTCATGAAGCTTACAGGTCCCAAAATAGATTTAGCCCAAGGAAATTTTTCTAAGACATAATCTAATAAAACTCTCAAATCAAAGACAGAGAGATAATTTTAAAAACAGCAAGAGTGAAACATTCCTCATGTGAAAAGAAATCCCCAGAAGACTGTTAGCAGATTTCTCAGCAGAAAAGTTGCAGGCCAGGAGAGAATGGAGTTATATACTAAAATAGTAGGGAGAAATACCAAATAAGAATTGTTTACTTGACAAAATGGTACTTCAGAATTTTGAGAGCTATAGAAGCTTTCCCAGAGAAACAAAAGCTGAGGAATTTCATCACCACTAGACCTGACTTACAAGAAATATGGAAAGGAATTCTTAAACTGAAAAGAAATGACAATAAGTAATAACATGAAAACACATGAAATATTAAAACATACTGGTAAAGTTAATCACATAGTCCAATTCAGAATATTTTAACAGTGTAATATGGTGGTGTAATAATTATAGTATAAATGTTAAAGGACCAAAGTATCAAAATAACTACAACTACAAGTTTTTGATGAATACACAATATAAAAAAGTTATGACTTCAGAAATATAAAATGTCTGTGGAGGAGAAGGAAAAGGATAGAATTTTATATTTTATCAAATTAAGTTGCTATCAACTTAAAATAGACTGCTAAAATTTTAAGATGTTTTATGTAAGCCTCATGGTAACCACAAAAGAAAAGCCTACAATAGATATACAATGGTAAGGAAAAGAGAATCAAATTGGTAATTCTAAAGAAAGAACAAGACAGGAAGAAAGGAGCAAAGGACTACAAAACAGCCAGAAAGCAATTAATAAGATAGCATTAATAAGCCCTTTTCAATCAATAATCACATTCAATGTAAGTAGATTAAAATTTCCAAACAAAAACCTAGAGTGGATGAAAGAATTTAAAAAAAAAAAATGCCCAATTATATGTTGCCTACAAGAGACTCAGTGCAGTTAAAGGACACTGAAAATAAAGGGATAGAAAAATTCACGTGCCAAAGATGAAAATTAACCTTTATCTTACACCATTCACAAAAATCAACTCAAAATTTATCAAAGACCTGAACATAAGGATGGAAACCATAAAACTCCTAGAAGAAAACATAGGGTGTAAGTTTCTTGAATTTGGGGTTGGCAATGATTTTTTGGATTAGACATCATCAAAAGGAAAAATAAATAATTGGGGCTACATTAAACTAAAAAGCTTATGCATAGCAAATGAAACCACCAACAAAATAGAATTAAAGAAAAATATATATATACCCCTGAAAACAAAATTGGTATTTTGAAGAGATATCTACACTCCCATGTAACATTACTCAGAATAGAGATGTGTAAACACCTTAAAGATCTACTGATAGCTGAATGAATGAAGAAGATATGGTACACACAGAAACACACTAGGATAGTATTCAGTCATGAGAAAAAAGGAACTCCTGCCATTTGCAACAATATGGTTGAATCTGGAGGACATTGTGCTAGGTAAAATAAATCAGACGGAGAAATCAAATACTGTATAACATCACTCACACATGAAATCTAAATTTAAAACAGCAAACTTATAAAAACAGAGTAAAATTATGGATATCAGGGGCTAGGGTGGAGTAATAAGCAAATGCCTTTAGTTAAAAAATGAATAAGTGCTGGGAGTCTAACATACAGCATGGTGGTTGTAGTTAATGATACTGTATTGTACGCGTGAAATTCGCTAAGAGGGAGGATCTGAAGTGTCCTTACCACAGAGAAAAAGAAAAAAGACCTCTAAAGTTGGCTTAAAACTCACATTCAGAAAACTAAGATCATAGCATTTGGTCCCATCATTTTTTGCCAAATAGATGGGGAAACAGTGGAAACAGTGACAAACTTTATTTTGGGGGGCTCCAAAATCACTGCAGATGGGGACTGTAGCCATGAAATTAAAAGACACTTGTTCCTTGGAAGAAAAGTTGTGACCAACCTAGATTACTTTGCCAACAAAGGTCCATCTAGTCAAATCTATAGCTTTTCCAGTAGTCATGTATGGATGTGAGAGTTGGACTATAAAGAAAGCTGAGTGCTGAAGAATTGATGTTTTTAAACAGTGGTGTTGGAGAAGACTCTTGAGAGTCCCTCGGACAGCAAGAAGATCAAACTAGTCCATCCTAAAGGAAATCAGTCCTGAATATTCACTGGAAGGACTGATGTTGAAGCTGAAACTCCCAATATTTTGGCCACCTGATGCGAAGAGCTGACTCATTTGAAAAGACCCTGATGCTGGGAAAGACTGAAGGCAGGAGAAAAAGACAGCAGAAGATGAGATGGTTGCTTTGTATCCCCGACTTAATGGACATGAGTTTGAGTAAACTCTGGTGATAGATATGGAGGCCTGGGGTGCTGCAGTCCATGGAGTTACAAAGAGTCGGACGATACTAAATGACTGAACTGAACTGATGTGAGGTGATGGATGTGTTAATTAATCAGATTGTGGTACTCCTTTCACAGAGTATATTTATAACCAATCATCATGCTGTACACTTTGTGTTGGTGGTTTAGGCACTAAGTCATGTCTGACTCTTGTGATCCCATGAACAGTAGCCTGCCAGACTCCTCTGTCCATGGTATTCTCCAGGCAAGAATACTGGAAGGAAATGGGTTGCCATTTCCTTCTCCAGTATACTTTAAACATTGACAATTATATTTGTCAATCATACTTCAAGAAGGCTGGAGAAATATTAAAGGAGGAGGTATCTGAAATAATAATTCTGAAATTTTGAGTGAAGAGGTGAAGTCTGATACACCAAATTAGGAGATAGTGTAAACTTGTCTCTTAAAAGGTAGAATAAGAAAATATTAAAAGCAATCTTTCTTTTAGATATAAATGGCCCATGCCTCAGACAGTGAGAAAGAGAGTATTTTGGGGACAGGAATATCAGACTCATAAATAATATAAAATCATTCATTACATCTATTAGCAATATGCACTAAAGATGCTAATTAGTAGTTTATCAGTCAATGTCTAATTAGGGAAAATAATTCAAAGGATTTCAAACAGAATGGATATTGAGTTCAACGATTTGTTACATAGATGTTATTAAGGATGAAAGATCAAACAAAAAGCTGAGGTATGTCAGATCCCCCAAGACCAAACTCAGGACTCATGATTCACCAGAACGATTCACAGAATTCAGGAAAGCTGTTATTCTCGTGGTTATGTTTTATTAGAGTAGAATATAGGTTAAAATTTGCAAAGGGAAAAGATGAACTGAAGCCCATGAGAAGCCAGACCCATGTTCCTGTGTCCTCTCCTAGTGAAATTATATAAATACACTTCATTCTCCTCATCATGAAGCATGAGAACACGGGCAAAGCGTTGTTACTGAGGAAGCTCATCAAGTCCTGTGAAACCAAGCAGGACACTGTGGGGATCCTGGGCACAGAGCCCTTCTGTCCCCCATTTCTGTTTGTAGGGAATAAACTCCAGCCTCTATGAGCTTCTTTGAATCCCAAAGGGCAGGTTTGAACAGTCACTAATCAGGAAAGGAAGAGGATGCCCAGACAAGGGAAGAGCAGCCAAGAGACAAGGGTGCAGCCTTGGGGCAGGGTCCCGGTTCCTCCTCAAGTGATACACATAACAATAGCTTTGAGCTCGTCTGTAAAAGTAACCCCCCCCCCCAACAAATGCAAGGTATTAGCTACTTGATGAAGGTAAGAATCCATCTGGCATTAAGAATATGCCAGAGAAGGTCAGTTGATAGCTACGAGAATCAGAAAAGTTCATCAGAATACCACCTGAGGCCAGCTTAAAGGAGTGCAGGCCCTGCACACACCCTGAGCCTTATAGCAATACTGCCCTTGAACCACTGCTACAAAACTCCTTACCAAATCTCCTGGGCTGGGACACAGTTTTCAGGGCTTCAGCCTGTTGTGATCCTCTTTGCCTGGCAAAGCAGTAAAATTATTCTTTTCTACTTCATCCTAAACGCTGTCTCTGAGATTCAATTCAGCACTGGTACACAGAGGCCAACTTTTCAGCAGCACTTGGTGTAAAAGGATTTTTAGGGAGTCAGGCAGGCAAGCACCCACAGTAAACTCAGCATTTGTTAGCAGAGACTGTTTAATCAAACTGCTACCTCAACTGCCATAGTCTCAGACATACAGAAACAATGGTTTACCCTAAATCACAATGTTAGTATAACCTATCTGATCAAAGTTATTTCATGCTCCAAGACCTCAGGCATGTAAAAATAATCATATCAGCCATAATATTCTAAGAACTCAGAACTCGTTTTTGTGAATATTCAGGCTTTCCTGTGAATATGTAGGCCTGTTGAGTGAATCCTTTTCTGCATATGAGATAGTACAGATAAAGTGATTACAGAAGGTGGCAACTTCTACCTACAGGACTGGAGACTCACTTCCTCCACATAGCTGGTGCTTAGATGGATTGGTGAGGTAGAGGTAGGGGAATGTGAACCTGGAGCTTGGAACCACTGAAGGAGATGGAATTGCTTGGTCCTAGCCTCTTTGAGGGTCTGCAGCACAGCTGGTGCTGTAATTGCCCAAAGAAAGTGGAGCTGTAGTATCCATGCTGTGGAACAATTCTATTGAAAACTGAAAATAAGAAGTCTCAGGACATCCCTGGTGGTCCAGTTGTAAAGAATCCACCTTGCAACATGGGTTCAGTCCCTAGTCAGTGAACTAAGACTCCACATGTCACAGAGCAACTATGCCCATGTGCTGCAACTATGGAGCCCGCATGCTCCAGAGCCTGCACCACAGCTAAAGAATCCATGAGCCATAACGAAAAATCCCACATGGGGCAATGAAGATCCTGTGTGCCCCAAGACATGATGCAGCCAAAAATAAACCAGTAAATAAATATTGTTTTTTAAAACCTTTTCTACAAACCTTAAATATTGCTTTTTTTAAAAAAGGCAGTCACCTGTGGCAGATTCATGTTGATGTATGACAATACCAATACAATATTGTAAAGTAATTAACCTCCAATTAAAATAAATAAATTTATGGAAAAAAAGAAAACTAAATAAAAGAAAAAAAAAAAAAAGACAGTCTCTTTTCTCCTCTACCCACCATCTCATTTCCCTCTAATGGATGCTTTAGTTATTTTTTCTCTCTATTGCCTTCCTAGCAAGAGAGTCTGAAATTTAGTATGATGTTTTCTACTCCAGCAGAAAGCCAGCAGAAAGATGATAGTAAATATCCATCACACTAATCTATAGAAAACTACTACTTAGCAATACAATCCTCTCAACTTAAACATTTACTTACTTCAACACCAGGAGTCTTTCCACTGTATCATGACAACAGAGTTGGCACCAAGAGTAATTAGACAGTGTGGTTTAGATCACCAAAGGAGTGTATCCTTCCATTTTTATAGGAAAGGATCTTTAAAATTAGATGTTCTAATAAAATTAAAAATTGAGAGAAAATACTAGAGATCTTGGATTCTTATCAACTTTTTCTATGACCTTAGTTGACTCACAATTATCCCTGTTTTCAGTATCCTTACCAATAAAGGAAAAGATAGGAAATATGAGTTCATTTTCAAATTAATATCTGAAATAACCTAAGGAGGACTAGGAAACTCAGTTTGGTAAATTGGCAATGCTTTGAATTCACATTTTTTTTAACTGTTCTGTATGGGTTGACCAGCTTCTTTTGCCTTAATTAGAGCATGCTATGGAAAATTCAATTAGTCTTTGCTCTGCAGGTGGTGACTGGGGAGCAGAGAGATCAGGAGAGTACCACCTGCTCAGTATCACTCATGGATGCTTTCTTTTGCTAAAGATGAATGTCTTTACGTGAAAAGACCATCTGTTGTCATAACATACCCATGATCTGTCTATTTGGAGGCAATATATAATTGCTTTTGCTGCATATTAAAGACACATTTTTCCAAGCTTCCACCTGTAAAATATCTTCATGACATACTTACCTCTGTGTCAGTCCTTTGTTTGTGGAAACTAACTTCAATTCTTGAGTTTAGGTGATAGATAACATCATCCAGAGAGACATAGAACTTGTTAAGTTTTCCGTGGTTTTGACACATTTACCACAATGTGAAGTACAACCTGAGTCTGGGCCTGGAGGATCAAGTTCCCTCAGCACTTGTGTTACCACAACGTTGTATAGTTTTATCTAATACAAATCCCCAGTTTCCTCTCACTAAGCAATGGTGCCGGGGTCCAGCCCCGGTGGATCCAGGGTAATTCGAAGGGGAGACGGAATTGGTGTCCTAGGAAAAAACTTATTTAATTTCAGATATAGAGAGAGATTAGAAACGGATAGTGTAGTAGGAAATATTAGTGGAGAAAAGAGGCTGAATAACTTGGTTTAAGTGGGATACCAATAAAGCTTTGAGACAAGAAGCTTGCACCACCTACGTAGGCCACCGGCGCCCACTTGAATATCGGAGGGTGCCCTGCCTTGGGCTCCCTCTCACATGGAACTTAAATACCCGGGCAAAATTAGCAGGCTTGGCGAGCACCCATGCTCCAGATGGGAATTCAGCCAGAAAAACGGGGAACAGGAAAGAACGACACGGGGGAATCAGTCTTTCCAGAAACTGATCTGTTTTCTTCATTTTCAGGTTTGCTTATATACCTTTTGTTACACATAGAGACAAATGGAAATTTCAAAGTCACATGGGGGTCAGCAGTCCTGACCTTTATCAAAATCAGGTGCTTCACATGAATGTATAATAAAAAAAAGGTCTTAGGGGTTTTACACCATCTTCTGGCCATAAGGCCTGCTGACATTTTACGACCCTTTCTTTCTGATAATGGTCAGTTAACCAGAAAACTTATTTTTTCCAAGGGTATTTTTTCTTAAACCAGGCACCACCCTCTGAAGGTACCAGATAAAGTTGCATTCCTATAGGGTGAGGGTGTAGTGGGTTACAACTAAGAAAGGAATTTATCTAACCTAAGGTTAACATGATTAATCTTAAAGGTTAATACTTATTTCTCCTATATGCTAGTTATATTCATTATAAGGGCAGGGAATATGGAGATTTAGCAGCAAACATCAGCCCAACAAATGAAAATCCTTCACCAATGTTCCCCTTAAGATCTATTTAGTCTTAAGATAGTGATAAAGTTACATTTTTTACATAGCAAGGACACAGTGATTTATCACAAAGTACAGCGATCTATAACAAAAGAGAAAATTCATTAACTCAAAAAGTCTAGTATTGATAACATCAAAAACTACTATATTTCCTTTTCTATATTCCAAATACATTAATATATTCCCAGGTGCCTAAGGATACGGAGGCCTGGCAGCAATCATTGACTCAACAATGAGAAAAGCACTATGCTAATTAAGATTTTCAAAATACTCCAAATTCTCTGTGCTGTTTACTGTTGAGAGGTAGTAAACAATCATGTGCATAGTGGCAGGAGTGTGGATAATCCTGTTACACAAGCTAGTCTGCCAGCAGAGAGGTTTGACCTGAGACACACTTGTTAAGCCCAGGAATTTTTATTGACTGGAGCTGCAAGTTTACTCCTTCTTCGAGAGAACCGGTGGGGAACAGCCCCCCATAAAGTCAGAGGTGTAGGTGAGAGCATGAAACAGGTAGGTAAACTCTGGTTTTGGGGGTAGATGCTCGGGAACTGGGGGTTTTCTGAGGCTCGATCCCTCCTTTGCGTATGCCAAAGCCTCCTTCCTCATGACCTTTGCCATGGGTGGAGTTCCTCACACTGGCTCCTGGCAGAATGGACCATAACTCTTTACTCAAGTGGTTATTTTCTTCATTTTTAAATTCCTCATTGTGCATGTGCTTTAGAGGCTGGAATTCTTTGTTGTGTTAACTTATTCCTAGAAAAATAATTACTCCATGATTGACTTGAAAGATAAATGTATTGCATATTGCACAGGAATTTAATATGTTTCTTGTGTGGTATCAAATTCTCAACTCTCTCCTTCTCACTCCAGTAGTAACTTGAAACCTCTCTGTTCAACTTCACCTCATAATTAACAAGTAACACATGCAGTATTTATTTCTGAATCACTGATGACAAAGAGAAAAAAAAGGAAAAATACTGTTTATGTCTTCATATCAACCATATGTTTCAATTTTTTAAAGTGGTGGTAAAATGGTATTCTTCCAAAGGCCTGGTTTAAACTCTTGTCACTATAGCATTTTCAAGATTTATTTCATGTTTAAAATGATTTGCATAAATTATTTTGAAGAAGTTTCATGACACATCATTTTTTAAACTAAAGAGGGCATTTTGCTATTGCCAACTATAAGACATGTCGCTAAACCACATTGTCTTTACTTTTCAGATATGGAGTTTATATAGAAACATGTTAAACCATTGTTATATTCAGTAGTCAATTCTTGACTTCAACAAACACGAAGCAAATTGACATGTGATAGTTTTAATCTCTTATCTCTTAGTTACTGGATAATGATTGTGCTTGGCACATAAGGGACCTGGTAGGAATTCGCCTTCTCTCTTGGTATGTAGGTTAGTGTCTTCCTTCATGAAACAGGATAAAAGTTTAGAAGAGATGTTGTATGTTTTTAAGAGAAGAATGATTGGTTTCTGGTTTTGAAGCTAATTTAAGTCTTAATTCTCTGTTTTTAATAGCTCTTGGACCCTTGTCCACTGTTAGAATGCATCCCTTTATTATGTCAAAGTTGAACTTCTATGTAGGTTCTTGAAAACTATGCTTTGCATCACTAACCTGGCTGGAGTCTTTCTCTGTCATTCACACATTTCTTGTTTTCTAAAAAGCTCTGTGAATTTTTCTTTTTTTCTAAAAATCATTGACATAAAACTTCAATTTGATACTAGATAAACCTGACTTTTATAACAAACTATATATGAAAATTATACTCTCTTTGTTTTTTATCATTTTAACTATTTTAATCATTTAACTTCTATTTTCTTTTTAGTTAATTGCATCTTTTGGACATTTTTCTTCTTCCTTACATGTCCACCTAATTATTTCCAACTCTTCAAGCTCTATGAAAAAATAACAAATTTTGCCTTTCTGCAAGCTTTTCATCAAGTTTTGTTCCCTCTCCATCTCTTTTTCAGTCAGTATACTTATCTTTATTTTCCTAATGGCTAAGTAATTTTTTGTTACTATAGTTTCCCTTGCATCAAATCACATCAAAGTAATGTTTATATTAAAAAGACTTAAAAAGCACATCTTTAATTTTTATTTTTTATGTTTAAGCTATATTCAGAGTTTCAGACTTACAGTTAGTTTTTAAATTAAGAATGTTTTTAAGAATTAAGGTAAATCAAATGTGAAAGTGACAGGCAGATAGAAACAGACAGATATGTTCCCTTAGCATTTACAACTGTGTATTTCTAACAGAGAATCTAACTTTTTTTCTCAAAACTCATTGATGTCATTGAAGGGACACAGGTATTTTAATTTCATCAAAGAAAGTAATCCATAAATACATTATTTTGGTACAAATATAGGTGATGCCATCTGTGCTTTCTCCTCTCAAGAATTCATAACATAATTTATATGCAGTATTTGTATACAGTTTTACAAATGTGAACAGATATAATTATCACTCACTAGATGGCCCGCTCATGTTCTTGGAAATGAACTATTTCTGATTTTCTTTTTTTCTGCAATTACATTAAACCTCTCCAGCACTATGTGTGTGTTCAATGTGCTATCTTATAACATTTAAACATAAGTTTTTCATTCATAACATATGAATTTCATAGAGATCCTTTGGTTCCCTTTCTGATTCACCCACCTCTTGGTTGAAGATCTCTTATTATATTGTCTTATATCAAGCAGTTCTTACTTGTCAGATGGGGAAGAAAACTAATAATAATAAACTCTAGAATGAAACTGGAGAATAGCAAGATTAAATAATATAAGTTTTAGAAGTAACTTTAAAAATAATATAGTTGAATTCAACTTCTCATCTGATGGTTTAATGTCTACTATCACATACCCATAAAAGGTTTAGACAAGCTCCAAGCTTGAAGACATTTAGAGAAGTAAAACAACCAGGGACGAAGACATATGTTCTTTCACACTGACTCAAACTCTTCCACACTGCTACTTCTGCTTACTGTGCTGTTTCTAGCTCTTTGAGCCTAACAGAACAATGCCAATCCTTGCTTCATTTGGCAGACACCCTTATAAATGTTTGAGGAAAAAAAAAATGTACTGGCTTCTCTTTTTGTACACAAATCTTTTCAAAAAGCCTTTTTAAATTTAAATGACTACACATCATATTTTTAAATCCACTCATCACTCTAGTCCCAATCTTCTATAAGAAGCTCTGTGATCAGCAGAGCTGAGCTGAACTATTTCTTCCATTAACAGTATTTGCTTTTCTGTCACTGAAAGCCTGATGTCATACTGACTTTACTTATACTCAATTAGAGGCTGTTCTTAGTTGCTAAGTCATGTCCAACTCTTTGCGACCCTATGGAGTATAGACTGCTAGGCTCCTCTGTCCATGGGATTCTCCAGGCAAGAATACTGGAATGGGTTGCCTTGTCCTCCTCTAGGGGATCTTCCCGATCCAGGGTTTAACCCTGCATGTCTTTTATATCTCCTACATTGGCAGGAGGGTTCTTTACCAGTAGTGCCACCTGGGAAGCCCTAATTACATGGTAGTCTTATATTGTACTTAGCCCTCTAAGCACCATGTTTGGCTCAATGATATCCCCCTCTCTAAAGGTATCACATCCTAATCCTCCAAAACTTGTGAATGTGTTATTTTATATGACAAAGAGGCTCTGTGGTGGGATGAGCTAAGGAATTTGATATGTAGAGATTATCCTGGATTATCTGTTTGGGCTCAATGTAATCACAGTAGTCTTATTAGAGGAAGGCAGTGGGATCACAGTCAGAGAAGGAGATGTGACCTCAGAATCAGAAGTCAGAGTGATGTTGTTGCTAGAAGGGGACCAACAGCCAAGGGATATAGGCACTCCCTAGAAGCTGGAAGATGGAAGGTAAGGATGCTGTTTTTATCCTTGGCAAGGAAAAATTTGGACTTCTAACCTCTGAACTGTAACATAATAATTCTGTTTTTAAAGCTAGTAAGTTTCTGATAATTTGTTATAGCACTGATAGAAAACTAATATAGTTCCTACAGCATCTTCATCCATGATTCTAAGTCGTGTGGTACTTAGGCAATTTATTCTTAGGAGTCCCATAAAAAAATTATATTCACTCCTTTAAAATTACAGATTATTAGGTTGATATCATTTCTTCATTCTTGCAATGCATTTTAAATACTGATTTTTACTTCAATGACTTGCCTTATCATTTTTGTTTCTCCTAGAACTTGGTAAGCATCTCTATGTTACTGTAACACTGGGATGAATGTTCATTTTGCATCATCTACCACCTGCCTTGATTGGTCTCTGCCTCTGAAGAAGGACATGTCTATGAGCTACTGCTATACCCTCCTTCCTCTCTTTATAGCACAGAGCTGAGTTCTAGCTTCTTTCATTCTAACTATGTTGGTGAAATAAGAATAAAGAAGAGTGGACCATTTTCCATTAGGAATCTAAGAATCTAGAATCATATAAAAATACAGGCTTACCATCCAACTTACCAAAATTCCAACTACAAAGGAAATTGTCCTGCAAATAAAATAATACATCTGAAATGAAAGATAAATAGATATACAACTTGAGCTAATCAAGTGCTATCTGTCAGGCACAGTAAGATGCACTTTTTATGAGTTATCATTTTTAATTCCTACACCTCCCACTCTATTTTTATTTTTAAAAATGTTTATTATTTTTATATATGACATTACTAACCTATGGTTAAACAAAATCTGTCTAATAATCACAACAGTTCAGTTCAGTTGCTCAGTCGTGTCCAACTTTTTGCGACCCCATGAATCGCAGCACGCCAGGCCTCCCTGTCCATCACCAACTCCCAGAGTTCACTCAGACTCATGTCCATCGAGTCCGTGATGCCTTCCAGCCATCTCATCCTCTGTCGTCCCTTTCTTCACCTGCCCCCAATCCCTCCCAGCATCAGAGTCTTTTCCAATGAGTCAGCACTTCGCATGAGGTGGCCAAAGTACTGGAGCTTCAGGTTTAGAATCATTCCTTCCAAAGAAATCCCAGGGTTGATCTCTTTCAGAATGGACTGTTTGGATCTCTTTGCAGTCCAAGGGACCTGCAAGAGTCTTCTCCAACACCACAGTTCAAAAGCATCAATTCTTCGGTGCTCAGCCTTCTTCACAATCCAACTCGCACATCCATACATGACCACAGGAAAAACCATAGCCTTGACTAGACGGACCTTAGTCAGCAAAGTAATGTCTCTGCTTTTGAATATACTATCTAGGTTGGTCATAACTTTTCTTCCAAGGAGTAAGCATCTTTTAATTTCATGGCTGCAGTCACCATCTTCAGTGATTCTGGAGCTCCAAAAAATAAAGTCTGACACTGTTTCCCCATCTATTTCCCATGAAGTGATGGGACCAGATGCCATGATCTTCATTTTCTGAATGTTGAGCTTTAAGCCAACTTTTTCACTCTCCTCTTTCACTTTCCTCAAGAGGCTTTTTAGCTCCTCTTCACTTTCTGCCATAAGGGTGGTATCCTCTGCATATCTGAGGTTATTGATATTTCTCCCACAATCTTGATTCCAGCTTGTGTTTCTTCCAGTCCACTGTTTCTCATGATGTACTCTGCATATAAGTTCAATAAGCAGGGTGACAATATACAGCCTTGACATACTCCTTTTCCTATTTGGAACCAGTCTGTTGTTCCATGTCCAGTTCTAACTGTTGCTTCCTGACCTGCATACAGATTTCTCAAGAGGCAGATCAGGTGGTCTGGTATTCCCATCTCTCTCAGAATTTTCCACAGTTTATTGTGATCCACACAGTCAAAGGCTTTGGCATAGTCAATAAAGCAGAAATAGATGTTTTTCTGGAACTCTCTTGCTTTTTCCATGATCCAGCGGATGTTGGCAATTTAATCTCTGGTTCCTCTACCTTTTCTAAAACCAGCTTGAACATCAGGGAGTTCACCGTTCACATATTGCTGAAGCCTGGCTTGGAGAATTTTGAGCATTACTTTACTAGCATGTGAGATGAGTGCAATTGTGTGGTAGTTTGAGCATTCTTTGGCATTGCCTTTCTTTGGAATTGGAATGAAAACTGACCTTTTCCAGTCCTGTGGCCACTGCTGACTTTTCCAATTTTGCTGGCATATTGAGGGCAGCACTTTCACAGCATCATCTTTTAGGATTTGAAACAGCTCTACTGGAATTCCATCACCTCCACTAGCTTTGTTCATAGTGACGCTTTCTAAGGCCCACTTGACTTCACATTCAAGATGTCTGGCTCTAGATTAGTGATCACATCCTCATGATTATCTGGGTCGTGAAGATCTTTTTTGTACAGTTCTTCCATGTATTCTTGCCACCTCTTCTTAATATCTTCTGCTTCTGTTAGATCCATACCATTTCTTTCCTTTATCGAGCCCATCTTTGCATGAAATGTTCCCTTGGTATCTCTAATTTTCTTGAGGGGATCTCTAGTCTTTTCCATTCTGTTCTTTTCCTCTATTTCTTTGCATTGATCGCTGAAGAAGGCTTTCTTATCTCTTCTTGCTATTCTTTGGAACTCTGCATTCAGATGCTGATATCTTTCCTTTTCTCTTTTGCTTTTTGCCTCTCTTCTTTTCACAGCTATTTTTAAGGCCTCCTCAGACAGCCATTTTGCTTTTTTGCATTTCCTTTCCATGGGGATGGTCTTGATCCCTGTCTCCTCTACAATGTCATGAACCTCATTCCATAGTTACTTATCTATAAGTGTTGGAGGAAGAAATCAAGTCCTCTTGATATTTTGTCTTTTATTATTATACTATTATTAACATAATACTACAAATAGAAAGACTGTAAATATGTCACTATTGAGATTTCTCCACAAGCAAGAGAATTGATATATTTATTCCAAAAAAATCTGAGATTTTTAATTTGGAATCTGCAATAGAATAAAACATAGTTTTCAAAACACAGAAACATCAGCAGAGCAAAACAGAGAAATCACCATAGCTTACATTTATACAATCTTGTTAACAAATTGTTGGTCAATTGGTGAGCTCTCACTCATGTCTTTACTCCTTTTCTGACCTAAATATTTTAGGTGAAAAACATTTCTTTTAGTATCATTCTGGATTAACAGTTTTACACTGACATGGACATTGAAGAAACAAATACATTTCCTGAACAGAATTGTCATCAATATCAATTTTAAAAGGATGAGCCTTTAACTTTGAAATGTTCAGGTCACTGTAATTATCATCTTTAATTTTTGGAGATAGAATTTAAATTTTAAAAAATAGATGTAGTGTTACACAGGGTCAGATACTATTAGGTATATTCCAGGAACAATTAGTTGCTATGCAACAGACTTTAAACAGTAACTGAAAATAATTTTTTTTACAAAATAATGTTTTTTATATTCTGGCTAGATAAGCTATGCATGTATAAATAAGTATTCATTCTTACCCAAACTATGATCTTAATTGCCTTTCCCTTTAATGATACTTTAGGCACAATAAGGAAGAATGCTCTGACATTGAAACCTGTATCATTATAAGCTTTAAATGTATTTGTCTATACAAAGATAGAAGTTGGCAGTTAAGCTAACAGTATTTGATATTTGTTTTTCACCCATTCCTGAGAAGTTCAATACACTACCAAAAAAAAAAAAATTATCTTTCTTACAAAGTATAACATCTTTATTTTAACAAAATATAAACCACATAAACTTGTTAATATTATCACTAACTCAAAATATGCATTTGCTGATGAAGGAAGTAGAAATATATGGCTATTGTTCAGCATTATTGAAATAAGCAACAATTTACTTCAGAGGAATACAAGCAAATCCATTTAAGGGTCAAGATTTGCTGAAAAATGAGGTATTGATTCTCAGTATGAGGATGTGTGTAAGACACTTCGGCTTCAGTTCTGAAATCAGATGCCCTGTTTCTCTAATCTGAAGATGTGTTCTAGACATACTTTCGCAACCGTAGTAATCAATTTCATACCTAACTGTTGTGTCAGCATGATGGTAACTTCAGAAATGATTACAAAGGTAGTTCCCTCCTTTTATCTTATTGACAGTGATTTTTATTCCTGGGAAAAAATGAACAAATCATACACTGTTATGTAACGCTGTTTCTTCTATAAAGTCCCCTTATTTTGGAAATATGTAAGAATGGCCCTATTTGCTCTGCTGTACTTATATGTGCTATGTTCATGAATGATAGGATGGGATTAAAATACATGTAAAACTACATTGATTATATATATTTTCCCTTTAAAGTTTCTGTAATTTATTGGTTTGTGATTTTAGGGCATATTGCATGGTTTAAATCTCTATGTTTGAAGTCAGGTAACCTGGTTGGTGCTTCATTTCTGCCCCTACAAGCTGTATGATTTTGGTAAAACATTTATCTTCTTAAGTTTGTTTGATCATCTGTAGGGTGAGCACATTAGTGTCTATCATGTTTGATTTCTACAGTGATTAGTCTGAAGCCGATAAAGTGATATAAATTTGCTTTATATAAAAATTGCATTTGATGAATCAAATAATGATGGAAGTCAGATATAGTTTGAATTTTAGGGTTGTCGGTTTTCAGTCGCCAAGTCATGTCCGATTCTTTATGACCCTATGGACTACAGAATCAGTGGTGTCCTCCAACCATATCATCCTCTGTCACCCCTCTCTTCTCTTTCTGCCTTCAATCTTTCATCAAGGTCTTTTCCAATGAATTGACTATTCATAACAGGTGCTCAAAGTATTGGAGATTCAGCTTCAGTATCAGTCCTTCCGATGTATATTCAGGGTGGATTTCCTTTAAGATTGACTGGTTTGATCTCCTGCTGTTCAAGGGATGCTCAAAAGTGTTTTCAAGTACCACAGTTCAAAAGAATCAGTTCTTTGCAGTTCTGACTTCTTTATGGTCCAACTCGCACATTGTGCATGACTCCTGGAAAGACCATAGCCTTGACTATACTTTGACTTTGTCGGCAAAGGGTATATAATCATAAAAGTTCAAAGAGAGTAACACCTTTTTGATTGTTTTGTCAAGATGGCCTTAGAAGGATTAACAGCTCATTCTAAAAGATCTGAATGGACAGAATGCTCCTATTATGGGGAACCACACAACAAAAATGTTGGATCAATAAAGAGAAACCATGCCCAGGAGCTGTGGATAAGCTATTTTTCTCAGAATGAAATATTCATTTTGATTAACAGGGGGTGGCATGATTGAAAAGACTGGAAACAGAAAGATTGGACTTTGTAGGACTTTGACTTAAAGTAAGCTTGCTAAGGTGGTGCTGGTGGTAAAGATCCCACCTGCCAAGCAGGAGACATAAGAGGCATGGTTCGATCCCTGCTGCTGCTGCTAAGTCACTTCAGTCTTGTTCGACTCTGTGCGACCCCATAGACGGCAACCCACCAGGCTCCCCAGTCCCTGGGATTCTCCAGGAAAGAACACTGGAGTGGGTTGTCGTTTCCTTCTCCAATGCATGAAAGTAAAAAGTGAAAGTGAAGTTGCTCAGTCATGTCCGACTCCTAGCGACCCTATGGACTGCAGCCCACCAGGCTCCTCCATCCATGGGATTTTCCAGGCAAGAGTACTGGAGTAGGGTGTCATCACCTTCTCCTGGTTCAATCCCTAGATCAGAAAAATCCCTGGGAGCAGGTCACAACAACCTACTCCAGGATTCTTGCCTGGAAAATTCCATGGGCAGAGGAGTCTGAGGGGCTAGGGTGCACAGAGTCTTAAAAAGCCAGACATGACTGAAGTGACTTAGCACGCACAAGAGCTTCATGATATTCAGAAGAAAAAAGGAAGAGAAAAGGGGAAGGAAAGAAGGAAAGAGGAAGGAAGGAAGAAACAATGGGGGAGAAAAGACACCAGAGAACATAAACGGTGTGCATGAATATTGCTGTCTGTCAGACACTATGACAGGTACTTTAATATGATCTAATATAATGCACATGATCAGCATAAATAATTTCATCGACACTACAAGTTTTGTTTAAATAAAGAGAAATTATATAGTGTGTCTAAGCCACCATATGAATAAAAATAATGCTTTGAGTTCAGTTCTCACTGTATATCCTGAGCCGTTTGGTTGTGGCATACTAGCTCTCCCTGCAATGTGTAGGTCAGAAGGCTTCTCAAGTGTGAGATAATAGAACCTGCAATGATATTAATGACAGCTTGCCCAACTGTATCATCATGTCAGCATGTAACACATTTCATTTTCCTAAACTGCTATCAGAAAATAGGGAAAATGCATTAAAGCAAAAGGCAAAACCTGCTATAACTCAGTATAGATGATGGTGGCTTTAGAAAATCATCAAATGAGTATTTAGCATAAGGGCCAACATCCTCAGAGATTTTACAGAGTTGATTAAAAGTGACAATTTTTTTTAACGTAACCATCTGCTCAGATAAATAGAAAGAATAATATCCTGATCTGCACTCAGATGCTCCTGGTTATCTATCTTTTTTATTAGTTCAAGACCTTTGGGATTTTCTCAAACTTTTTTCTGAGTTAAGAGGCCAGACAACTCTCCTTTGATTTCATTGTTTCATTGTCACCATTGTCTTAAAAAATATATTCAGAATAAAAACCAGAGCAACAAATAGAGAAGATAAAGAGATGCATTCCAAAATATGAATGATTCCCCAATTTATACCAAGATGGGAGGCAAAGTTCTTCCTACATAACTCCACCAAAGCCTGTAAAGTTCATGGCAGTCTGAAGGTGACCTCCTTCTGAGAGTTTGGGATCACATACCAAAAAAACTTATGGGCTTTCCTACTTTTCAGGAGACACTAGAGCCTGGTTCACAGAATCACATCTTGCCACAACCTCGTCCATATTTTCTATTTCCAACAATTCATTCCCAAGATGACTAGAATCTATTTCTATCCCCCTTCTTGGCCAAATAGAATTACTTAAAACCATATCTATTTTCAAAGGAATTACCAATTGAGATTCAACTCTATGTTATTCCTGTTTGCAATAAATTGCCATATTTTTTTCTTAATAAGTATCTTTATTTCACTCTTGATCAATACTAGATAGTGCATCAGAATATAAATGAGTTTTGCTCCACAGATAATAAAGTTGCAGAAAACATCTTCCTTTCTTTCTGAATAAAAGGAAGAAGCAAATTACATGAAGGTTTCATATTTCTTGATATCATACTTGCCTCTCTAAAGGCAAATAGATAATCATTTCAGTCAATCAAGCAGAATTCCTTTGATTTTTAACTCAACACTTACATAAAATACTTAAGATCATTGACCAGTTGCTTTCTGAAACTCTCTCTGGCTTTGCTTTTAAGACATTATTTGTCTCTCTCTCTATCTGATTACTCTTCCTCAAGGGGTTTAATAAATTTGTATTTATACATATTCTCTTTAATGTGCTTTTTTTTCCCTTGCCATAATCTATCTTATACCCTTATTTCATCTTTCTAGACATATATTCCTTGAATCACAAACCAGCCACATACCTTCACATACAACCAAGAAACTATTGAATTCAAATTGACATCTTTATTCTCAATCGCTCTCCTGAACTCCGTTTGTATATTTCAATCTTGTCTTGGACATCCCATGGACAGTTCAAACTCAACATGTTACATTCATTTGAGGATGTTTCCATAGCTTGTATGAAGAAATTAAATTTATCACTTGACATAATATCTGTTTGATTATTTTTCCTCCTGCCCATTAGAACATCAACTGTCAAGAAGCAATGGTATGATTCTCAGCTCATATTTACAATAAAAAATAATTCTGACATAGCAGAGATTAAGAGAAAAGACATACATAATAAATAGAAAGTGATAGATAGTACCCAATGGCATCTAGGAATATCAGGTGATGTTACAACTTACACATTTACCTCCAGGACAGGTGACACCTAATGATTAATTCCACTGTCACTTTCAACCACTAAAAACAAAGGCAATTGATTACCAAGAAGATGAAAGAAGTCACTATATTTCTATTTTAATGCACAACCTAATTAAATATGAGAGCTGGAACCAAAAAAAAAAAAAAAAACCTAAATGTAGAGAAAGAGAGGAAAATACAGTAAAATCCAAAGGAAAAGTCTGTGAAAATGTTCATGTCTATTCAGTATTATATAATGCCTGGCATATTTTCTTACTTATAGCCTTGTGTCTAGAGGCTATGGTCTAGCACTTAAAATGGAAAATAATTGCATTTCAGAAAGCTAAATATTTAAGTAGAAAACAAGAAACTCCCTGTTATCTCTGAATACCAGAGAAACATTAAGGGAGCAATAATGAAACAAGAGGGCTGATGTGTCACAGGTTAATGAATTGCTGGTCTAGATAGTTCAATCAAAGGAGGCCAATATTGATGTGCCTTTAGAAAGACAGATGGGATATTGCATGTGCCATTCAATGTAATGAATTGTCAGGGAGAAAAAAAATCTCCAGGATGTGTATAATCATTTATGAGCAGTAGAAGAGGAAACTAAATTATAAGAAGATGTATTTCAATTCAGCTGGGAAGGAAACAAAAACACTTTTGTGTGTACCCAAAACACAAAAATATTTTTTTTTAATAGTCAGGTATTTTACAAAATAAACTGTTTTCCAAAAGTGACTCACGTGTTTAATCTGAATACATGAATACAATCTGATGATCTCATTATATTTCATGCACAGAAAAGGAGTTTTAATTCACTAATAAAAAAAAAAGGTATGTGTGGAGGAAGGTAGCAGATTTCAGTCAATGCAGGAAGAATGAAACTTAAATCTGAACGATCCAGGGATAAAACACAGATTCAGGACTATGTCTGAGTTATCTTTGCATCTTGAATGCTTAGCACAGAATGTAGTTAAAATACTGAATACATACTTGAATAAATGAATGAGGACAAGTCAGAATTCTGTAAAAAAGAACTAAGGCATTTTAGCAAAACTGTATGTCAAAGAGTTTTACTTTTATAGTTATATATGTATTTCTTATTTGTGCTAATCCTTGACAACCTTGGAAGGTAGGTGTTATGCCCTTGTTCAAAAAAGAAGTGAGGTCCAGGAAGATAACAGTAGTTTCCCAAAGTCAACATCAACATAGCTTGTTGGCAGAACTGTATAGGAGCACAGCCTCTATTATCTAATTCTCTAGCTGATTTAAATTCCCTCTCACTCTCCCTTTCTCTCTCTCATTAAACCGTTATAAAGTTCCCTGAAGATTGTCATGGTAAGAAATATTTTACAACAGCTATTCCTAGCACTCCAAGTAAGCCAGTTTCCTTGGTGACATCATCAGATTAAATGAAATGGGAAATAAGTTCTAAGTATATGACCAGAAGTTTAATGCTTTTCTTAAATTGGAGGTCAGTGTAAAATTAAGGAAGATATTGCTTGGCATTTTTATTGAAAGTATATCTTTCCTTCTCCTCTACCCACCCTCTGTGGAAATTATATACTCAACTTGATTTCAACATTTAGTAAAACAGCTGTGAAATAGGATACTATTTCATAGTAGGTTAATGAAAAGAGATGTCCATTACAGAAAAAATATGCAGTAACCAAGGAAGCTACGAGGACTGACCAAAAATGATGTGACTGGGGAATTAATCTAAGTCAGTTATGTTCCAAGGGCTGATTTCAGCAGGAGAATCCAGTACTTTTTAATCCTTATTGTTACATTTTCCTAAATTTCAACGCAGAATTTATGACCTTGTACTTACCATCTTCAACATACAGACACTACCCCTCTCAAGAGCTTCATGCATTCCTTGCCCAGCAGATGGTAGAGCTAGAATTTGGTTCTATGATGTAGAAAGTGAATTTTTCTTTTAAAAAATACTGTTAATCAAGGCATGTAATTCATTTGAAAAAAATTGATTAAATATCATGTGCCAGGCACTGTTCTGGGTATGGGACATATAAAGTGGGAAAAAAAGACAAAAGCTCTTTTTTAAAGGAATATAATTGCTTTAAAAAGTTATTTTGGCTCCTACTGTAGAAAAAAGTGAATCAATTAAATGTATACATGTATGCCCTCCTTCTTGAATCTTCTTCCCACCCCTGTAGGTCATCACAGAGCACTGGGTTGAGCTCTCCATGCTAAATAGCAGCTTCCCACTCGCTATCTATTTTACAGATGGTAATGTGTATATGTCAATGTTACTCTCTCAATTCGTCCCATCCTGTCCTTCTCCCTCTGTGTCCACAAGTCCGTTCTGTACGTTTGCATCTGTATTCCTACTCTGACTTCAGGGATCAGGCATTCCAACTGGACAGGAAAGATAGCACTAAGTTGTATTCAGCTCTTGCGATCCTATGAACTGTAGCCTGCCCCACTTCTCTGTCCATAGGATTCAGGAAAGAATACTGGAGTGGATTGCCATTTCCTTCTCCAGGGGAACTTCCCAACCCATAAATTGAACCCAGGTCTCCCACATTGCAGGCAGATACTTTACCAACTGAGCTACACAGGAAGCCTGGAGAGGTCAGTAAAAACACCAAGTAAAGAGAATGGAAAAGATCAAAAACTGTGATTAGGTACAATTTAGAACAGGCTCTTCAAGGAAAGGCTGAGGGATAAGCTGCCCTGTGGATAAAGGCTTGTCATAAGCAGGGCCTGAGCCCTCTGATTAGCTAATGAAAAGACATTTCAGCCAGGAGAAACAGAACATGCAATTTGACATGAAATGATGTTGGTTATATTTAGTAAGAGCAAGGAGGTGGGTGTATCTAGAGACAATGACCAAGGAAGTGGTGAGATGAGACATCAGAAAAAGGTAAGATCAAGGTTTATGTCTCCCCCACATTCACACAGTGAAACATGGTGCCCAAGATGGTGGTGTTGGGAGATGGGGTCTGTGGGAGGTGATTTGGTCATGAAGATGGAGCCATTGTGAGATTAGGGTGTTTACAAAAGAGACTACCAGGACCTCCCACTCCTTCTGCCACCTGAGGACACAGTGAGAACTCTACAGGCAGGAAGTGTAAACTCAATTCACCATGTGGGCACCTTGATCTCAGATTTCCAGCCTCTAGAGCAATGAGAAACAAATCTCTGTTGTTTATAAGCTACGCAATCTGTGATAGTTGAGTAACACATGCAGAATAAGATGAATAGTTTAGATCATGTGTTCATTGGGGCTTATACAGATGTTGACTCTTACTCAGAGGTAAATGGGGTGTCAGTAGTTTGTTCTGAGGAAAGGTGATGTGATCTAACCTCAGTTTTAAAGGATCAGAAGGATGCAATTTAGAAATTAGTTTATTCAAGGGTAAGGATGGGATCAGATTGAGAATATCATACACTCTTCTAGAAAAGTGGTATTGGAGGTGCTATAGGGTTGTCCAGTCGCTCAGTCATGTCTGACTCTTTGTGACCCCATGGACTGAAACACACCAGGCTTCCCTGTCCTTCACCATCTCCCAGATCCTGCTCAAACTCATGCCCATTGAGTCGGTGATGCCATCCAACCATGTCATCCTCTGTCTCCCCCTTCTCCTCCCAACTTCAATTTTTTCCCAGCATGAGGGTCTGAAAAGACCATTGAGTCAGTTCTTCACATTAAGTGGCCAAAGTATTGGAGCTTCAACTTCAGCATCAGTCCTTCCACTGAATATTCAGAAATGATTTCCTTTAGGATTGACTAGTTTGATCTTGCAGTCCAAAGGACTCTCAAGAGTCTTCTCCAATATCACAGTTCAAAAGCATTAGTTCTTAGATGCTCAGCTTTCTTTAGGGTCCAACTCTCGCATCCATGCATGACTACTGGAAAAACCTTAAGTTTGACTAGACGGAACTTTGTTGATAAAGTGATGGCTCTGCTTTTAAGTGCTGTCTAGGTTTGCCATAGCTTTTCTTTCAAGAAAAATTATAGGGGGCTAGGAGAAATAGTAGGATGCTGGATATTTTTTTAAAAGAGATACGAAGGATGTTCTGGAAAAAATAACGAGTCAGTGATGATGTTTAGACATGTGTCTCTCTGATACTGATCAAGATTTAGTTGGAATCCTGGAGTTGATTCTTGTTTTTGCTGCCAATACAAAGAGATGAACCTTCTCCCTGTTTTGAGTGTCTCATCATTTGGTAGTATCCCAGACTGTGGTTACCTGGTGTTCATTTATCAAAAAAATAAATAATTAAATAGGAAAAAATTAAATAACAACAAAAAATGATCTACCTCTAAGAAACTAGTTTAAAAAAATGTATAACTGATAATTGTGTCAACAGTCAGTTTAAGAAATCATTAAAGGAAAAATGTGTGCTTGGGATCACGACCATAGTTTGTAGGTACACAAGGCAAAGAGAGGTGAACTAGGTAATAGAAGCAGAAGATGAAATCAAACTGGAATGTCTTAGCAGTAGGCTCTTACTTTGTTAATCACCACACGCAATGTAATAGCTGAAAGAAAAGCCACAAGAGCAAAAGAACACATAAAAGCCCGTTCACTATGAAGAATCAAGAACACCATCCATGATGGCCAATAAGCACATGACTAGATGCCCAACATCGCTAATTATTGGAGAAATATAAAGCAAAAGCACAATGAGGTATCACCTCATACAAGTCAGAGTTCTGTTCAGTTCAGTTGCTCAGTCATGTCCATCTCTTTGCAACCGCATAGACTGCAGCACGCCAGGCCTCCCTGTCCATCACCATCTACCGCAGTTTACTCAAACTCATGTTCATTGAGATAGTGATGCCATCTAACCATCTCATGCACTGTCTTCCCCTTCTTCTCCCACCTTCAATCTTTCCCAGCATCAGAGTCGTTTCAAATGAGTCAGTTCTTCACATCAGGTGGCCAAAGTATTGGAGTTTCAGCTTCAGCATCAGTCCTTCCAATGAATATTCAGAACTGATTTCCTTTAGGATGGACTGGTTGGGTCTCCTTCCAATCCAAGGGATTCTCCAGAGTCTTTTCCAATACCATAGTTCAAAAGTATCAATTCTTGGGGGCTCAGCTTTCTTTATTGCCCAACTCTTACATCCATATATGACTATTGGAAAAACCATAGCCTTGACTACACAGACCTTTGTTGGCAAAGTAATGTCTCTGCTTTTAAATATGCTGTCTAGGTTGGTCATAACTTTTCTTCCAAGGAGCAAGCTTCTTTTCATTTCATGGCTACAGTCACTAGCTGCAGTGATTTTGGAGCCTCCCTCCCAAAAAATATAAAGTATGTCACTGTTTCCACTATTTCCCCATCTATTTGCCATGAGGTGATGGGACCAGATGCCAGAGCCTTAGTTTTCTGAATGTTGAGTTTTAACCCAACTTTTTCACTCTCCTCTTTCACTCTCATCAAGAGGCTTTTTAGTTCCTCTTCACTTTCTGCCATAAGGGTGGTGTCCTCTGCATATCTGAGGTTACTGATATTTCTCCCCGCAATCTTGATTCCAGCTTGTGCTTCATCCAGCCCAACGTTTCTCATGATGTACTCTGCATAGAAGTTAAATAAGCAGGGTGACAATATATATATATATCTTTGACGCACTCCTTTCCCTATTTAGAACCAGTCTGTTGTTTCATGTCCAGTTCTAACTGTTGCTTCCTGACTGGCATACAGATTTCTCAGGAGGCAGGTCAGGTGGCCTGGTATTCCCATCTCTTTCAGAATTTTCCACAGTTTCTTGTGATCCACACAGTCAAAGGCTTTGGCATAGTTAATAAGACAGAAATAGATGTTTTTCTGGAACTTTCTTGTTTTTTTGATGATCCAATGGATATCAGAGTGGCCATCATTTAAAAGTCTATAAATATCAAATAATAAAATGATGTAGAGAAAAGGGAACCCTCCTACAATATTGACGGAATGTAACATAGTAGTGCAGCTACTGTGGAAAACAGTATGGATATTCCTTAAAAAACTAAACATAGAGTTAACATGTAATCCAGCAATCCCACTCCAGGGCATTTATCTGGAAAAAATTCTAATTCACAAAGTTACACTCACTGCAATGGTATATAATGTTATATAGAATCATAAGAGTACTTTTTACAATGGCCAGAACATGGAAGCAATCGAAATGTTCATCAATAGAGGAATGGATAAAGAAGACATGGTGTATATATATATATATATATATATATATATATGCACTGACTTACTAAGAGTCAGTTGTAACCAAGAAACTTGTCATAAAGTAACACAGCACCTAAGAGACATCAACGTGGAGTGTTCATTAAAGGAAGACAAGAAGTATTGATCTGTAGGAGGGGAGAAGAGCTCAGAGGAGGCAGGAGTTAGAAACAGAGATGAGCGATCTAAAATGTTTTTATTCTATTTCCTTTATATAAAGTAAACTTTTCAAGTTTATTTACAAGAACACATTAAAAAAGAAATGGAATAGCAGAAAAACAGCAAGACTTTATATATATACATATATATATGTATATATATATATATATATATGATAGAATACTACTCACTTGTAAAAGAGAAAGAAATAATGTCAATTGCAGAAACATTTACGGACCCACAGACTACCAGAGTAACTGAAGTCAGAGAAAGACAAATATATGATATAATTTACATGTAAAATCTAAAATACGATACAAATGAACTTATTTACAAAACAAACATACTCACAGAGATAGAAAACAAACTTATGGTTAGCAAAGGGAAATTGAGGATCAGGGATAAATTAGGAGTTTGGGATTAACAGATACACACTACTATATATGAAATAGATAACCAACAATGGTCTACTCTATAGCAAAAGGAACTATATTGAATATCCTGTAATGATCTACAATGGAAAAGAATCTGAGAAAGGATATAATAGAATCACATTGTTACACACCAGACAAAAATATAGCATTATAAATCAACTATACTTCAATTAAATAAATTTTCCAAAGAGTACCATCCATGGGTTTTCTCTGTTTCTACTCATGTTCTTCATATCTCCCTTGCCACCAGCACTGGCCAGCTCAGATGGGAGCATGCCTTTGAAAACAGGGATTGTTTTTCAGGTAAACTGGTACCTCTGGCTTATCTTCCTGGGGACAAAAAGTATTCAATGACTTGCTACTATGGTAACAAGACATAAAGAAAATAAAAATAACCAACATGGCTATTGTAACTTTCAGTTATTTTAAGAAAAGTGTTTCAGAAACCTTTAAAAACTCTTAGCTTCTGCTTGCTGTTTTCTCATATTATTCTTAAAATTCTTTTGCAGTTTTTGCAGGAATGTAAAGAAAAGATGAAGTTAAGGAATTAAAAATCAAGTTATTCCTTTCCAAAGGAAAAAAAATCAGACATTAATATGTGATGACCATTTTTTGCAGGCAGCTTTGTGTAGGGAATGGCAAGGTGCCCCACTGACTTACTAAGAGTCAGTTGTAACCAAGAAACTTGTCATAAAGTAACACAGCACCTAAGAGACATCAATGTGGAGTGTTCATTAAAGGAAGACAAGAAGTATTGATCTGTAGGAGGGGAGAAGAGCTCAGAGGAGACAGGAGTTAGAAACAGAGATGAGCGATCTAAAATGTTTTTATTCCATTTCCTTTATATAAAGTAGACTTTTCAAGTTTATCTACAAAAACACATTAAAAAAGAAATGGAATAGCAGAAAAACAGCAAGACTTAAGCAGTACATAAAGCAGGGAGGGTGGGCGAGGTGCCCATCAAGACACCCATGACACTGAAGAATACGTATATAAATCTGGTTTAAAATGGGAGCATATTTTCACCAATGTTTTGGAAGATTCTGTTTGGATAGTGTTCACTATTGAGAAACCTATATGCAGGTTAGGAAGCAACAGTTAGAACTGGAACATGGACACTGGACATGGAACAACAGACTGGTCCCAATAGGAAAAGGAGTACATCAAGGCTGCATATTGTCACCCTGCTTATTTAACTTATATGCAGAGTACATCATGAAAAACGCTGGGCTGGAAGAAGCACAAGCTGGATTCAAGATTGCCAAGAGAAACAATAACCTCAGATATGCAGATGACACCACCCTTATGGCAGAAAGTGAAGAGGAACTAAAAAGTTCCTTGATGAAAGTGAAAGAGGAGAGTGAAAGAGTTGACTTAAAGCTCAACATTCAGAAAACGAAGATCATAGCATCTGGTCCCATCATTTCATGGGAAATAGATGGGGAAACAGTGGAAACAATGTCAGACTTTATTTTGGGGGCTGCAAAATCACTGCAGATGGTGATCGCAGCCATGAAATTAAAAGATGCTTACTCCTTGGAAGAAAAGTTATGACCAACCTAGATAGCATGTTGAAAAGCAGAGACATTACTTTGCCAACAAAGGTCCATATGGTCAAGGCTATGGTTTTTCCAGTGGTCATGTATGGATGTGAGAGTTGGATTGTAAAGAAAGCTGAACAAAAGCCGAAGAATTGATGCTTTTGAACTATGGTGTTGGAGAAGACTCTTGAGAGTCCCTTGGACTGCAAGGAGATCCAACCAGTCCATTTTAAAGGAGATCAGTCCTGGGTGTTCTTTGGAAGGATTGATGCTAAAGCTGAAATTCCAATACTTTGGCCACCTCATGCGAAGAGTTGACTCATTGGAAAAGACTCTGATGCTGGGAGGGATTGGGGGCAGGAGGAGAAGGGGACTACAGAGGATGAGATGGCCTGATGGCATCACCAACTCAATGGACATGGGTTTGGGTGAACTCTGGGAGTTGGTGATGGACAGGGAGGCCTGGCATGGGGTCGCAAAAAGTCTGACACGACTGAGCGACTGTACTGAACTGAATACTTGAAGTGTATTCTTAAGTGTACCACCAAGGCATTTAGAAACTAGAGAAATGCTGAAATCTCTGAAATTAAAGGTGGGGGTGGGGATTCACGGAAACCAGTAAAGAGAAATTGCAGTTTTAAGATGGGAGTTGGAAATCGCTCCTTAAGGGCAACCCACTCCAGTACTCTTGCCCAGAAAATCCCATGGGCGGAGGAGCCTGTAGGCTGCAGTCCATGGGGTTACTAAGAGTCGCACACGACTGAGTGACTTCACTTTCACTTTTCACTTTTATGCACTGGAGAAGGAAATGGCAACCCACTCCAGTGTTCCTTCCTGGAGAATCCCAGGGACGGGGGAGCCTGGCAGGCTTCCGTCTATGGGGTCGCACAGAGTCGGACACGACTGAAGTGACTTAGCAGCAGCAGCAGCAGCAGCAGCATTCATTAGCATTCACTTACCAGCAAAAAAGTTTTATTACTTACCATCCACTCCCTACTCTTTAATAATACTCATGATAAGCACTCTCGAATTCTAATACCTAGCAGAAAACTGAAATAATAAATTAGTTGATAGAGAAAAGATATACCTGTTTCGCTGACTCTGTTCATGATGCCAATTGTCTTGCTGTATCTCACTGTCTGTACTGTTTGTTGAACCTAAGAGGCAAGGCACAATCAGGGAAGCTGGAAGAAGATGCAAGGAACTGTAGGAACTGCAGACACGTTTATTCTCTTCTCGCTGCCAAAGCAGCCACAACAGCAGACATGACATAACATAATGTAACGTAACGTAGCATAGCGTGGCATAGCATAGCATGGCTTCGCATAGCATAACATAACCACACACAACCCTCAGTCGAGCGAGTACCTCATGAAGTGCATGTGCAGGGCTGTAAGTGGTCTCAACTGTTACCTAATCATTATTTACAAAACGTGGGGCAAAAGAGAGAGGGAGTGGTGCAAAAGAGCCTGACTATGCCATCTTGCTAATTTGCTCTTTCCCTACAATACCTATTCCAGAACCTTGGAGATTTATTCAATCATGCATTCCAATATTTATCCAATAAATGTATATTTCCTGCTTTATTGTAATTAGTCTGCTAAGTTTATTTATTTTTTTCTTGGAATATACTTGCTTTACAATGGTGTGTTAGTTTCTGCTGTACAGCAAAATGAATCAGTTATATAAATATATATATATATCTACACTTTCTTAGATTTCCTTTCCATTTAGGTCACCACAGAGAATTAAGTAGAGTTGCATGTGCTAAACAATAGGTCCTCTTTAGTTATCTATTTTACATGATATAAGGGAGAAAAGTGGAACCAGTGACATATTTTATTTTCTTTGGCTCCAAAATGGAAGGTGACTGCACCCATGAAATTAAAAGATGTTTGCACCTTGGAGGAAAGTTATGACAAACATAGCATATTAAAAGGCAGAGGTATCACTTTGCCAACAAAGGTCTGTCTAGTCAAAGCTATGGTTTTTCAAGGAGTCATGTAGTGGAACAATAAAGAAGGCTGAGCATCAAAGAATTGATTATTTTGAACTGTAGTGCTGGAGAAGACTTGAGAGTCCCTTGGACTGCATAGAGATCAAACAAGTCAATCCTAAAGGAAATCAACCGTGAATATTCATTGGATACTGAAGCTGAAGTTCCAATACTTTGGCCATCTCATGTAAAGAGTCAACTCATTGGAAGAGACCCTGATGTTGGGAAGGATTGATGGTAAAAGGAGAAGGGGGTGGCAGAAGATGAGATGGTTATATAGCATCACCAACTCAATGGACATGAATTTGAACAAACTCTGATTTATAGTGAAGGACAGGGGTACCTGGTGTGCTGTAGTCCATGGGGTTGCAAAGAATCAGACTGACAGCAACTGAACAACAATTTAGTAGTAGTGTATATATGTCAGTCCCAATCTCCCAACTTATCTCTCCCAATTTATCCCTCCTCCGCTTCCCTCCTTGGTAAACAAAATTTTCTTTTCTAACCTGTGACTCTATTTCTGTTTTGCGAATTAGTTCATCTGAACCACTTTTCTAGAATCCATGTATAAGCAATATTGTATGATAGTTCTCTTTATCTTTCTGACTTATTTCCTCTGTAGGCAATCTCTAAATCCATTCATATCACTAAAAATGGCATTATTTTGTTCCTACTAAATTTGGTTTTGAACTCAAATTCAAACCTCACAAACAAATATAATTCTAGTCTGCATGAAATTTATGCTTCAATATTGAAAAAATTAATCAAATTATTACAAATAAATACATAATTACAAAAATCAAATGGGAGATTAGGATTGACATATATGCACCACTTTGTATGATAAAACAGATAACTAATGAAAACATATTGTATAGCACAGGGAACTCTATTCAGTGCTCTGTGGTGACCCAAATATGAAGGGAAATTCAAAAAACAGGGCATATATGTATACATATAGCTGATTCACTTTTCTATCAGTAGAAACCAACACAACATTTTAAAGTAACTATACCGATAACTTTATGTAACAAGAGAATATCATTGATTATGTTATTTTTCCCTGGAAACAACTGCTGCTACTACTGCTAAGTCGCTTCAGTCATGTCCAACTCTGGGCGACCCCAGAGACGGCAGCCCACCAGGCTCCCCCATGCCTGGAATTCTCCAGGCAAGAACACTGGAGTGGGTTGCCATTTCCTTCTCCAGTGCATGAAAGTGAAAGTGAAAGTGAAGTCGCTCAGTCGTGTCCGACTCTTGGCTACCCCATGGACTGCAGCCCACCAGTCTCCTCCATCCATGGGATTTCCAGGCAAGAGTACTGGAGTGAGGTGTCATCGCCTTCTCCACTGGAAACAACTATTGAATTAGTATTTGAAAAATCTATAGTTTTATGTAGATGCGGGGTGGGGAGTTAGGAAAGAGAAAGGGAAGAGCTTTGTACACTTAAGTGTGTGTGTGCTAAGTTGCTCAGTAGTGTCCAACTCTTTGTGATGCCATGAACTATAGCCCACCAGCATCTTCCATCCATGGGTTTCTCCAGGCAGCAGTACTAGAGTGGGGTACTGTGTCCTCCTCCAGGGGATCTTCCCGACCCAGGGATGGAACCCAAGTCTCTTACATCTCCTGCATTGACAGACAGATTCTTTACCACTAGCGTAACCTGGGAAGTTTTGTATACTTACATAGCAGCACATAAAGATCTTGAATGAGAAAGAGCGAAACAGTGTGATCCAGTGAAAGAAGAGTCATGTGGTTGAAGAAGACAAAAACGATGCCAGCTGAGGCTGCTGTATTAGGTGGGAGTCATCTCAGAATTATGAACAGGTTTATGTTAATTGCAATGGGAAGCCATTGAAAGGTTTTAAGGGGTAGGAAATGTCACTAATTTATACTTTTAAGGATGCTACCACATATGGACAAAGCTGAAGAGGGGCAATAGTTTCATAAAGAGGCCAATTTTAAAACAATGTCTGTAAAATAAATGTGGAACAATGGTGACTTGAATGAGCAGAGTGACAGAGGGGTTTTTGAGAGCAGCTGTGGTGGGAAGTCAGGACTGAAAGGTTTTGGCATCATCACTGTCTTAGTCCATTTGGGCTGCTGTAACATAATACCAAAGAGGATTCATCCTGAGGCAAAATTCCTCTCCAGCTGTGAGTCTGTGAAAATCAAGTCACATGCTTCCAAAATAAAATGGTTAGAGAGAGGCATAGGACAGACACTTCTAATTCAAAACACAGAAATAGGAAAATAGCTTGGGATTAACATACATACACTACTATTTATAAAATAGACAACCAACAAGGACCTACTCTATATCACTGGGAACTCTACTCACCACTCTATAGTAAACTATATGGGAAAAATCTGAAAAAGAATTAATATCTATATATAACTGAATCACTTTGTTGTACAGCTGAAACTAATATAACCTTGTAAATCAACTTTATTCTAATAAAATAAAATAAATAACAAGCATTTTTTTCCAGAAAAGAATAATAAAGGGATAATGAGTCCCTTGTGGGCCTAAAACCTAGAGCAATCAACATTAAAACTTAAAATTCAAGAATAATCTTCTTTGGCTTGAGGCAACCCTGATTATCTCTGAATCACCTTGGGGGAGTCATTCCCCCTTGTCTTGAAGATCAGTGGCCTGACTTCTATTGAAATGGCTGTCCAGGTTCACACCCATATAGAGGTCATCATCAAATAGTCATTTGGCCATACCTTGAGCATACTTTCTCAGTTTTTCCAATACGGATAGGATTGAGAAGGAATTGTCATTCTCTTCACCAGGGGATCTTCCCAACCCAGGGATTATATTCAATTCTTTAAGATGTTTCTTAAATTCATCAGAGAAAAATTAAATCCATAAGATCAGCATACATGTAGCATTCTATTAACAGTGATAGAATGAACAATTTTGCTGTGAAAGTATTAAGTTTTAACTGATGATATAAGATGCCAAGTAATTACTGGGTAACTTCTGGTGGACAGCAGCAATAAAAAGATCCCCTTTAAACATTCCAATCAGGAATGGAGCACTTAAAACTTAATTTTAAATGAGCAGGTTTTGTCATTAAAAAAACAACAACAACAAATCTGGTATTTGAAATAAACCAAAGAAAAATTGTGTCATTCAAGCAACTCCATCACACACTTTGGTAAAAATCAAGTCACTTTGGAAAAGGCAAGACTATGTTCTACTGGGCTTAATCATCTAGTCATGTCCAACTCTATGGCCTTATGGCCTCATGGCCTGTAGACTGCCAGGCTCCTCTGTTCATGGTGATTCTCCAGGCAAGAATACTGGAGTGGGTTGCCATGTCCTCCTGCAGGGGTTCTTTCTAATCCAGGTATGGAACCCGAGTCTCCTGCACTGCAGGCAGATTCTTCACTGTCTGAGACACCAGGGAAGCCTATAGAGACAATAAAAAGATTAGTTGTTGACTGAGGTCTGAGGAGAGCATGGGATAAAATGATTGAGCAGAGGATACTTTTAGGGCAATGAAAATATTCTACATGATACTATACTGATGCATACATGGCATTAAACATTTGTGAAAATTCATAGAATATGCAACACAAAGGGCAAAACTGAATATAAACTATGTGTGTGTGCTCAGTCACTTAGTCATGTCTGACTCTGGGATCCCGTGGACTGTAACTCACCAGGCTGCTCTGTCCATGGAATTTTCCAAGTAACAGTACTGGAGCAGGTTGCCATTTCCTACTCCAGGTGACCTTCCAAACACAAGGATCTAATCTGCATCTCTTGCAACTCCCAATTGGCAGATGGATTTTTTACCATTGCACCATCTTGGAAGCTCAATGTTAAACTACTTAGATTTACTTAGTAATAATGTACCATTACTTCATGGGAAATAGATGAGGAAGCAGTGGAAACAGTGTCAGATTTTATTTTGGGGGGCTCCAAAATCACTGCAGATGGTGACTGCAGCCATGAAATTGAAAGACACTTACTCCTTAGAAGAAAATTTATGACCAACCTAGATAGCATATTCAAAAGCAGAGACATTACTTTGCCAACAAAGGTCCATCTAGTCAAGGCTATGATTTTTCCAGTGGTCATGTATGGATGTGGGAGTTGGACTGTAAAGAAGGCTGAGTGCCGAGGAATTGATGCTTTTGAACTATGGTGTTGAAGAAGACTCTTGAGAGTCCCTTGGACTGCAAGGAGATCCAACCAGTTCATCCTAAAGGAGATCAGCCCTGGGACTTCTTTGGAAGGACTGATGCTAAAGCTGAAACTCCAGTACTTTGGCCATCTCTTGAGAAGAGTTGACTCATTGGAAAAGACTCTGATGCTGGGAGGGTTTGGGAGCAGGAGGAGAAGGGGATGACAGAGGATGAGATGGCCGGATGGCATCACCGACTCAATGGACTTGAGTTTGAGTGAACTCCGGGAGTTGGTGATGAACAGGGAGGCCTGGCATGCATGGGGTTGCAAAGAGTCGGACATGACTGAGCGACTGAACTGAACTGAACTGAATGTTAGAACCAGACATAGAACAATGGGTTGGTTCCAAATTGGGAAAGGAGTATATTTGGAAAGGCTGTATATTATCACCCTGCTTATTTAACTTCTATGCAGAGTACATCATGTGAAATGCCAGACTAAATGAAACGCAAGCTGGAATTAAGATTGCTGGGAGAAATATCAACAACCTCAGATATGCAGATGACATCACCCTTATGGCAAAAAGCAAACAGGAACTAAAGAGTCTCGTGATGAAAGGGAAAGAGGAGAGTGAAAAACCTGGCTTAAAACTCAACGTTCAAAAACCTAATATCATAGCTTCCAGTCCCGTCACTTCTTGGCAAATAGATGCGGAAACAATGGAAACAGTGAGAGACTTTATTTTTTGGGGCTCCAAAATCACTGCAGATTGTGACTGCAGCCATGAAATTAAAAGATGCTTACTCCTTGGAAGAAAAGTTATGACCACCCTGGACAGCATATTAAAAAGCAGAGACATTACTTTGCCAAAAAAGGTCCAACTAGTCAAACCTATGGTTTTTCCTGTGGTCATGTATGGATGTGAGAGTTGGACTATAAAGAAACCTGAGCACGGAAGAGCTGATGCCTTTGAACTGTGGTGTTGAAGAAAACTCTTGAGAGTCCCCTGGACTGCAAGGAGATCCAATCAGTCCATCCTAAAGGGTCCCTGTCTGAGAAGATCCCGCATGCTGTAGAACAGCTAAAGCTGTGTGCTGCTACTACTGAGCCCACACTCTAGAGCCCAGGAACCACAACTACTAAAGCCCAAGTGCCCTGGGGTCTGTGTTCCACAACAAGAGAAGCTAGCACAATGAGAAGCCCATGCAGCTCAGCCAGAAAGTAGCCCCTGCTCGCCAAAACTAGAGAAAAGTGAGTGCAGCAATGAAGACCGAGCACAGCCAAGAGTAAAGAAATAAATAAATATTTTTGTTTAAAATAAATCATTCATTATAATCTTTTCACTTCTGCTAACACCATTGTCACTACATTTTGTCAGAGAACAGTGAGCCCCAATTTCTTGAGATAAGAATATAAAATATATATATAAATATTAAAAGTAAATGAAGAATAACTCTGGTGGGCTAATCTATTGCTCTCTTGCATGGGTTTAGGATTAGAGATGTGGTATTCTATTTTTATACCTAGAAAACTTGAATCTTGACAAGGCTGTCAGTTTTGGGAAGGTGGTTCACTGAAACAATGAAAGTTCAGTCTCACTATTTTTTTGGTTTGCACAATAAAATATCTCTGCAAATACATTTACTAGCCCCTTCTGCTATAAACTTTACTTTATTATCATTTTTAATAAGAATAATTTAGAAACAATACCATGTTTTCCAACTGAAAGAAATTATTAGAATAGAACCTAAAATTTTTGTTCAAACAATATGCTAATTCATCAAAAAGCACTAACTTTCAACCGTATATGTTGCTATTTATGGCCAAACTGAGAGAGAAGAGGCCAAGCTTTTTAGAAGGCCATACTCTAGAATCTAGGGTGTAAGATCACAGAGGTGGGAAATCTGTGTCCATTACTCTTTGTGTGGGCCAATGGCACAATTCCCTTTTAAAAATTTTTACTGAGTTTTGTTTTTACTTCCCTGGTGATTCAGGCAGTAGAGCACCTGTCTACAATGCGGGAGACCCAGGTTCGATCCCTGAGTCAGGAAGATCCTCTGTAAAAGGAAATGGCAACCCAATCTAATACTCTTGCCTGGAAAATCCCATGGATGGAGGAGCCTGGTAGGCTACAGTCTATGGGGTCGCAAAGAATCAAACACGACTAAGCCACTTCACTTCACTTCACTTCACTTTATTTTTACATGCTTGATGCCATGCATTCACACACACACACACACACACACACATACACACACATACACACACAAATGCAGGTGGATTAGATGAGATTGTATGGGAGATTTTCAATCATTCTAATCTATTTTGGCTACCTGTAACTCATTTATAAATTGGGTTTTCTTTTATAAATTGAAGCTAGTTTATTTTTGAATAAATCTTCAGTCATGCCAAAAAATTAATGAGGCCCTATCAGAGGGAAAGTGCAAGTAGGGCCAACTCTACATCTGGGTTGCCAAGGGAAAAATATTGGCTATTCACAAACAAGATACTGTGGTCCTCACATTTGAGTTATATGAGTCATCTTGCCACAATTAAAGTCTTTGTGGTGGATCCATATGAGAAAGGAAAAGAGGCATTTAAAGTCAGCAAAATATTTAGAAGCAGTGAGAACCATCCAATAGCCACTTTTAAATGCTTGCCATGCTCCAGATCCTGCCATACAGCTTAAGGTGCTTATTTATCTGGTATTTTTTGTGCATCTACTTAGCCAAGAATAGTTCTAGATGTGAGGGATATAACAGTAAGCCAAAATCATGCTTTAATGAGACAAAGTTCTACAGAAGAGAAGGAAGCATAAGATGAGGGAACTGGTAACTGCCCACATAAAAAAATGGAGGCAGACTTCATCCTGGAGGACATGCTTGAGTTAGAGCTATTGGTCTATTCTTCTCTAGATGGACAGGGCATAGAAATCCATATACATCTGGTGGAAGGCTCAAAGAGCACGGTACATTTGGGAAAGAGCAGGAGGTCTGTGATGAACAAGGAACACAGTAAGGAAGTATGTAATCTAAGAAAGAGACCAGAAAGATCAGCCGAGCTTGTGAAATTTATATTTATTACAGATGAATGGATAAAGAATATATGTTATATATGCATATATACAATGGAATATTAACCATAAAAAGGAGTGAAATAATGCCATTTGCAGCAACATGGATGGACCTAGGGATTGTCATACTGAGTGAAATAAGTCAAAGAAAGACAAATGTCATATGCCACCATTAATATGTGGAATCTAGAAAAGGGTGCAAATAGACATGTCTACAAAACAGAAATAGAATCACAGATGTAGAAAACAAACTTATGGTTACCAGAAGGTAAGAAGGGGAAGAATAAATGAGTAGATTGGGATTGACATATACACACTACTAGATACAAAATAGATAACTAATAAGGACCTACTATATAACACAGTCAACTTTCCTCAATATTCTGTAATGCCTTGTATGGGAAAAAATTCTAAAACAAGAGTGGATACATGCATATGCATAACTGATTCACTTTGCTGTATAGCAGACACTAATACAACATTGTAAATCAGCTATACCAATAACATTTTTAAATAAATAAAATTTATCATAATGGCGCTATAGTCCACTACATGTTTTTAAGCCAGAAATAAGCATGATTAGTACTGTTTCAAAATAGTATTGCTAGGATTGACACATACACACTACTATATATAAAATACATAAATAACAATAAGTTACTATATAGCACAAAGAACTCTACTCAATGTTTGTAATAAGCTATAAGGGAAAATCATCTGAAAAAGTACATATATATGTCTGTGTAACTGAATCACTTTGTTGTACTTCTGAAATTAAGACAACACTGTAAATCAACTATACCTCAAGAAAAAAGAATAACATGAGGATTGACTGCCAGCATGTAAAAATGAGAAGCAGTGAGCATTTTCAGGAGGAAAATACAATATAGTCAGATGAAAGATAATGAGGGCACAAAGTAAGGTTCAGGCAAAGGAGATCTGAAGAAAAGAATCTTATAAAAACAGAATATAAAATGTACAACCTGGAGCAGATGTCAGGGGCCTGGGCTGAGACAAAGGCTGCAGAAATCCTGCAAGAGTCAAATAAAGCATGAGTGGCATACAGCAATGCAAACAAGGAAAGGAAAAGTCCCCAGATGTGGTCAATAAATTCTTTTTAAGACTTAGGAGGTTATCAGAATATATAGTCACTTCAAATATTACTTAAAGACTTATTTTATAATCTGAAATATCCCTTGTATCTGTCAAACCAGCCTGAGATGATACAATGAGCTCCCACACTTGTTATGAAGTGGCAGGGGGGAAAAAAAGGATAAAAAAGAGAAACTGAAAAAAAAAAAAAAAAAGAACATGGAGATGTAGAGGTGATTCCCAAAACTGTTCTTCACCTCTATTCTCTCATAACTGGCATTAGTTTCCGTTATGGTCAACATCATTCTGAATGATCTATATATTTTCCTAGTTTATTTTCTTTTTAATTCTTCTCCTCAAATATCCAAAATGCATCCCCTGTATTTACTCTAAGACAGTAACTTTACTTTTTATTTCAATGAGAAAAATGCAAAATAGTAAGTATGCAAGCACCTAGAAATATTCTATTAACTCACATTTAAAGAGCTTCTTCTTGACCCTACATTTTCTTATAGCTACTTATCCATTTTTCTGCCCCTCTTTACAGAACAAAACTTCTCAGGGGAGCTGCCTGAGCTCCTCACCATCTTTTCCTCTCCTCCCATTTGATTTTGAATCAGGTTTCTTTCATTGAAGACTGCAAAAATGCTGTTGTCACAAATACTAGCAACTCTGCATTTCTAAACCCAAGGTCAGTTCCCTGTAAGCATCCCACATGACTTGTCAGTAACCTCTAACAAAACAGATCTCTCCCTTCCAGAAATGCTTTCTTCTCTTGGCTCCTCAGAACCACTCTTGTGGATTTTCCTCTGCCTCGCTGGCTAAAATTTCTTAGACTTACTGGCTATTCCTTATCTGCCTGGTCTCTTTCTCTTGAAGAGCTTCAGGATGGCTCTGTTATTTTCAGCCTATATCTACTCCTTTGGTGAACTGATCCAGTTCTTTGGCTTTACATGACATTACTCTGCTCATGATTGATGAATTGATATCTCCAGACTGGACTTGTCCTAATCTCCAAACTAGAATCCACAGATCTCCATTAACCATTTTCCTTCTGATGATAACATATATTGCAAACCCAATGTACCTAAAATGAATCTCCTAACTTCTCCTATCATTACAGCCTTCCACATCTCAGTTCAGTTCAATTCAGTCACTCGGTCATGTCCAATTCTTTGAAACCCCATGGTCCGTTGCACACCAGGCTTCTCTGTCCTTCACAATCTCCCAGAGCTTGCTCAAACTCATGTCCACCAATTAGGTGATACCATCCAACTATCTCATCCTCTGTCATACCCTTCTCCTCCCACCTTCAGTCTTTCCCAGCATCAGGGTCTTTTCCAATGAATCAGTTCTTCTCATCATGTGGCCAGTATTGGAGTTTCAGCTTTAGCACCAGTCCTTCCAATGAATATTCAGGATTGATTTCCTTTAGAATTGACTGGTTGGATCGCCTTGCAGTCCAAGGGACTCTCGAGAGTCTTCTCCAACACCATAGTTCAAAAGCATCAATTCTTTGGCACTCAGCTTTCTTTATAGTCCAACTCTCACATCCAAACATCTCAATGAATGTCAATTTCAGTCTTCTGTATGTTCAGGCCAAAAACCTTGAAGATGTACTCTCCCACACAAAATTTCCATACAAAAGCAAATTGCTGTGGCTCTAGATGCAAAATGTATCTGGAATCTGATTATTTCTCAGCATTGTTACTGCTACCACCTTAGTCAAAAGTACCATCACCTCTCTCCTGGACTATAGGCAACAAACTGGTCTTCTTAAGTTTTTCTTTGTCCCTTCACTGTTTGTTCCCTAAACAATAGGCAGAGTGATTATCTTAATGTGTAATCCAGTATTGTTTCCTGGAAACTTCCATGTACAGAAGAGCCTGGCAGGCTGCAGTCCTTGGGGTCACAAAGAGTCAGACATGAATGAGCACGCACGCATGTAATTTGTATCATATCACACACAGCTTGAAACTTTCCCATGACTTTCCTAACTCAGAGTTAATGTCAAAGCCCTCTCACCAGTCACCTTTAAAGCCACTTCCCCTATGCCACCAACTCCTCACTCAGTCTGCAAAACTTCACTGGACTCTACTGTTCACAAACATACCATGTACCCTCCCAACTCAAGGAATCACTCTTGCCACAACTTCTGCCTAAAATTATCTTCCCTGAAATATTTCCATGACCTGTCCATTTCGGGTGGTCCTACATGGCATGGCTCATAGTTTCATTAAGTTAGAAAAGGTTATGATCTATGTGATCAGTTTGGGTTAGTTTTCTGTGATTGTGGCTTTCATTCTGTCTGCCCTCTGATGGATGTGGATAAGAGGCTTGTACAAGCTTCCTAATGGGAGGGACTGCCTGTGGGGAAACAGGGTCTTGCTCTGGTGGGCAAGGCCATGCTCAGTGAACCTTTAATCCAATTTTCTGCTGATGGGTAGGCTTGAGGCCAAACTATGGTAGGGGTAATGGCAGTATTGGCAACCTCCTTCAAACTGACTTGTTCAAGCATGCCACGGTTCCAAGACCTGTAGTAGTAAATGTCCCTGACCCCCATGGCAGGCTCCTGGACACTCACAGGCAAGTCTGGTTCAGTCTCTTGTGGGATCACTGCTCCTTTCTCCTGAGTCCTGGTACATACAAAGTTTTCTTGTGCTCTCTGAGAGTTTGCTTCCCCAGTCCTGTGGAATGTCTGTAATCAAATCCCATTGAAATTCAAATTCCCTGGGCATTGTCAGTCCTTTTAACAGATCCCCATGTTGGGAAATCTGTTGTAGGCCCTAGAACATTTAAAACAGTGAAGAACATTTTTGGTATAACCAGTTTGTAGGTCTTCTGCTTGGCAACTTAATAGTGGAGCTAATGGTGACCTCCTCCAAGAGGACACCACACACTGCACCTTTGAGGTCTGCTGTAGCCAGAGCCCTTGCCCCTGAGGCAGGCTGCTGACCCGTGCCTCCATAGTCAAAGGCAGGTCTCAAAGGCAGATCTGGCTCACACCTCAAATACTCAAAAGTAGGTTTGGCTCAGTCTCTTATGGGGGGGGGGTCACTTCTCTTTTCCCTTGGTTCTGGTGCAAACAAAGTCTTCTTTGCACCCTCTAAGAGTCTCTGGCAGGTCTGAGATTTTATTTTAAAAGTTATTTTACCCACCCTCTCACCCCCCACCCGCTACTGTCTTCTTGGGGTTTCACCTTTGCCCTTTGATGTGAGGTATATTTTTGGGTGGGATACAACATTTTCCTGTCAATGGTTGCTCAGCAGCTTGTTGCAATTATGATGTTTTTCCGGAAGATGAAAGTATGTGCCATCTTGATTACCAGAGTCGGATATGTCATGGTGGAGAGTTCTGACAAAACGTGGTCCATTAGAGAAGGAAATGGAAAATGAATTCAGTATTCTTGCCTTGAGAACCCCATGAATAGCATGAAAAGGCAAAAATATGTGACACTGAAAGATGAACTTCCCATATGGGTAAGTGCCCAATGTGCTACTGGAGAAGAGCAGAGAAATAGATCCAGAGGATGAAGAGGCTGAGCCAAAGTGGAAACAAAGCCTAGTTGTGGATAAATCTGGAGGTAAAAGTAAAGTGTGATGCTGTAAAGAACAACACTGCATAGGAACCTGGAAGGTTAGGTCCATGAATGAAGGTAAATTGGAAGTGATCAATAAGGAGATACAAAGAGTGAACATTAATATTTTAGGAATCAGTGAACCAAAATGAACCAGAATGGGTGGATTTAATTCAGATGACCATTATGCCTACTACTGTGGACAAGAATCTCTTAGAAGAAATGCAGTAGCCCTCATAGTCAATGAAAAAGTCTGAAATGTAATACTTGGATGCACTCTCAACAATGACAGACTTATCTCTGCTCATTTCCAAGGCAAACAATTCAATTTCGCAGTAATCCAAGTATATGCCCGAACTACTAATGCTTAGGAAGCTGAAGTTGAACGGTTCTATGAAAACCTACAAGACCTTCTAGAACTAACACCAAAAAAAGATGTCCTTTTCATTATAGGGGACTGGAATGCGAAAGTCATAAATCAAAAATACCTGGAGTAACAAGCAAGTTTGGCCTTGGAGTACAAAATGAAACATGGAAAAGGCTGAGTTTTGCCAAGAGACTGAATTGGTCATAGCAAACACCCTCTTCCAACAATACAAACGATGACCCTAGACATAGACATCACCATACCATCACCATGGTCAATACTGAAATCAGATTGATTATATTCTTTGTAGCCAAAGATGGAGAAGTTTTATACAGTCATCAAAAATAAGACCAGGAGCTGACTGTGGCTCAGATCATGAACTTCTTATTGCAAAATTCAGACTTAAATTGAAGAACATAAGGAAAACCACTAGGCCATTCAGGTATGAAATAAATTAAATCCTTTACAATTATACAGTGACAGTGGCAAATAGATTCAAGGGATTAGATCTGATAAACAGAGTGCCTGAAGAACTATGAATCAAGGTTTGTAACATTGTACAGGAGGCAGTGATCAAAACCATCCCCCCAAAAAGAGAAATGCAAAAAGGCAAAATGGAGGAGGCCTTACAAATAGCAGAGAAAAGAAGTGAAAGGCAAAGGAGAAAAGGAAAGATCTACCCATTTGAATGCAGAGTTCCAAAGAATAACAAGGAGAGATAAGACAGCCTTCCTAAGTGATCAGTGTAAAGAAATAGAGGAAAACAATAGAATGGGAAAGGCCAGAGATCTCTTCAAGACAATTAGAGATACGAGGGAATATTTCATGCAAAGATGGGCACAATAAAGGACAGAAATGGTACGGACCCAATAAACAGCAGAAGATGTTAAGAAGAGGTAGCAAGAATACACTTTTGTGTAGAAGAACTACACAAAAGAGATCTTGATTACCCATATAACCATGATGATGTGATCACTCACTTAGAGCTAGACATCCTGGAGTGCAAAGTCAGGTTGGCCTTAGGAAGCAACACTATGAACAAAGCTAGTAGAGATGATAGAATTCCAGTTGAGCTATTAAAAATCCTAAAAGATAATGCTGTGAAAGTGCTACACTCATTATGCCAGCAAACTTGGAAAACTCAGCAGTGGTCATGGAATTGCAAATGGTCAATTTTAATTCCAGTCCCAAAAAAGGGCAATGCCAAAGAATGTTCAAACTATCACACAATTGCACTCATTCCACATGCTAGCAAAGTAATTATTCAAATTCTCTAAGCTAGGCTCCAAGAATATGTGAGGCGAGAACTTCCAGATGTTCCAGCTGGATTTAGAAAAGGCAGAGGAACCAGACATGAAGTTGCTAAAATCCGTTGGATCATAGAAAAACAAGAGAATTCCAGAAAACATTTATTTCTGCTTCTTTGACTACTCTAAAGACTTTGACTTGTGGATCACAGCAACGGTTGAAAATTATGAAAAAGATGGGAATACTAGACAACCTTACCTGCCTCCTGAAAAATCTGTATACAAGTGAAGAAGCAGCAATTAGAACTGGACATGGAACAATAGACTGTTTCAAAATTGGGAAAGGAGTACGTCAAGGCTGTATATTGTCACCTTGATTATTTAACTTTTATACAGGGTACATCATGCAAAATGCTGAGCTAAATGAAGCACAAGCTGGAATCAAGATTGCCAGGAGAAATATCAATCACCTCAGATATGCAAAAGACATCACCTTTATGGCAGAAAGTGAAGAGGGACTAAAGAGTCTCTTGATGAGGTCAATGGGAAGAAAGGAAAGAAGGTGGAAGGTGAAAAAGTTGTCTTAAAACTCAACATTCAAAAAATGAAGATCATGGTATCCGATCCCATGCCTTCATAGCAAATAGATGGGGAAACAGTGACAGACTTTATTTTCTTGGACTTTAAAATAACTGCAGATGGTGACTGCAGCCATGAAATTAAATGATGCTTGCTCCTTGAAAGAGAGCTATGATAGACCTAGACAGCATATTAAAAAGCAGAAACATTACTTTGCCAACAAAAGTCTGTATAGTCAAAGCTATGGTTTATCCAGTAGTCATTATTGATTTGAAAATTTGATCATAAAGAAAGCTGAGCACCAAAGAACCAATGCCTTTAAACTGTGGTGTTGGAGAAAACTCTTAAGAGTTCCTTGGACTGCAAGGAGATCAAACCAGTCAATTCTAAAGAAATGAGCCCTGAATATTCTCTGGAAGGACTGACGTTGGAACTGAAGCTCTAATACTTTGGCCATCTGATGCAAAGATCTGACCCATTAGTAAAGACTACTGGGAAAGATTGAAGGCAAGCAGAGAACGGGACGACAGAAGATGAGATGGTTGGTGCATCACTTGCTCAATGGACATGAGTTTGAGCAAACACTGGGAGATGGTATAGAACAGAGAAGCCTGGTGTGCTGCAGTCCATGGGGTGGCAAAGAGTTGGACACTCCTGAGTGACTGAACGAAGTATTTCCATAGTTCCTACTCAAGAGAATCTTTACTCAAACATCACTATTTAGAAAACCTTCCTAACAATTTGGGTAAAATTGCAACACATTCCATTGGCATCCCCTAGCTTTTTTGGGCTTCCCTGATAGCTCAGTTGGTAAAGCATCCACCTGCACTGCAGGACACTCCAGTTCAATTCCTGGGTTGGGAAGATCCACTTGAGAAGGGATCGGCTACCCACTCCAGTATTCTTGGTCTTCCCCTGTGGCTCAGCTGGTAAAGAATCTGCCTGCAATGCAGAAGACCTGGGTTTGAGCCCTGGGTTGGGAAGATCCCCTGGAGAAGGGAAAGGTGACCCACTCCAGTATTCTGGCCTGGCGAAGTCCATGGACTGTATAGCTCCTTCACTACATCATTTTACCTACAACATTTTTCTTCTGATATACCACACAATTTTTGTTTATCTCATTTATTTTCCCTGATGGCCCACCAGAATATCACCTTAATGAGGGAAGGGTCTGTTGATGCTACAGCATTAAAGTTCATCTCCACCTCTTGGAAGGCATTTAATAAAAACAGCTGCTGAATAGATAAAGTGTGAATATTTTTGGCCCATAAAAGATTATCAAGCTGAATGCTATATACAAAGAGCAGTAAAGAGGAGAGGAAGTAAAAAGCAGATTGAGTCTCAAAGCAGTAATATAAAAGAGGAAGCCCCAAGGCATCTGGTTGTTTAAAGTTCTAGGAGGAAATGTATGGCGCCACCCCCAATGTGCTCCCTATATGTGGACAGTAGAAATATTTCTAGCAATGTGTTCATGTTGGATTGCCCAACTGTATTTTAAATTCATTTTCTTATCAGGTTAATACAGGCATGATGACTACTTTGACAAGTTTTACAGCTTCATGAGCTGAAGCTCATTTGAAGGCTGAATACCTTGTCCAGAATTCCAAAGCAAATCAATGATTGAGCCAGAAAAAAATAAACTATGGCTTCAATGTCCCTCAACACCATTTGAAGTCACTAAATGCTGCTTTATAAGACAAATACATTTAGAAATATATAGCATTTTGAAACCTTATAGTATTTTCCTTAAAGAATAATGGCATGAGGTTTTTTAATATTATTACATCTCTACTGTAACTCACAGGCAGAAAAAAAATGATAGGTAGGCCAAGAGAAGAGTCTATTTTCATGCCAAATTGCAGCCATTTAGAAGGATGAATTCACGTATAACATAAGGCCCAAGTCCTATTGATTTTGCTTATGACTATTAAGTCTCCAAAGTGTTAGATGTTAAAACATCTTGTTCCCATTTGTGCTAGCTTAGTTATTCCCATTAACATTAATAGGAATTCTAGAATGCATTCAGAGAATATGTGGTGTTTCATAGAATTTTATTACCGATTATGTTATGGCCACTTACGATATTTCCAGTCATGTTTACTAAGATGTAACACAAGCGTATTTCCCTGAGAGATATTTCAAGTGATCATCAAAGGGCTGTGGCATATTTTAAATAGAATTACTATTGTGATATGATTAACTTTTCATTTGTGAGGGTTAAAAGCATCATCAGTCATTTCTTCTGTATTTAGACCAGGGTATCATTACCATATATCACCTAAATGAAAGCTAAGAAGCAGCACAATAAGATGCAAACATCCCACCTTTTATGGCTCACTGTCTTTGAAATGTATACCCAAGACGGATGTCTAGCTTCTGGTTTTTAAATTAATTTATTAATCTATTTCAGAGGCTGTCAATGGAGATAATAATTTCTCCTGTGTTAACCAGTTCATTGTTAACATGTTTATAAAGTGCATTTATGTAGTCTGAACATTATGTCTTCTTTAGCAGAGTTGGTCTTTGCATTTTGTGTGTACATAATGTAAAAATGCTGTGGTTCCTGAAAGCTAAGAAAACATTGCAAATATAAAATAATGAAGCTAGAGGAAAGCTAATCAGTTGCTTCTTTGTCTGACTTTCCTTCCTGCAGAGTGTTAAAAGTGGGGCTCCCAGGCACCTGTAGGTTGTGAAAGTAATTTCCTCTTATTTCCTGGAAAGTCCAAATTATTTTCTATCCATCCTGCCTTCTCTAGTGTCAAAGCAGTGGAACAAAACCTCTATTTTCTATCTAATTTTTTTTCACTCTGACTCACAGTCTCTACTTTCTATTGGAATCATAATTCACTAAGCTAGTAAGTATGTTACTTTTTGACTTTTATATCTTTTTTTTGACTTGTTTCTTAATATTTTCTTCTGTTTTCATTGAGGTCAAAAAGAAAGGATCAATAAAACCTGCAGCAAATAAGCCATAAAAAAGCAGACTGCACTGTTTATTGGACTAGACTTATTCTAACAGAGCATATCAGCTGAATGGTAAAATGTTAAATTGTTTGCAACAGAACAAAGTGAATTACTAACAGATTTATTTATCCTGCAAAGAAACTTGAAAGCCTCATATGTATGTTTATTCCTCTTTATATGTATATATCTCTGTGTGTTGTTTGTGTTTGGTGTGGGGTATATGTGTGTGTGGCCAACATGTTATCAATTTTAAATATTTTAGGTTTTATATTTTGTTTGTTTGTTTTTAAATTTAAATTTATTTATTTTAATCAGAGGCTAATTACTTTACAATATTGTATTGTTTTTGCCATACATCATGAATCTACCACAGGTGCACATGTGTTCCTCATCCTGAACACCTCTCCCACCTCCCTCCCCGTATTGATTATTTTAACTAAAATGTATCCAAACTATGTCTCGTTCATTTTTGATCCTATTTTCTGACAAAAGTTCACCAAATTTAGCTAATAACTAGAAATAGTGCATTAGCTTTCTGTCTTCCCATTCTCTTTATTAAATTCAGCTGAGATTAGAAAAAAACCTACCTTGCATTTTAAAAGAAATCAGTGCTGAATATTCATTGAAAGGACTGATGCTGAAGCTGAAACTCCAATACTTTGGCCACCTGTTGTGAAGAACTAACTCATTTGAAAAGACCCTGATGCTGGGAAAGATTGAAGGTGGGAGGAGAAGGGGAAACAGAGGATGAGATGATTGGATGGCATCACCAACTCAATGGATATGAGTTTGAGTAAACTCCAGGAGTTGGTGATGGACAGAGAGGCCTGGCGCACTACAGTCCATGGGATCACAGAGTCAGACACAACTGAGCAACTGAACTGAACTGACCTTGTATTTTCCTTCAAGTTCTCTGAAAACAGGTTTGTGTTTACATAGTGTGGTTGTTGGGAGAAGGAAATGGCAACCCACTCTAGTATTCTTGCCTGGAGAATAATGTGGACTGAGGAGCCTGGAGGGCTGCTGTCCATGGGGTCGCACAGAGTCAGACATGACTGAAGCGACTTAGCATCCACGCATGAATTGGAGAGGGAAATGGCAACCCACTCCAATATTCTTGCCTGGAGAATCCCAGGACAGAGGAGCCTGGTGGGCTGCCGTCTATGGGGCTGCACAGAGTTGGACACGACTGCAGCGAGGCAGCAGCAGCAGTGTGGTTGTTTCTACTCGACTTTCTCCATTCTCCATGATGGAGACAAAAAATCCAAAGATATCATCTTGTGTTTCTAATCTATTAAAATTGATAATTTACCTCAAGACCTAAGATGAACTATTTCCTGCTTCATTAATTTATTCATTTATACATTCACGTTTCATTCAACATTGAGTGTCTACTTTACAATGTGAGCCTCAAGTTCACAGTTTAGTGAGAAAAATAGCACATAAATATAATACATTATGATAAATGTCACAAGAAGATATATGTGGATAAAAAGGAATGAAATGATTCTACCTGGGGAACTTAAAGAACGCTGTACACGCTCTAAAACAATGGCATCCTATCCCATCACTTCATGGCAAATAGATGGGGAAACAATTAAATAGTTACAGACTTTATTTTCTTGGTCTCCAAAATCACTGCAGATTGTGACTGCAGCCATGAAATTAAAAGACGGTCCCTCCTTAGAAGAAAAGCTATGATCAGCCTGGACAGCATATTCTAGTAGTCGTGTAATGATGTAGAAGTTGGGCCATAAAGAAAACTGAGTGCCAAAGAATTGATGTTTTTGAACTGTAGTGTTGAAGAAGACTCTTATGAGCCCCTTGGACAGCAAGGGAATCAAACCAGTCAATCCTAAATGAAATCAGTCGTGGATATTCATTGGAAGGACTGATGCTGAAGCTGAAACCCCAAAACTTTTGCCACCTGATGCGAAGAACTGACTCATTGGCAAAAACCCTGATGATGGGAAAGATTGAAGGCAGGAAGAGTAAGGGACGATGGAGAATGAGTTGGTTGGATGGCATCACTGACTCAATGGACATGAGTTTGAAACTGCTCTGGGACTTGGTGATGAACAGGGAAGCCTGGCATGATGGAGTCCATGGGGTCACAGAGTCAGACATGACTGGGCAGCTGAACTGAACTGAACTGAATACATGCTCTAATATAAGTTGAAAGTTTAGAAATAGGGATATTATAGGCTGCTTTCTCTGTCTCAAATGGGGTTCTAGGATGTCTTTATAAATGAAAATTACCTTGAGGCATTCAAGAACACTACTACTAAGAAAATTGCAAATTGATCTATATGAATGGAATAGTGTATAAGGTAGGAGAAAGGTATAGCAGGAAATAAACCTATGGAGAACTAAGGAAAGTTATTAAGAAATTTTTAAGCCACATTAAAACTTATGACTTTACTATGTTGGTAGTTAGGAAGTGAATGAACTGACTTGATTAAACCAGAATTGTTAAAAGAGAAATCTTGTCAGATGAGCCGTCAGATGAGCCAGTTAAGGGGCCCTCCAGATAACATTTTTTTTCAGTATGAAGATAATACCTGACTAAATAAAACGGGTTTTCATGATGACACCAAGTGTAGCTATTTTGGAAAAAGGCATTCATAGTGATCTATAAATGAAAATTAAATTGGAGAATCCAGAGAGTATTAGAGTTGAGAGTGAATATGTCAATATTTTATTTATATTATTCTTTGGAGAACGAAATGACAACCCACTCCAGTATTCTTGCATGGAGAGTTCCATGGACAGAGGAGCCTGGTGGGCTACAGTCCATGGGGTCACAATGAGTTGGACACGACTGAGTAACTAGCTTTCACTTTTCACTTATATATGCCAAAAGGATTTTATAATGGCTTGGACAAATATAAACACTTCAATAAGATTGTAAAAGATAAAAAAAAAAATTCAGTGTAAAGAATAAAGAAAGGTCAAAATGTGAAGTAAAATCAGACAGAATAATCCATGTATATCCAGGCAATGAGACGAGGCATCCTTTCTTGATACATTCTATTTCAACATGGATCAATCCAAATTTTATCATCTGTCTTTTGGAGAAAACAATTCTAATAAAGACAAATGTGTTTAAAATCAATATATCTAAAAGCAAACGTGGAGAAATAGATAATAAAATAAATAATATGAGACTAGAAGTTCAGGATAGATAGCAATGAAGTATAAAGGGAAAAGGAAGTAAAATATTTATTAAGCACTACTTTGATATAGGCGCCTTATAAGAACATGCATGAGTGTTATAGTTCTCAGGTGCTTTTGACTGATCTTCTGTACTTCTTTCCATGACTGTTACAGTGGGATAAGCGTGGATATGTGGAATCTCAAAAAAATGATAAAAATGAACATATTTACACAATAGAAATTGACTCATAGACATTGTAAACAATGTTGTAGAAGTTGTAAACTCACTGTTATGAAAGGAGAAAGTAGGTGGTGGGAGGATAAACTAGGAGTTTTGGATGAATACATACAGGCTGCTGCTGCTGCTAAGTCGCTTCAGTACAGGCCACTATGCATAAAATATATAACCAGTAAGGACCTACCGTTTAGCACAGGCAACTGTACTCAATATCTGTCATAGCCTAGGAGGGAAAAGAATCTAAGAATAGATACAGTATATATAACTGAATCACTTTGCTATTCACCTAAAACGATCACAAAACTGCAAATCAACAGTACTGTGATATTCTTTTTTTAAAAAGAAGTGTGAATAATTTTTATCTTCTAAATTGTCTGTTTATGTCAAAAATACTAAACCTATTTTTAAAATCTATATATCTTTTTTTAACTTTAAATATAAATTTATGTATTTTAATTGGAGGTTAATTGCTTTACAATATTGTATTGGTTATCTTTTCCATTCTTAATGAAATAATAAACCATGACATGCTAAATTTGGTAGGATCAGAATCATAATTTCACTTATGAAGCCTCTTTTACATCTGGGGAGTCAGAATCCCAAAGGCAAAAAATTGTGTGTGCAAAGTATGCTGAACTTACCAAATCTAAAGCCTCATTCTCAGCATTAAGGTAAGTGTTATGAACTGATTGCACTTGGTTTCCTCTGGTTTTAGTAGGAAGAGTTATATAGTAATTTTAGCATGATTTTTCACTTGAAATGCAAACATATACAAACAGATGACCGTCTACAACTTTATTGCTATACAGTTTTCGAATACAGTGCACATATTAAGCACAAATTGACAAACAGTAATACTCTTTCAGGAATATAAGGTGAAATAAAGTAGAAAAGAATAAGAACAAAGGAGTTTCAACAAAATTTGGGAGAGTAATGAAAAGTATAGAACTTAGATCAACTTTCCCATTTAAGTTAAGAAAGAGATCATTGGAATACACATAAGTCAGTTTGTCTTATGTGCTTTGACATGATTTATCATGAGCAAGATTAAGACTGTCATTGTATATCAGGGAGAAATGCCAATGCACCTAGGAACAGTAGATTAGAGGGTTTAGTCAGCATTTTTCAACTAAAAAAGCCATCTTACTCTGAGACCACAGTGAACAAGGGTCAAATACCAAAAAGGCATTGGATATTTGAATACAGAAAGTCACTCTACCCAAAAATCCTGATATTAAACATTTCCAGCATTTCTCAGTAAAGTCAAAACAATTTACAAGCAAGTTATTAAGGTAATAATATGGGTCTTATAAAGCTTCTATCACAGAGAAGATGATGCTATATCTATGAGTATCATTATAAGATACAGAAATGTAATTGATACATTTTATGGGCTGTGTTTATTGCTTTAATTTTGTGAAAGCAAAAAAAAAAAAAAAAAAGTATCTTCAGGATTTTACTGGTGCTCTAAAACCAGTGATTTCTCTGTGCCAGTCCATTCAACCCCTTCCTTATGGTAAAATTGAACAGCAAAAAAATGGTCCTGACCCTGCACATTGAGCAGCGTGAAGCAAGAACTTAAAATGAATGCCCAATCTTGGATGGAATGCTTAAGATATAATGGTTATCACCTTCCTTTCAACCCTCACTTATTTCTGATTTTGATCTTCATTTAAAATATGCATTTCCTGAATTCTTCTTAATGCCTTCAGAATAAATGAATATGTGATCAGAATGAGCAAATGCATATCTTCCTCTCCTGCCAAATAATAATTGATCGTCAGAATAGGGTGAATTCGGGTCTCTGTTAAGATATTATAATGTTGACACCTTCTGCAGAATTTTGGGTTATGATACATAGTTCTACATTTATGTTAGAAATAACTACTACAAAACCAAGCAAGAAATTAGGAGGAACCATCATAAATGAATGACAGTTTACAAAGCATAGACACTAAAACAGTTCAGAATAGGGCTAAGGAGCCTTCAAAAAACGGTAACAAAAGTAACAAGAAATATTACTGCTGCTACAGCCATATTAGTTTTATCATAACAATTATCAGTTTGTTCTACCTTCTTTCAATTTTGCTGATTTTCAAATTTTCAGTCACCAGAGAGCAAGTCCAGTCAATCAATCAATAAGTTCAAATTCTGAAATCAATCAGTAAGATTACACTTCTAAAGCATGTTTCAACTTTGCAAAGGAGATAGTGACATAACCCATGTCTCTATGGCTAGCCAAAAGTGAAAAATTGGAATTTTCTTAATTTGTTCTGAGAATCTCCACATATATCATGGCTATAGAAACCTTAGCAAAGTACATGGCCATTAAATTTAAGTTTCTCTGCAGACTTAATCAAATTTCAAAGCTGGATGGGACTTGAAACATCATCCCCTGGTTAATTCATCTTCATTTTGAGGAGACAAGATTTACATTTAAATTTCTATTTTCCTTTTTCTGAACATAAAATGAAACAAAATGGACATTTTTACTGAGTGATATCTTAATTCAAATGACACCTCTTTAACTTCAAACTAAGAGCTAATATGTATTCATTCATCTTTAGAAATGTAATTATAGAACCTTAAGGAGTACTTTAAATAAGACAAACACTAATGTAAAAGTGATGCTTGTCTCCCCCCTCTTACAGAAAGAAACAGAACCAAAGTAAGAAAAGGGAATATTTGCAAATAGATTCTATAAATCAGCAGTAAATAAGCTTTTTACTTTAAAAAATAAACATCATGAAAGCAGAAAAAGTTTTGTACACTCTTCCTTTGGGTGACTGATTTCTTGATGTCATCTTCTATATTTCATATCTTCATTTTACTTTTTTATCTCATTACTAGAGTGTGTCTATTTAAAGACACCACCATGGAATCGCAGAAAATAGTGCATTTTCTATTGTTAATGGGGTATTCTAGTAATCATATAACAAATACTTGAAACTATTTTTAAATAAGAAAAATATTGATATATGTCATAAAAGTTTATATCCTCTTAAGTGTTTTAATGGTAGCAATTCATATCTGCCTAGTTCCTTTGAACTTGCAGATGTTCAAGCTGGTTTCAGAAACGGCAGAGGAACCAGAGATCAAATTGCCAACATCCACTGGATCATCAAAAAAGCAAGAGAGTTCCAGAAAAACATCTATTTCTGTTTTATTGACTATGCCAAAGCCTTTGACTGTGTGGATCACAATAAACTGTGGAAAATTCTGAAAGAGATGGGAACCAGACCACCTGACCTGCCTCTTGAGAAACCTATACGTAGGTCAGGAAGCAACAGTTAGAACTGGACATGGAACAACAGACTGGTTCCAAATAGGAAAAGGAGTATATCAAGGCTATATATTATCACCATGCTTATTTAACTTATGTGCAGAGTACATCATAAGAAACGCTGGGCTAGAAAAGTGCAAGTTGGAATCAAGATTGCCGGGAGAAATATCAATAACCTCAGACATGCAGATGACACCACCCTTATGGCAGAAAGTGAAGAGGAACTAAAAAGCCTATTGATGAAACTGAAAGAGGAGAGTGAAAAAGTTGGCTTAAAGCTCAACATTCAGAAAACTAAGATCATGGCATCCGGTCCCATCACTTCATGGGAAATAGATGGGAAACAGTGGAAACAGTGTCAGAATTTTATTTTGGGGGGCTCCAAAATCACTGCAGATGGTGACTGCAGCCATGAAATTAAAAGACTCTTACTCCTTGGAAGGAAAGTTATGACCAACATAGACAGCATATTTAAAAGCAGAGACATTACTTTGCCAACAAAAGTCCGTCTAGTCAAGGCTATGGTTTTTCCTGTGGTCATGTATGGATGTGAGAGTTGGACTGTGAAGAATGCTGAGCACCGAAGAATTGATGCTTTTGAACTGTGGTGTTGGAGAAGACTCTTGAGAGTCCCTCGGACTGCAAGGAGATCCAATCAGTCCATTCTAAAGGAGATCAGTCCTGGATGTTCTTTGGAAGGACTAATGCTAAAGCTGAAACTCCAGTACTTTGGCCCCCTCATGCGAAGAGTTAACTCATTGGAAAAGACCCTGATGCTGGGAGAAATTGGGGGCAGGAAGAGAAGGGGACGACAGAGGATGAGGTGGCTGGATGGCATCACCGACTCGATGGACATGAGTTTGGGTGAACTCCGAGAGCCGGTGATGGACAGGGAGGCCTGGTGTGCTGCGATTCATGGGGTAGCAAAGAGTCGGACATGACTGAGCGACTGAACTGAGCGGAACTGAACTGAACAATACTTTCAAAGTGAACATGATTTTACATCGCAAAAAATTCTCTTACTTTTATCACATAGCCAAAATTTGAGTAAAATATATTTATAGTAAAATTTTAGTCAGTATGAAACTAGGATAAATCTATCTATTAAAAATAAATTTTGTTAATTGATCAGGCTTTAATGTTGATATTGTGAAATGTCTTTGATATAAAGAGTGCTGTGAACCCAGTACCTTATCTTGCTTTCTTCTTTTTTCTAATTCCCCCTCAAGAGTGAAAACAAATATATTTTAAAATAATAAAAGTGGAGTAAGTATAAATTTGATTCTATGTTTCTAACCATAAATATAAGAATGCATACCTGGTATGGTTCTGATGAGATTTTCCAGGAAAAAAAAAAAAAAAACGAACAAACAAAATAAAACCATTATCATTATTCTAAATTCCATATATATGCATTAGTATGCAGCACTGGTGTTTTTCTTTCTGGCTTACTTCACTCTGTATAATCGGCTCCAGTTTCATCCACCTCATTAGAACTGATTCAAATGTATTCTTTTCAATGGCTGGGTAATATTCCATCGTATATATGTACCACAACTTTCTTATCCATTCATCTGCTGATGGACATCTAGGTTGCTTCCATGTCCTGGCTATTATAAACAGTGCTGTGATGGAGAAGGCAAGAGTGGGATAATTTGAGAGAATAGCTTTGAAACATGTATATTATCATATGTTAAACAGATCGCCAGTCCAGGTTCGATGCATGAGACAGGGTGCTCAGGGCTGTTGCACTGGGATGAATCAGAGGGATGGGATAGGGAGGGAGGTGGGAGGGGGTTCAGAATGAGGGACACATGTACACCTATGGTTGATTCATGGCAATGTATGGCAAAAACCACTACAATATTGTAAAGTAATTAGCCCCCAATTAAAATAAATAAATTTTAAAAAATCAGCACTCCTTGGAGAAATGACTGATTCTAGGACTAAGACAAGATAAGCCTCAAGAATCTTGTAGTGCCAGAAAGACAGCGGTCAAAATCCAGAGGGTGGAGGTATGTCGAAGAGAATAAGAGCAACATGAAAGTGCCTCAGTGAAATATAAATCAAGTGTGAGTTTCAGTTAATAACAACTTGTTACTATTTGTTAATTAGTGGTTGAAGATAGGATAATGTGATCAAAAATAATTAACATATAACTATATATCACTTCCAAGTACAAGTTTAAGAGTATAAAGGTATGAAATTAATATCCATGCTGACATAAGTATCAAATTATTGAATAAATAAGTAAATGGAGAAGAGGAGAAAAATCTGTGTAGAAAAACTCCAAAGAACTTTTTGTTAATCTCCTTCAAGGAGATGAGGCATACTTTCTACTTCTTAAATGTGGGTCATGTTTAAGTTGCAAGAGTAAACTAATTCCAGAGAACAGAGAATGGAAAGGAGAGAAAGTTATTTTGCAGTGGAGAAATGTAGTAAACATTACCTTCATAAAGTAATCGCTGTTGATATTAATGGTGAAAATTCACATTGACAGTATGTACTTGAGGTGAAGTGATGAAAATTACACTTTATCTCTATGGTCTAATTTCTAAAAACCCATAATCTCTATATACCAAGAAAAAAAAATCAGACAATCCAACTTGAGGGATTGTCTGCAAAATATCTGATCAGTACTTCTCAAAACTGTCAAGGTCAACAAAACAAATAATTCTGAGACACACCTTAGCCAAGAAGTACCTTAGGAGATGCAATGGGTAAATATATGGTAACCTAGATAGCATGCTGAAATAGAAAATGTAATTAATAAAAACTAATGAAATGTGAACAAAGTATGGGTTTCAGTTAATAAAACTTGCTGCTACTAGTTCATTAGTGACTAATGCTTATAATGATAATGTATGAGTCCTATTATATGTTATGGGGAAACTGGTTGTGTGAGGTATATGTGAGAACTTTGCAGGTAAAACTATTCTAAATAAAATGAGTAGTTTTTAGAAAAGTAATATGAAATATTCCTGAAGTCAAAGAAAGGGAAAAATCATTTTTATATGGAAGCACTCACTAAAAAGATTGTTTAGAAAACATTTCCTAGATGAGGAAATGTTCCTCATTTCTGTTCCTTACTGATAAATCTGAGAACAATTTATAGTAATCCTTTCATTCACCAAGTATTAAGCACCTAATATCTTATGTGCTTATCTGTCAAGGAATCTCTAAAGTACCATACAATTGTACTCATTTCACATACTATTAAGGTTATGCTCAAAACCCTTCAAGCTAGGCTTCAGCAGTATGTGAACCAAAAATTTCCAAATGTACAAGCTGAGTTTAGAAAAGGCAAAGGAGGCAGAAATCAAATTGTCAACATTCATTGGTCATAGAGAGAGCAAGGAAATTCCAGAAAAATATCTACTTCTGTTTCACTGACTACAATCAAGACTTTGACTATGTGGATCACAACAAACTGTGGAAAATTCTCAAAGAGAAGGGAATACCAGATCACCTTACCTGTCTCCTGAGAAATCTGTATATGGGTCACAAATCAATTTGAACATTACATGAAACAACTGACTGTTTTAAAATTGGGAAAGGAATATGACAAGACTGTATATTGTCACCCTGCTTACTTAACTTCTATGCAGAGTACATCGTGTGAAATACCAGGCTGGGTGAATGACAAGCTGCAACCAAGATTGCCAGAAGTATCAACAACCTCAGATATGTAGATGATGCCATCCTAATGGCAGAAAACGAAGAGGACCTAAAATGCCTCTTAATGAAGATGGAAGATAGTGAAAAAGCTGGCTTAAAACTCAAAATTCAAAAAAGCTGAGATCATGGCATCTGGTCCCATCACTCCATGGTGAATAGAAGGAGAAAAAGTGAAAGTAGTAAAAGACTTTATTATCTTTGTCTCCAAAATCACTGCAGATGGGACTGCAGCCATGAAATTAAAAGACATATGCTTCTTGGAAGAAAATCTATAGCAATTATAGAGAGCATATTAAAAGAGCAGAGACATCACTTTGCCAGCAAAGTTTCATATAGTCAAAGCTATGATTTTTCCAGTAGTCATCTATGCATATGAGAGTTGGACCATAAAGAAGGCTGAGAATTGAAGAACTGATGTTTTCAAGTTGTGGTGCTCGAGAAGACTCTTGAGAGTCCCTTGGACATCAAGCAGATGAAACCAGTCAACCCTAAAGGAAATCAGTCCTGAATATTCATTGGAATGACTGAAATTCCAATACTTTGACCACCTGATGAGAAGAGTCAATTCATTGGAAAAGACCCTGATGCTAGGAAAGATTGAAGACAAAAGAAGGGGGTGGCAGAGCATGAGATGTTAGATAACATCACTAACTCAATGATATAAATTTGAGCAAATTCCTGGAGATAGTGAAGGATAGAGGAGACTGGAAGGCTACAGTCTATGGGGCCACAAAGAGTTGGATAAAACTTAGCTCCTGAATAACAAAAACAAGAAATAGCTTATCTATCTTATCCATCTTATCCATTTCCAACGATGAAGATAATAATCATAATAAAATCATCTGATATTTAGTAAGTAGTAAAGATGAGATAGGGGCTTCCCTGGCAGGCTTAGTGGTAAAGAATCTGCCTGCAATGCAGGAGACCTGGGTTCGATCCCTGGGTTCGATCCCTGGGTTGGGAAGATCCCCTGGAGGAGGGCATGGCAACCCACTCCAGTATTCTTGACTGGAGAATTCCATGTACAGAGGAGCCTGGTGGGCTACAGTCCATAGGGTCGCAAAGAGTTGGACACAACTGAGCAACAAAGCACAGCATGGCACAGCACAAAGATGAGGTAAGCATTATTTTCCATGAATTGTCTTAGTTAGTCATAAATAAGGAAGTTCCCTGGTAGTCTAGTGGTTAGGATTCTGTGCTTTCACTGTCCTGGGTTCAGGTTCAATTCCTGGTCTGAGAACTAAGATCCTGCATGCCACAAGACCAAAAAAAAGAAAAAAGGAAAGAAAAATTAATGGCCTATAAAAACAAAACAAGTGTTTTGCATTTGGAAAGAACAGAAAGTTACAAGAAGTATTTGTGAGTCTTAATTTTGAAGAGGGCCGATAGGTCTAACAAGAATCAGCAACTGAAGTGAAATAAAACTGGGACTCTAATTCCAACCATGTGGTTTAAATTTTGGTCTTTTTGCCTCAGTGATTCCAGCTGCAGATGCTTTCATTTTAACTGCAGGGGAGGACAAAAAGGTGGGACAGAATCAAGGCTTAAGTCACATAAATTCAAGCTCTTATTTCCTGGTGCAAAGTACATGATTTATCTTTATATCAACAAGAGAAGCTACTTTTTAAAGTTTAATTAGATAGGAGTGTGTCCAGAATGTTTATGAAATACCTAATTAGAGTTAATGATTATCAGCACATATGAATAATAAAGAAAGATGATTTCTCCAAACACACTCTGTTCATTCGTTCTAAGGTCTACAAATCTTTTTTAAATCCACAATTACAAATAATTCAAAATAATACTAGCCTCACTCAAAGGGACCTTAAAACATTGTGATAATTATCAGAACAAACCTCAGAAAGATCATACAAACTTGAGTACAAATACATCTACCAATTGCATGTAAATTTATCAAAAATTTTTTTAAGACATTCCTATGATTTTAAGTTATACAATGGAAATAGCAGCTTCATAAATAAATAAAAAATTTATGGCACCTACCTGAAATAATATTTATTTATCAATAAAATAATGTTATTTTGTTTCCCAAGATACAGTCTGTGAAGCCTGACAGAGGATAGGAGTGGGGATAAAATCAAATGATGCTCCTGAAACCCCTCTAAAATCTGGAAAATACCACACATGTATACTGGTATTGTACTTTTTTGTTCTAGATTTATACAAGAAAATGCAATCCCTCTTTATTTCCACTGTTGAAAAGGGCAGATTCACTTCCCAGGTGTTGTGACTAGAGAATTACGCCGATTGCAGGAAAGATGTTCCAATAACTAGATTGTAAATGTACAAATCTGATGGTCCAGCTCATTGTCAGCACTGTTAAAACTCTTATTAAAGAAAAATATATGTACAGAACAAAGTCCATTCATTTAATTGTTTTCTGAAACTGAGTACACTCATGTGAAGAGCATCCATATTAAGCATGTTTCCATCACCAGCAATCAGGATTGCTCTAATGTTCCCTCCACTCAAGGGTAACCACACTTTACTTCTAACAGCCTGGATTGTAATACATAGTGTGTGTTCAGTCGACCAGTCGTGCCCAGCTCTTCTCAGCCCCATGGACTGTAGCCCACCAGGCTCCTCTCTCCATAGGATTATCCAGGCATGAATTCTGCAGTAGGGTGCCATTTCCTTCTCCAGGGGATCTCCCTGACCCGGGGATCGAATATGCGCCTCCTGCATCTCTGGCATTGGCATATGGATTCTTTACCTCTAGTGCCACCTGGGAAGCCCATACACAGGTTACTTTCCTTTTTTCTTTTGTGGGGGTATAGTTGCTTTGCAATGCTGTGTTGGCTTTTGCTGTACAGTGAGTGAATCAGCTATATGTGTACATACAACCCCTCCTTCTTGGATCTTCCTCCCACCCCATCCCATCCCATCCCTCCAGGTCATCACAGAGCACTGAGCTGAGCTCCTTGTGCTATTCAGCAGGTTCCCTTAAATATTTTACACATGGTAGTGGTGTATCTAGGTCAATGATACTCTTCCGACTCATCCCATCCTCCCTTCTCCCCAAAGCCACACATCTGTTCCCTACATGTGCATCTCTATTCCACCCTGCAAATAGACACATCAGTACCATTTTTCTATATTCCACACATATATGTTAGTATACCATATTTGTTTTCCTCTTTCTGGCTTATTTGACTGTATATAACAGACCTCAAGTCCATCCACATCTCTACAAATGACCAATCTGATTCCTTTTTTATGGCCGAGTAATTTTCCATTGTGGATTTTCTAGGTGGCTCAGTGGTAAAGAATCCACCTGCCAAGCAGAAGGCGCAGGTTCAATCCCTAAGTCTGGAAGATCCCCTGGAGAAAGAAATAGCAGCCCATTCCAGTGTTCTTGTCTGGGAAATCCCATGGACAGAGGAGCCTGGCAGGCTATAGTCCATGGGGTTGCAAAAGAGTCAGACATGATTTAGCAACTAAACAACAATAACAGTTTTCTATTGTATATGTGCACCACATCCTCTTTATCCATTTGTCAACCAATGGACATCTAGATTGCTTCTATGTCCTGATTACTGTAAGTAGTGCTGCTATGGACATCAGGATTTCCTTGATTGCTCAGTTAGTAAAGAATCTACCTGTAATGCAGAAAACCCCAGTTCAATCCCTGGGTCAGGAAGACCCACTGGAGAAAGGATAAGCTACCCACTCCAGTATTCTTGGGCTTCCATTGTGGCTCAGCTTGTAAAGAATCCACCTGCAGTGCTGGAAACCTGGGTTCAATCCCTGGGTTGGGAAGATCCCCTGGAGGAGGGAAAGGCTATTCACTAAAGTATTCTGGCCTAGAGAATTCCATGGACTGTACAGTCCTAGTCCATGGGGTCACAAAGAGTCAGACATGACTTGAGTGGCTTTCACTTCACTTCATGAACACTGGAGTGCGTGTGTCTGTTTGAATTGTGGAATTTACCAGATATATGTCCAACAGTGGGATTGTAGGATCATATGGTAGCTCTATTTTTAGTTTTTAAAGGAGCGTCCAAACTCTTCTCCATGGGCTTCCCAAGCGGCACAGTGGTAAAGAATCTGTGTGCCAATGCAGGAGATGTATGAGGGATGAGTTCAATCCCTGGGTCAGGAAGATCTCCAGGAGGAGGAAATGGCAATCACTCCAGTATTCTTACCTGGATAATTCCATGACCAGAGGAGCCTGGGGGCTAAAGTCCGTGGGATCACAAACAGCTGGGCACAACTGAGTGACTGAGCACACGCACATACTCTTCTCTATGTGGCTGTTCTAATTTACATTCCCACCAACAGTGCAAGAGGGTTAGTGTTGCCCATTTCATACTTTATTTGATTGGATTCATATTGAGTGTGTTTTGTACCTGACCCCTTTCACTGGGCATTTATTTGTGTGATTCATTTATAATGTTAACTACAGTGAAGTTCCATCTTTCTCATCACTGTATAGTATCCCATTGTGTGAACATATTACTATATATTCACCTTTTCCTTTCTTAATAGGTATTCAGGTAGCTTACACTTGGAACCAGTACAAATACAGCTGTGATGAACATTCTCCTGTGTGATTTCTGATGATAATTTGTACACATTTCAATTGGGTTTTTGGTTCTTAAATTATGCATATGATCTCCCCTAACAGATATTACTGCTAACTTTCGACAAATACAAATTCACTTGAAAGTCACAGAATACTTGTGTTCAAAAATAAAACACAGATAAATTCTATTTCAAAAGCAAGCAAGCAAGCCTGCTTGGTTAGCCTTTTAACCCTTAACTATTGAACATCAAGTATAAAATATATCTGTGAAAAAAATATCCAAACAAACAAAATAACTATTTCCAGTTATTTTTATATCAAAAAAGTTTCACTGGAGGCTGCTCTTCAAAAGATTGACTTTCAGGAAAGTCATCATTAACAGTGTGGGTAATGTATTCTAAATTTTGACTTGGTAAGTAATAGAAAGAGTGTTTACTGCGGCATACAGCAGAGTTCAGAAGGCCCTTTCACACATAACATGGCAGAATAACAGATGGCATACTCTGTAAAGAAAATTAATTTAAATAAGTCAGGTTAAAAACATGCCTTTCTTGAAAGAGAAGATATTTTGTATAAGAAGTTCATCTTTTTTGTTGACTACCTGGACAGGTAATGTGTTCAAGTTTTTTTCCAATCTATTTCTTTTTTTTTTAATTTTTATTTTTACTTTATTTTACTTTACAATACTGTATAGCAAAACCAATCTATTTCTTTATGGTAAAACAGACTTCAAATGTTTATTATGGGTACTCAGTTCAATTCAGTTCAGTCGCTCAGTCGTGTCCTACTCTTTGCCACCCCCTGAATCGCAGCACGCCAGGCCTCCCTGTCCATCACCATCTCCTGGAGTTCACTCAAACTCATGTCCATCAAGTTGGTGATGCCATCCAGCCATCTCATCCTCTGTCGTCCCCTTTTCTTCCTGCCCCCAATCCCTCCCAGCATCAGGGTCTTTTCCAATGAATCAACTCTTTGCGTGAGGTGGCCAAAGTACTGGAGTTTCAGCTTTAGCATCATTTCTTCCAAAGAACACCCAGGACTAATCTCCTTTAGAATGGACTTGTTGGATCTCCTTGCAGTTTGAGGGACTCTCAAGAGTCTTCTCCAACACCACAGTTCAAAAACATCAATTCTTTTGTGCTCAGCTTTCTTCACTGTCTAACTCTCACATCCATACATGACCACAGAAAAAACCATAGCCTTGACTAGATAGACCTTTGTTGGCAAAGTAAAATCTCTGCTTTTCAATATGCAATATAGGTTGGTCATAACTTTTCTTCCAAGGAGTAAGCGTTTCTTAATTTCATGGCTGTAATCACCATCTGCTTTGATTTTGGAGCCCAAAAAAATAAAGTCTGACACTGTTTCCACTGTTTCCCCATCTATTTCCCATGAAGTGATAGGACCAGATGCCATGATCTTCATTTTCTGAATGTTGAGCTTTAAGTCAACTTTTTCACTATCCTCTTTCACTTTCATCAAGAGGCTTTTTAGTTCCTCTTCACTTTCTGCCATAAGGCTGGTGTCATCTGCATATCTGAGTTTATTGATATTTCTCCTGGAAATCTTGATTCCAGTTTGTGCTTCTTCCAGCCCAGCGTTTCTCATGATGTGCATATAAGTTAAATAAACAGGGTGACCATATACAGCCTTAACATACTCCTTTTCCTATTTGGAACCAGTCTGTTGTTCCATGTTCAGTTCTAACTGTTACTTCCTGACCTGCATACAGGTTTCTCAAGAGGCAGGTCAGGTGGTCTGGTATTCCCATCTCTTTCAGAATTTTCCACAGTTAATTGTGATCCACACAGTCAAGGCTTTGGCATAGTCAATAAAGGAGAAATAGATGTTTTTCTGGAACTCTCTTGCTTTTTCCATGATCCAGCTGATGTTTGCAATTTGATCTCTGCTTCCTTTGCCTTTTCTAAAACCAGCTTGAACATCTGGAAGTTCACGGTTCATGTATTGCTAAAGCCTGGCTTGGAGAATTTTGAGCATTAATTTACCAGCGTGTGAGATGAGTGCAATTGTGTGGTAGTTTGAGCATTCTTTGGCATTGCCTTTCATTGGGATTGGAATGAAAACTGACCTTTTCCAGTCCTGTGGCCACTGCTGAGTTTTCCAAATTTGCTGGCATATTGAGTGTAGCACTTTCACAGCATCATCTTTCAGGATTTGAAACAGCTCAACTGGAATTCCATCACCTCCACTAGCTTTGTTCTTAGTGATGCTTTCTAAGGCCCACTTGACTTCACATTCCAGGATGTCTGGCTCTAGGTGAGTGATCATACTGTCATGATTATCTTGGTTGTGAAGATCATTTTTGTACAGTCCTTCTGTGTATTCTTGCCACCTCTTCTTAACATCTTCTGCTCTGTACTACCACTTTTCAAATCCTCCTGTCCTAGTGTATTCTTATATTTATCAGTTAATTATAGCATTTTGTGTTTCTAATTAACAAAACAGATTTATTTTTTTTACTATGCCAAATGCTGTAAGCTAACTATTTTTTTTTCTTTTTTCCACTGAAGTGTAGTTTATTTACAATGTCATGTTATGTTGCCTTAGGTGGTGCTACTGCTAAAGAACCTGCATGCCAAGTCAGGAGACAGAAGAGACTTGGGTTTGATTCCTGGGTGGGGAAGATCATCTGGAGGAGGGCATGGCAACCCATTCCAGTATTCTTGCCTGGAGAATCCCATGGACAGTGGAGCCTGATGGGCTACAGTCCATGGGGTCACAAAGAGTCATACATGACTAAAGTGACTTAGCGCACACAGGCCAATCTCTGCTGTACAGCAAAGTGATACAATTTTACACATATATACATTCTTTTTTAAATATTCTTTTCCATGATGGTTTAGTGAGGAGATTAGGTATAGTTCCCTGCGCAATTCAGCAGGACCTTGGTGTTTATCCATTCTTTTTTTTTAATATAAATTTATTTATTTTAATTGGAGGTTAATTACTTTACAATATTGTACTGGTTTTGCCATACATCAACATGAATCTGCCACAGTGTAACAGTTTATCTATTTTAAGCAAAGGTAGTAGTCTTAAAAAATCTAACAATATTATTCCTGATTCTTCAGTAAGTGATATGTTACCCATGAGTGCTGCTTCTTTGTTCTAAGTTTAGGTCAATAAATTTAAAATGTGCTATCTTGTAAACATTTTGTTTCATCTTATACAGTTTTACATTGTCTGATGAACAGTTACAGATATAAGTGTTCAGTGCTTGTCCTTGTGGTAACAGATTTACAAAAAGAAACTCATCTACATCAAGTTCATTGCCATTTCATATGCTAAGATCAATAAATTCTGACCTTCAAAACACCTAATATGCCTTTCTCATCAGATGCATTATATAAGAACATTTCCGCTGATGAATTAAATACATGGAATGTTACTAACATCAGAATTTATACCTGTACATATATGTAGGCATGTGTATGTGAAAAATGAAAGTGTTAATTGCTCAGTTGTGCCTGACTCTTTGTGACTCTGTAGCGCCTCTGTCCATGGATTTCTCTAGGCAAGAATACTGGAATGGGTAGCCATTCCCTTCTCCAGAGGATCTTTCCAACCCAGGGATCAACCTCACAAGTCCTGCACTGCAGGCAGATTCTTTACCATCTGAGCCACCAGGGAAGTCCCTAGGTATATGTGTAATCCTATGTATTTTCATTTCAATTCTAGTACAGATGGATTATATACATGTCCATAATGGCTCAATAAATATGAATGTTATTAGTCATTAACTCAATAAATATTTTCACTTTTCTATTATGTTCAGTGTTCTGTGCTAAACATTGAAGGAGGTCAAGGCTGAGTACGATAAATAACATAGGACCCAAAAGTGTTATAACGTTAATACATGCACTCAAGAGATGGTAAGTTACAAAAATATACAAACCATGAAAGGTACACATCAATGCTGGTTTGTGAGAGTAGTGTTGTATTTTATGGAAAATAAGCCTCATGGGAGGATGATTAAAGATGATAAGAGTTTTTAAAATGATGGGGAGTAACTGGATTTGTGAACATGTAATATAGGCATTATATGCAGAGAGAACAACCCAGGTAGCCAGGCAGCTGTGTGGAGGCAGGGCAAGGAGGCAATCTAGTTCGATGCAGATGTAAAACACACTAAGGGGTCAGGATTTCCTTGGTAGTCCAGCGACTAAGACTGTGCTCCCAATCCATGGAGCCCGGGTTCAATTCCTGATCAGGGAACTAAATCGTACATACAACTAAGAGTCCGTATGCTGTAACTAAAGATTTTGCGTGCTGCAATGAAAATCAAAGATCCTGTATATTGTAACTAAGACCAGGTATAACCAAATAAGTTAACTTATTAATTAATTTAAAAATAAAGTCCAGTAAAGAAGGAAGTATTAGGGAGAAATGTGGTATGTCAGGTCTGTTCTAACCTGAATGATCTGGTCACTCTAATACTGGATCCTGACTGACAGGTTCTCATAGACTTATTTTTATTTCTTTGAATCTCTCTTCTCTCATCTGTAATATAAGCAAATCAAACTAGATGAATTAGTTCCCAAATATAAAATTTCTGGAACTCCAGTTGTGAATTCATTCATGTTCTAGGTGGTATGTGACATATATTTAACATTAGGTGCATATATAAGTTTCCTACGTCAGCAGAGAGAGGTATTTGAGGAAAGAGTCATAAAATTGTCTTTTAAAATGTACTTTCCAAGATAAAATTATCATTTTGGTTAACATGATGTTTTACTCAAAAAAGTAAAAGAAACTGAGAAATGGATAAATGCATAGAGAAATCAGAAAGATGGCTGGGAAATATACATATGATAATAAATCAGATGATATTATTAGAGACATGCTTGCATTTGCAATAACTAGGATAAAAAGGATCCTTAGGAATATCTTAAATAAAGCATGTAAAAAAATCTATGTGAAAGAAAATTTACTACACTAATAAAGAAGTACCATCTATTCTACTTTATTCTTTTGGTCAAAACAGACACAGAGCAGGAGAATAATTGAAATTTATACTGTCTTCTTGATAGGTACATGCAACATTATGAAAATATAAATATTTTATCTGAAAAAAAACAACAGAATTGTTTTTGAATCAAACTAAATTCTGATATTCTAATGAAAAAATAAGTAAGCAAGATGATATAAAACCACAAGTATTAAAACCATTTTTGCTTGAGCATAAACAGATGAAAAGCAGAAATGAAAATTTCCTAAATAGGATAGTTGTAAGATAATAGAATACATGCTGCTACTGTTACTGCTGCTAAGTCGCTTCAGTCGTGTCCGACTCTGTGCGACCCCATAGATGGCAGTCCACCAGGCTCCGCCGTCCCTGGGATTCTCCAGGCAAGAACACTGGACTGAGTTGCCATACATAATTCAGGTTAAAAAAACAAGTGTGGTAAAGATAAATTATTCAATAAATGGTATTAGAAACAGAACAGCATAAAATGGGATTCATAAACTAAATTTTAAAAAAAATTATATACAGATCAAAGATCTAAGTCCCCACACACAAAATGAACAGTACTAGAGAAAACATGATAATTTTAAAAACTATTTTTTGAATGAGAAAGGCATTTCTAAATACAAAACAAAGAACTCTGAAGATATGTTAGACTTGAAAACAAAGTTGTTGTTTTCTAATTTATTGAGTAGAAAAGCATCTTGGCAAAAAGAAGCTGGAAAAACAATTTGCAGTTCATATAACAGGGAAAGTACTATTTCTTTTATGTACATCGGAGGTTAAAGATGGCTGTAAATTTGTTACACTCCTTCCTTGTAAGGGCATAGTCTATTCCTCCCCTCCTTGACTCTGAACTCACCAGTGACTGCTTTGACCATTAGTTCAGTTCAGTCGCTCAGTCGTGTCCGACTCTTTGCGATCCCATGAATCGCAGCACACCAGGCCTCCCTATCCATCACCATCTCCTGGAGTTCATTCAGACTCACGTCCATCGAGTCAGTGATGCCATCCAGCCATCTCATCCTTGGTTGTCCCCTTCTCCTCCTGCACCCAATCTCTCCCAGCATCAGGGTCTTTTCCAATGAGTCAACTCTTCTCATGAGGTGCCCAAAGTACTGGAGCTTCAGCTTTAGCATCATTCCTTCCAAAGAAATCCCAGGGTTGATCTCCTTCAGAATGGACTGGTTGGATCTCCTTGCAGTCCAAGGGACTCTCAAGAGTATTCTCCAACACCACAGTTCTAAAGCATCAATTCTTCGGCACTCAGCCTTCTCACATCCATACATGACCACAGGAAAAACCATAGCCTTGACTAGACGGACCTTAGTCGGCAAAGTAATGTCTCTGCTTTTGAATATACTATCTAGGTTGGTCATAACTTTTCTTCCAAGGAGTAAGCGTCTTTTAATTTCATGGCTGCAGTCACCATCTGCAGTGATTTTGGAGCCCCAAAAATGAAGTCTGACACTGTTTATACTGTTTCCCCATCTATTTCCCATGAAGTGATGGGACTGGATGCCATGATCTTTGTTTTCTGAATGTTGAGCTTTAAGCCAACTTTTTCACTCTCCTCTTTAACTTTCATCAAGAGGCTTTTTAGCTCCTCTTCATTTTCTGCCGTAAGGGTGGTGTCCTCTGCATATCTGAGATTATTTCTCCTGGCAATCTTGATTCCAGCTTGTATTTCTTCCAGTCCAACTTTTCTCATGATGTACTCTGCATATAAGTTAAATAAGCAGGGTGACAATATACAACCTTGACATACTCCTTTTCCTATTTGGAACCAGTCTGTTGTTCCATGTCCAGTTCTAACTGTTGCTTCCTGGCCTGCATACAGATTTCTCAAGAGGCAGATCAGGTGGTCTGATATTCCCATCTCTTTCAGAATTTTCCACAGTTTATTGTGATCCACACAGTCAAAGGCTTTGGCATAGTCAATAAAGCAGAAATAGATGTTTTTCTGAAACTCTCTTGCTTTTTCCACGATTCAGAGTTAAGCAAAAGTGAGGCTATGTCGGTCCCAGGCCTTCCCTTTAAAATGATCTGCAGTTTCTGCCTTGCTCAGCTGAAGACCTAAGGCTATGAAAGTTATAAGGCCATATGAGAGACAATGGAGGAAGATGCCGGACCAGTCCACAGCTGTTACGTCAATCAAGAAGCATTCATAAAACTCCCGGAATATTATGATCTGACTGCCAGCATATGAGAGGCACCAGACAAAAACCACTCAGCTGAGCCCAATGGTTGATTGCCTGAGAACCATAAAAGATAGTAATAAATTATTGTTTTATCACTGAATTTCCAGGTTGGTTTATGAAACATCCAAAAACAAAACTACAAAAAGACCTCCTGCAAAGCAAATAGAAAAATCCAATAATGAAACAGAAAAATAAGAAAAATATATATGGTAGATTATATTTTCCAAAATAGCCACAACAAGAACTCTGACCCCACCCTGATTTCTACATCTTTGTCAAGAGGCCTAATTCTCTTCCCCTTGAATCTAAGCTGATTGAATTGACTTGCTTAACTGATAGACTACAAATGAAATGATGCTCTGGAACATCTAAGGCAACATCATAAAAATTGCCTTATAGTTTTCAGCTGTGTCTCTTGGAACACTCACTCTCAGGATGCTCTCAGAACCCAGCTGGCACATCATGAGAATCCAAACCACATGGAGTGGCCAAGTGTAGGTGTCCAAGTGAGTGGGCCAAGCTGTGCTCCCAGCAAGCCACCAGCACCAGTTGTCAGTCATGTAAGTTTATGACCTTGGATGTCTAGACTAGTTGAGAATTCAGAGGACTGCAGTTCCAGATACCATCTAACCACAACTGCCTGAAAGACTCCCAGAAAGAACCTGTCCCATAAAATTATGAGACTGGTTTTGGAAATATTAAGTTTTGGAGTCGATTTTTATACAGCAAGAGAAAATGAGAACCATGTTATATTATATGTTTCATGCCACATACTGCAATTTGACATCCCCCTCTAGAAAAAAATGTTCTTGTTGATTTTTTTGTCTTTCTATGATTAAATCTGGATGGAGCCTGTGGCTATGTTGAGCAATATAGTAGAAGGTATGTTATGCTGAAAACTTTCCTGATATGGTTCTTCAATGATCTGGCAGCTGGTACTTCCTACTTCTCTAGAACATTGGTTGTTCAGGAAGTCTCTCTTGGAAGGAAGCTACTCTGTGTGACAACCATAACCTGAGAAGAACAAATCATGCCCTGGAAAATGCAATACCATGTAGAGAAAGAGAAAACAAAGAATTCTGTGGTAGAAAGAATAATGGCCCCACAAAAAGCCCATTTTCTAATCCCTAAAGCCTGTGAAAATGTTACTTTACAAGAGGAAAAAATTTCACAAGTGTGTCTCAGGTTACAAATCTTAAATTGGGAGATTATGCTGGGTTACCCAGGCAGACTCCATGTATTCAATAGGCCCTTAAAGTGGGAAAGGAATGCAAAAATGTGAATCAGATTAACCCAGTGGAGTAAAAAGAAAGATATATTTAGTGCTTACCTGGTAGTCCAGTGTTTAAGAATCTGCCTTGCAATACAGGGGCCACTGGTTCCCTCCTTGGTCCAGGAGGATTCCACATGCCCCAGAGCCACTAAGCCCTTGCACCACAACCATTGATCCTGCACTCTAGAGCCTGGGAGCTGCAGCTGCTGAGCCCAAGTGCCCCAAGTATCGAAGCCTGTGTGCCTAGAGCCTATGCTCTGCAAAAGAGAAACCACTTTCCTTTTGTTTTGTTATTTAGCCACGAAGTCATGTCTGACTCTTTTTGTGATCCCATAGACTGTAGCCCACCAGGCTCTAGGAGATTCATGGGATTTCCCAGGTAAGAATACTGGAATGGGTTGCCCATTCCAGGAATCTTCCCAGGGGAACTTCCTGATCCTCTTGAGAAGCCCGCTCACCACAACAAAGAGTAGCCCCTCCTCACTGCAGCTACAGAAAGTCCATGCATAAAACAAAGACCCAATATAGTCAAAAATAGAAATAAATATAACAATTTTTTTAAGGTATTTAAAGCAACAGGCAGATGCAATCTACTGTGGCTAGCTTTGAAGATGGAAGAAAGTTACCTTAAACCAAGGAGTGCACATAGCCTCTAATGGTGGGAAAGAAATAGAACTGCAGTCCTGCAGCTGAAATAAAATTCCAAATCTACTGAGGCTGAGTTCTGCCAACAACTCAGTTTTAGCCCAGTGAGATCCAAGTCCAACATCAGGTTTGCAGAACTGTAAGTTAACAAAACCTCACTGTTTAAGCCACTGAGTTTGTGATAATCTGCTAATAAAGTAATAGAAAACTAATGTTAAGTACCATGTTATCAGGCATGTAATTGCACCATCTTGGATATCCAGCCTGGTTGAATCTTCAGACAACTCATATCTAGCTCGATAGCTGCCATGTGTCTGCAACTGCGTAAAATATCTAGCAAGAGCCACTGAAGTGAGTTCCATCAACAACAGAAACATGAGGCAGACAACTCATTCTTGTCTTAAGCTGCTAATCTAAGTTATTTTCATAGAGCAGAAGAGAACTAGAAAAGAAATAACGTAGGAAGAGAATTGTGGGGAAAAGAAACACAAAACTTTTCCCATTCTTCTAAACATGAGAAAAGTTGCTCAACTTAATTCAAACTAAGGAAAATGCAAATTTAAAATACCCTATTAAAAGAGACTTCCCATTTCAGCTGACAAGTAAGGAGCTTAGATGTCTTCACACACAGTTTTATAAGAAAAGGCTGAACAAACTAGAAATCAATCTTTTTTTATTTTATCCATTAGAGAACTGAGGTCACAAGGGAAACCACCCCAAACTTTGGAAAGACAGACTTATCCAGACACAGACTAGATAAGCTTAACTGAAGAAAGCACTGGAGTGGTAAACTGGTAAGACCACTTTAATAATAATTTTGAAGTATTGCTGAAACCATAAGAATGAGAAATTCCTGGGAACTACAGCCTTTGTGGGCTTTCCTGGTGGCTCAGTGGTAAAGAACCTATCTGCCAAGCAGGAGACATGAGTTCAACTCTTAGGTCAGGAAGATCCCCTGGGAATATCCCCTGGAATGGGCAACCCATTCCAGTATTCTTGCCTGGGAAATCCCATGAATTTTCCAGAGACTTGTGGGCTACAGTACGTAGGACAAAAAAGAGTTGGAGATGACTTAGCAGCTAAATAACTAAACAAACAGATTTTTGGGCTTTTAACCCAGGATTTCCACCAGGTCCTCACAATGAAGACCTGAGAAAGATCTCCTTATGGCTATGGTGAAGGGAGGGAAAGAGCAATCAATATCAAATTAAAAAAAAAAAAAGATAAAAAGCCTTTTCATAACAAACACTCACATCCCAAGGGAAAGTCTCTGCCAGAGATTTATCCCAGTGGAGGGAAGGGCTTTCTCCTACCTCCAGGTCCCCTCTAATCTTCTGTCTCAGATAAGAGGTGGAGGGACTTGGTTCAAAATGAACAGGACTTCAGGAAAATACACTGGGAACAGTGTGGGCAGGGAAGAGAGTAGGAGACATTTGGAAAAATCTATGCTACTTGAAAAGCACTTATAAAAGTCACAATTTACTCCAAGACACAGGTGCACTAGAGCACTGAGATTTAATTGGAAAAAATATAGAAAATCCTCTCTCTATATTCTATGATCACATCAACAGGGCTCCAGTGTAATAAGTGGGTTAAAGCTGAAAGAATTGTAGGAGAGATACCGTCTCTGAAGGGAAGTATGTAAGAAAACACAAAATCAAGAGGGAATACATAAACTGATTCTAGCAGGATGTAAACATATCTATCAGTGCAATTCAGTTCGGTCGCTCAGTTGGGTCTACAGCAAACATTAAATGGATCTCAGCGCCTAGATAGAATAACCTAAATCTTCATGTAAGAACCTATCTACTGCAGTTCCTACTATCTGTCTAGATTTCAAGAAAATGTTACAAAGTGTGCCAAAATACAAGAAAAAACAAAGTCTGAAGAGAAAAGCAAGTGCCAGAATTTAGCTCATATAACACAAAGGTTACAATTACCAGAGAACTGAATTTAGATTAACTGTGATTAACATAGGTAGTATGCAAGTACAGATTGGTGAATAAGAAGATAAATTCTAGGAAAGAACCTAGAGAAAATGCTAGAAATCAAAAACACTGTAACAGAAGTGACAAATGCTTTAGGGGCTCATCAGTAGGTAGATTAAATGTAGCCTAGAGGAGAATCAATGAGACTGAAGATAGATCAATAGAATCTTTCAAAATAAAATGCAAAGGAGAAAAAAAAAAAAGAAAGAAACAGGACAGAATGCCTAAGATGTGTGGAGAATTTCAAATGGTATAATATACATTTAATTGGAATACCAGAGAATAAAATAGAGGTAATATTTGAAGGAATAGTTATTGAGAGATTTTCAAACTAAAAGACAGATGCCAAATCACAGATACAGGGATCTCAGAGAACACTGAACAGGATAACTATAAGAAAAAGAAAACACTAGACATGTTAGCATGTCATACTTGAACTTAAGAAAATCTAAGAAAAAAATAAAACCTTTAAAGAAATCAGAGAAGAAGCTCCATGTTTACAGGGCAATGTGGATGAGAATTACAGGAGGCTTCTCACTAGAAGGCATTCAAGTAAGAAGACGGTAAAGTGTTATTGAAAAATTGAAATAAAGAAAAATAATCACTAACCTAGAGTTGTATATTGAGCAAAATCATTCTTCAAAAGTGAAGAAGGATAAACAATTTCTCAGACAAACTGAAACAAAGGAAATTCATCACCAGGAACTTAAGAAAAATGGTAAAAACATTTAGTTCAGGCAAAAGAAAAATAATATTTGTCAGAAACTTAGATTTATATAGGGGAAAAAAGGAGCATTAGAGAATAAATAAAGACTACATCAAATATTTAATTTTTATTCTTACTTGATCTAAAAAATCACTTTTTAAAGTAATTATAATAAAAAAGAAAATTAATGATACCAACACTGTATTGAGTGATCATTATCTATAGTTAATTAAGATTAATGACAGTAATATCACAAGGAAAAGGATTGAAGAGTTCAGAATATTATGCTTTAAAACACTTGTACTATTCTTGAAGTGGTATATCATTATTTGAAGGTGAACTTAGTTTAAAAGTATATATTATAAAACTTAGGTCAACCTCTAAGTTTTTTTAAAGAAGAAAAATTGATATGATAAGACAGGAGACAAAAATGAATCATGTAAATTGTTAATTTAAAACCAATGAAAGCAGAAAATGAGGGTATGAAACAAAGAATGAATTAAACAAACAGAAAACAATTATAACATGGTAATTATTAATAAAAGTACATTTTTAAAGTACTTTAAATTTGAATGGACTATCCCAAGTAAAAGACTCATATTGCAAAAGTAGATTTAAAGAAAACAGTATATGCTGTCTATATAAGATGTTGTTGTTGTTGTTCAGTCGCTAAGTCTTAACTCTTTGCAACTCCGTGGACTGTGCATGCCAGACTCCTCTGTTTTCCACTATATTCCACTATTTGTTCAAATTCCATTGAGTCAGTAATTCTATCTAAACATATCACCCTCTGCAGCCTCCTTCTCCTTTCCCTTCAGTCTTTCCTAGCATCAAGGTATTTTCCAATGAGCTGGCTTTTCACGACTGGAATGGGTTGCCATTTCCTCCTCCAATGAAACATGTTTGGCCGGAATGCTTCACTATGACCTGTCAGTCTTGGGTGGCACCGCACAACATGGCTCATAACTTAAATGAGTTATGACAGTCCCTTTGGCACGACAAGGCTGTGATCCATGAAGGGAATAAACTTACACAGGCTAAAAATAATTGGTACTTTTAGACTTACATAGGCTAAAAATAAAGAGATGAAGAAAAATACACCATACAAACACTAGTTTAAACAAAAGAAAAGGCTAGAGTAGTTATAATTAAATCGGGCAAAGTCAACATCAGAGCGAGAAAATTTTCAGGGATAAAAAGATGTATTCCATGAGGATAAAGTGAATAATTCTCCACAAAAACATAACAATTCCAAAATCATATGTACTCCAGAACAGACCACTGAAATACATGAAGCAAGAATTGAAAGATGAAAGGGGGAATTAAAAAAATAACAACCCACAATTATAGTTGGAGACTTCAACATTTCTTTATCCGCAAGAAGTCGAACAGGAATAAAACCAGCTGAGTACACTTGATCCGTATAGCGCTAGAAACTGACTTTGTCTCATTGACATTTACTTTATACTCCGTACTGTAGAAGAACACACATTCTTCTCAATCTCATGGAACATTTACCAAAATAGACCACACTTTGTTTGATGAAAAGCATACCAACAACAGGAAACAAGACCTTCGCCAAGAAAAAGAAATACAAAAAAGGCAAAATGGCTGTCTGAGGAGGCCTTACAGATAGCTATGAAAAGAAGAGAAGTGAAGAGCAAAGGAGAAAATGATAGATATAAGCATTTGAATGCAGAGTTCCAAAGAATAGCAAGGAGAGATAAGAAAGCCTTCCTCAGTGATAAATGCAAAGAAATAGAGGAAAATAATAGAGTGGGAAAGACTAGAGATCTCTTCAAGAAAATTAAAGATACCAAGGGAACATTTCATACAAAGATGGGCTCAATAAAGGACAGAAATGGTAGGGACCTAATAGAAGCAGAAGATATTAAGAAGAGGTGGAAAGAATACATAGAAAAACTGTACGAAAAAGTTCTTCACGACCAAGATACTCACGATGGTTTGATCACTCACCTAGAGCCAGTCATCCTGGAATGTGAAGTCAAATGGCTTAGGAAGCATTACTACAAAAGAAGTTAGTGGAAGTGATGGAATTTCAGTTGAGCTATTGCAAATCCTGAAAGGTGATGCTGTGAAAGTGCTGCACTCAATGTGCCAGCAAATTTGGAAAACTCAGCAGTGGCCACAGGACTGGAAAAGGTCAATTTTCATTCCAATACAAAGAAAGGCAATGCCAAAGAATGCTCAAACTACCACACAATTGCGCTCATCTCACACGCTAGTAAAGTAATGCTCAAAATTCTCCAAGCTAGGCTTCAGCAGTACGTGAACCTTGAACTTCCAGATGTTCAAGCTGGTTTTAGAGAAAGCAGAAGAACCAGAGATCAAATTGCCAACATCTGCTGGATCATCAAAAGACCAAGAGAGTTCCAGAAAAGATCTATTTCTGCTTTATTGACTATGCCAAAGCCTTTGACTGTGTGGATCACAATAAGCTGTGGAAAATTCTGAAAGAGATGGGAATACCTGACCTACCTCTTGAGAAACCTGTATGCAGGTCAGGAAGCAACAGTTAGAACTGGACATGGAACAACAGACTGGTTTCAAATAGGAAAAGGAGTACATCAAGGCTGTATATTGTCACCCTGCTTATTTAACTTATATACAGAGTATATCATGAGAAACACTGGGCTGGAAGAAGCACAGGCTGGAATCAAGATTGCCGAGAGAAATGTCAATAACCTCAGATAGGCAGCTGACACCACCCTTATGTCAGAAATTGAAGAGCTAAAGAGCCTCTTGATGAATGTGAAAGAAGAGAGTGAAAAAGTTGGCTTAAAGCACAACATTCAGAAAACGAAGATCACAGCATCTGGTCCAATCACTTCATGGAAAATACATGGGGAAACAGCGGAAACAGTGGTTGACTTTATTTTTCTTGGCTCCAAAATCACTGCAGATGGTGACTGTAGCCATGAAATTAAAAAACGCTTACTCCTTGGAAGGAAAGTTATGACCAACATAGACAGCATGTTGAAAAACAGAGACATCGCTTGGTCAACAAAGATCCGTCTAGTCAAGGCTATGGTTTTTCCAGTAGTCGTGTATGGATGTGAGAGTTGGACTGTGAAGAAAGCTGAGCACCGAAGAATTGATGCTTTCAAACTGCAGTGTTGGAGAATACTCTTGAGAGTCCCTTGGACTGCAAGGAGATCCAACCAATCCGTCCTAGAGGAAATCAGTCCTGAATATTCATTGGAAGCACGGATTCTGGCCACCTGATGCGAAGAGCTGATACATTTGAAAAGACCCTAATGCTGGGAAAGATTGAGGGCACGAGGAGAAGGAAACAACAGAGGATGAGATGGTTGGATGGCATCAGCGACTCAATGGACATGGGTTTGGGTGAACTCCGGGAGTTGGTGATGGACAGGGAGGCCTGGCGTGCTGCAGTTCATGAGGTCACAAAGAGTTGGACACAACTGAGCAACTGAACTGACTGAACTGAACTGAACTGAAGCCAACAACTTTGGAAGAACAGAAATTATATGAAGTATTTTCTCAGATCATAACATAATTAAATTATGAAATAGTATCAGAATGATAGCTGGAAGACTCACAAGTATTTGGAAATTAAACAACACATTTCTTAGTGAACAATACATTTCACATAGTGAAAATATAAAGCATTGTTCAGAGTAAATAATGTCTGGCTATTTCCTGTATTTGCTAAGAAAGATAATGATCTCACAATGAATTTCAACTTTTTCCCTGGTCGTCCAATGGTTAAGAATCCACCTTCTAGCACATGGAATATGGGTTCGATCCCTGGTTGGGGAACTAAGATTCCACATGCTATGGAACAACTAAGCCCACATTCCACAACTAGGGAAGCACACATACTCAAGACCTCATGTGCTGCAACAAGAGAAGCCTGTACACTGCAATGAAGACTAAATGCAGTCAGAATACAAAAAAATAAAAAAAAATTGAAAAAATTTCCAAAACATTTATTAAAATTTATTTTATTTTATTAACATTAATTTTAAATATTTTAATAAATTAAAAATATGAAAGTATTGATGGTAAAATTGTGCAACCACAAAATAGTATAATCTCCATCAAAGAGAAGTATTAGAAATTATGGCAGAGTATGTTTCTTGGGATTAGAGATTAAAATGCTACATTATATTATTTGTGAATGTCTCTCCATAGAAATTGTATACTATGGTGAAATCCCTGAAGTACATTTTCTTCAAATTAGACACATTTTTGCTAACCAAGAAAGTAATTGAAATCTATTAAATGTTAAGAGCAAAGACATGCTCTACTATTTTGAATATTGATACCATCATTAGTAGGGTCCCTCATTTTCATTTCATATGCCAAGAGTAATTTTGGAGGAGGTAATTCCTTCCATGGACAATCATAAAAATCTCCTTCAGTGATTAGTGGAATTTAAGAAGAAGAATTTTCTTTCTAGGCTAAATCTCAAATTGTTTAAAATTAAGAAGTTTCTCTGGGGATAAAAGATGTTATGATAAAATATTGTTTTAACACCTTCCACCAAAGTTAAATTAAAAAAAATTACATGATAGTTTTGGCAATCAGTATAGATATAGAATGTAATACAATATAAAATAGAAGAAATTGTTTATTAAATAATCTTTATAGTAATAAAAACATGAATGAAAAATAATATATTTTATTTCACTAGAGTTTATTTAAACTACAGACACCTACTTCTCAATTTCAAATGTGATATTTAAACCTCAGTTCAGTTCAGTTGCTCAGTTGTGTCCAACTCTTTCTGACCCCATGAACTGCAGCACACTAGGCCTCCCTGTCCATCACCAATACCCGGAGTTCACCCAAACCCATGTCCATTGAGTCGCTGATGCCATCCAACCATCTCATCCTCTGTTGTTTCCTTCTCCTCCTGCCCTCAATCTTTCCCAGCATTAGGGTCTTTTCAAATGTGTCAGCTCTTTGCATCAGGTGGCCAAGTTATTGGAGTTTCAGCTTCAGCATCCGTGCTTCCAATGAATATTCAGGACTGATTTCCTCTAGGATGGATTGGTTGGATCTCCTTGCAGTCCAAGGGACTCTCAAGAGTCTTCTCCAACACCACAGTTCAGAAGCATCAATTCTTTGGCGCTCAGCTTTCTTTATAGTTCAACTCTCACATCCATATATGACCACTGGAAAAACCATAGCCTTGACTAGATGGACCTTTGTTGACAAAGTAATGTCTCTGCTTAAACTTACTAACTTATAAAATAAAAGGATTTTATCATTATGTGACTTTGTGGTTATTACCTGATATGCTCAGACTCGAATTAAAGAACAAAATTCTGTACCAGAAATAAGAGGGAAATTTTTATCCATAGGAATAAGCTTTGTTTCTTTTCTGAGAATGCCTGACAATATAATTAAATAAAAATGAAAACTACAGGCTGTTCAGCAGCTCCCCCACCACCCTGGGTGGGCAGTAGAATGGTTGGATTTGAGGAAGAGCATTTGGACATATAAGCATGTATTTAGAGGTACCATGGCAATGAGAATCAATATTTCCCTAAATATGGAGGTACAGTGTAGCCTAACAAAGCCAAACGGCACCAAGTTTAGAAGAAATTTTTGTTAGGTCATTACTTAGATCAGATCATTGGAAGTCAGGAAATACTTTATTTCATTTGGTCCTATTAACATTCCCTATCCACATAATCTTCATTCTGTGATTCCCCAAGGAGCATATTCTAATGATAGAAATGATTGAACACTGTGAAGTCAATAGCATCTTTTACAGATGTCACATACGTCTTTGCATGTTGCCATTTTCTGTGTTTTTAAAAACTGAACCATACTTTACTTTCTCTTGAATATTATTATAAATAATTAAAAATGAGAGTTTTATGAGGTCACCATTGAGGTAATTTTAGGTACATGTGAGGCAATCTGCAAATTATTCAATGAACAGTAATCAACACCTTGTCATCAGAAGATGGATTCAGGAAACAGTAATCAATGTCTCATTAGAGAGTCCATTATAAACTTTGTAAGACCATGTTGGGCTTTTTTAAGGAAGTAAAAACTGTTAAAAGTGAATTTTAGCAACAGAATAAATCAAGGGGCTAATCTATAGTAACAAACAAAATTAGTCACCACTTCTGTTGTAACAAAAAGAAACCTTGCAAATCATAATTAAACATATTAACTAATCATTTATTAAATGATTTATACATTGACATATGTATCATTGTGCTTGGTTTCTAAAATAAACCTTCTTTTAAAAGGGAAACATATAGCTGTAAAACATGCTTTTATGTCAAAACCATTAAAAACTAAGTATCTTCTCCTAATGATTTTAGATAAAAATAAAGTACGACCTAAGAATAATGATTCTTAAATCATAAATTTTTGAACCAGAGACAAATTGCACCTCTTAGAATTTAATAATAACCGTTATTACCATAATGAACCTCAGTTCACAAGAGCTAATAAATGGTTCAAATATGCTGTGTGGAATGAGCATAAAGCTCTAAAGGAAGGGCTTGGATTAAGTCAGTTTTTGCACACACTGGCTAACTATATTTGTACTTATCATTTACCCTTGTAAAAATTTAGTAAGCTTTTCTTTATTCCTTTAAAAAATGTGCACCTTGAAAATGCAACATGAGAGTCAAAGGAACCTTCTGAAACTCGAAAGGCTAATACTTGTTTTGATGGGTAAGGCATTCTGTTTATTGTACTATTCTGTTCAAAACACTCAAGGTCAGCAGACAGGCCACAATTCTAGCAGAATTATAATTTCTATTTTAAATTACTTTTGTAATCATGGCCCTGATTTATTGGTGATTGTAACAAATAGCACATCTCCCTTAAAAAAAAAATGTTCATCTTTGGTCTCTATATGATAAGTTGTGTCCAGGCTGGTGGTTACCAAATATTTTCACTATTTTAATTTAGAAAATAGCATCATGCTGACATGGTGTCAATACTCTAGTTTGCCATTGGCTTTTCCCCAAGGGTACACCTGAAAAACCCCGATGTAACCTAAGTGGCCTTGTGGAAAGAATGGAAATCCAGCAGACAAAGCAATATTCTGCAGGAACCTGGCTGACTCCTTTGTGAAACCTCAGAGACTTTCAGAAACACTGGGAAAGACTTCCTTCCCAATATTGATAGTTACTGGGGTTCTAATCCTTTCTAAACTTCCTAACCTGATAGTCACTGGAATTTAAAAGGGTTTGTTTCAGAGTTCCCCTAAAATAAGCCTTAAGTTTCCTTAAGGGTTTCATGTAGCTAGAAAAGTTAATGGAGATCTCTTTCTACTCATGTAGCTCATGTTACTAGGTTAGATACTTCAGGAAATGTCTGTGGAAATTTTACCTAAAAATCTCTACTGAAAAAGGCATTGCAGAGAGAATTATAGCATCAGTAATCAGTGCAATAAGGCTACCCATGGCCTAGATATTTTACTGTGTTTGAATTCCTGGTTTTTAAATCAAGACACGTTGTTTCTCATCCACTTGGTTTTTGGTAAGTGATAAATCGGCCTTCAAGTCTTACAATTAGCATAATTAGAAAATTACTTTTTGAAAAAGTGACTGAATTACATTTCACTATTTAAATTCAATCTAAAATTTTAACTTTTTTTTTTTAATTTTTTTTTTCTTTCTCTCTCTCTTTTTTTTTTTGTTTTGTTTTGTTTTCTTTTTTTTTGTTTGTTTGTTTTTTATTTTTTAAATTTTAAAATCTTTAATTCTTACATGCATTCCCAAACATGAACCCCCTCCCACCTCCCTCCCCACAACATCCCTTTGGGTCATCCCCATGCACCAGCCCCAAGCATGCTGCATCCTGCGTCAGACATAGACTGGCGATTCAATTCACATGATAGTATACATGTTAGAATGTCATTCTCCCAAATCATCCCACCCTCTCCCTCTCCCTCTGAGTCCAAAAAGTCCGTTATACACATCTGTGTCTCTTTCCCTGTCTTGCATACAGGGTCGTCATTGCCATCTTCCTAAATTCCATATATATGTGTTAGTATACTGTATTGGTGTTTTTCTTTCTGGCTTACTTCACTCTGTATAATCGGCTCCAGTTTCATCCATCTCATCAGAACTGATTCAAATGAATTCTTTTTAACGGCTGAGTAATACTCCATTGTGTATATGTACCAAAGCTTTCTTATCCATTCATCTGCTGATGGACATCTAGGTTGTTTCCATGTCCTGGCTATTATAAACAGTGCTGCATTTTTTATCCAACAAAAATTAATTTGCACTACCAGAATTTCTGAACCTATAAATATCCTACATAACTTTAGTCTGGTGTACTAGACTGATGTACACTTTAATATGAATTATTCTAATCTCCTTTTCAGATTGTCTAACACTGGTGTTCTATAACTATGTATGTTTCTTCCCACAAAACTGAAGTTATTTAAGGAAGAGTCTGTGTCTTATTTAACTTTGTCTCCCTGGTGTCTGGTAGAGTTCCTACCTATTTTTTGAATTATATTGAAAGAATAGGACAGTTGTTTAAAAAGGGAAATGGATTTTGAGTGGTCATCTGCACTGTGGGACAAATTAAGGAGAGGAATATCTATGTAAATATCGGATGCCTATCAAGGTTGAGGATAGGATGTGGTGAGGGAGACAGCAAGGAATAAAGCATATATTTAACCCTTTGTAATTTTTCTGAGAGCTCTGAAAGTGGCATACCCTCCATACTGTTAAAATTAGTTTCTTACTATTTTAAACAATTGCTGATACCTAATAGCATCACTGACTGAATGGACATGAATCTGAGCAAACTCCAGGAGACAGTGGAGGACAGAGGAGCCTGATGTGCTACAGTCTGTGAGGTCAAAAAGAGTCAGATACAATTCAGCAACTGAACAACAATAAGCTCTTATTAGCGCATGGCAGAAGTATTCACTTTTCCAAGGATGATCTCAGCAAGGAGGTCTTCTAGAGAGAAGTCTGTCCTCTGGTAAAACAGAGACCAGCTAGAGTTAAGTGTTGCAACAATCAATATTGGCAAGGATGCTAATGTGGGGAATCAGCCCTGGAAACCCCCAGTCCTTCTACAGTCACAAAGCTAGAACTTCAGTTCCTGACCACACCAGGGTAAGGACTGGGGCTCCCCCAGTCATGCAGTGTATAGACCCTTTGCACAAAGACTTAAGTTTCTTTTCTGAAGTCTTTTTTTTTTTAATTTAAATTTATTTATTTTAATTGGAAGCTAATTACTTTACAATATTGTGTTGGTTTTGCCATATATCAACATGAATCCAACACCGGTGTACACGTGTTTCCCATCCTGAACCCCCCTCCCACCTCCCTCCCCATACGATGCCTCTGGGTCATCCCAGCGCACCAAGCCCAAGCATCCTGTATCCTGCATCGAACCTGGACTGGTGATTCGTTTCTTGTATGATATTATACATGTTTCAATGCCATTCTCCCAAATCATCCCACCCAATCCCTCTCCCACAGAGACCAAAAGACTGTTTACATCTGTGTCTCTTTTGCTGTCTCACATACAGGGTTATCATTACCATCTTTCCAAATTCTATATATATGCATTAGTATACTGTATTGGTGTTTTTCTTTCTGGCTTACTTCACTCTGTATAATGGGCTCCAGTTAAAAAACTGGAAATAGAACTGCCTTATGACCCAGCAATCCCACTGCTGAGCATACACCCTGAGGAAACCAGAATTGAAAGAGACACATGTACCCCAATGTTCATTGCAGCACTATTTATAATAGCCAGGACATGGAAGCAACCTAAATGTCCATCAGCAGATGAGTGGATAAGAAAGCTGTGGTACAATATACACAATGGAGTATTACTCAGCCATTAAAAAAAAAAATACATTTGAATCAGTTTCCTGAAGTCTTAATGTATGGATCCTTCAGATCTCTATGGATAATGAGGTAACCACACAACAGCCACCACTCCTTTCTCTGTGTTTCCCCAGGAAACTCTATCAACACTGTTCCATGCTTGGTGTGTGTCCTGAATTGTCTTCTGCCTTTTTTGTTTAACAAAGGTGAAGCTCAATATTGTGAGAATTTATGCACATTTTTTTTAAATTTTAAAATCTTTAATTCTTACATGCATTCCTAAACATGACCCCCCCTCCCACCGCCCTCCCCATAACATCTCTCTGGGTCATCCCCATGCACCAGCCCCAAGATGCTGCATCCTGCGTCAGACATAGACTGGCGATACATGTTTTAACTAAATGCCAACCAGATGGCTCAAAGCTAAATCTACTCAATAAGGTGTAGGCAGTTAATGGTATATTGTTTGAAAAAACTCCTTAAAAAATCTCCTTTTTTCCTTAAATTTGACAGTATTTCTAGGCAAAATTAAGTAGAAGTCAACTCTCATTTCAAATCAACAAATATTTAAGTACCTGTTGTGTTTGAGTTTGCTCTTTTCCTTGTGTATCTCTTAACTACTTCAATAGCATAAAGAAAAAGATATTACTACATTTGCACACCTTTAATGTTTGATTTGAATTTATATAACTTTATAGAAATTCTGATTCAGGAACCTGGATTCACGAGTTTGGGACTTTCATTGCAACCAGTACTAAGCCAATTTTAACAAGCTGCTATTACCAATCAAGCCTATGAGCCGTGATTATACCCACTGAGGTTTTCTTCTCAATTTAATCAAAAGAATTGAAAGAAAATTGAAAGGGGACGTGAGTGAGCAATTACCTGAAACACTATATCAAAAACCAAAGCCCTACTAATTGGTTGTTTTTTAATGCCTAAAACTTATTTTCTGGGGCTGGGGAATGAAAAAGTTAAGTAAAATGTGGTATTGTTACCACTAATTACATATCCTGGCAGTAAAAATCCCATTATTTAATGGTTGTTATATATTAACATCGTCCTATACTGACCACACAGTTTAAAGCAAAATTACACATGCTCAGTGTTGCCTTTATGTAGTTATGACAATAACAGAGACTGAAACACTACCTAGCCTGTGTCAAGGCCCATCTTGATTGGGGAAAGAGCCTCATTTAAATTATAGTCAATATAATTTAAATTAATCACTTTTTAGGATTCATTATTTATTCAGCTTTAATAACTTACTCATGAACATTGTAATAATTGAAGTAACAAAGTATATGGAAAAAGATCAAATAATCCCATGGTTCTGACTTCTAGTTACTTAATATTTAGGTGAGTCAAAGCAGATGCATTTTTAAATTTAAATATTACCCAATTATTTCTTTTGAAAATTGAAGGGATTGCCTAGAGATCTGAGATTCTGCAAATGCAAATAGAAGAGCTAAATTCATGGGAACTTAAGTAATAAAATAAATGGGACTTGAGTAGACTCCAACAGACAAACAGTGAGTTTCCTGAAAAGTGTCATGTAAGTTGATTGGGGTCCCTTTACCACTCACATAGCTGCTATTACCAGATTGGATGCATGGAAGGACAAAAAGGCAGAAAGTGAATTTTAAAGATAAAGATGACTATTGGTATATCTCTTCCGCAGTGTGAAACAAGTGCAATCTGTTGAACAGTAACTGTGACCAAGTACTCAGGCTTCCCCAGTGGTGCAGTGTAAAGAATCCACCTGCCAATGCAGGTGATGCAAGAGATGCAGTTTTGATACCTGAGTCAAGATCCCGGGGAAAAGGAAGTGGCAACACAGTATTCTTTCCTGGAAGTTTGGCCAGCTACTAAGCAACTGAGAACACACAAAAACAGCTGATCTCACCACACATATGCCAGAACTGAAAGTTATCAAACATCTGATAAACAAAAAAGTTGCTCTCACGTTGTCATCCTTACTTCCTTGAAGATAGCAGTTTAAGCTTCTGTATTTTATTTCCGCATTAATCATTTGAAAAGTTCCTCTTTCTGACATGCTTATTTCAGACCCTTTGCCATTTTTTCATTCTAATGTCTGTCTTTTTCTTTTAATATGGAAGGATATTCAGAAATATTAGACCTTTAAAAACCATTTATGCTGCAGATGTCTTTTCTGAAGAATAATGTAAGCATATTTATATAGTCAAAATAAAACAGAAACATATGAAATATGGGTATATTAGGACATTGGGAAAGAAATTTTAAAAAGCAAAATGGCTGTCTGGGGAGGCCTTACAAATAGCTGTGAAAAGAAGAGAAGTGAAGAGCAAAGGAGAAAATGATAGATATAAGCATTTGAATGCAGAGTTCCAAAGAATAGCAAGAAGAGATAAGAAAGCCTTCCTCAGCAATCAATGCAAAGAAACAGAGGAAAACAACAGAATGGGAAAGACTAGAGATCTCTTCAAGAAAATTAGAGATACCAAGGGAACATTTCATGCAAAGATGGGCTCAATAAAGGACAGAAATGGTATGGACCTAACAGAAGCAGAAGATATTAAAAAGAGGTGTCAAGTATACGCAGAAGAACTGTACAAAAAGATCTTAATGACCAAGATACTGACGATGGTGTGATCACTCACCTAAAGCCAGACATCCTGGAATGTGAAGTCAAGTGGGCCTTAGAAAGCATCACTATGAACAAAGCTAGTGGAGGTGATGGAATTCGAGTTGAGCTATTTCAAATCCTGAAAGATGATGCTGTGAAAGTCCTGCATTCAGCATGCCAGCAAATTTGGAAAACACATCATTGGCCACAAGACTGGAAAAGGTCAGTTTTCATTCCAATCCCAAATAAAGGCAATGCCAAAGAATGCTCAAACTACCGCACAATTGCACTCATCTCACACCTAGTAAAGTAATGCTCAAAATTCTCCAAGCCAGGCTTCAGCAATATGTGAACCACGAACTTCCAGATATTCAAGCTGATTTTAGAAAAGGCAGAGGAACTAGAGATCAAATTGTCAACACCCAGTGGATCATCAGAAAAGCAAGAGAGTTTCAGAAAAACATCTATTTCTGCTTTATTGACTATGTCAAAGCCTTTGACTGTGTGGATTACAATAAACTGTGAAAAATTCTGAAAGAGATATGAATACCAGACCACCTGACCTGCCTCTTGAGAAACCTGTATGCAGGTCAGGAAGCAACAGTTAGAACTGGACATGGAACAACAGACTGGTTCCAAATAGGAAAAGGAGTACATCAAGGCTGTATATTTAACTTATAAGCAGAGAACATCACTCTGCTTATTTAACTTATATGCAGAAAACATCATGAGAAATGCTGGGCTGGAAGAAGCACAAGCTGGAACCAAGATTGCTGGAAGATATATCAATAACCTCAGATATGCAGATGACACCACCTTTATGGCAGAAAGTGAAGAGGAACTAAAAAGCCTCTTGATGAAAGGAAAGAGGACAGTGAAAATGTTGGTTTAAAGCTCAACATTCAGAAAACTAAGATTATAGCATCTGATCCCATCACTTCATGGGCAATAGATGGGGAAACAGTGGAAACATGTGTCAGACTTCACTTTTTTGGGCTCCAAAATCACTGCAGATAGTGATTGTAGCCATGAAATTAAAAGACACTTACTCCTTGGAAGGAAAGTTATGACCAACCTAGATAGCATATTGAAAAGCAGAGATATCACCTTGCCAACAAAGGTCCATCTAGTCAAGGCTATGGTTTTTCCTGTGGTCATGTATGGATGTGAGAGTTGGACTGTGAAGAAAGCTGAGAGCTGAAGAACTGATGCTTTTGAACTGTGGTGTTGGAGAAGACTCTTAAAGTCCCTTGGACTGCAAGGAGATCCTACCAGTCCATTCTGATGGAGATCAGTCCTGGGTGTTCATTGGAAGGACTGATGTTGAAGATGAAACTCCAACACTTTGGCCACCTCACGCAAAGAGTTGACTCATTGAAAAAGACTCTGATGCTGGGGGGTATTGGGGGCAGGAGGAGAAGGGGACGACAGAGGATGAAATGTCTGGATTGCATCACCGACTCAATGGACGTGAGTTTCAGTGAACTCTGGAAGTTGGTGAATGACAGGGAGGCCTGGTGTGCTGCGATTCATGGGGTCACAAAGAGTCAGACACGACTGAGTGATTGAAATGAACTGAACTGAACTGAGGACATTGTATCCTGGTATAACCTGTTTTTTTCTTTCTAAACGATGGCACTGTTCTTCACACATCAACAAATATGTCATTCTCATCCCTTAGGTTTTTATTTTGTAGTGAAGATTAAATTATTTTTAGAATAACATTGTATAAATCACTTTCTTTTAGAGGGTATACACAAATTCTGTATAATTTCATGCATGGAGGTCAGATGTAGCAATTTTTAATTAATTAATTTTAATCTACCTAGAACACAAAAAATAAATGAATATTTTGTGAGTCCCTTGGAAGCCATTCATTCTTGTGTTCTCTGTCTATGTCTCCCTCTTTCTCCTTCAATATGTGTGTGTCTATGTGCATGTGTGTGCACTGTCTTTCCTCTTACTGTCCAATCATTCCAGTAATAATTTAATATTTTAAAAAATCACTTACCTTTGATGTACTGAAGATAATTTTAAAACAATGCTGCTGGTTGACTGATGTTTTAATAATCAGAGAGTAACAAGGTGATAAATTTTACTGGTCTATATCTTAAAGCCAATGTCCATGTATTCAAAATTACAAAACAATAAAATATCTTAATACAAATACATACAAGTTATACTGTACATTAGTAATGTCTCGCAAGGTTGTTATCTGGAATGTATGTTGTTATCTGGAATGTGTGTTGGAATATATATAATGTATGTTGTTATCTTGTATGTCAATAGTGCATCTGATCACATTGTTAAATATTTGGGAATTATTTTCAGAGACTTTGAAAGGCCTGTACTATTGTCACACTTCACATTTTAACACACACCAACGTATATGTTCATCTTCATAGTCAACAGATAACTTTGAGTTATATTTTTATTATTGCTAAAGTGTACTACTCCACTGAAGAGAGTTTTGGTAATATGTATGTATTAGCCCTACTTTGAAATCTCATTAAGAATAGAACCTGCTCTTCTCAAGTCCAAATATGCTATACAATATCTTTGTGTAGTGCACAGGGAAAAGACTGGATAAATACTTCCTAAATCTTGAGTTGTTCAAGCTGTGAAAGCAATTCTCATAGACAAATTCCAAACTGCTTAAAGTAATGGCAGCGTCATTGGAAAAAATACAAAAATTTCAAACTGACTTTTGGCATGAGCAGCATTCATTTGAATGTCTAAATCCTAGCATGATTTTTGGAACCAGAAAGAAGTTTCATTATTCTGATATAGATTTGGCAAAAGTGAAAGTTACTCAGTTGTGTCCGACTCTTGGAGACCCCAAGGATTATACAGTCCATGGGATTCTCCAGGCCAGAAAACTGGAGTGGGTAGCAGTTCCCTTCTCCAGGGGATCTTCCCAACCCAGGGATTGAACCCAGGTCTCCCACACTGCAGGCAGATTCTTTACCAGCTGACACATCATTTTGGCAAAAATCACCACATTTCAGTTCAGTAGCTCAGTTGTGTCTGACTCATTGCAACCCCACAGACTGTAGCATGTCAGGCTTTCCTGTCCATCACCAATTCCTGGAGCTTGCTTAAACTCACATCCATCAAGTCAATGATGCCATACAATCATCACATCCTCTGTCATTTCCTTCTCCTCCTGCCTTCAATCTGTCCCAGAATCAGGGTCTTTTCCAATGAGTCAGTTCTTTCCATCAGGTGGTCAAAGTATTGGAGTTTCAGCTTCAGCATCATTCCTTCCAAAGAAATCCCAGGACTGATCTTCAGAATGGACTGGGTGGATCTCCTTGCAGTCCAAGGGATTCTCAAGAGTTTTCTCCAACACCACAGTTCAAAAGCATCAGTTTGCCAGCACTCAGACTTCTTCATTGTCCAACTCTCACATCCATACATGACTACTGAAAAAAAAAAAAAAACATAGCTTTGACTAGATGGGCCTTTTTCAGCAAAGTAATGTCTCTGTTTTTTAATATGCTCTCTAGGTTGGTCATAACTTTTCTTTCAAAGAGCAAGCGTCTTTTAATTTCATGACTATAGTCACCATCTGCAGTGATTTTGAAGCCCAAGAAAATAAAGTCTGTCACCATTTCCACTGTTTCACCATCTATTTTCCATGAAGTGATGGGACTGGATGCCATGATCTTAGTTTTTTGAATGTTGAGTTTTAACCCAACTTTTCACACTCCTCTTTAACATTTATTAAGAGGCTCTTTAGCTCCTTATCACTTTCTGCCATAAGGGTGGTGTCATCTGTGTTTCTGAGGTTATTGACATTTCTCCAGGCAAGCTTGATTCCAGCCTGTGCTTCATCCAACATGGCATTTCGCATGATGTACTCTGTGTATAATTTAAATAAGCAGGGTGACCATACACAGCCTTGCTGTACTCCTTTCCCAATTTGGAACCAGTCTGTGACTCTGATTATGAACTCCTTATTGTCAAATTCAGACTTTAGTTTAAAAAGTAGGGAAAACCACTAGACAATTCACATATGACCTAAATCAAATCCCTTAAGATTATACAGTGAAAGTGACAAATAGATTCAAGGAATTAGATCTGATAGACAGAGTGCCTTAAGAACTATGGACAAATGTTCATAACATTGTATAGGAGGCAGTGATCAAGAGCATCCCCAAGAAAAAACAATGAAGAAAAGCAAAATGGTTGCCTGAGGAGAGCTTATGAATAGCTGAGAAAAGAAGAGATGCAAAAGGCAAAGGAGAAAAGGAAAGATATACCCCCATTTGAATGCAGAGTTCCAAATAATCAAGAAGAGAGAAAGCCTTCATCAGTGATCAATGCAAAGAAATAGAGGAAAACAATAGAATGGGAACGACTAGAGATTTTTCCAGAAAATTAGAGGCACCAAGGGAACATTTCATGCAATGATGGGCACAATAAAGGACAGAAATGATGTGGACCTAACAGAAGCAGAAGATATTAAGAAGAGGTGGCAAAAATATGCAGAAGTATACAGAAAAAAGATCATCATGACCCAGATATCTATGATGGTGTGATCATTCACCAAGAGCCAGACATCTTGGAATGTGAAGTCAAATGGGCCTTAGGAAGCATCACTAAGAACAAAGCTAGTGGAGGTGATGAAATTCCAGTTGCACTATTTCAAATCCTGAAAGATGATGCTATGAAAGTGCTGCACTCAGTATGCCAGCAAATTTGGAAAACACAGCAGTGGTCACAGAAGTGAAATAGGTCAGTTTTCATTCCAGTCTTAAAGAAGGGCAATGCCAAAGAAAGTTCAAACCACCACACAATTACACTCATCTCACACGCTAGCAAAGTAATGCTCAAAATTCCCCAAGCCAGTCTTCAACAGTATGTGAACCATGAACTTGCAGATGTTCAAGCTGGATTTAGAAAAGGCAGAGGAAACAGAGATCAAATTGCCAACATCTGTTGGATCATAGAAAAAGCAAGAGAATTCCAGAGAAACATCTACTTCTGCTTTATTGATCATGCCAAAGCCTTTGACTGTGTAGATGACAGCAAACTGGCAAATTCTTATAGAAATGGGAATACCAGACCATCTTAACCTGCCTCCTGAGATATATGTATGCAGGTCAATAAGCAACAGTTACAACTGGACGTGGAACAATAGACTGGTTCCAAAATCATGACAAAAGGAGTCCAATTCAGATGATGAGTCATGGGAGTCATAGGGAGGGATAAAATAGCATTCCAATTCAAGCAAATATCATTGTGAATCAGAATCTTAATAGTACTCAGGAAGTATGATATTGTCTAGCTTCTGAAATAAGAAGACTTAGAAGAACTAAAAGTAGTGTCTGACCAAGAACTCTGGGGAGAGTCAACTGCCATTAAGAACAGCATAGTGGCTTAAAAACTAATGAAAACACCCAGGCACATAGCTAGAGGTGTTAAAAAACTATTTTTTCTAAGGTTATAGATTTATTTAGAATTAATTCCCTAAATACAGAGTTACTGTCAGTAACTTTAACCCAAGACTTCACACAATGGTCAACCAAGACTGTGGTTAAAATTTTCTGCTGAGGTCAGGATTAGCTTAGGAACTGAGTACATAGCATACAGCCTTCCTGGTGATCTCAGCTAAGCTGGTCTAGACCACAGAGCTGTCCAACAGAAAGTCCTGTGTTGATGGAAATCTTCTAATTCACTATCCAATATGAGACTCATTAACCATATATGACTATTGAGCAGTTGAAATGTGGTATGACTGAGGAACTGAGTGCTTAGTATTATTTAATTATATTTCATTTGAATATAAATAGTTGTGTCTAAAGACTACCTCACTTAACAGTACAGATCCACAGCAAGGAGTCAGCAAATTGTCACCCATAGGCCAAATCTGACCCACCACCCATTTTTCTAAATAAAATATTATTTTGCTTTATTTACATGTGCACTCATGTGTTTACATATGATCTGTGCTCCTTAACAAGACTTCAAGGCTTAGTTGTGACTGAGATCATAGGACCTGCAGAATTTAAAATATGCATTATTTGGCCATTTAAAGAAATGTTCGTCAATCTCTTATTTAGAGAAAGCCAGATTCTTAATTTGGCTCACCACATTGGTGAGTTGTATATGGTCCAATCAAGGCAGGAATAAATTGTTAGCAGGCATTTGGAAAATATCCAGACTTTATCTATTGCTATAATTGTTAATCTTGAATTTAATTTTAACCGTATGTTTAGGCTAGAAGAAAGTGAAGATTCTTGAAGGCAAGAATGATGAGGACTCCAAAGGCAAAGGCAACATAACTAGTCTTATGCAGCCTTGCATATTTCATAGTATTTAATACAGGACTATAAGAATGTGTAACAGCGGTGATATGCTATAGCATTCAATTTAATCAAATTGAAGAGTCATATGTTTTGCTCCAGAAAGACTAGACCCAAACTAGATAACAAATATGTTAAAAATGATGTTTTACCTTGAGTATATGTGGTTTTATATGCATCTCTCTAAAAATATAATCTTTCTCTTCAAGGTCACTGAAATTGCAGTTTAAATAAGAAGTAAATTTTTGAGTTTGTCATATTTATTATATTTATAAGTTGCAAAGGTGAATTGTATTCATTAGTTGATTTTGACCTATAATTTTACTAACAAGTCAAGGTATTTGAAAAGAAAGACTTCTCTTTATAAAGAACTTGAGTTTACTCTATAAAGTTATACAGGGAAAACTCTTTCACATTAAAGCATAGAGATGACCTGCATAATTAGAATGTTTTCAAGTGCAATATCTATTAGAGGATAAAGAAGGGACCACCTCCTTAAGAGCAGAACCAGGAAATTCAGTCCTAGTGACCTGTCCACTGTAAGGGATTGCCATCAAATTACTCACGCACTCATTGCACACACTGTCCCTTCCGTAGACACAGAAACATTTAAGTGATGCTGGAGATCAAAAACATAAATGCAGTAGTTAGAAAGAGGAAAGTAATCCTTCATTCTGTTGATTAGGAAACAAATGTTAACAGGTGAAGGGCTGACAAGATAGGATAAATTCACTCTGCTGTTCTGGAATTTTACTAATGTGAGAGAGACATTTTTGAATGTTAAGGAATAAGTAACAAGATATATCAATATCAATAAGCTATATTGAGATTGCAATAAGATGCTATAACTAAAAATTAGTGAAAGACAAAATAATGTGATTAAGAGAAGAAAAGAATATAATAAGTTTAATGTTAGACTATTTTTTAAAACAGTTCTCTAAGAGTTATCATTAGACTTCCTGATCAAAAATATGAAATGAATGTTTTAATACTTTTAATAGTTAAATGCATATGATGTGTTAAGATATCTAGTTGTCTTCTGTTTGCTGTTGCTGCTGCTAAGTCACTTCAGTCGTGTCCAACTCTGTGCGACCCCATAGACAGCAGCCCACAAGGATCCCCCGTCCTTGGGATTCTCAAAGCAAGAACACTGGAGTGGGTCACCATTTCCATCTCCAATGCATGAAAGTGAAGAATGAAAGTGAAGTCGCTCAGCCGTGTCCAACTCTTAGCGACCCCATGGGCTGCAGCCCACCAGGCTCCTCCGTCCATGGGATTTTCCAGGCAAGAGTCTTCTGTTTAGAGTAGTAATTAAGAGTTACTGAAAATAACATCATTTTGGAAACATATGGTAGAAAAAAGTAAAATATATCTAAGATAAAATAAAAAATCTACAAAGTTAAAATATGAGACAAGAAATTCCTCTGTCAAGATATTTAGAATCTTCCTTAGTGAATAATTAAAACCAATTCCTCTACATTCAAAGCTAATCCCCCAGCTAACATTTTCTACAGTGAGTTAAATGCAGTGGGTTTTCAATGGAATAAGATTTTATGCACTTTAGTATTCATTTATTTACTCAGTTAGCAAATATTTACTGAGGATCTACTATGTGCAACACACCTTCCAAGATGTGTGGGTTATAACAATAAACAAAATATTGCCCATAACATCATGGAACTTGCATTAATCACTTAGAAAGAGCGGGTTCTTTCTTTCTTTTTTTTTAATCAAGTTGCAGTTTCCAGTGCTCCTAATTGTCTTTTGTGTGTACATGGATATTTCCATCTGGAATCATTTTCCTCTCCCTGAAGAACTTTCTTTAATATTTCACTTATTCAGGTCAGCTGATAATACATTTTTTTCAGCATTTATATGCCTAAAATTAATTACATTTTCTTTGTTTTTGAAAGACATACTTGCTGGGTAAAGAATTCTGAGTGGACTTTTCTCCTTCATTATTTTAAATATTTTTTCACTGTTTTAAAGAGAAATCTACTGTCATCCTTATTCTTGTTTCCCTGTTCATATGTGACATTTTCAGAAAGAAAGGATTCTTACTCTTTCCACAAGTATCTAGTGATAATCTATTATGTGAAACACAATTTTAGAAAAATAGTGATTGTGATGTTATCAGTGTCCTTCACTAACATTTCTGCTTTCCACTCATTCTCCCCATGTGAACAGTCTGCTCATCCTTTCCTTTCTAGTGTTCTGTTTGGTCAAAGAGAGTTCAGCATTTGCTTAGGCTGAATAAAGGAGACTTCAGTCTGAATCTGAAAGAGGATAATGCAAAGCAGGGTCTCCATGATGAACCATGAGAGTTAATAACTGTGACCATAAGCAACTACAGCCCATGGATCCAGTTCAGCTCGTCAGGTGTTTTCGTCAAGTCACACCCATTAGGTTACACACTGTCTACGGTAGCTTCATTGTAAAATGCCTGAGTTGAGTGGTTTCGACATGGCAGCTACTGCAACCCACTATGACTAAAGTACTTATTATCTGGTCCTTTCAAAAAAAAAAAAGTTTCTGACCTATTTTAAGTCACTGAGGTGTGGGTATTTTCTATTACCTCAAAGTTGGTGTTGTTTAATTACTCAGTCATGTCCAACTCCATGGACTGCTAGGATGCCAGATTTCCCTGTCCTTCACAATCTCCTGGAGTTAGTTCTCATGTGCATTGAGTCAGTGATGTCATCAAACCATCTCATCTTCTGTCATCCCCTTCTCCTCCTGCCTTCAATCTTTCCCAGCATCAGGGTCTTTTCTAATGAGTGAGCTCTTCCAATCAGTTGTCCAAAATATTGGAGCTTCAGGTTCTGCACCAGTCCTTCCAGTGAATATCCAGAACTGATTTCCTTTGGGAAAGACTGGTTTGATTTCCTTGCAGTCTATGGGACTCTCAAGAGTTTTCTCTGACACCACAGTTCAAAAGCATCAATTCTTCAGTGCTAAGCCTTCTTTATGGTCCAACTCTCATATCCACACATAACTACTGGAAAACCCATAGCTTTGACTATCCAGATCTTTGTCAGGAAAGTAATGTCTCTTCTTTCTAATGCGCTGCCTACAATGGTCACAACTTTTCTTCCAAGGAGAAAGCATCTTTAATTTCATGGCTGTAGTCACCATCTGTGGTGATTTTGGAGCCCAAGAAAATAAGGTCTGTCATTGTTTCCATTGTTTCCCCATCTATTTGCCATGAAGTGAAGGGACCGGATGCCATGATCTTCCTTTTCTGAATGTTCAGCTTTAAGCCAGTGTTTTTCACTCTCCTTTTCATCTTCAGAACAAGACTCTTTAGCTCCTCTTCTCTTTCTGCCATAAGGATGGTGTCATCTGCACATCTGAGGTTATTCATAATTCTCCCAGAAATCTTGATTCCAGCTTGTGTTTCATCCAGCTAGGCATTTGTGTGATGTACACAGGATATAAATTAAATAAACAGGGTAACAATATACAGCCTTGACGTACACCTTTCCCAATTTTGAACGAGTCCATTATTCCATGTCCAGTTCTAACTACTGATTCTTTATCTGCATACAGATTTCTCAAGAGGAGGGGAGATGGTCTGATATTCCTATCTCTTTAAGAATTTTCCAGTTTGTTGTGATACACACTGTCAAAGATTTTCGTATAGTCAATAAAGCAGAAATAGATGTTTTTCTGGAACTCTCTTGCTTTTTCAATGATCCAGAAGAGGTTGGCAATTGATTTCTGGTTTCTCTGCCTTTTCTAAATCCAGCTTTAACATCTGAAAGTTCTCAGTTAATGTACTGTTGAAACATAGCTTGGAGAATTTTAAGCATTACTTTGATCACGTGTGAAATGAGCACATTTGTGCGGTAGTTTGAGCATTTTTGGCACTGCCTTTCTTTGGAATTGGAATGAAAACTGACATTTTCCAGTCCTGTGGCCACTGCTGAGATTTCCAAATTTGCTGACATACTGAGTGCAGCATTTTCACAGTATCATGTTTTAGGATTTGAAATAGCTCATCAGGAATTCCATCACCTCCACTAGCTTTGTTCATAGTGATGCTTCCTAAGACCCACTTGACTTCACATTCCAGGATGACTGGCTCTAGATGAGTGATCACAGCATCGTGGTTATCTGGGTCATTAAGGTTTTTTTTTTTATAGTTCTTCTGCGTATTTTTGCCACCTCTTATTAATAACTTCTGCTTCTGTTAGGTCCATACCATTTCTGGCCTTTCTTATACCCATCTTTGAATGAAAGGTGACTGAACTGAACTGAATGCACTTGTTATCCCTAATTTTCTTGAAGAAAACTCTAGTCTTTCCCATTCTATTGTTTTCCTCTATTTATTTACTAGGAAGGCTTTCTTCTCTCTCCTTGCTATTTTTTTGGAATTCTGCATTCAGACGGGTCTAGCATTCCTCTTCTCCTTTGCCGTTCACTTCTCTCTTTTCTCAGCTGCTTGTAAGGTCTCCTCAGACAACCATTTTGCTTTTTCACATTTCTTTTTCTTGGGGATGAGTTTTATCACTACCTCTAATACAGTGTTACAAAACTCCATCCATAGTTCTTCAGGCGCTCTCAGTTCATTTCAGTTCAGTTCAGTCGCTCAGTAGTGTCCGACTTTTTGCAACCCCGTGAACCACAGCACAACAAGCCTCCCTGTACATAAAACTTCCAGAGTCCACCCAAACCCATGTCCTCTGAGTTGGTGGTGCCATTCAGCCATCTCATCCTCTGTCATCCCCTTATCCTCCTGCACCCAATCTGTCCCAGCATCAAGGTCTTTTCAAATGAGTCAGCTCTTCGTATCAGGTGGCCAAAGTATTGGATTTCATCTTCAGCATCAATCCTTCCAATGAACATCAAGGACTGATTTCCCTTAGGATGGATTGGTTGGATCTTCTTGCAGTCCAAGGGACTCTCAAGAGTCTTCTCCAACACCACAGTTCAAAAGCATCAATTCTTTGGCACTCAGCTTTCTTTCTAGTCCAACTCTCACATCCATACATGACTACTGGAAAAACCATAGCCTTGATTAGATGGACTTTTGTGGACAAAGTAATGTCTCTGATTTTTAATACGTTAAAAAACAATGTTATGATCGGTAATAAGTTTCCTTCCAAGGAGTAAGTGTCTTTTAATTTCATTGCTGCAATCACCATCTGCAGTGATTTTGGAACCCCCCCACCCCCACCCCCCCGCCAAAATAAAGTCTGTCACTGTTTCCACTGTTTTCCCATCTGTTTGCCATGAAGTGATGGAACTGGATGCCATGATCTTCATTTTCTGAATGTTGAGCTTTAAGCCAACTTTTTCGCTCTCCTCTTTCACTTTCATCAAAAGGCTCTTTAGTTCTTCTTAACTTTCTGCCATAATGTAGTGTCATCTGCATATCTGAGGTTATTGATATTTCTCCCGGCAATCTTGATTCCAGCTTGTGTTTCTTCCAGCCCAGCATTTCTCATGATGCATATAAGTTAAAGATGCAGGGTGACAATATACAGCCTTGACATACTCATTTTCCTATTTGGAACCAGTCTGTTGTTTCATGTCCAGTTCTAACTGTTGCTTCCTGAGCTGCATATAGGTTTCTCAAGAGGCAGGTCAAGTGGTCTGGTATTCCCATCTCTTTCAGAATTTTCCCCAGTTTACTGTGAACCACACAGTCAAAGGCTTTGGCATAGTCAATAAAGCAGAAATAGATTTTTTTTTCTGGAACTTTCTTGCTTTTTCCATGATCCAGTGGATGTTGGCAATTTGATCTCTGATTCCTCTGCCTTTTCTAAAACCAGCTTGGACATCTGGAAGTTCATGGTTCATGTATTGCTGAAGGCTAGCTTGGAGAATTTAGAGTATTACTTTACTAGCATGTGAGATGAGTCCAATTGTGCAATAGTTTGAGCATTCTTTGTCATTGCCTTTCTTTGGGATTGGAATGAAAACTGACCTTTTCCAGTCCTGTGGCCTCTGCTGAGATTTCCAAATTTGCTGACATACTGAGTGCAGCACTTTCACAGCATCATCTTTCAGGATTTGAAATAGCTCCACTGTAATTCCATCACCTCCTCTAGCTTTTTTTGGTGTTAGTTCTAGAAGGTTGTAAGTCCTTATAGAACCACTCAACTTCAGCTGCTTCAGCATTAGTGGTTGGGGCATAGATTTCAATTCCTGTGATATTGAATGTTTTGCCTTGGAAACAACCAGAGATCATTCTGTCATTTTTGACATTGCATTATGCAGACTACATCATGATATGCAGATGACACCACCTTTATGGCAGAAAGTGAAGAGGAACTAAAAAGCCCCTTGATGAAAGTGAAAGAGGAGAGTGAAAAAGTTGGCTTAAAGCTCAACATTCAGAAAATGAAGATCATGGCATCCGGTCCCATCACTTCATGAGAAATAGATGGGGAAACAGTGGAAACAGTGTCAGACTTTATTTTGGGGGGCTCCAAAATCACTGCAGATGGTGACTGCAACCATGAAATTAAAAAACGCTTACTCCTTGGAAGAAAAGTTATGAACAACCTATAGAGCATATTCAAAAGCAGAGACATTACTTTGCCGACTAAGGTCTGTCTCATCAAGGCTATGGTTTTCCTGTGGTCATGTATGGATGTGAGAGTTGGACTGTGAAGAAGGCTGAGTGCCAAAGAATTGATGATTTTGAACTGTGGTATTGGAGAAGACTCTTGAGGGTCCCTTGGACTGCAAGGAGATCCAACCAGTTCATTCTGAAGGAGATCAGCCCTGGGATTTCTTTGGAAGGAATGATGCTCAAGCTGAAACTCCAGTAGTTTGGCCACCTCATGCGAAGATTTGACTCATTGGAAAAGACTCTGATGCTGGGAGGGATTGGGGGCAGAAGGAGAAGGTGTCGACAGAGGATGAGATGGCTGGATGGCATCACTGACTTGATGGACGTGAGTCTGAGTGAACTCTGGGAGTTGGTGATGGACAGGGAGGCCTGGCGTACTGCAATTCATGGGGTCGCAAAGAGTCAGACACGACTGAGAGACTGACCTGAACTGAACTGCATTTCAAAATCTTTTGTTGACTATGAGGGCTACTTCATTTTTTCTAAGGGGTTCTCACCCACAGGAGTAGATGCTATGGTCATCTGAATTAAATTTGCCCATTCTGGTCCATTTTAGTTCACTTATTCCTAAAATGTTCATGTCCACGCTTGCCATCTCCTGTTTGACCGCTCCCAATTTAGGTGATTCATGGATCTAACATTCCAGGTTCCTATGCAATATTGTTCTTTACATCATTGGACTGTACTTTCACCAACAGACAGATCCACAACTGGGTTTTGTTTCAGCTTTGGCTCAACCTCTTCATTCCTCTGCAGCTATTTCTCCTCTCTTCTCCAGTAGAATATTGGGCACCTAGCAACATGGAGAGTTCATCTTTCAGTGTCATGTATTTTGTCTTTTCATACTGTTCATGTGGTTCTCAAGGCAAGAATGCTGAAGCAGTTTTCCGTTCCCTTTTCCAGTGGACAACGTTTTGTCAGAACTCTCCACCATGATCCGTCCATCTTGGGTAGCCCTACACAGCATGACTCATAGTTTCATTGAATTAAACAAGGCTGTGATCCACATGATCAGTGTGGTTTGTTTTCTGTTACTGTGGTTTTTATTCTGTCTCCCCTCTCGTTGATGAGGATAAGAGGCTTGTGGTTGCTTCCTGACAGAAGGGACTGGCTGTGGGGGAAACTGGATCTTGTTCAAGTGGACAAGACCAAGTTCAATAAACCTTTAATTCAATTTTCTGCTGATGGGTGGGGCTGCATTCCCTCCGTATATTTTGGCCTGAGGCCAAACTATGGTAGGGGTAATGGAGGTAATGTTGACCTCCATCAAAAGGACTTATGCCAGTATGCTTTGACTCCCAGAACTGTTGTAGTCAGTGACCCTGACCTTGTAACAGGCCACTATCAACCTATTCCTCATCAGGTTAAACTGTTTATTATGGGCTGAATTTTGATCCTCCACAATTCAAATGCTAAAACCCTAACTCCTAATCCTTTAGAATGTGACCGTGTTTGCATGCATACTCAGTGTCAGGCTATTTGCTATCCTATGACCTGTAGTCTGCCAGGCTCTTCTGTCTATGGAATTTTCCAGGCAAGTGTACTAGAGCAGGTTGCCCTTTCCTACTCCAGGGCATCTTCCAGATCCAGGGATTGAATCCACTTCTCGAGTCTCATGCATTGACAGGTGTGTGTTTTACCAATGCGCCACCTGGGAAAACTTTGTATTTGGATAGAAAACTTTCAAAGAGGTGACAAAGTTAAAATAAGCCCTGATGGTGGTATCTTTAGAAGAAGAAAAACCTGGACTCACAAAGAGACACCAAGGACACATGTACACAAAGGAAAGTTCATGTGAGGATATGGCAAGAAGGCAGCCATCTGCCTGCCAGGGAGAGAGGCCTCAGAGGAAACCCACCCTGCTGACACCTTGACCTAGGACTTGTAGTCTCTAGCACTGTGACAAGATATGTATCTCTTGTAAAAGCCACAAAGTCTACAGTATTTTTTTTTTTTAATGCCAGTCCTATAAAATTAATGCACTAGCTTAATCAGGTGGTGTTTGGTGGTTTAGTCACTGAATTATGTCTGACTCTTTGTGACTCCATGGACTATAGCCCACCAGGCTTCTCTGTCCATGGAATTCTCCAGGCAAGAATACTGGAGTGGGTTGCCATTTCCTTCTCCAGGGGATCTTCCTGACCCAAAGATCAAGCCCACATCTCCTGCTTTGCAGGTGGCCTCCTGCATTTCAGGCAGATTCTTTACCAACTGAGTGACCAGGGAAGAGCTTATCATGAGTGATGCAGAAATTGGTACTTAAATGTCAGGTAATAGCATGACAATAGCAATAATAAAATATGGTGACTGTGTTTAATCTGCCAAGTTAATGTATGTTACAGAATGTGAAAGAATTAGCTTGTTATAATTCAAATCACTATATTTAAGCAGTGTTTTACAAGGTATCATGTGTTATGATGGTGGTAACTCTTATTAACCTTACTATATATCTAGATATATTTTTACTTCTATCTTTATATCTAGTTCCTGTGTTTCTAATCTGTATCAAATATTGCTTTGCTTGATTTGAATACATATGATTTCATTGGTGATTTTTCAAGTTATAAAAATAACGTAATCCACTCTGCTCCAAATAACCAGAATACATTTTATGTCTGCAAAGCCAAAGTAATATAAGATACTATGTGGATTTTTTTTTCTTTTGGCTGTGCCACACAGCTTGCAGGACTTTAGCTCCCAGACCAGGGATCACACCTTGGCCCATGACAATGAAAGCTCAGAGTCCTAACTACTGTACTGTCAGGAAATTCCCCCACAGTGTTTTTATTTTGATAACCCTGCAAGAAAAGACGGCAAGATATGCCTGTTAGTATCTAGAAACAGAGACCTTGAAATTGTTTTTTTGCTTGTTTGTTTGTTTGCCTAAACAGTATAAAATATGCAAGACAGCTTAATTGTACTCAGAAGTAACTTTATTAGGAAAAAATTATCTGCATTTTTTTTAATTTCTTCATTTCTTTTTGTTTTCTTTTGTTTTTGCTTTTTCTGGTATATGAACCCAGAAGTCAGTGCTAAAAAGTCCCAGCAGCCAACTCATACACAAATGTTAAGGACACTAGACAACCTCTGAGTGTATTATGTTTTCCCCAACTCAGTACATTGGAACACTCTTCAAAGTGAACATATTTACATGGAATAAATTTGTCTTTCATTTCATATTATAGAAAGCCAATTACATTATTTTGCCCAGGGAATCTATTCTTAAAAAAACAGTTTTGCCTTTTAGCCCCTTCCCATTGATGAACAGGATTCCTCTTATTTATACTAACATGAAAAGCAAGGCCTTCTGCAGAAGAAAGACAAGTGCCTCAGCACAACATTTCAGAAGTGGTATGACCCTGGGCTGACACTGTGGCTGCCTTTCCAAGGTTTCTCCAGATGTAAAGGCAAGTGCCAATCTCACTGTCTATTCAAGTGCCATGGAGTGCTCTAATGTTCGGTTTTAGCAACACACATTCTTGACTCTTGGTCTTCTGCATTACTGAGATCCTCAACAACAGCTCAGGTTTTCCAGTAATAGTAGGAGCAATGGAATAATGTGCTTTACAGTTCTCACATCACAGCTAGGATTGCACTGGTGTTGCACATTTAGAAGGTGTGAACTCCACCCACTGTGTGATTTCTGTTCTTTGGCTGAACCTTTTAGAGATGAACTTAATTTCAGGGCAGAAATAGAAATGCAAACATAGAGAACTGACATGGGTACAGAGTGGAAGAAAGGGAGGGTGGGATAAATTTGGAAATTAGGAGTGACAGGTATACAATACCATGTGTGAGACAGATAGCTAGTGGGAACCAGCTTGATAGCACCAAGCTCAGCTCAGTGCTCTGTAATGACCTAGAGGGATGGGATGAGGGATGTGGGATGGGTAGGGGGAGATTTTAGAAGGAAGGAATATCTGTGTACATATAGCTGATTCTCTTCACTGTGCAGTAGAAACTAACACAACATTGAAAAGCAATTATCCTCCAATTTAAAAAAAAAAAATGAATCTTTAAGGTAAGTAAAGGTCAGATGATTCTGCCTCCCCTGAGAAATACCATAAACTCCAAATCTCAAAGGCGTTTCACGAAAATGACAGGCAATATTATTCTGGTCAGAGATGTACTTTTCCAAGTGAACAGTGAAAGCCCCTCAGAATCAGGGTTCAGACTCACCAGAAATAAGTGATGTGAGTATACGGTCCCTGGGACTCTGCTTCTGACCAGGTTTCACAGTGTGGTGCTCTCATTGAAGTGGAGGGTCACAGCTACGTGGGGGTTCTTGATATTCCTTTCAAAGATCACTCACGTGGGTCATCTCCTGTGTTGACTACTCAAGAGATCTCCCCACATTGACCTCCTGCTCCTCCACAGTCCTAACTAGTGACACGGAGCTCAGTACCTTGGTATTTAAGGTGAGTCAGTGTAGCATCCATAGCTAAAGCATAGACTCCTTGAGAGTGGAGACCAGGTGCCATCCTTCCTGTGTCTATCACAGTTCCTGTAACTCTAGTGGGAGATGAAGATGAAAGTGATGATGATGACTGCCCAGAATTTCATGGACAGAGAAACCTGGAAGGCTACAGTTTATAGGGTCACAAACAGTCAGATGTGACTGAGTGACTAGCAGACTTTCATGTCCTCTTTATGTGTCCATTTTTATCATATTTCTCAGAAAAATCAGGCAAAATTCTATAAGAAAAAATGAATTTAAAAATGTATCTGTAAAGAAAGTGGTTTATTGTGCAAATTAAACCAAAAAATGTGTAAGAAAAAATAAGTTAAAGATTGTAAAGTTCATTAGTTATGCTACTCAATATTAATTTTATCATTCAGGTTATTTGGAAGTCACTGATTTATGGACTATGACTCATCAAAGTAATAATAATCATTCAAATTTGATCTGAAATTCAGTAAATCAATTAATGTGCAAAATAGTTCCCTTGAAAGCAGTCAAACTGTTACAAATTGTACTATTTGTCTTCAACTTTCAATTCTGTATAATGAGAACTATAGATAAAAATCTAGTTTTAAATTTTAAATATTCTAAACTAAAGAGAAAATTCTGGCTTCACATCTCCCTACACACTACTCTGTTCAATATCCCATGGCAAAATTTGTCCTTGCAGCAAAAAGGAAGATGGATTATGTGTCTCATTAACTTTTATGTAAAATTTTTCTTTGTTCTCTTGGTTGCTCCCTGTCTAAATTGGAAGGGAAATAACTAAAAACTTTTATGAGTTTAATTGCCTAGATTTACACATCTACTACCAGTTATTAAAAAGTGAATATTATGTATACCCATGATAAATAGTAAGTATTCTTTGTCATTGATTGTATTCACTTTAGAGCAGTGCCAATGTCATTAACATGAGTAAAGGAAAAGAAACAAAGAAAGGAAAAGACAAGGGTCGAGGAGATCATTACTGTTCACCATGGACTCAAAATTAGCTTCCACACTAAAATATAAAAAATGACTTCTGAAATAGATATAAACTTTTAAAATATATAGGATTATGCTATAATAATCAAGTATTTCTGAAACCTCTAGACATATTCAAGAACAAATATTGCTAAAACCAAATAAACTTTTATTTTGCTTATTTTATACATTTCATAACTTACTGTCTCTTTGAAGAACAGATCGGCATTTCATTTTTAAATCATGAAGTTTATTAATACCTGAAAAAAAGAATAAGCTAAAAAATAAGACAATTTATTTAAAAATAACAACAAGTTTTTCTCTATTAGGTAATTCCCAACGTCTTAGAGAGTAGGAAAGTAATAAATATGCTTCCCACACTTTTTTCCTTGAGACCTATTAGGGTCTGCCTTAATAGCTAAACTAAAGCAGGATCAAATATACTTTTCCTAGTATCTAGCATTTTGGTTGTTCAGAGAACCAAGATATCTTGGGGAGAAGGGTGATACACTGGGGAAAATATTAACCATCCAGTAGAACTGTCAAAGAAAACATATGCACACAAAGAACAAAGAAAAAAAAAACCCATAAATTTCAACAAATAATCAGAGACCTGAGATTGATATAGAGACAGAAATAAATATAGATAAAGAAATAGATATGATATGCTGCTGCTGCTGCTAAGTTGCTTCAGTCGTGTCCAACTCTGTGTGACCCCACAGACGGCAGCCCCCCAGGCTCCCCCATCCCTGGGATTATCCAGGCAAGAACACTGGAGTGGGTTGCCATTTCCTTCTCCAATGCAGGAAAGTGGAAAGTCAAAGGGAAGTCGCTCAGTCATGTCTGACTCTTCATGACCCCATGGACCGCAGCCTAGCAGGCTCCTCTGTCCATGGGATTTTCCAGGCAAGAGTACTATAGTGGGGTGCCATCGCCTTCTACATTATTAATGCTCATTTCATTTTACATGGCATTTTAATAGTACTCATTTGTTGAATTAATTCGTTAGGCACCCAGTATTTTTTTTTCCAAAGTATCCATTCTCTCTGTTTTTTTCTTAATCTAGTAAAATTCCCATGTGGTAACATATTAAGTATTCTTGGTTTAAAATTTGTCATTACTAATAGTCACTATTAAGTTCATGAGTTCAAAAACATAAATAATATAATGTCAGGAAACAACTGACACAGAGTCAAAAAATTATAAAGCTTCCACCTAGGAGTTTTGCTCCTCATTTTCATGTCAACATAAAAGGAAAAATTAAAACCTTGCTAAATGGTCATATATGGACAATATGGACAATATGGACAATACGGACAATGGACAATAAAGAAAGAGTTCTATGCACATGGTTATTTATATGATTGCAAAAATGGAAATTTATGCTAAATAATCAAGTACAATAATACTGAAAATGTCCCAATATATATCTAATATCAACTCAATGATTTTCAAAAATTAAAAAGAAAGAATCCTGGGGAAATTGTTGCATCTCACATAAGAGAGGATAAATTGAAAGAGGATTGAGGCAGGTATTCATTTTTTTCTCTGATCTATTGTCTTAACTTTCAGAAGTAGCCTTGAGGAAATATAGGACAGATTAAAAGACATAAAACAATAATAAACCAGTTCTACAGTTGTTAACAAATACATATATATATTATATACAACATTCAAATACTAAATTAAGTAAGCTAGTTCCCATTAAATTAGAAAGTTAACCATATACCAAGAGTTCAAGCTAACTGATTTTAGATTTCAACAAGTCATATGCTTCAAAAGTCCTAGAAATATACACCAAAGAAATAAGTCAAAGAGACAAATTTGAACACAAGTCAAAGAGATGAATTTGAACACAAATCAAATTATAGGCATGGGATTCAGACAACAAAAGTCCAACATAGACATGACCAGTGTTATGAAGAAAGGAACATGAAAAATATAAGGGAAAAAGAAAATTCTTTTGAAGATTTAATAGAAAAAACACCTCAGATAAAGGGAGATAATCTGTGAAATAAAAAGTCACATGGTAATAAGGAGAACTTTACCATATCAGAGACATAAAGTATCTAAACTTACTAAAATTTAAGAAGAAAGAAAGATTTAATCAAACAGATTAAAAGGATGTGCGTCACAGCCAATGGGGGACAAAAAGGAAGCAGCTTGGTCTCAGGTATTGCCTAAGTACTACCAGATTTTATGAAATAACAGAATAGCTCCAACTAGGAACAATTACCTGCCTTGGGCAACATCTGAGAATATGTTTGATTTTCACAACTGATGATGGGTGCTACTGGTATCCAGCGGGTAGAGGGAGGCCAGGAGTGCCATAGAATGTCTTAAAATCCACAGGATAGCCCCTAATGGAAATGCATTATCCAAAGCAAAATGTCAATAGGGCTGAGTATAAGAAATCCTACAAGAAAATGTTGCCAAAATTCAGCCTCTATTTACCAGTGTCAACTAGAAACACGGAGACAGAGTTTAGGGTGAAGGAGAAATAAGTAGCTTTTATGGCTTTGCCAGGCAAATGGGGCCACAGCGGGCTAATGCCCTCAAGGCTGTGTGGCCCACTCTGGAGCAGGTAGTGAGGAGTCTACAGTGTACAAGGAGCAGGCGTGGTCAGCTTCTGCATAGTTCTTGGATTGGTTGGCATCAAGGTGCTGTTTCAAACATCATCAGCCTTTTGACTTCAACCAGTCTAGGATCTATGTTATTGTTTTCAATAACATAGCAGTTTTCATCTAGAGGGGGTTTGCTTTCTGTAAGAACAATTAGCAATGCGTGTCAGGCCTTTATCTGTCTTTCAGGGAACTATGAGTTCAGTAAATCTGCTGTGGGGTGGATTCACAGCCTAAATTGTAAGGAGGGCCCCAACTCTGCTTCTACAATTCACATTTCCCAATCATTATTAACTCTGGAGTCAGCCCTTTATTTCAAAAGATAAGGAAAAGGGGGCTTGCAAATCCTTTCAAAAGTAACAAAAGATACAGAAGGAAGAAAAAAAAGTGGCACTACCTAAATGTTCTTTACCCAGTAGGGCTAACATTTAAGTAAAAAGACAACAAGAAAATATTATCTGATATTCCAAACTCAGTTTAGTGTAATATCTTTTTGAAGAATCACATAAACAAAACAGAAAAATAAAGTGTGAATTGAAGAGAAAAGCATAATTAAAATTTGCCATATAAAAACATTGATGTTGATATTGAATCCAATTTTAAAAAGTTAAATATAAACATAGACATACAAATAGTATTTAGCCATGATACACAGCTTTAAAAAAATAACAGAATTTTTAAATATCTTAAAAAGAATTTAAATACTATGAAAATGATAAGTGACATGTTACTATAAAATATTAAGGGATAAAAATGAAAAAAGAGGGGTTTGAAAAGCTTCTAAATAGAGAAACGATAAACAACAAAGACAGAAATCAATGTGAACATTTATGTGCCAAATAACGGAATAACAAATACATACAGGAAACTATAGGATTTAAAGAAAACATCAACAAGCATAGGTAGTAATAAGAGACTTCTAACAAACAGTCTCAATTTGTGCAACACCACTTTGGGGGAAAGAGTTAGAAATCATTTGTTCTGAAAAAGTACATTATGCAAGACTGTTGTTTAAAGTAGAAGCAAGCATAAGATCTAAAAAGTGGTAATATCGGCCATTATTCAAGTTCCTGTGAACATATATATTTTTTTAAATTAGAAACATACTACAGTCCAGAAATTAAATAAGTTCTAAACTATGTAAATAGTTTATAAATTATTCTCTTACCACAATATAGTAGTAGCAACTATTTTCACTCTATTTTCTTCTCATTATAATAATACTGACCATAGGCCTTGATATACATTGATTTTTTTTCTTTAAATTATCACTATTTTCTAGATATTCTGTAATTCTATTTCCTCTTTCCTCTTTGATTAGAGAGCTGTTTGGAGAATGTTCAAGGTTTTGGAGCCATTCTTAAATGAACAGAGTACAAATGAGTTTTGATAAAACCTGAAGCATTTTAGGTACTTATACTTGGAGTTCATGAAGAGTCAGGGCTGAACAGTGGAATGAATGAAGAAATATTGCTAATTTTTTTCTCCAAATTTGATGAAACCATAACCCAAAGATGCAATAAGTTCAGAGAACTCTATGCTGCTGCTGCTAATAAACAAAGGAATATGAAGAAAACTATTCCAATGCAATAAAATTTCTTCAAATTAAAAATGAGAAGATATTGTAAAAAGCCAGAAAGAAGAACATCTTAACACAGGAGAACAAAGGGTAAGAATGAAATTGGACTGCTTATGAAGACAACATAAGCCAGAGACACTAAAACAACTTTTTAAAATTTAAAAGGAAACAAAAAAAGTTCACCTGTTATTCTATACCTATAGGAATATCTTTCAAAATGGAAATGAAAAACTTCAGATACATAAAATATATATAAATATGATATATATCTGATATAATATGTATCTGATATATCCAAGTATATAAGACTCAAATGAACCATCACCAGCAGATCTGCACTGCAGGAATATTAAAAGAAATACTTCAAAAGGAAGAAAAATGGCACCAGATTAAAATAGTGAAAAAAAAATGCTTTTCTTAATTTTCCAATCTCTTGAAAAGAGAAGAATACCACTGTGAGTTTCAAATATTATAAATGAAAAAAAATGTGAAAGTCGCTTAGTCGTGTCCAACTCTTTGCAACCCCATGGACTTCTCCACAGATTTCTCAAGGTCAGAATACTGGACTGGATAGCCTTTCCCTTCTCCAAGGGATCTTCCCACCCCAGGGATCAAACCCAGGTCTCCCACAATACAGGCAGATTCTTTACCAGCTGAGCCACAAGGGAAGCCCAAGAATACTGGAGTGGGTAGTCTATCCCTTCTCTGGTGGATGGATTGTTTACCAACTGAGCTATCAGGGAAGCCCCATTATATATGAAGTGGTATACTATTACTTCAAGGTAGACTGTGATCAGTTAAAGATGTATGCTTCAAACCCAGGGGACCATTAAAAAAATAAAACATTATAGCTGATAAGCCAACAAAGGAGATAAGATACTTGACTCATAAAATACTCAGTCCAAAAGAAGCTGAAAAATGACATTCTGAACACAAAACAGATAAGGGAATGAGATTAACTACAAAGGAGCATGAAGGTAAATGCAGGAGTCATGGAAATGCTTACTTTTGACAAAGGTGGTATTCACATGACTATATACATTTGTCAAAACCCAGTAATCTTACAACTGTACACCTGAAAAAGTGCATTTATTGAATGAAAATTATACCTTAATAAATATGACTTAAAAGAAAAAGCCAACCTGATTATAAGACACAGTTATCTACATTTTATATGAATCAAACTGTATGGAAATAAACAGTATATCAGTAGGACTTTGGGCTGAGGTTCACTGTTTAATAAGGAAAAAAATACTTTTTTAAAAAAATTTTGGTAAAAAGTTAGGAAGTAGGTAGGAAAACCTTAGTGCTACTTCCACAGAAAGCATGCTTATCCATCCTTCTGGAGCAGTCGAGGCAAAGTGGAACAGCTCCCCAGTCTCCTACACTGGGAGGGAGCAAACTGGAACCTCACTCATTTAAATGCTGCCTCATGGATGAAGTCTGGCAGATGGGACTTTTAAGTGGCCAATGACAGCAGCTCAGACTCAACTACAAGTCATGCAGTGGTAGGAAATGAGCCAAAGGATGACAGTAAAAGAGGCAGAGAACAGAAGATGCAGGGAGTCCTGGAGGAAAAGAGCTCATCTAAGAAGGAGAATATACTATCTATGCTAAGTTGCCACTTAACAAAAAGAACTTTGGTCATGATGTTAGGCAAAGAAGGCAATGGCACCCCACTCCAGTACTCTTGCCTGGAAAATCCCATGGATGGAGGATCCTGGTGGGCTGCAGTCCATGGGGTCGCTAAGAGTCGGACACGACGGAGTGACTTCACTTTCACTTTTCACTTTCATGCATTGGAGAAGGAAATGGCAACCCACTCCAGTGTTCTTGCCTGGAGAATCGCAGGGATGGGGGAGCCTGGTGGGCTGCCATCTATGGGGTCGCACAGAGTCAAACACGACTGGAGTGAAGCAGCAGCAGCAGATGATGTTAGGAATTCCTTTAAGATATGAAGTATTGATAGATATTCAAGGCTGAGGAATTCCTGTGTCCTAAATAACAATCTGGAAACTTTCTGAGGAGCCAGTGCACTGGGGAACTTCAAAAAGCTGAATGGAGATCTGAGTAGCACAGGGTCTCCAATGAAGAAGAAACATCCTTCATCAACAAGAATATTGGTTGCCCAAGACCTGAATGCGGGTGTATGTACTCAGTCGCTTCAGTCATCTGCGACTCTTTGCAATCCCATGGACTGTAGCCCACCAGACTCCTCTGTCCATGGAATTCTCCAGGCAAGAATATTGGAGTGGGTTGCCATGCCCTTCTCCAAGGGATCTTCCCAAGCCAGGGATCAAACCTGTGTCTCCTGCATTGCAGATAGATTCTTTACCATTGAGCCACCGGGGAAGTCTGAATGCAGATGATACCACTCTAATGGCATAAAGGGAAGAGGAACAGAAGATTTCTTCCTGATGAAGGTGAAAGGGATGAGTTAACTGGCATAAAATTCAACATTCAAAAATACTCTGGTCATGGCATCTGGTTCCGTCATTTCATGAAAAATAAAAGGGGATAAAGTGGAAGCAGTGACGGATTTTACTTTCTTGGGCTCCAAAATCACTGCGGACAGTGATTGCAACAATGAAATTAAGACACTTGCTCCTTAGAAGGAAATCTGTGACAAACCTAGACAGTACATTAAAAGGAAGAAACATTATTTTGCTAACAAAGGTCTGTATAGTCAAAGCTATGGTTTTTCCAGTGGTCATGTATGGATGCGTATGAATGTGAGAATTGGACCATAAAGAAGGATGAGCACCAAAGAATTGATGCTTTCAAATTGTGGTGCTGGAAAAGAGTCTTGAGAGTCTCTTGGACTGCAAGCAGGTCAAACCAGTAAAACGTGAAGGAAATCAACCCTGAATATTCATTGGAAGGACTGATGCTGAAGCTGAAGCTCCAATATTTTGGTCACCTAATGCGAGGAGCCGACTCATTGTAAGAAACCCTGATGCTGGGAAAGATCAAGGGCAGGAGGTGAAGGGAGAAACAAAGGATGAGATTTATGGATAGCATCACCAGCTCAATGGACATGAGTTTGAACAAACTCCAGGAGATAGTGAAGGACAGGGAAGCCTGGTGTACTGTAGTCCATGGGGTCACAAAGAGTCAGCCACAACTTAGTGACTGAATGAGAACAGTAACAACAATAAGATCTGAATAAGCATGCCTTAAAGAGAAGTTGACTGGTGAGCTCAAATGCGAGGGACAGCCACAGGTCCACTTTAGGGCTATCACACTGAATTTCCTTTGCCTCGTCAGCTTGTCCTGTAATGACTTGCAGTCACATCCATTGTGGGTGCCTGGTAGGGTGATGGCAACTTCCCAGATGCCCTGTGTCTACAAGAAGGACAGAGGGATCAGCTTTGGCCATTTAAGCCTGGATTCCCTAGACACTGAGTTTCCCTGGTGGCTCAGATGGTAAAGAATCTGTCTGTAATGTGGGATATCTGGTGGGATCCTTGGATCAGGAAGATCCCCTGGAGGAGGAAATGGCAACCAACTCCAGTATTCTTGCCTGGAAAATCCCATGGACAGAGGAGCCTGGGGTCCCAAAGAGTCGGACACGATTGAGCGACTAACACTTTGACTCCCTAAACGTTAACCCAAGAGAAAAGCAAAGAAGAGAAGTTAACTGCAGCTGATGAAGATCTTAAATGACCCAAAGCATGGACTGAGGAGCTTTGTCTTTGAGGATGTTAGTGAACGTGACACTACTGTTTTGTGAAGGTAACCATGCCTTCCTTTCTTCCAGCTGTTCTGGATGACCAAGTGCAGGAGCTTGTCTTCAGTGCAGTTTGTTCATCAGTTTGATGGACTTCCTTGTGATCTTCACACAGCTGTCTTTACACTCCTTGCATGAAACTCAGGATCTGCTATTTATTTCTCTTCTGGGTCTTTGAGAAGGGATGCTCTGGTAATATTGGGGTGTATGGCAATGTTTCAGAATGGGTTGATAGTATCCGGACTTGGTATTTCTGTTCTACTTATTTACTCTGTGTTAGATAATTTACATTTGTAGCAGGATGATTTATCAAATTATTAATGCTTCCCCTAGTCTTGCCAGGCTCTATTCTCAGAAGGATAAAAGTGTAGCTCTGCTTTCCTCTCCTCTCTAGGAAGTTCTGGGTTTGTCTTCTCAGGGATTATGAATGGTTTTGTATTAGACAGCCTAAATTTAACTTGCTAGGCAGCAGTTACACAATTCTATCCAATTTCTTGTGTGGGATGATATAGAGAAGAAAGAGGGCTTAGGCTTGGGGTATAGACTGAAAAGGGTCTAGCCCAAGGGTAGCAGTGCTGTCAGGGACTGTACAAGCAAGATGTTATGATGGGTTTTATAAGTAACACTCCACTGTGTGAAGGCAAAGGGACTTCTGGTTTGGCCAATGTGTTCATTGAGAACTACATCAAGTGTTAAAGTCTAAATATCTGCAGCATCAGAGGCCACCGCCTATACATAGAATAGCGACTCTGGAGTTCTTTGCTCTTAAACGCACCATTCAGACTTGGTCAAAGAGCATCCTACAAGCAACAGTAAGGCACAGAATATCAAAGGCCCTTTTCTAGGTTTTTATTTTTCTTTAATATCCCGCTAAATAGGGAAATGAGCTCCTATGATAACTAAAAGCCTCAGACAAGAAATAATCTCTCCTCTCATTTCTCTCTCTGTCTCTCCGTCTTCTTTGACTTCTCAGACTGGGACCTGTGTCCATCCTCTTCCCAGCAGTTCTCACACTATGTTGTAACTTTTGCCCTAATTTTCTACATTTTCCTAGAAAACGGACTGTGTCTGTTCTCTTACGGGTCTATTTCTAGCAACCTCAGCTGGGCTACCAGCGAGATTCCATTGTCCTCTGGGGAAACCAATGAGCGCAGGCTGGAAGCCCCGCCTAGCGCTCCGCGGGGCGGGGCCACTAAGGGGCGGGGCCTAGCAAGGTGGGACCTGAGCATCTCCCTCCGAGCTGCCTGAGGAAGTGTGGGTTCTGAAGGAAAAAGGCGGCTTTTAATTGCTCCTCACAAAGCAGGTTGTGGCAGAACTTTCTGGAGGCCTCAGATATCTTCCGGGTGCCTCCTGTGCAGGCCCTTCCTATGCACGCCCCGTGTCCCCAGGCCCTGCTTCTGGCCACAGACAGGAGAGTTCTCTAGGCGCCCCCGGAGCTGCCTAGGGGATTAGGGCGCCTCAGCCATCCTAACCCGATCCCGGTGCCGCCCGGGGAAGGGGCCGCCGGGGAAGTGGTGGTCATCGACCCCAAGTCCACGTGCTGCCCAGATGCACGGTTTCCCACTAACTGACTGCTGGGGCTTCTGAGCCATGCCTTCCCCAGGGGTGCTCGGGGTAACTAGGATGCTGCAAGGCTCCAGGAGAATCTGTCAGTGGCTGAGGGGCCATGGACCGGGACAGGCGTGGGGCCCACATGGGCGCGGGGGAATTCTGAGGCCTCTGCCTTGGTGATTCCCAGAACTAAAGGCGAACGTGTTCAGGGTGTAGAGCCTGACCAGTGCGCTGCCCTTGTCTCTTCTCCTGCGCTGGCTTCTCCTGTGACTTCTATGGCTAAGGCGTCATGCGCATGTGTACTTAGTCATTTTAATGCTTGCTTTTTCATGTTGAAGTTTCAAATCCGTTCATCCAGTTGCTTTCTCAACAGCCCCAGCCTCTCTCTATGTCCCACAGGTACTTCAAACCCGCCAGCCTCACAGCACAGCCCTCTGCCACCAGCTTGCTTTTGCTCCTAGATTCTCAATGTCAGTAGCGCTCAGTCCAAGAAGACACATAAAAGGTATCATTTTGCTCTTCCTCTTTATGTTTCTCTAGACTAGACAGTCTCCAAGACTGATCTATTTTACCTTCTAAAGTTTTACAAATCTATGTCTAATTTAAATTTGCCCTGCCACGACGGAGCTTCAGACTTTCCTCAACTCTCCCTCAAACTGTGCAGTGGCCCCCTGCTTAACTGATGTGTGACTCTGATTTTGCCCGTCTTGAATCTTTCACTTCACCACCACCAGGTCAGCCTACCTAAAATAGGGTCTCTCCCTTCCACTTTTCAGGTTCTATATTGCCAACCAAATAAAGCTCCTGTTTCCTTAGCTAGTGCACAGGGCCTTCCCCTAGGTCATTTCCCTCCCTCTCACTCCGTCTGTCTCTGTTTCTTTAGCTTTCTCCTAGAATTTCTTTCTGCTGTGTATTATTTTATTTATTTATTTATTCATTCTTACTCCAAAGAAAATAAATGCTTGTGTTTGTTACTACTAAAGGTCCTCTGGTCAGTGCCTCTGTGTCTTTGCTCATATCGCTTCCTCTGTCTGAAATGCTCTTTCCACTGTTGTTTTTTTTTTTTTCATATTTTTATAAATATTTCTTAACTCTTTATAGACTCAGGTAAGGTGTTAATTCCTTCAAGAAATCTGCCCTGGAGTTCTAGGATGCTTGAATCTGTCTCTCCTAATGAGTAAGAGCATTAAACCCTTGGTAGAATGAATACAAAACCCATCACTCCACAGCACAGGCAAATACCCATTGTGGTTGGAGAAGAGGAAGAATGCCCCACCCTCACAGAGGGGAGACCTAGCCTGAGCCCAAGCAACTGGATGTACCCTGCTGCTGGAGGAGAGGAAGGGTTGCTGAGAAAGCTCTGCCTTCCAGCCACAGGTACACAAGGCCAGTATAGACCTGAAGCTAGATAAGGACAATATAAAATCCCGACCATCACCAGACTAGCCATACCAAGCAGCAAGAGGAGTCTATCAGTAGTGGAGAGACAGATCCTCTTTGCGATGCAGCTGCACAGGGAAGGCCTGAAGATTTTCTTTTTGTTCCTCTTATTGGATGAAATGTCACAGCCATGTCTTTGAGTTCTTTCTCTGCTATTGAATTTTTCAACTCAGCTCTTTTATTCTTCAGCCCTGTGATTTATGTTTGGTACTTTCTTTTAATTTTTATCTCTTGGTTGAAATGTTTGCCTTGTTCAGTCATTGTTGTCCTGACTTTGCTGAACCTATTCATGACCATTATATTGAACTCTCTGCTAGGTAAATCACTGATCTTTGTTTCTTTAAGGTCTGTTTTTGAGTTTTGTCAGCTCTTTTCTTTAGAATATATGACTCTTTTATTTATCTGAGTCCCTCTACTGATTTGTGTGCCTTAGGTAAAAGAGCCATCTCTCCCAGCCTTGACAGACTATTTCATGTAGGAGGTAAGGTGAGCCTTGTAACTGTAGTCCAGCTGAACTCTTGGCTGTTTCTCAAAACTTTGTGATTATCCAGGCTGTCTTTTTTGCTCTTAATGGCTTCCAGTAGTTCAGCATGTGCCAAAAATTGTTTCAGTGTGGATGTTTTCTTGCTTGCCCAAGGTTTCCTCAGTTGGTTCGGTAGGATCCCCTCAGCTGGTTTCTGGAATTGCCTCATGTATAGTTACGGATATGGCATGTCCTTGGCAGGAGTTGCATTCAGGAGCCTTCTGTCTTGCCATCTTGGACTTGTAATTTCCTCCTTCAAATTCTTTACAGTTTAAGGACCTGTGTTTGTTTTTCACTGTCTGGCTTAACTCACTTAACGTAATCTCTGTATGATCCAGCAGTTCCACTTCTGGATATATATCCACAAGAAGTAAAAACAGAATCTTAAAAAGATAGCTGAATTCCCATGTGTATTCTATCATTATTTGCAATAGCCAAGATATGAAACAAACAGTCATTGGATAAAAGGATCAAATATATGTAGATATATAATATTCCATATTCCATATGGCTGAGTAATATTTCATAAAATATATATGTGTGTGTGTGTTATGAAATATTACTCAGCCATAAGGAAAAAGGGGCATCCTGTTATTTGCAACAGTATGGTTTCATCTTGAAGGCATTATGCTAAGCAGCTATTTAATAAGTGCATCTAGTCCCTTTATGGGTATCCTATAATACTTGCATTTCTCTTTTTATAACTTTTATGTTTTATAAGTGGAGGTTGTGTATTGCATATTGTTTTAGACCCTAAAAGTGGTAACAATGAAAGAAATCTCTTTGAAAGAAATAAAACACACATACAATAATAACAAAATAAAATAAGCTATTGGGGCAAATTATCTGCAGAAGCAAGAGAAGAATAACTAGAATATTGATAAGAGCATATGCATTCCATCCATGGGCTTCCCAGGTGGCATAGTAGTAAAGAATCCATCTGCCAATGCAGGAGGTACCAGAGACATGGGTTCAGTCAGAAAAATCCACTGGATTAGGAAATGGCAATCTGCTCCAATTTTTCTGCCTGGAAAATTCCATGGACAGAGAAGCCTGGCAGACTACTGTCCATGGGGTCACAAAGAGTCTGACAAGACTGACTGACCAAATTCCATTCACATTCTTTAGCCTTGTAAATGTATATTTTCAATGACATATTATTCTTTTATAGCTATTATTGAAAACAATATGTAAAATATGCAAATATCCAAAACCAAAATATTTTTGTTTGGCACCACATTTTAGTCAATAATACAGATATGAATAAGCATTATCTTTGGCCATATCCATTAACAAATGGAAATGCAATTTTTGTAGTGTGAGTTCTCTTATCTGTGTTTGAGAACACCATTCATAACTCCCTTGTGCTATTCAGAAAAATTCAAATGAATAATAGAATGAAACTCTACTATTCTTCTGAGAGTCATAAAATTATTAACTCATAGAATGAGTATTTCTCTCTCCAGTAGAAGTTTGGAGTTCTAATTTCATCACTGAAATGGAACTTTCTTTTTCCAACTGGCAGGGACGATGCATTACAGGAAAACAATGAAGCCTGTTTCTGTTCTTGCTGTTGCCATTTGACAATAATGAGGATGAATATAAAACTGCAAATGTGGTATAAATATTAGATGGGAAGTAGCGATGTTACCATAATTCAAATTATCTTTCATTATTTTCAGCTCACTAATTTTTTATAGTCCATGCTTGAAATAGCATTATGCAATCTACAATATACACTAATTGAAACTGTGTCAGCAGTTAGCTTTCTATTAACTAGTCTAACTTTCAGAGGTTCAGTTTTAGCTACCACAATCCTTTTGCATGAATGCTTTTCCTGTGAGTTCTTAATTGTGTATTCAGTGTGGTTGATGAGTTCTACTGTTCCTATTCTGGGAGGTCGTAGGACAGACAAAAGAGGAAGACTGTCTTTCTTATATTTGTTTACTGTTACCAATATTTAACATTATTACACTAGTCTGCACTGAGTTGACGCTAAGGATAAAGAGTTATTTTAACACAGCTTAAAAATTAATTTCTTTTACTTTTTTGATAACAGACTATTTAATTCTTGGTCATCTCAAATTTACTATGAATCTCAATATAAGCTTAGGCTAGACTTGCTTTCCATAAATCTCTACTTCTCTTGCTTTCTCTTCTGTCATTGCTTTAAGAATGAAAGTTAAATACAGGTCAATTTAATGCTATTCAGTGTAATAACTAGTCACCTAAATAATGTTACACAAATCAAAGACAAAAGTATTTCTAAGATCAGTAAAAATAAAAATGTTTTCTTGTGAAAACATCTTTTGACAGAGTCTCTTTTTATTTGTTTCCAGAAATAACTTTATATATATATATATATATATATATACACACACACACACACACACACACACACACACACATATATATAATGTAAATCACAATATTGATAAAGTTTCCCCCAGCACATTGAACTCTTTTGTGTCACATTACAAAGTGACACAAACAAAACAAAAGCAACAAAATAGTAATGTCACATGTTATCTCCCCATCTTCACAAAGTATGGGAGAATCCAACCTATCTCATGATCAAAATGTCAGCTCTCTTTCAAATGATCGACAAACCCTATCTCTGCTCAGGACATATTTTAGGATCCATACACTAACAATCTTATTCTTCTGCATCTGATCAGTGTTAACTATGACTATACCAAGACTCTGTTTCTAGTTATTATGTCTCCTCGCTCATCCCCATGGCACCCTCATAGCATCATCCTTGTAGATATTAACATTACAGATATTATTTAGGTCGTTGTTTTTTCCAACCAGATCTTTGGTTTATTTATTAACACTTTTTTATTTTCTGTTTCTCAAATAATGCATCCCTTTTGTTTCTTTTATTTCACATGCTCATACCACTTTTCTAATTGGATAGCTCCCACTTCATGGAAAATGACCCACAGAGTGCACAGGAAGAACAGTTCATTGTCCCTATCTATAGGAAGTTCCTCTGAGTAACCAAAAGTACCTTCATTTTGAAGAAATCTCTATGGTCATCTGATAGCTGCATGATCTGCCGGATCAATTCGTTCATCACTTGAATGTCTTTTATGGCCACTCCTGAGATGCCAGTAATTGTTTTTTGGGGAGGAAGGCAAGTTAACACTTGGCTCCCAGACCCCATTGAGCAAGTATATCCTAGGGATGAACAGGTCACCCTTCTAAAGAAACTATTGTAAAATTGCTGGGCCCCTTCAAGAAGAATCTATAGCAGTCACTGAACTCAGGTTGATAGTGCTTCCAGTGTGGACTTAGGTGCACAGTAGTATACTAGGATTCTGGTAGCTGTAAGTTCAACCCTTTCCCAATTATCTCTTGTTCAAACCCAGATCTTTCCATTAGATATCAGTTTTAAGAAAGATGACCATGTTTAGGAAGCATAGGGAAACCCATTATGTCCCTCTATTTGGCTCATATGGTTCACTATAGAAGGAATTGACAAGTAATATATTCAGCCAGACGGCCATGTGACATGCCTGTCTAACAACAGAATCTTTGCAGCTGAATCAGAATCAAGTTTAAATTCATTAGATCTTCCTGTGACCAAGCTTCTACCCAGAAGTTGTACCAACCAGGCAGCTATGAAGTTGCTGTTAGGAGAAGAAGTTGCTGTTAAGAGAAACATCTTACCCGGAATTGTCACAGAGAATTTGCAGACTCTCAAAATAGGTCCTTATAACTCTACCCTTTTATTCTGATCATTGCCAGAAAGTAGTTGAAAGAAGGTAATGTCTTTTTTTAAGACAGTCACATTAAGTGACTAAACTGCCTTATTAAGAAGGAAGTGGAGTTATAAATCTTTTTGAGTCACTTTTTAAGGAGGACATTCCAAAAACTAATATCAGACGATAGGGAGTACCGAAAGTCTATCAAAGAGTATGGTACATTTTTTTTCTAGATTTCAGATGGTTCAGAAATCTGGAAACATGACACAAGGTCATAATGGTATAAAAGTCAGCTGGCTCAAACTGTAAGCTATTAAAACAAACAAACACACAAATAAAACATCAAAACAATGGAGAGAAACTACTGATAACCAAGAGGGAGGTCAAAAATCCAGGTAGTCAAACTGTGAGGAATGGGCAGGGACAATGTCCTGTGCATTACGGGCTCCCTCAGCTAAAGACAAACAGGTCATGTCAGTGGAGTCACATGTATGCATTCAGCAGTAGCCTCTACATTAGGGACATGGGGCCTTTTATGTGCCCTTTCTATTAAGATTGCAGATGTATTGCCATATCCAGCGTAATGATGGATCTAGGTAGCATTAGTGGCAATCTGGGTGGTGCAAACCTAAATGGCAAGTTGACTCCAGTCAGTTTCATCAGAAAACGAACCCTTACCATGGACATTGTCATGAATAATTCAGGTAATCAGCAGTCGTTACTTGTTTCCTCAGTACGAGATCCCAAAACAGATATATTTTATCTACTAGCCAATAGTTTTCCAAGAGGCAAACAAAACAGCTAGAACAAGTAAAAACATAACAACATCTATTAGAAGATGAATCAGCCAGAACTTTGAAAATAACTATCAGTACTTCCCAGTAAGTAGAATAGCCATGATCATTTTTAATTTTGCAGTTGGCACTATTGTTGAATACTGCCCAATCCAAAGGATCAAATCCAAACCCTTAACTTCCAGCTTAGCTAAACCATCAGTGAATCAAGCCCAGACATTCAGTCAAATCTCTTTGAATCTGAGACAGCAGCTTTGCTTCAGAAAGCAAAGTTTGGGATTAAATTTCCCCTAAAGGGACAAGCAAGATAATAGCTAAGCTTTGTCAGGAAGCTAAGTCCAGAACTCCAAGAGGCATCCCTATGTGGTCACTTTCCTTTGCCAGCCTCCTCCCAGAAAACTATAGAGTCTTCAGCTAGAAAAATTATCACTCTCAGAGACTCATGGTTCATAGGAGTGATTAAAGTTGTAGAGCCCCAAGGCTCTTAACTGCTTCTCTATGTCCAGTTCTCCCCAACTGGCAAAACTCACTTTGGCTCTTACAAGCATCTAACACTAATGTATGTTCAGATGTAGCTATAACAATACACTGAATGAGCCCAAAGAGCTCCACTCACAAGGTCACACTACCGTCTTTTCTTACTTTTATTTCCTTTCTTCCAGCTCAAATCGCATCAGTTGAAACTAGACATTCCTTCCTTTTATTGAACTGGACAGAATGATGACTTGCTTATTAATGTGCTGGATAAAAGAGTAATAAAAGTTGCAACATACTTATATCCCCAAAATGCCCCAGTATACTCAAATAGGTGCAGATGGACTTCATTTTTCCATCAGGATTATGGATATATGGAGATTAAGAGTAATTAATTAAGGGTGATTAACTGGTCTTAATCGTTTTTCTCCTAGCAGCTGAGGTCAAGGTAAAAGAATGACTGGAGGTGATAAGTGGAAACAGCATTTTTGAGAACAGTTTCAAGCTGTCTGAGAATAAAGATGGGAGAGACAAGCTAGGCAGCTGATTAGACATTGTGCCAAAAGAGTATTTACTGTGTCTAAGATGGAAAGAGCACTAACGTATTCATAGTATAATGCAAGGAGATTTAGCAATACAAGGTTTATTCCACGGTTATATAGTGGTAACTGCGGATTCTGGTACAGAGCAGGTAATAAAGTCAAACAAGTAAATAAATAATAAAGAATTAAATTATCTCATATCATCTATTTATATGACATGAAAAATGTGTAGTTCTCTAGAAGAATTCGATTTGTACTTTTACGTATTTTAAACGTGGGGCTTCCCTGATAGCTCAGTTGTTAAAGAACCCGCATGCAATGCAGGAGACCCCGGTTGGATTCCTGGGTCAGGAAGATCCCCTGGAGAAGGGATAGGCTACCTACTCCAGTATTCTCAGGCTTCCCTTGTGACTCAGCTGGTAAAAAATCAGCCTGCAATGCGGGAGACCTGGGTTCAATCTCTGGGTTGGGAAGAACCACTTGAGAAGGAGAAGGCTACCCAGTCCAGTATTCTGGCCTGGAGAATTCCATGGACAATAGTCCATAGGGTTGCAAAGAGTCAAACACAACTGAGTGACTTTCACTTTCATTTTATTTTAAAGTAGAGAGTTGCAATATGATATTGGCTAACTAGATAACTACTTTAAAGGACCCAAATTTAAGCATTAATTTACTTAATGCTTAAATTTGGGCTTCCCAGTTGGCGCTAGTGGTAAAAACCCTGCCTGCCAATGCAGGAGATATAAGAGACACAGGTTTGATCCCTGGGTTGGGAAGACCCCCTGGAGGAAGACATGGCAACCCACTCCAGTATTTATATCTAAATAGTCCTTCCCAAGGCTTTGCTGGTAGCTCAGCTAGTAAAGAATCCACCTGCAATGCAAGAGACCCTGGTTAGATTCCTGGGCCTGAAAGTTCCCCTGGAGAATTAATAGACTACCCACTCCAGTATTCTTGGGCTTCCCATGTGGCTCAGATGGCAAAGAATCTGTCTGCAAAGTGGAAGACCTGAGTTCGATCCCTGGGTTGGGAAGATCCCCTGGAAGAGGGCATGGCAACCCACTCCAGGATTCTTGCCTGGAGAAACCTCATGGACAGGGGAGCCTGGTGGGCTACAGTCCATGGGATTGCAAAGGGTTAGACACAACTGAGTGACTAAGCACACACATACATTCCTTCACCAGAGCAATTGCTGAAAACGTGAACTAAAAGACTTGGCCATCATTAAAAACCACTTAGACAATCTGTGGATAGTTCATGAATGTCCCTGAATAAATCTCTCCCCTAACCAAACCCTTGAAAGAAAACGAGATGAGAGAGAAAGTGAGAGAAGGGGAAGGGTAGAAGGAAGGCAGTGAAGGAGAGAGGAAGAGAGGGGGAAAAGGGAAGAAAGGAAGCCTATGAAAATTTCTACTTGAAGCATTCTCATCTGCAGCCATTTCATTTATGCAGAGTGAACATTAAAGTACGAAGAGAAATATGGCTTGATTGATGGATCTGTTTATTTATAATGCTTGATTTAGAGTAGGAGACAAACGAACGTAAAAGGTAGTAAGGTCTTCTCAGTATTTCTCCCACTTTGGCAAAATTGGTGTGGTGGAAGAGGACAACAACAAAATACTGTGTACAAAGAGTGAATTTCAGCTTTATGAATAAAAGTCTATTAACTTATGGATGTTACGTCAGAAATAGCTGTGTAGATATATTCAAGAGAACTGAACTATGTTCACATAAAAAGAAATAGTGAATGGTATTTTTCTAAATGTGAAGCCACGCAGGACCCTGTTTTTCAGTACCAGGAAATCTGCAAAGGAACTGCTGAGATCAATGTAATTATCCAGAAGGCGTTACTGAAATAGATTTTAAATCCTTTGATGTAATTGCTTGCTGAGTTTGCCATTACAGCGGCTCTATCCTTTTGACTGATTGAGGGCCTTTAAACAGCTCAGGTTTTACTGAGACTGCCAACATACTCATGTTGGAATCGTAAAGCTAGACAGATGTTTGATGTTTAATTTAACTGATATGGCACACCATGAGTCAACAAAACACATTTTGTGTTAATGCGAAACAAAACAAAACAAAAGGTGAGGGACAGAAATGCATGCAGAATTAATCTTCCTGTTTCAGCAGACAAGCCTTTGTGCTTTGACTTATTAACATGAATTTTGATTTGAAAACCCTATGGCCTTTTTCCTGCCCCTTAAGAGGAGCAGTCTTGATTCCATTGGAGTATTTAGAGCCAGAACTCAATGAATAAATTAAAAGTGCATAAAATCCTCAAGCAAAGTGCAAGGAGCATTGAGGTGAGTTGTTTTTTTCTTATGGACAGTCCCTATTTTCCATAACTCCTTGAATAATTCTTATTCCTTATGACACTTCTCTCTTGTTTCCACAACTTCTTACAATAGACCATAAAGTAACTTATTAGCTTGTTTTTTTCACTCTCCTCCTGAAGAAAGACAGATTTGACCAAAGCATTTTATTCATGATATTTTCTGTGTTGTGTCTAATATAAAAAATATATCTATTTAAGACAACCTAGTATGAAATAGCTCTCCTTCTCAAAGGAAAAAAAAATGAGGGCTATACATTCTGTTCAAGAAATATAACTATTAACTTCTCCAATGACTATCAGTTTCCTAATATCATTTTGAAAGAATAAACTGGGGATTGATTATCTTTTCAAAGTCGTTTTGCTAAAGCAACTATCTCAATATCTTAGGCATTTTAAGTTTTATAGTTAATAGTAATAGTAGAATAGTGGTTGTACTGGTCAAATAATTAGAAGAAAGAGAAGGAATTTATAAGTCATGGTAATGATGGACAAATCATAGAATCGTATACTGTAACTTTCAATGTACTCCTCTTAATATTATATTTTTGCATTCATGAACACTTTGTGACAAAGTTAGAAGAATTATCATTATTTTCATTGCATGAATAAAGAAACTAAGGTCCAGAAAAACTTACCCACTATTTTTAAACAATATTTGACTATTAAGTTACTCAAATCTAGGTTGGCTGACTCCAAATCTAGTCATATGTACACTAGAGTTATGCATTTTTGCTGGTCAGAAATATTAATTATCCATTTTTAATGATACATTTATTTTGTCAATTGTATTTTCATACCAATATCAATAAGCTAGTTGTCCTGTTTTAAATTTCTCCCTTTACTTTTTTAAAACTTTGTTTCCTATTCTTAAGATTCAGCATGTTTATATTAACCCATTCATATGCTCATTCATACGTTCAAAACTATAAGTAAAGCACATACTACTTGGAGACTCAATAAGCTTTCTTCCTTCTTCATTTAGGTAAATGACTCATCATTAATATCTCAGTCTATTTCGTGGCATCTCTAACTCCAAGACCACCTCTAGGTCAGTATTTCTCTAGAAGAACTCAGAAAAGCTGTTACATTGATGGATATATGATGGTATGGTTTACTACTGTGAAAGGATAAAGATTGAAATCAGTAAAGACAAGAAGCATTAAGACAGAAGCTAGAAAAACCCAGCCACCAATTCAGTTTTTTTCTCCAAGTGAAGTTCTATAGACAGCATTTCATTCTCTCAACAACAATATGTGAAAACATTTGTGAAGTGTTACCAGACAGAGAAACTCTCTAGAGCCTTGGTGACCAGGGATTTGATGAGTATTGGTCATGTAGGCCAAGAGAATCCCCATGGCTAAGCTTTGTGTCTCAGTCTTAAGCTTCTCCAGTGGACAAATTATACCGTGTGGCCCAAGGCCCCCACCATAAATCACATTATTAAGATAAACCATCTGGCATGGCCAAAACCCAGATAAACAAAAACACACATCAGCAGGACATTCTAAGAGATAGTCAAGGGTCAAAACATTTTTTGGACTGTGTAGACCTGCCTAGGTAACTACTGCTCTAAATTAGCACTTATTACAATTCCAGTTATTTTTTCAAGATCTGTTTTCCCTTCTAATTATAAATACCTCATCAGAGATGATCACTTTTCTTCATCTTTGCCTGGCAGAAGTGCACAGAAGTTTAAAGTACTGGCAAATTACTGATTGAAGAAATGGAACATGAAATATAGTTTGAACAGGATGAGGGAAGTATAGAACGGGGTCATTTCTTAGTTTCAGTGCTTTTTTATTGAGATTTTTTAGAGATAATTAATAATTTTATTTTTTAACATAACAGTTCCTGACTATATTACATTTTTCTTAAGTTCTACTTGAATCTTGACTATTTCCTTCTTGATCATTTCTATATATCCATATCTTATCATACGTGACTAAAAGAAACCACTTGACACTTTTAACATTCCACATGGTAATTTCCTTAGCTAAATCTACCATTTTAGTAGGTATGTCTTTATTTTTCCAACCTTGCAACAGTTTAGCCATACTTTTTCAGCCACTTCTTCCCTGGTGGCTCAGAGGTTAAAGCATCTGCCTGGAATTCAGGAGACCCGGGTTCAATCCCTGGGTCGGGAAGATCCCCTGGAGAAGGAAATGGCAACCCACTCCAGTACTCTTGCCTGGAGAATCCCATTGACGGAGGAGCCTGGTAGGCTACAGTCCATGGGGTCGCAAAGAGTCGGACACAACTGAGCAACTTCACTTTCAGCCGTTACATAATATGGACTGCCTTTCCTTGAGGGTCCATTTACAAAATCTCACTGTCTTTCATCCTTTGCTAAGAGCTTTCTTGAGATACTCAAAAGCTCTACTCTCTTCCTTGTCCTAAACAATGCCAAACATTATAATTTTTGTATAACAGCAGTTAGGTCTTGGGTGCTCGCTTCTGTCTGGATTAGCTTTTGCAGCATACCAAGTTAGCCTAAAATTTAGTGGCCTAAAATGAGATCATTCGTGAGTTGACTACTGTTGATTGAGTGGTTCAAACTTTGAATTTCTTATGAGGTTGTAGTAAGACAGATGTTTATCCTGCAGTCTTCTGAAGTCTGACTGGGCCCAGCATAGAAGATTGCTCACTGATATAACTGGTGGTGCAGAAATGCTGGCTATAAACTGGAAGGTAACTTAGGGCTAAGTCATGGGATGAATGCTTGTGTCCCCAAAACGTTATATGCCCAAGCCTCAACACCTAACTTGATGGTATTGGGAGACGGATCTTTGGGAAGTAGTTACTGTCAGAGGAGGTCATAAAAGTGGGCTCTATTCTGATAGGTTTGGTGCCTTATGAGAAGAGACATCAGGGAGCTTTCTTTCTCTCCATCGTGTAAGGACATAGCAAGAAGGCCTTTGCCAGATCTGACAATGCTAGCACCCTGAACATGCACTTCTAGCTTCCAGATTTGTGAGAAAATAAGTTTCCTCTGTATAAGCCAACCAGTGTATGGTATTTTGCTGTAAGAGCCTGAACAGACTCACGAAGGCTGTAACCTGGAACATCTTCACATGGACTATCCATGTACCTTGGACTTCTAAGAGCATGGTTTCTCGGCTCCCCTAGGGAGCATCCCAAGAGCATCCCAGGAGGCTCAGGGAGAAGCTAGAAGGTTCCTAGGAAAGTAATCACACAAGTCTTGTCCTAGACTCATAATTGAAGTAGGAATTAGGCCCCACCTACTGATGTGAGGAGCAACAAGTGCTTAGAGAAAACAAATTGTTAGCAGCCATCCTGGAAACTACTTACCACACTTGGCATTTGAGATGTGAGAATTTGTTTTTCTTCTTTCATCTTGAGAGAACTGAATTGACTTCAGACAAATCTAAGTAACTTTGTGATCTGGTGCGTGAGGTTCAGGCAGTGGTGTCCTTGTGAGAACGGGCAATGGAAAATCCTGGTTAAGGGTAAAGAGTCAGGAATAGGGGGCTCTTCCCAACTCAGGGATCAAACCCAGGTCTTCTGCATTGCAGACAGATTCTTTACCATCTGACCCACCAGGAAAGCCACAGATTAAGTTTTAAGGCATTTAGTATTATAATGTCATCAATGGACTATAATTCCCATTTTTGGATGTCTCAGTGCCTTCTCATGCTATAATTTTAGTTTTGTCTTGGAGTACTCATCTGTAAATAATAATTCTAATATTAATAGCAAGAGCTAAAAAAAAACCCAAAACAAACAAACAAACAAAACCAACCAACCAACAAACAAAAGATCCTCTACATTCAAAAATATTCCATTTTACCATTAAAATTTTTATTCTAAAATGTAAATTATATTTTTATTAATAATTTTCAAGAAAAGGATTATGCTACAGATCTGCATATATTCTCTCCATTATTAGTGGGATGGTAGGAAGCTATGCCCACAAAGGAAATTTTATTCGCTGAAAGAAAGATCCTTATCTATGGAATTCTCATTTGTCTAGAATATTTTATGGTAAGCAAACCTAGAAGTGAAGTGAAGTCGCTCAGTCGTGTCCAACTCTTTGCAACCCCACAGACTGTAGCCTACCAGGCTCCTCTGTCCATGGGATTTTCCAGGCAACACTGGAGTGGATTGTCATATCCTTCTCCAGGGGATCTTCCCAACCCAGGGATCAAACGTGGTTCTCCCGCATTGTAGACAAATGCTTTACCAGCTGAGCCACCAGGGAAGTCCATGGTTCCCTGGAAAGTTTTCTGTATATACTATTACTATGTGAGCATAAAACAGAGATATTTCAGGACTAAAAAGGCTCTATTCTATGTAAATAGTGTGACTATGTACATTAATTTAAAATGTCATCTGTTAATTGAATCCAGGATATGTCTTTAAGGAAAGACAAGAGTTAAAAATCTGCACTGACAGTCAAGGATCTCACCATTCTTCAGCTGTGCCTCGGGAACATTGCTTATGTTTTTGAAATTGTTAGTAAAGCTAATAGCAGGTAAGACCTTTGGGTTTCTGCTGAACCCAATATAAAACTCTGATCATTTGCTTTATTTCAACAAGAATGTTAATTATTACTTATTGATCAGTTCAGTTCAGTTTCTCAGTCGTGTCCGACTCTTTGCAACCTCATTGATCGCAGCATGCCAGGCCTCCCTGTCCATCACCAACTCCCAGAGTTCACTCAGACTCACGGCCATCGAGTCAGTGATGCCATCCAGCCATCTCATCCTCTGTCGTCCCCTTCTCCTCCTGCCCCCAATCCTTCCCAGCATCAAAGTCTTTTCCAATGAGTCGACTCTTTGCATGAGGTGGCCAAAGTACTGGAGTTTCAGCTTTAGCATCATTCCTTCCAGATAAATCCCAGGACTGATCTCCTTTAGAATGGACTGGTTGGATCTCCTTGCAGTCCAAGGGACTCTCGAGAGTTTTCTCCAACACCACAGTTCAAAAGCATCAATTCTTCGACACTCAGCCTTCTTCACAGTCCAACTCTCACATCCCTACATGACTATTGGAAAAACCATAGCCTTGATTAGACAGACCTTAGTCGGCAAAGTGATGTCTCTGCTTTTGAATATGCTGTCTAGGTTGGTCGTAATTTTTCTTCCAAGGAGTAAGCGTCTTTTAATTTCATGGCTGCAGTCACCATCTGCAGTGATTTTGGAGCCCAAAAAAATAAAGTCTGACACTGTTTCCACTGTTTCCCCATCTATTTCCTATGAAGTGATGGGACCGGATGCCATGTTATTAATATATTCATTTGAATCATTCAGTCTGTTAAAGAATGATGAAACTTGTGTAATAATTATGTAACACTTGAAACAAAAAGATTTAGGACTCATTAGTATATTAAGGGAAAATTAGATTGGTCAGTCACAGTCTTCAAGCAGAGCAGACTGATGATCTTATATGGGATTTGGGGAAGCATGGGTACAGGAGAAGTTTCAAGGGCTTCAGTGGGCTGACAGCCTAGGTGGAAGCTGGGAGATAGCTGAGGTACTTGTTGACTGATTGCCATCAGAGGCATGTTTGATAAAGTGAGCCTCTTCCTTAGTGGCTGACTTTCCAAAGTAAGGGGTTGTCACAAATTTGTTGGCTTTCAGAGATATGTTTACTGAGAATTGGTATTGATCAAATGAATATATATTACTATAGCTCCAGAACAGTCAGCCTGTCTTTTGAAGTGTGGGGTCAGCTTTTGTTCTTCAACCCAAAAGGAAAGAAAGAAGGAAAGAAAGAAAGAAGGATTAAACTGTATACTCTCAAGTTCACATTTGAAGTCCTAAGTCCCCCTCTCCAGCACTTCAGAATGTGACCTTATTTGTAAATAGCATTGCTGTAAATTTAATAAGTTAAAATGAAGTTATTAGGGTAGAACCCTAATCCAGAATGACTGCTGTCTTTATAAGAAGGGGAAATTTGGACACAAAGACAGACAAAAATACCAAAAACGCCATGTGACGATAAAGGCAGAGATCAAGGTAATGTTTTTAGAAGCTGAAGAGAGCCAGAGATTATCAACAAACCATGAGGAGCTGGGAGAGAGGCATGGAACAGTGTCTTCCCTACAGCCATCAGAAGGCACCAAGCTGGCTGACACCTTGATCTCAGGCGTAAGTCTCCCAGAACTCTGAGTCAATGAGTTTTAGTTACTTAAATCACAAAGTTCCTGGTCGTTTGTAGCAGAAAACCTAGGGAACTGATAGACCTGGATAACTAGCTAGCTAGACAGACAAAAAGAATTATTATTCCTCACAATGTTTAAATATTATTTCCAACACCATTTTTATTTCAACACAGAATATAGATATGTTTGTTAAGTGCCTTGCCAGAAGTTACAAGCTCAGAAAGCAGCAGGGATGGGATTTAAATCCATGCCTGTGTGACTTCAGGTCTATTCTTTCATCTACATTATTTCCCTGCACCTTAGCATAAACAAGCTTTGATGAGTTGAAAGTTCCTGTAAAACTGATTTCTCTTGGTTATTCAAGTGTCTTTAACTGCATATTTTGAGCCATTCATATTTACCTCCTATACTTTAGAATTATTTGTTACATAGAAACAGGTAACAGACCACTATTTCTCACTTCCACTGGGACTAGATCTGATAGATAGAGTGCCTGTTGAACTATGCACAGAGGTTTGTGACATTGTACAGGAGACAGGGAACAAGACCATCCCCATGGAAAAGAAATGCAAAAAAGCAAAATGACTGTCTGAGGAGGCCTTACAAATAGCTGTGAAAAGAAGAGAGATGAAAAGCAAAGGTGAAAAGGAAAGATAAAGCATCTGAATGCAGAGTTCCAAAGACTAGCAAGGAGAGATAAGAAAGCCTTCCTCAGCGATCAATGCAAAGAAATAGAGGAAAACAACAGAATGGGAAAGACTGCAGATGTCTTCAAGAAAATTAGAGATACCAAGGGAACATTTCATGCAAAGATATGCTCAGTAAAGGACAGCAATGGTATGGACCTAACAGAAGCAGAAGATATTAAGAAGAGGTGACAAGAATATGCAGAAGACCTGTACAAAAAAAGAGCTTCAGATAATCACGATGGTGTGATCACTCACCTAGAGCAAGACATCCTGGAACGTGAAGTCAAGTGGGCCTTAGAAAGCATCACTACGAACAAAGCTAATGGAGGTAATGGAATTCCAGTCGAGCTATTTCAAATCTTGAAAGACGATGCTATGAAAGTGCTGCACTCAATATGTCAGCAAATTTGGAAAACTCCACAGTGGCCAGAGGACTGGAAAGGTCAGCTTTCATTCCAGTCCCAAAGAAAGGCAATGCCAAAGAATGCTCACACTACCACACAGTTTCACTCATCTCACATGCTAGTAAAGTAATGACCAAAATTTTGCAAGCCAGGCTTCAGCAATACGTGAACCGTGAACTTCCAAATGTTCAAGCCGGTTTTGGAGAAGACAGAGGAACCAGATTATCAACTTGCCAACATCTGCTGGATCATGGAAAAAGCAAGAGAGTTCCAGAAAAAAAAAAAAACTATTTCTGCATTATTGACTATGCCAAAGCCTTTGACTGTGTGGACACAATTAACTGTGGAAAATTCTGAAAGAGATGGGAAGACCAGACCACTTAACCTGCCTCTTGAGAAACCTATATGCATGTCAGAAAGCAACAGTTAGAACTAGACATGGAACAACAGATGGTTCCAAATACGAAAAGGAGTACGTCAAGGCTGTATATTGTCACCTTGCTTATTTAACTTCTATGCAGAGTACATCATGAGAAACGCTGGACTGGAAGAAACACAAGCTGGAATCAAGATTGCCGGGAGAAATATCAATAACCTCAGATATGCAGATGACTCCATCCTTATGGCAGAAAGTGAAGAGGAACTAAAAAGCCTCTTGATGAAAGTGAAAGAGGAGAGTGAGAAAGTTGACTTAAAGCTCAACATTCAGAAAACTAAGATCATGGCATCTGGTCCCATCACTTCATGGCAGATAGATGGGGAAACAATGGAAACAGCGTCAGACTTTATTTGGGGGGGTCTTCAAAATCACAGCAGATGGTGATTGCAGCCATGAAATTAAAAGACACTTACTCCTTGCAAGGAAAGTTATGACCAACCAAGATAGCATATTCAAAAGTGAAGATATTACTTTGCCAACAAAGGTCCATCTAGTCAAGGCTATGGTTTTTCAAGTGGTCCTGTACGGATGGAGAGTTGGACTGTGAAGAAAGCTGAGTGAAGAAAAATTAGTGCTTTTGAACTGTGGTGTTGGAGAAGACTCTTGAGAGTCCCTTGGACTGCAAGGAGATCCAACCAGTCCATCCTGAAAGAGATCAGTCCTGGGTGTTCATTGGAGGGACTGATGCTGAAGCTGAAACTCCAATACTTTGGCCACCTCATGCGAAGAGTTGACTCATTGGAAAATACCCTAATGCTGAGAGGGATTGGGGGCAGGAGGAGAAGGGGACGACAGTGGATGAGATGACTGGATGGCATCACCGACACGATGGACATGAGTTTGAGGGAACTCCGGGTGTTGGTGATGGACAGGGAGGCCTGGAGCACTGTCATTCATGGGGTCGCAAAGAGTTGGACACGACTGAGCAACTGAACTGAACTGAACTGAACAGACCACTAAGACTGGCTTGTGATTGACTGTGCCTAAGTACCATTTCTGCAGACAGATTCCAGAAATTATATTCAGGTATTTAAAACCAAAATATTTTTATCAATATGTTCTTTGTGGTACTCTGACCCTTTTTGATAGAAATATCTACCCAATTAACTAGACCAAAGGGTAGAACTTTGGAAACTAGTTAATTTTTAAAGAAATCATGTTTGTGAAATAAAACATTAGGTATTTTAAGTTAAAGGTTTTATTTTTTACATCAATAGCTAATTATTCCAGGTATAGTTTTAAATTATGGCCTATGTAGTGGGTAATAGCTGCTTTTTTGGAATCAGAATTGGAATCTCTGTCAGATCACTTACAATCTGCATGAACTAAAGAATTAACCTTTAGCCTTGTTTTCTCATCTCTAAAATGAGTACTGTGAGGGCCCATTACTCACAGGGTTTTAGTGAGTCTTCAATGAGAGCATATACATAAAGCATGTAGCATGTTGCTTAATATTTGATAACCATTAATTACATGTTAGTTGTTGCTCATCTCTAGCATGTTAATAACCAAGAAAATTTCACAAACATATAATTAAAATATCTTCCAATATATAAATACAAGATGTAAGAACAGGGTTCACTATTGTCTTTCTTTCAGTGATCTCTGCTGCTGCTAAGTCGCTTCAGTCATGTTTGACTCTGTGCGACCCCATAGATGGCAGCCCACCAGGCTCCCCCCATCCCTAGGATTCTCCAGGAAAGAATAATGGAGTGGGTTGCCATTTCTTCCTCCAGTGCATGAAAGTGAAAAGAGAAGGTGAAGTTGCTCAGTTGTGTCCGACTTGTAGCGACCCCATGGACTGCAGCCTACCAGGCTCCTCCGTCCATGGGATTTTCCAGGCAAGAGTACTAGAGTGGGGTGCCATTGCCTTCTCCCTCAGTGATCTCTGGGAGTTGGCAAATTGTATTAGTTACTAAATGTGTGTGTGTTTGTAAGAAAGTAAGATTGTGTGCAATGCAAAATTTTACCAAGGCCCTTTTATCACAGAGTGCTTGATATTAAATGTAGAGTGTGTCATGCCTTAGGGTGTTAAGGGGCTCAGCCTTACTAGCACAGGAGAAGACTGTTGGCATCCACGTTATAGTTACAGTCAAGGTTTTGCCTAATTGCAACTTATTTTATTGAAATGGGGGTTTAAGATCAACTTATTTGCCAGAATTAGTGTTAAATGAATTTTCTAGAGTCATTCTTTTATGACTAAATTATCTAGACTAAGCAATGTGTTGACTGAATATAAGAGCCTCATTTTAAATTTAACTGTCCAGAAGACATTCATTTTGTATCAATACTAGAAAATAACTTACTGTCATTAAAACATAATTGAAGAGGATTTTTCTCAAATACAAAAGTACATATTTTAAAAATTCTTAGGCAGATGCTTTTTATATCAAAGTGTGGTATCCATTCACATTTACATTCACTGAAATTTTAGATTTTTTTAATTATTAAGAGTAATATTAGGTATAAATTGTTTACTTCCAAGTACATGCTTTAAACCAAGTCAGATGGCTTTCAGTATCTTTCTCTGCCCACCTTAATTTATCTATAATGGCACTTCAAATTTGCTTTTATTTTTCCCTGCTTTCAACTGAGCAGAAGAAACAGTACTCTGGACAATAAGGTAGTTACACTTACAGAGACTGGACAAAAGAAAATATTGGGAAGGCTGTTATTGCAATGAATTCCTAACTGGTCTCTCTGCTTCCATTCTTGAATCTTCAATCAATTCTCAATACAACAGTCAGCATGATCCTGTAAATACAAAAGTGAGGTCTCACCACTAATATGACCCATCCAAATAGCTTTCTCTTTCACTCAGAGTAGAAGCAAAAGTTATCACAGTGGCCTAAGGCCTGATGTTAGCTGCCACGTTCTTGCTCCATAACTTTTCTCTTTTCATCTCCTACTGTTGTTTCCCAGACTTACTCCAGTCCAGCTATACTGTTTTCTTAGTTTTTTAAATTTAATTTACCAGACACACTGTCTCTTTACTGCTTTTACACTTGCTGGTCTCTGAAATGTTTTTCTTCAAGCATTCACTCAATTTCTCATTTAATTGTATTTACTTAAAAAAAATAACACTTTCTTGGAGCTGAGAATACAAAAATGAACAAAACATTATAAAATCACTGTCTTCATGGAGCTTATATTTAACGAGGTCAGTAAAAAAGACAGATATACATTTATATTTAGACAAGTGTAAATACCAAGGAGAAAAGATAAAGAAGGAACAGAGAGCAGAAAATACAGGGGATGAGAAGTACATGGAGAAATGTGAAACAGAGTGATCAAATTCTACAATGTGACTCGTGTTAAAATTTCAATGAAACTTTCTCTATCATTTAATACTGTAAAGCTGCCTCCCTGACAAAAGCTTTTAATATCTCTTCCCTGAATTATTTTTTGCTATAGCAACTCTAAATATCTAACATAGTTTACATTTTAGCTATTAAGAAGGGATTTTTTACTATTTTGTTTGCCTTTGTATACCCACAATCTAGAAAGCATGCCTAGCACATGGTAGGGATGCAGTAAATGCTTGTTGAATAGATGAATAACCAAAGTAAGGAAATATTATGATATTAATTGAAAAGGAGAATGGAAACATCAGACCACCTAGGGCAACAGGGTTGAGAGCAGTAAGTGAAAACAATTAATAGGGAAAGTTGACACACTCAAAATTAACACAGTATTATAAAACAACTATGCTCCAATATATAATAAAAATTAAATTAATTTGAAAAAATAAAATATATTCAGAATTCTCTGACAACAAAAATAGTTTCAATTTTAGAAAAATATATATGTACGAGATATTGAGGGAAATCACACTTGTGCTTCACTGCTTATTATCGTCAGTATCAGAACTACTTTTTCACGTGGTTTCCTTGTGCATAGTTCAAAGGAGTTACACCAGGAGTTACATTCCCCAGAATATTTCTTTCAATGTGGTTCCAGACTGGGGCCTATAAAGAAGAGATATGAGATTTGGAAAAAATAACAGCAGAAGAAGTCAGTCTGTAAGGAGAAAGGGGTGGCAGAGGATGATATGCTTAGATAGCATCACTTACTCAATGTACATGTATCTGAGCAAACTCCAGGAGATAGTGGAGGACAAAGGATCTTGACATGCTACAGTCCATGGGGGTCTCAAAAAGTTGGACACAACTTAGAGCCTGAAGAACAACAACAACATTTATGTATTTACCTATCTATAAGCCAACAGGTACTTCTAAGGGGAAAAAATCTTTTAGCACTGAATTCTATGATTATGGGTTATGATATTATATACTATAACAATTTACAAAGCAATAGAATATTACATAAAACACTGCATTAACAAAAATGCCATTAATTCTTAAGCTCCAGTCAGATACAATGAAGTTAAACATACTGAAAGTTCCCACAAATAAAATTAGGAGGGTCAAGATTAAACTTTCCCTCGTATTCTCAATAAGGAAAACACTGGACAAAATATATGTGATAAGTGTCTCTAGTAACTAGAAAACAAGCAATGCATAAATGTGGTTCTTGGGAGAAAGAAAATTCAGGAGATTAAAGGTGTTAGTCCTGTTTTCTAGGGCTTTCTTACATGGATTTTCTGTAGCCAAAAAGAAGTGTAACTTGAATAAAGCAAGTCAACTCACTGATCTAAAAAAGACCAATAGTAGTACTCAGACAACCAACGAGGCTGAAATTCATAGAGAAGCATGCCAATCAAAGGCTGGCATCCGAAGAGGCCAGGACAATAGAGAGTCTTCCTCAGAAGTTTTTGAGAAATGGCTGGTCTGTGCAAGTTCTTTGTCAAGACTAGTATATAACCATGTGAGGTGATGGATATTAACTAAACTTATTATGATGATTACTTCAATAAGTATATGTAGATGCAATATCATTGTATTGTGCATCTTAAACTTATACAGTGTTATATTCCAATTATACTTCAATAAAACTAAGGAAAAGTTCGAAAATAAAGACTATTTGGATAGCAAGTCTTGACAAGATTATAGAATTGCTAGCTAATAAGAGACAGTATAACAGAGGCTATACAATGCAAGGTGCTTAGAAACTTTTCAGTGAACATCAGACACTTAGTTGAGACCCCCAAAAGACCATGCCTTAGGAGTAACAACTATGGCCTAAAGTAAGAGCCATACCCTGTGACTAAAGACAAAACTGAAAAACAAAAGCAAAACAAAATGCAAACTCACAAATAAAGGAGTTGGTTTTTTTTTTTTTTAAGAAGCAGCAAATTCTGACAAGATTAAATAGATCCACTGGTAATTTAACTGCTTTCCAGGAAAAAAAAAAAATTTAAACACCACCACTGAGAGGACCACATTCTAATCCAGACACATTACAATGTCTTGAATATTATCCATCACATAATTTAAAATCTCTAAATATATAAACAAGCAGGGCAGTGTGACCTATAACAAGCAATCAGTAGGAACAGATGGCAGAGATATCACAATTCAGTTCAGTTCAGTCGCTCAGTCGTATCCGACTCTTGGCGACCCCATGAATCGCAGCACGCCAGGCCTCCCTGTCAATCACCAACTCCCAGAGTTCATTCAGATTCACATCCATCGAGTCAGTGATGCCATCCAGCCATCTCATTCTCTGTCGTCCCCTTCTCCTCCTGCCCCCAATCCCTCCCAGCATCAGAGTCTTTTCCAATGAGTCAACACTTTGCATGAGGTGGCCTAAGTACTGGAGTTTCAGCTTTAGCATCATTCCTTCCAAAGAAATCCCAGGGCTGATCTCCTTCAGAATGAACTGGTTGGATCTCCTAGCAGTCCAAGGGACTCTCAAGAGTCTTCTCCAACACCACAGTTCAAAAGCATGAATTCTTTGGTGCTCAGCCTTCTTTACAGTCCAACTCTCACATCCATACATGACTACTGGAAAAACCATAGCCTTGACTAGATGGGCCTTAGTCGGCAAAGTAATGTCTCTACTTTTGAATATGTTATCTAGGTTGGTGATAATCTTCCTTACAAGGAGTAAGTGTCTTTTAATTTCATGGCTGCAGTCACCATCTGCAGTGATTTTGGAGCCCCCAAAATAAAGTCTGACACTGTTTCCACTGTTTCCCCATCTATTTCCCATGAAGTGATGGGACCAGATGACATGATCTTCATTTTCTGAATGTTGAGCTTTAAGCCAACTTTTTCACTGTCCTCTTTTACTTTCATCAAGAGGCTTTTTAGCTCCTCTTCACTTTCTGCCATAAGGGTGGTGTCATCTGTATATCTGAGTTTATTGATATTTCTCTCGGCAATCTTGATTCCAGCTTGTGCTTCTTCCAGCCCAGCATTTCTCATGATGTTCTCTGCATATAAGTTAAATAAGCAAGGTGACAATATACAGCCTTGACGTACTCCTTTTTCCTATTTGGAACCAGTCTGTTGTTCCATGTCCAGTTCTAACTGTTGCTTCCTGACCTGCATACAGATTTCTCAAGAGGCAGGTTAGGTGGTCTGGTCTTCCCATCTCTCTCAGAATTTTCCACAGTTTATTGTGATCCACACAGTCAAAGGCTTTGGCATAGTCAATAGAGCAGAAATAGATGTTTTTCTGGAACTCTCTTGTTTTTTCCATGATCCAGAAGATGTTGGCAATTTGATCTCTGGTTCCTCTGCCTTTTCTAAAACCAGCTTGAACATCAGGGAGTTCATGGTTCACGTATTGCTGAAGCCTGGCTTGGAGAATTTTGAGCATTACTTTACTAGCATGTGAGAAGAGGGCAATTGTGCAGTAGTTTGAGCATTCTTTGGCATTGCCTTTCTTTGGAATTGGAATGAAATCTGAACTTTTCCAGTCCTGTGACCACTGCTGAGTTTTCCAATTTTGCTGGCATATTGAGTGCAGCACTTTCACAGCATCATCTTTCAAGATTTGAAAGAGCTCAACTGGAAATCCATCAGCTCCACTAGCTTTGTTCGTAGTGATGTTTTCTAAGGCCCACTTGACTTCACATTCCAGGATGTCTGGCTCTAGATGAGTGATCACACCATCGTGATTATCTTGGTCATGAAGAGCTTTTTGTACAGATCTTCTGTGTGTTCTTGCCACCTCTTCTTAATATCTTCTGCTTCTGTTAGGTCCATACCATTTCTGTCCTTTATTGAGCCCATCTTTGCATGAAATGTTCCCTTGGTATCTCTAATTTTCTTGAAGAGATCTCTAGTCTTTCCCATTCTGTTCTTTTCCTCTATTTCTTTGCATTGATTGCTGAAGAAGGCTTTCTTATCTCTTCTTGCTGTTCTTTGGAACTCTGCATTTAGATGCTTATATCTTTCCTTTTCTCCTTTGCTTTTCATCTCTCTTCTTTTCACAGCTATTTGTAAGGCCTCCTCAGACAGCCATTTTGCTTTTTTGCATTACTTTTCCATGGGGATGGTCTTGAACCCTATCTCCCATACGATGTCACGAACCTCATTCCATAGTTCATCAGGCACTCTATCTATCAGATCTAGGCCCTTAAATCTATTTCTCACTTCCACTGTATAATCATAAGGGAATTGATTTAGGTCATACCTGAATATCACAATTAGCATTCAGTAAAAGAGCTTGTATAAGTATGTTCAAAGATTTAAAGTAAAAGGTGGTTGTAATGATTGAATAAAAGAAGAATCGCTGAAGAGAAATAGAATCCATTAAAAGGAATCAAAAATAAATTATAGTGCTGAAAATTACCTTGTGTGTGAAAGTGAAAGTCTCTCAGTTGTTTCTGACTCCTTGTGACCCCATGGACTGTAGTCCATGGAATTCTCTAGGCCAGAATACTGGAGTGGGTAGCCTTTCCCTTCTCCAGGGGATCTTCCACACCCTGGAATCAAACCAGAGTCTTCTGCATTGCAGGTGGATTCTTTACCAACTGAGCTATCAGGGTCTCTTTAGTTGTGTCCAGTTCTTTGTGACCTTGTGAACTGTAGCCCTCCAGGTCCTCTGTCCATGGGATTCTCTAGGCAAGAGTACTGGAGTGGGTTGCCATTTCCTCCTCCAGGGGATCTTCCTAACCTAAGGTGTGCACCTGCGTGTCTTATGTTTCCTGCATTGGCAGACAGGTTCTTTACCAGTGATGCTACCTGGGAAGCCTGAAAAGAATCTTAGCTGAAGTAAAACATTCACTATGTAGTTTTAAGAACAGATTGGAGATACAGAATGAAGGGCTGATAAACTTGCAGACAAATTACTAGAAAATTTCCTACCTGAAAATCAGAGAGGAAAGAGAATGGATAAGAATGAACAGAGACTTACTGTCATGTGAGAAATGTCAACCAATCTAATATTGTAAAACTAGATTCCCAGAATGACTGAGATAGCTACTAATAGCAGAGAAAAAAAAAAAAGCACCTTTTTAAAAACATAATGGTTAAGAATGTTTGCAAATTTTATGAAAACAATTGTCTCCTAAATTCTAAAAGCTCAGCAGCAATCTTCAATCAGAATATAAATAAAAAGATGTTCAACAATAACTATTTAGACATATTTGTCAAAAATCAATTCACTGTGTACATCTATGTTTATTTCTGGATTCCTTGCTCTGTCTTACATCAATAACACACTTCTTTGTCTACAATAACCTTGTAAGTCATGAAATATAGGGTGCAAGTCTTAACTTTGCTTACATTTCCTAGACTGCCTTGGCTACTTTTGTCCCTCTCATTTGCATATACATTTTTTATTTTATAATTTTTTTAAATTTAAATTTATTATTATTATTATTATTTTACTTTGCAATATTGTATTGGTTTTGCCAAACATCAACATGAATCCGCCAAGGGTGTACATGTGTTCCCAATCCCAAACCCCACTCCCACCTCCCCCTCCACACCATCCCTCCGGGTCATCACAGTGCACCAGACCCAAGCATCCTGCACCCTGCATCAAACCTAGACTGACAATTTCTTTCTTATATGATATTATACATGTTTCAATGCCATTCTCCCAAATCATCCCACCCTCTCTTTATTTTAATTGGAGGCTAATTACTTTACAATATTGTATTGGTTTTGCCACACATCAACATGAATCTGCTACAGGGGTACATGTGTTCCCCATCCTGAACCCCCTTCCCACCTCCCTCCCCATACGATGTCTCTGGGTTATCCCAGTGCACCAGCCCCAAGCATCCTGTATCCTGTATCGAACCTGGACTGGCGATTCATTTCTTATATGATATTATACATGTTTCAATGCCATTCTCCCAAATCATCCCACCCTCTCCCTCTCCCACAGAAACCAAAAGACTGTTCTATACATCTGTGTCTCTTTTGCTGTCTCACATACAGGGTTATCGTTACCATCTTTCTAAATTCCATATATATGCATTAGTATACTGTATTTGTGTTTTTCTTTCTGGCTTACTTCACTCTGCATAATAAACTCCAGGTAAAAAACTGGAAATAGAACTGCCTTATGACTCAGCAATCCCACTGCTGGGCATACACACTGAGGAAACCAGAGCTGAAAGAGACACGTGTACCCCAATGTTCATTGCAGCACTGTTTATAATAGCCAGGACATGGAAGCAACCTAGATGTCCATCAGCAGATGAATGGATAAGAAAGCAGTGGTACATATACACAATGGAGTATTACTTAGCCATTGAAAAGAATATAATTGAATCAGTTTCCTGAGGTCTTAATGTATGGATCCTTCAGATCTCCATGGATAATGAGGTAACCACACAACAGCCACCACTCCTTTCTTTGTGTTTCCCCAGGAAAATCTATCAACACTGTTCCATGCTTGGTGTGTGTCCTGAACCTGGACTGGCAATTCGTTTCTTATATGATATTATAGATGTTTCAATGCCATTCTCCCAAATCATCCCACCCTCTCCCTCTCCCACCGAGTCCATAAGACTGTTCTATACATCTGTGTCTCTTTTGCTGTCTCGCGTTCAGGGTTATCATTACCATCTTTCTAAATTCCGTATATATGTGTTAGTATACTGTATAGGTGTTTTTCTTTCTGGCTTACTTCACTCTGTATAATAGGCTCCAGTTTCATCCAGCTCATTAGAACTGATTCAAATGTATTCTTTTTAATGGCTGAGTAATACTCCATTGTCTATATGTACCACAGCTTTCTTATCCATTCATCTGCTGATGGACATCTAGGTTGCTTCCATGTCCTGGCTATTATAAACAGTGCTATTATATGAATATTGGGGTACACGTGTCTCTTTCAATTCTGGTTTCCTTGGTGTGTATGCCCAGCAGTGGGATTGCTTTGTCATAAGGCAGTTCTATTTCCAGTTTTTTAAGGTATCTCCACACTGTTCTCCATAGTGGCTGTACTAGTTTGCATTCCCACCAACAGTGTAAGAGGGTTCCCTTTTCTCCACACCCTCTCCAGCATTGCTTGTAAACTTTTGGATTGCAGCCATTTTGATTGGCATGAAATGGTACCTCCTTGTGGTTTTGATCAATAAAATTATAAATGAAAATGGAGAGATCACAACAGACATCACAGAAGTACAAAAGATCATAAGAGACTACTATCAGCAACTATATGCCAATAAAATGGACACCTTGGAAGAAATGGACAAATTCTTAGAAAAGTACAACTTTCTGAAACTGATCCAGGAAGAAATGGAAAATCTTAACAGACCCATCACAAGCACAGAAATTGAAACTGTAATCAGAAATCTTCCAGCAAACAAAAGCCCAGGACCAGACAGCTTCACAGCTGAATTCTACCAAAAATTTAGAGAAGAGCTAACACCTATCCTACTCAAACTCTTTCAGAAAATTGCAGAAGAAGGTAAACTTCCAAACTCATTCTATGAGGCCACCATCACCCTAATACCAAAACCTGACAAAGACGCCACACAAAAAGAAAACTACAGGCCAATATCACTGATGAACATAGATACAAAAACCCTTAACAAAATTCTAGCAATCAGAATCCAATAACACATTAAAAAGATCATACAGCATGACCAAGTGGGCTTTATCCCATATACATTTTAGAATCAGCTTGTCAAAGTTTAAGGCCTAGTGAGATTCTCTTTGGGATTCTTTTTAATTTACAGATAAAGTGAGAACAACTGCCATCTTAAAAATATTGAGTTTTCTAATCCATGAATATGGTATATTTACCCATTTATTTAAGTCTTTATTTTCTCTCAGCAGTGCTTTATAGGTTTCAGTATAGAGGACTTATACAACCTTTGTGAAATGCATTCCAAATATTTTATGTTTTATGGTGATATTATAAATTTTTATCTGTAATCATTATCTGCTTGTATATAAAAATACAAATAATTAAATGTAAGCACAGTTGCATTCTATGAGAAAAGTGTAATTGACCTAAAGATATCAATTGATGGTTTAAATAGAAGAACAAATATAAACAATAAATTAATTAAATATCAGATAAAAATTCCTCTTGGAAATATCATCAGTGAAAAAATATATTTTTAAATAATATAATATATTTTTAAATGCTAATGTGATATAAATATAGAATACACATATCAACATTTATATAACTATATAGTCAAAAAAGAAAATAAGAAAATAAATGATGAAAATTAAAGAAAGATGAAGTATCATTAAGTTAATTAGTGAATGCTAAGCAGATATTTATACTTACACTTAAATAAAATGCATAGTTAAAGAAAATTAAAGACAATTAGACATTCTTACAAGCTTCCAGAAGAGCGATCAAAGGAAACTATTTTTTCATAAAGCTTTCAACACTATCTCTGAATATATAATAATAACAAAGACATATTCAAACTACAATTTTATTCTACTTTACCAAACTAATATGTGATTGCAAAGATAAATCTGAATTTTTTATCTGAATATAAGTTTCAGTAGTCTCCCTATACACTCTTCACAGATTTACAATAACAAGAAAGAAAAGTAAGTTATAATAGATGACATAAAATTGAGAACCTAAGTATTGCTGTAAATATGATCTCAAGAATTAGAATTTGCCAACAGAAGAGAAGAATGAATGTACAACTTTTAAAGTAAGAGGAAGCTGGTATAAAAACATTTTTTAGTGAATAAATAATAGTGAAGTTAAAATATAAAATAAAGTGGCAAAGAATAGTTCTAACTTAATTGCAATCATGGAAAATATAAATAAATTCTCAGTCTAAAGCACAAGGACTCAAAAAAATAAATAAATAAATAAAGCACAAGGACTCTAAAATTGAATTTATAAAAATAAACTCAGCAACGTACTATGTGTAATAGATGTTCTTAAAAGAAATAGATCAAGAGGGCTGAAAATAAACAGATGAAAAAGGATATAGTATCAAAAATTAAGCAAAAGTAAACCTGTTGCAATTTTATAAATAAGAAAATTCAATCTTAATGAAAAATACCATGAGACAATGAAGATATTATATTATGATAAAAAGCTACACTAGATCCAGAAGGTATTATGGTTATGAATATACATACAGCTAATTAGAACTATGGAAAAAAATAACTGAATCAACAAATGTAATAGTAATTTTAACACTATGAGCTTCTCAGGTGGCACAGTGGTAAAGAATCCACCTGCCAGTACAGAAGATACAAGAGTCACAGATTCAGTCCCTGGATTAGGCAGATCCCCTGGAGTAGGAAATTCCAACCCACTCCAGTATTCTTGCCTGGAGACTTCCATGAACAGAGGAGCCTGGTGGGTTACAGTCCATGGGGTTGCAAAGAGTTAAACACGACTTAGCTCCCGAGCATACAGGCACACATCTCAGTGGGGAAAGATGAATGAAGTTGCAAAATTTTAATGAATATTGAAAAAGTAAAGTTGGATTCCTCACATCATAAGCATGTGAACTCCAGATATATTATAGCTATAAAAGTCACAGGTAAAATTATAAAGCTAAAAAGGAAAATGCAAGAGAATTCTGTATGTTTGTGACTTAGGGGTAGATAAGGATTTCATGAACACAAAGCAGAATGCAAATAGTTTTCTGTGTAAAACTATGTCAAAATGAAAAGATTTTTAATCAGCTGCATGCAGACAGGTGACAGACTGGGAACTGATATTTGCAGTATCTGAAATCAATAAAGAATAACTCTTTGTAACCAGATAATGCAGGTTAATACAAGAAAGACTTAACTCTACAAGAATGAATTTTGCAGATATTCAGATTATGTATTGATACCAAATCTGCCAGACTGTAAGGGACTGGGGACTTTCATGGACTAATGGGAGTAGAAAATGTTACAGGCACTTTTAAAGTAATCTGGCAGTAAAATTTTAATTAGATCCCATTTGTTTATTTTTGCTTTTATTTCCAGAATTCTGGGAGGTGGATCATGGAGGATCCTTCTGTGATTTATGTCGCAGTGTTTTGCCTATGTTCTCCTCTAGGAGTTTTATAGTTTCTGATCTTACATTTAGATCTTTAATCCATTTTGAGTTTATTTTCGTGTGCAGTGTTAGAAAGTGATCTAGTTTCATTCTTTTACAAGTGGTTGACCAGTTTTCCCAGCACCACTTGTTAAAGAGATTGTCTTTACTCCATTGTATATTCTTGCCTCCTTTGTCAAAGATAAGCTGTCCATATGTGTGTGGATTTATCTCTGGGCTTTCTATTTTGTTCCATTGATCTATATTTCTGTCTTTGTGCCAGTATCATACTGTCTTGATGACTGTGGCTTTGTAGTAGAGCCTGAAGTCAGGCAAGTTGATTCCTCCAGTTCCATTCTTCTTTCTCAAGATTGCTTTGGCTATTCGAGGTTTTTTGTATTTCCATACAAATCTTGAAATTATTTGTTCTAGTTCTGTGAAAAATGTGGCTGGTAGCTTGATAGGGATTGCATTGAATTTGTAAATTGCTTTGGGTAGTATACTCATTTTCACTATATTGATTCTTCCGATCCATGAACATGGTATATTTCTCCATCTGTTAGTGTCCTCTTTTTGATTTCTTTCACCAGTGTTTTATAGTTTTCTATATATAGGTCTTTAGTTTCTTTAGGTAGATATATTCCTAAGTATTTTATTCTTTTTGTTGCAATGGTGAATGGAATTGTTTCCTTAATTTCTTTTTCTACTTTCTCATTATTAGTGTATAGGAATGCAAGGGATTTCTGTGTGTTGATTTTATATCCTGCAACTTTACTATATTCATTGATTAGCTCTCATAATTTTCTGGTGGAGTCTTTAAGGTTTTCTATGTAGAGGATCATGTCATCTGCAAACAGTGAGAGTTTTACTTCTTCTTTTCCAATTTGGATTCCTTTTATTTCTTTTTCTGCTCTGATTGCTATGGCCAAAACTTCCAGAACTATGTTGAATAGTAGCGGTGAAAGTGGACACCCTTGTCTTGTTCCTGACTTTAGGGGAAATGCTTTCAATTTTTCACCATTGAGGATAATGTTTGCTGTGGGTTTGTCATAGATAGCTTTTATTATGTTGAGGTATGTTCCTTAAAAGCAAACAAATAAGCAAAAAATCCAAACCAGAATGAGAGCCATGTGTAAATTAAAGCATGTCACAATATTATTTGTGCAAATGAAAGTACAGTGAAACAATACAAACATTACTGTATATTTTATAAGACCATACACACACACACACACAAATCATATCATATCATAAATGTAAGAACCTATAGAGAAACAGAGCAAGTCAAAACAGAGAAGTGAAAACAGAAATATGGTTTTATGGTTTTATGGTTTTCAGACTAAGAACCCCAAAACTCCTATAGAACTCCCAATCAATAATAAAAAATATTTTAAATTTCTACTAAGCACAGCAACTATACATCATTTTTAAACTGAATCACACAAATCAGCTGCAACATTTAAAATTATTCACACATTGGTAGTAGTAATATTCATGGTGTTAACTGTCTTGACTTTGAACTGTCAGCTACAGAAATTTATAACCTAAATTAGAGGCAATAGTCCATACAAAAAGGACCTTTTATTATTTAATAGAGCCCTCCACTTCCAAAGAGCAAAGTACTCAGCAATGTCAAATACAGTCAATTGGCAATATAAGTAATTGGGATATATATCTTGCAGAAGCTGAGTACCTTGTAGCGGTTTCCTGTTTTGTCTCTGACAAATAACCATTATAAATGAACTCCTTATTCATGCTAAATGGTAGTTGTTTTCCTCTAAAAAATATTACATTTCTTATAGCTTTTTTTCATTTTGATGAATTGTATTCTTTTTACTCTTAGTTTTGAAAACAACATTATATGACATTACAAAGGTTTCAGACTATTTAGAAGGTTAGATTTATACAAAGTTACAGATTATTTAGTAATAATAGAACTTTGCTGGATGCTAAATCGACTGTTCCTAGTACTGTCTTTTTTTTTAAATTACTGATAGAGAAACATAATGGAATGTGTCACCACAGTTATCTCTAAATCACCCTTTACTTTTATTCCCTCTTAGTTGGGCACTTCATAAAGTTTTGCTATTAATAATAATGACTAAGTACTTTCAAAAAAATTTTAGTTTTCTTCCTTCCCTATATCATTTTCTTTCATTTTTCTTATGTTCACTTTCCTCTTTGGTGCTTAGATTTCTATAGCACTATATCATCATATTCACCAATCACTTTTCTAATTTTTCCCCATTTTCCAGAATTATGGTTTATTAAAATCATACTTCATATTAGAGAATGAAAAACTCATCAGTTTAACTCATTTATAATTAACTATCTAACCTAGGATGTCAAAAGCTTGATTTATAAAGAACTCTTTACTGCAGGAAAAAGTCTGATTGGTTCATAATAATAGTCATGCAACAAGAAATTATAAACATATAATTGTATTAATTTACAAAACACCTGGAGCCAACCTTATATTAAAGAAAACTATATCAAAGCATAAAAAGATAGCCTAAATTATGAACTGTATAGTATGTCTCCAGGAGAGGAGATGAAATATTGAGGGATATTTGAATTCAAGTGTTCCAAGACCCCTTACGGCTATGGTCTGAATGATTAGGTCAAGCTGTTGAAGATGCTGGCAACAGAAGGGATATGCAGTGGAATTTTTGATAAAAATTGGGCATTTCATTAATATATCATCAATCCTTATATGAATCAACTTTAAAAAGAGAACCAAACCAAAAAAAGATAGCAGATCAGGGCTTGAGTATAAATCAGAAGCCAAAACAACCATTTTTTTTAAATATTTTCATGGACATACTTTTAAATTTTAGTAGTATTACCGAATAACAATTTCCATATATCATAATAATAAGGAATACTGGATAACAGGACTCATTTTGCTAATACAAGACAATTTCATGATTGAGAATTTATGATTGAATATTCACTTAAAATCATTTTTTATGAATTTCTCTACCTACCTTATGCACAATAGGTCTTTAATGAATTAATTTCTGAAATACCCAAATCAATGAAAACTGTAGTTGTTAACAATTCAGAAAGGGAATTTGCATCACATGCTGTATGTATTCCAACATAGTTTGCATTCAGCTGAAGATTTAACTATTTATTAGAACAAGGATGTAGTCAAATGAGTCTTGCATTTTAATTTCTAATAATATGCCTCTCCCAAACATGTACAATAATTCTAAATAAATATTATTCTTAATCTGTATTTATACCTAACTTATTTTGTTTAAAAAATTAAATTACACTAATTTACTTGACATTAACCCTTTACAAAAGTTCAGTGAATATAAATGAGAAGACTTGAGGCAAAACTGCACTGATAACACCAAAAAAAATGAAAGAAACATAAATCTACAAAAACAAAGATGAAAGTTCAAAATAGGACCATGGAAAAGATACATCAACAAAACCTGAAAGTTCAAAAGTGAATGTAAGAGTTATGAAAGGCACAGTTAATTAAGGAATGCTGACCCCTGAATATGTCTGAGCATACTCTTCTAGATGCCACTAAGAAAGAGCTGGAGGACTATTTGAAAGTGTTTCTAAGTGATCGTTAGATGCCCAAGAAACTATCCATCCAATGCAGGCAGGCATTTCTCAGCTTTCATCGCCCAACAGAAGACTAGAGCCTTACCCTCTAGAGAACTAGAAGTAGATTGAACTTTGAGACAAAAAGACAAGCTGAAAGGGACAGAGTTAGGTGGAGTGCTGTAAATGGAATCTGATCTCCTGAACACTGAAAACCATAGTCTACATTAACAGTCTGACTCCAGGAATGTGAGGAGCCACATAATCAACTGCACAGAACCTGGAGAACCCTCCCTAGCAAAACTGACTTACCTCAAAGTAAAGATCCACAGATGCTCACATTTGGCCTGACCACATCAAACTGGCAGGTTCCCTACTAATGTTATAATAGGACTATAAATCGCAAATCATCTCCTTAAGCAGAATCCCCAAAAAGCATTTCAGTGCTTCAAGCTTAAGGATAAACAGGAAAGAGGATCACACAGATTTGAGAAAAAAAAGGGGGGCGGGGAGTTTGTCATTCTAGAAAGACAAAAGTGAAATAAAGGAACTCAGAGGAAACTGTCTAGGAAGTGATAGAAAAGTAACTAAGTAAAATCTTCAAATAAGAGAGGGTAAGTTGTACATAAGATAAAGACACTGGTTGCTTTTTTGTTTGTTTTTAATGAAAATAATTAATACCCAAAAACTAATTATTGGAAAAGGTGAGTCTCACAAAATAAATACAAATACAATAGAAGTTATGAAATTGAAAAATTGAGGAAATTTTTCAGATGTTAGAAACAAAAAGAGTGGGAAATTAGAGAAAAGTTTGCTTTAAAAAAAAAAAGACCTGTCAAAGATATTCAAATAATAAATTAGGCATTCCAGAAAAGGAAAGAGAAAGTGGGAGCAGGAAAGAAAAGAAGAAATGGGAGGGGGAATTACCCAAGAAGTTATAAGAAGACAGTTTCCCAGAACCAAAGACATGAGCTGTCAGAATAGAAAGGCAGGCCCACTCAGCAACCGTCATGATCAGAGAGGGAGGAATACTCAAAGGATCAAAAACAAGAAAGTCATCAAACACATCCTGCTGCTGCTGCTAAGTCGCTTCAGTTGTGTCCGACTCTGTGTGACCCCATAGACGGCAGCCCACCAGGCTCCGCCATCCCTGGGATTCTCCAGGCAAGAACACTGGAGTGGGTTGCCGTTTCCTTCTCCAATGCAGGAAAGTGAAAGTGAAGTCACTCAGTCGTGTCCGACTCCTAGCGACCCCATGGACTGCAGCCCACCAGGCTCCTCCATCCATGAGATTTTCCAGGCAAGAGTACTGGAGTGGGGTGCCAAAGCCTTCTCCTTCAAACACATCTTAGTACATTGCAATCAGAAGACAATGGAGCAAAGCATTTACTATGAATCAAATGTGAAAGTTGAATAAAGGTATTTCCAACCATAGGATCTCCCTTTCATCTTGTAAAATCAGTAAGTAAACCAAGAAACAGTAAAATCAAGCTCCATGATATGCAGGAGAAATGTAAGAATGCCAAAGAAGGTGATCAAGGGAAATCCCAGGTCACTGCTCTGGGCAGTGTGTCCAGATTGATGCATGAAGATAAGGATCTAAAAGAGTTTTTTCCCAAGGGAAAATTATATTCTTCTTGAAATTTGAACACTTTAAGACTTTTGGAATTAGTGATACATAATTCTCAAAATAGTTAATAGTCCAAAAATTTTCAATCAGGAAAAAACATTCCATGTTCTGAAAAAAACTGCAAAATAATGACTTGATTTTAAATTTATTATTTGTAATCACAATACTATATATACTAAACATCGATTCAACCAAAAATGTGACATGACTGCTCTGGGAGGATGGATTCAAAGGAAACTATGTGGAGAAAAGAGATAAGAGAAACAGCTTTAGTTTTTTCTTTCATAGTAGGAAGTTAGTAGAAAATATTGGTAATTTAATGTTTAAAATGTAATTTTTAATTCTTAACTTGGGCTTGAACCTCAAAATGATAGGCCTTATCCCAAAATATTTTCAAAAGTATGTGGCAGTAGACTACTTTCACCTTAATCTCAAAAGGTGCCCATCACAGCCATAGCCACAGGTACTGTGGGCTCCAGCTGGTTTGGTTTGGACCCAGCCTGAAGGCTGCTGCTGGCTGGTCCAAGCCAGCCATCTGACAGGGCAACCGGGTGTCTTGAGGGACCCAATCTCTGCCCAGCAATGTTGGGGAAATAGCACTAGTGTGCAGTCAGTACAGGAGATGGGACCCCACACCTCATGTGCCAGGAAACTGGAACCTTTGCTCCAGTGGGTCTGGAGAGCGTAACGTCAAACAGAGAGTATCGAACTTAATGTCAATCAGGATGTGTGTTGTTGGGTTTTGGACTTGCTCAGAATCTATTGCTCATTTCTTCGTTCCTGTTTGTCCCAGTTGGAATGGGAATTTTCCAATCTATGCCTGTCCTACCATTGTATTTTGGAAGCATATAATATATTTCATTTCACCAGTTCACATCTAGAAGGGAATTGGCCTCAAGATAAACCATACTTTAAGTCTCACCCATATCTGGTCTAGATTACATTTAACTAATATACTGGACTTCAGACTTTAAATTGATACTGAATGAGTTAAGACTTTGGGACTCTTAGGATGAAATGGATGTATTTTGCATGTGAGAAGAACATGAATTTGGGGTGGTCCAAGGATAATGCCATAGACTAAATGCTCTGTCCCTCTAAAATTCACATGTTAAATCTTAAAGACCCATGTGATAGCAGTAAGAGGTGGTACCTTTGCAAGGTGACTAGTTTATGAAGGTGAAGCCCTCAAGAATAGGGTTAACACCCTTACAAATCCCTTGCAACTACTTCCATATGAAGTTAGAAAGAAAAGACAAGTAGCTGTTTCTCACCAGACAGTCAATCAGCTACATCTTGACTGTCTTGCATCTAGAACTCCAAAAATAAATGTTTATTGTTTGTAAGTAACTTGGTCTATGATATTTTGTTATAGCAGCCCAAACAGACAAGACAAAGACCAAGGAAAATAATAGCTCTACTAAAGAAACTTAAAGAAGCTATAGGAGATATTTTAATTCCTATTCCTATAACATGCCAGAAACTGTGCCTGTTCAATGAGACTATTAAGTGCAAATGTTGGAAAACCAAGAGATAGAAATATGAGTATATTCTTTAGGTATATGGAGGCATTTTCTAGAAGAGACATACAGAAAATTGAGAAGTGATTACTTCTAGGAGTTAAAGTCAGGCACTGAGAGAGATGGGGATAGAGACTCTTTTTTTGGTTTTTTTAATTTTAGATATTATTAAAGTACAGCATATTCTATATGATGATATAATAGTCTTTGTCTTTTAAAACTATGTACAATATTAATTTGATAAAGATGAGAAAAATTTAGAGAATAAATTTTTAGGAAGCATCAGAAGACCTTTGACCCCAAGAAATGAAATGACACTTTAAGTCACCATCTAAATTTGTAATGAAGTATTGAATAGCAGGATATCAGGTAGGATATGTGACTAACATTCTACTAAGCAAGAAATCCCAAATCCTACCCAAGACACCAAAAAGCCACAGAAGCTTCAGTAAGTCACAGTCTCTGTGGAATTCAGAACCAACATTTGCAAAAAAGGAGTTGAACTAAACAGTGTCTTGATTTTTTCAGTTCTAATATGTAAGTTTTGTGATTATCTGCAGTGTTTTGTGTTTCTAATAGACTAGCACTAGCCTTGACACTCTACTTCCTTACCCACCTTTGTTTTTCCTGATAAAACTTAGCATTATATTAAGTATTTTATGTATATGTATGTATATTTAATATATTTACTGTATGCCTCTATCCCAGTGAAGATCTATGAGGGCACAGAATAAATATTTATCACTTTACTATAATTTCTTATCTATCACTTTATTGTGAGGATCTAAAATAATACCTAACACATTCAATAAATTTTTTGAATAAATATATTTTGTCAGTTTCAAAACTGTGACAATGCCACTGACTAGCATTCAATCTTCTGTGCTTGAAACATTGACAACAGTGCAAGAAAATATAAGATCATCTGTGACTGGATCTTTGTAAGTAAACAGGCTAGAAAAGGTAATGTATGCAAGCTTACACCCCATTCATTGTGGCCTTCTAACATAATGTCAATAACTTAATTTGATTGCAAAATAGTTTTCTTTCCTTGACGGAACTCAGTCCTGTGTGCAGTATTCTTACTAAACAGTGTTGAATTTATATCAGAGTTTTTGTTTTTCAGTTTCTCTTCTTTTGCTTTCAATTTCTCTGTGCCATTAAAGAATTAGGTAAGCAACTCCACTAAATGGTCAAAAGTTGGGCATTTGAGCTGTTATATTTTAATGTCATTGCATACTACTTATTAGGAATAGGGAAGACAACTTTAATTTCATTATGCTCTATCCCTGATCTTCAAATAATGCTCTAGATATCTTTGATGTTCTGTAAAAGAAACTCATATTCCTGAGTGAATACAGCTCAAAAAAAAAAATCAAAAGTCTATAATCTGCATTGTTAACACTTATGTTTGAATATCATTTAAACAAAAGTGAACATATCAGAATGAATTAAGGATAATCCTAGGTATGTCAGCTATCTATCCCTAGAGTTTTATGCAGCTCTGATCAAACTATGAAGGGAAAAATCATGACTTGGAGATAAACTGCATGGATTCTCAGATCATTTCACATGACATTGGCCTTCATTATTAATCAAAGATTTGATTCTTGCTCTTTGGGCGACTTTTTTTCTTTTACTGTCATATATCTAGTTTGATTGAAATAAAATCACTCAAACAAAAGCTGACAGCAAGGGATTTTTTCACCCAAATTATCTATCCATTAAATATAAAGATATTCTTTCTTTCCTCTCTTGCTTTCTTTCTTCCTTCCATCTTTGGGTAATTTAGTCCAAAACCATTAGAGAGCTTTCACTTCTCTTCTTCTCCTTGTCATTCCCTTTCTCCTGGACTTGTTGGAGGCAGCCAAGGGAGTTAGGCTCCTGTGCAATATGACAGCTGCAAAAGGAGGTTTGGGGTAGCAACTCCAAGACATCATCTGAATGGATTAACTTCACAGGTATTGAAAAGCAGAAATCAGGTTTCTCTTTGTCTAGAAAGGGAACAACAGACAGACACAATAAGGAAAAAAGTTGTCATGCATCCTGTGGATGTCAGTGAAACTGGAGGTATTGCAGTGAACTTAGGCATTGCTATGAATCTAAAGTGAGAGAGAAACACAAATGTAAATATGCTTATACGTGTTTCTGAATGTATGCATGTATATATATATTTACATATATATATATGCATGTATCACACACACATTTTTCCTTAGTTCAATCAATTAACCAATTAAGTGGGACAGAAAATAGCGAAACCAGGGTCAGTAAGCATACAGAGCTTATTATTTTTTGTTTTCTAAATATCTGCACTAACAAACTGAGCTCAAGAGAGGAATGGCTTATTCAGAGCCCAGAGCTGGAAAACTACAAACAAACCTAGAAAATATTGATGTGTTAAAGAACAAAAAACTGCTTGAAGAATGACAGGGGAATATTAAAAATGATACTGAAACCAGCTTAAAGTTGCGCCATGGGCCAGATTTTCAGAAATCTGAGCATCAAAATAATGATAGTGTTAGTTGGCATTTTTATGTAAAGAATGGTGGAATTGGAAAATCACCATTTGGCAAAAATCATAGTAACAACTGTTTTAGGTAGGAACCTTCAATGGATGCCAAAACTAGTGGGCAAAAGTTTGATAAGGAAAGCTAAATTTTCATAGTGTCAAAGTGTCTTCCCATAAAACACAAAGTAATTACTCGTTACACAGGGAAAATAGTAACTTTATGTAGGAGACATCACTTAATCAAGTGACCAGAGTTAAAGTCATCAAGAATAAGAATGGGAATGTTGATATTGTAACCACTTACTGGATAAAGTATAGTAAAAGAACACAGCATCACTTAGGTCAGATGTCCCCAACCCCCAGACCACAAACTGGCAGTGGTGCATGGTTTGTTAGGAACTGGGCTGCACAGAAGGAGGTGAGTGACAGGCAAGCCAGTGAAACTTCATCTGTATTTACAGCTGCTCCCCAGCATTCACAGTACCGCCTGAGGTCTGCCTCCTATCAGGTCAGTGGTGGCATTAGATTCTCAGGATCGTGAATCCTACTGTGAACTGCACATGTGAAGGATCTAGGTTGTGTGCTCCTTATGAGAACCTACTGCCTGAGGACCTGAGATGGAGCTGGGGTGGTGAGGCTAGCGCTGGGGAGGGGCTGCAAATATAGATGCTCATAAGCAGAGATGTTTGACTGCACAGAGATCACAATAAATCAATTGTTAGTAGATTCATATTACAATCCTATCAGTGAGTGGCAAGTGACAATTGTCTAATTATTTTATTATATATTACAATGCAATAATAATAGAAATAAAGTGCACAATAAACATAATGTGCTTGAACTATCCCAAAACCACCCCCCCCCTCCATCTGTGGGAGACTTGTTTTCCATGAAACTGGTCCCTGGTGACAGAAAGATTGGAGACTGCTGACTTAGGTGATATTGCTGCCAGATACATACATGTAGATGGGTGTGATGGTAGGTAGACAGGTACTAGAGAATGCAGTCAAGTGTGGTTGTTGTTGTTCAGTCGCTCAGTCATGTCCAGCTCTTTGGAACCCCATGGACTGAAGCATGCCAGGCTTCGCTGTCCTTCACCATCTCCCGGAGCTTGCTCAAACTCATATCCATGAACTCAGTGATGCCATCCTACCATCTCATCCACTCTAATCTCTTTTTCCTTCTCCCTTCAATCTTTCCTAGCATCAAGGTCTTTTCTAATGAGTTTGGCTCTTCGCATCAGGCTGCCAAAGTATTGGAGATTCAGCCTCAGCATCAGTCCTTCCAATGAATATTCAGGACTGATTTCCTTTAGGATTGACTGGTTTGATCTTACACTCCAAGGGATTCTCAAGAGTCTTCTCCAACAACATAGTTCAAAAGCATCAATTCTTTGGTGGTCAGCCTTCTTTATGGTCCAAATCTCACATCCATATGTGACTACTGGAAAAGCCATAGTTGTGACTAATACAGACCTCTGTAGGCAAAGTAATGTCTCTGCTTTTTAATATGCTGTCTCAGTTTGTCATAGCTTTTCTTCTAAGGAGCAAGTGTCTTTTAATTTAGTGGCTGAAGTACCCATCTGCAGTGATTTTGGAGCCCAAGAAAATGAAGTCCGTCAAGTTTCCCCATCTATTTGCCATGAAGTGATGGGAACAGATGCCATGGTCTTAGTTTTCTAAATGTTGAATTTTAAGCTTACTTTTTCACTCTCCCCTTTCACCTTCATCAAGAGGCTCTTTAGTTCCACTTCGCTTTCTTCCATAAGGGTGGTGTCATCTGCGTATCTGAGGTTATTGATATCTCTCCCAGCAATCTTGATTCCAACTTGTGCTTCACATGATGTACTCTGCATGTAAGTTAAATAAGCAGGGTGACAGTGTACAGCCTTGACATACTCTTTTCCCAATTTGGAACCAGTCCATTGTTCCACGTCCTGTTCTAACTGTTGCTTCTTGACCTGCATAGATGTTCCTCAGGAAGCAGGTAAGGTGGTTTGGTATTCCCATTCTTTAGGAATTTTCCACAGTTTGCTGTGAGCCACACAGTCAAAGGCTTTAGCTTAGTCAATGAAACAGAGGTAGATGTTTTTCTGGAATTTGCTTGCTTTTTCTATGATCCAGTGGATGTTGGCAATTTGACCTCTGGTTCCTCTGCCTTTTCTAAATCCAGCTTGAACATCTGGAAGTTCTCAGTTCACATACTGTAGAACCCTCACTTGGAGAATTTTAGTCATTAATTTGCTAGCATGTGAAATAAGTGCAATTGTGCAGTAGTTTAAACATTCTTTGGCATTGTCCTTCTGAAAAAGGGAATGGCAAATCACCTCAGCATTCTTGCCTTGAAAACCCCATTAACAGTATGAAAAGGCATGTGTGGTTAAATGTCATCAACTGTGGAATCTGGGTAATGAGGATCCACCATTTGATCTATCCTTCAACTTCTCTCTAAATTTTAAATTATTTTAAAATAAAAAGTTAAAGGACAAACAAGTATAGTTTAAAATTCGGCTTTAGAAAATAACAAAATAGTTTCATAAGGAAATCAGCTAAAAACAGTTGCTTGTTAATTTTGTGTTGGGGAGCACAATACAACTTTTATCATTATTTCATTGGGCTTCTAGAGAAAGAAGCTAAATTTATAAGAGCTTTGCTATAAATGGGATTTTGGCTGAAGTTATGGCCAGATACAGAAAATTAGTAAAATGCTTACTGTCAGCAGGCCTACTGGGACTGGCATCTGTGCCTTTACATTTATTCTTCGTGCTCACTGTTGTAATAAATGCTGCCTTGATGAGGATTACAAATGTAGCTCTGTGGCATACTATTTGGTATTTAGGTTCCTCTCAGAAATTAGAAGTTCAAGCACCTTAGAAAGTATAGACAGATATAATCTTTATGTATTTCTACCAACTGTTAGAAAAATACACCTGAACCAACCCTGCACTTGCCCCTGTTGCTTCCACTATGCTGTGTCAATGGAGGAATCAGAGTGCTATATGAGGTGCTCTTTTTTATATATTAAAAAACAGTAGTGAAATACAGAGTTGAATGTATAACATCCACACCATCTTTTACAAGTAAGCATTATGGGGTCCCCAGCCTCCAGGATCTAATGCCTGTTGGTCTGTAGTGGAGCTGATGTAATAATAACAGAAATGAAGTGCACAATATATGTAATGCTTTTAATTTCCATGGAAAAAATTGTCCGTGGAAAAATTGTCTTCCACAAAACTGGTACCTGGTGCTGAAAAAGTTGTATTATATGACAATTCATTTTTCAAAGTAATTCTGAGACAGATTTTCACCATATATCAACTCAGACCAAAAAAAAAAAAAAAAATGTAGCGTGCATACAGTAGTCAAGATTAAGAAATCACTTAATGCACACCTGGTCAAATTATCATTGCATATCTATATAATAGAATTATTTGCAGCTATTAAAGTCATGTTTTAAAAAGGAGATTAGGGATTTTTAAAAAGCTTTCTATGTATCACACGAAAAAAGAGCAAAGGCAAATTAGAAAAATATAGTCAGCATGGTTACACAAATACACAAACATGCAAATAAAACTCCGAAAGTTGTTTTCTTTGAGTGATAGAATTATGGATAATTCTTATTTTCTCATTTGCAGTTTTTGCATTTTCTGAATGTCTGTTATGAATTTGTCTTGCTGTCATAATCAGGGGAGTATGCTAGTTTCATTTTGAAAATGAAACATATATTTTAATGTGTTTTCTTTGTGTTAGCCCAGGTCTCATCACATTTTTTAGAAGCCTTTTATAGACTGAAAGGAAATTGAGGTTGTATTTACTCTCAGAAGTAAAATCTACTCATTTTAGCTCCTATATTTGTATCAGGTTGGTTTGAATGCCAGCAGAGATTAATGGCTGATTCTTTATCTGCAGTTTTCCAGGATTGTCTCATTCCGGGAGCAAGGAGTCAAGTGAAGCATCCTTCCATTTTATGTCCTTGCTTTACCGAAAGCATTTAACTTCTTTAAAAAGAATCTTTTGATTATGCCTTTCTTCACAAACAATCTCCATCAGAAATATTTGACTGACAGCTTCTGCCTGATTACCAATTTCCATCTGAACATAGAGTTAAGAGAAAGCCATTTGATTAAAACTATTAAAGTCTATGAATCTCATTTAAGTTCCTGAATCAATGAGGAACATAGCGGTCCTTTGAATTTTATTATTATTTCTGTATCCCCAAATCTGTCTTAAATATGGAATATCACATCTAATCTTATGTAAATCTTAGTTGTTACTGGAAATATATGATAATTCAATAAATTAAAGTCTGAACAATAATAAGAGACACAAATGAAATTGCACTGACTTCATAATGCAAAATATACTTATGGTAACTCGAGTCTTTGATTTATATAATAAGTACTTATTGAACAGCCACTTTATACAATTTATTCTCTGCCAGGCAGTACAAAATATTTGGGAAAACTGATTTTTTTCTCTTTTGTTGGTTATAATAAGTGAAAGCCAAAACAGTTAAATGATTACTTGTAAATTAAAGTGAAGTGAAATAAATCTTTCTTTTGAAGTAAAGATAAAAATAAAGTCGCACAATACTACAATTATACTGTTTTTTACAAGAAATGCTAATCATTTTTCAGGACTGATCCTTTTTCCTCCAGGTTCACGAGGACCTGCAGATTATCACAAAGTAAATAAGAGCAAAAGAAAAATTATTGTGTGTGCTTATTAAACCAGTAGTGGTTTATATATCCACTGCAAATGTAATCATCACACGCTCATAGCCTCTAAGTCCTAGAGGCAATCTGGGGTCCACAATCCAAATAGGTGAAGTTAATGAGTTGTGTCTCAGACCAATAAATAGGGACAGAAAGAAAGGAGGAATTGTTAGGGTGTTACCATGATAAACCTATCCCTATCAGTGAAAAGTCTGAATTAACTATGAGGTGACTTTGGCAATATATCCATTTCCTTCCTCAAACATAATGATTATACTTCCATGTCATTACCGTAATGTTGCTTAGTCATCATTACAGAGAATCAGGAGCATTTTTTTAAATCTTCAGTACAAGGTGGAGTTAAAGTTGAAAAAGACTAAAAAATTTTCAAGGAAAAACTTTTAATTCAAGAAAAGTGAACGTTTGCAAGAGCTCAGTTAATAATGCAAGAGGTTTCATAGCCCCATCTAGTGGTCAGGAGTTTATTTACCACATAAATCACCTAGATCAGTGCTCTTGTTTTAAGATATGATGACATGGACTTCCCTGGTGGCTCATATGGTGAAGAATCTGCCTGTAACGAGAGACACCCAGGTTCAGTCCTTGGGTCGAGAAGATCACCTGGAGAAGAGAATGGCTACCCACTCCAGTATTCTTGCCTGGAGAATTGCATGGACAGAGGAGCCTGACGGGCTACAGCCCATCCACAGTGTCACAGAGTCAGACACGACCAAGCGACTAACACACACAGACACACGTGATTTCAACAGTCTCAGAGCTTAATTCACACACAGACATCCTCACCACAGCCCAAATATTCAAGGATTCCAATTTTTAATTTACTCATATACCATATTTCAACTATGAAAATATTGTTCAAAAACTTGTTAATAGTCAGAGAAGATTGAAAAAACACAGCGTATTAAGGAAAGAAGAAATGCCCGTGAGTACACAAAGTTACTGTGATTTTCTATTCAGGCAGCGAGGTGGGCTGAAACATCTAGAGGCAGCAAATCCGTCAAGGGCTACATGTCCTTCCGGAGGTTATCAGGCAGCATGTCTCTGATACAGCACCACGGAGTGTGGAAAGCAGAAGCGCTGCACCACATACTAACCAGTCGGGAGGTTTCCACTGCTCAGAGATGCTACATCTGATCTGTTGAGCAGTTTCACAGACATCATCAATAAACCATAATCAGCATGTAACGGTCCAAAAAGATCGCCAACAAGAAGGGCCTGGAAGACAGCCAGTCCATCAGCACTGACAGTTCCCTGCAGTTTAGTCCTCCTGAGCTGGACCTGTTCAGAAAAATGAATGACAACAAGGAGTACAGAGAGCAACTGTCCAGGAGGCAAAAGTGGAGACAGGCCAGCAGGAAATGAAGGAGAGCTGCGCTGATGGTGAGCTGCACCCTTTAACCAAGGCTAGAGCAGCAGTGAGTTTAGACAGTTCAGAAAGTAGCTGTTTCTATTTCATGCAAAGCAGGTATATATTAATGTGTAAGAAAGTCTTATGGTTCACACATGAAGAATCATAATCACTTGCAAGATTTAATATACAACCAAAAATGACAGCTAAAATATTCGTGTTCATGCATGCTAAGTCGCTCCAGTTGTGTCTGACTCTTTGCGACCCTGTGGGCTGTAGGCCACCAGCCTCCCCTGTCTGTGGAATTCTCCAGGCAAGAATACTGGAGTGGGTTGCTGTGCCGTCCTCCAGGGGATCTTCCCAACAAAGGGACTGAACCTGCATCTCTTATGTCTCCTGCATTGGCGAGCAGGTTCTTTACCATTAGTGACACCTGGAAAGCCCCTAAAATATTCATAGCTTTGTCCATTTAGGATTCAAAGATTTAAAACATCCCTTATTATCTTCAATGTTGAAGAAGTGAAGTGAAGTCGCTCAGTCGTGTCTGACTCTTTGCGACCCCATGGACTGTAGCCTATCAGGCTCCTCCCTCCATGGGATTCTCCAGGCAAGAGTACTGGAGTGGGTTGCCATTTCCTTCTCCAGGGGATCTTCCCGACCCAGGGATTGAACCCAGATCTCCAACATTCCAGGCAGATGCTTTAACCTCTGAACCACCAGGGAAGCCCCTCAGTATTGACAGTCATAATTAATTTTGGCTATATGCACATTCCCAGAATATTTCCATGAGTTTTAGTCAAACATGGATTGAAACTCTTGACTTTCTTATTGCCAAGGAACACATGAATTTATGAATAAGGGCTTCCTTGGTAATTCAGCGGTAAAGAATCCGCCAGTGATGCAGGAGACCAGTGTTTAATCCCTGGGTCAGGAAGATCCCCTGGAGAAGGAAATAGCAACTCACTCCAGTATTCTTGCCTGGGAAATCCCATGGACAGAGAATCCTAATGGGCTATAGTCCATGGGGTCAGAAGAGTAGGACACGACTTAAAAACTAAACAATAAATGAATAAGAAACTGCTTGTGCCAGTTATGCTGAAAAGTGGAATTCTAAAGGTTAAAAGCAGGAAAAAACAAACAAAAATTCTTTCTGCATCCAGTTCCTGTGGAGAGGACTATCTCTGGACGATACAGGGGCTAATCCCACAACTTCTAGTCTGTCTTTGACAATACAAAAAATAGTCATCATTCTCTAATAGAAATATCCATTATTTGTCAATCATAACTGAAGTGCTTCCCTGTGAACCCATCAGAGGAGGGGTGAGTTGTTCTCTAGATGTAAGCAAAGGAAAGCACAGCCCGCCCCTTCACCATGATGGGGTTTGACTCAACTCTCTCCCAGGAAATTCTTTCCACCCAAATCCACTCTTGATCACCTAGTTCTCGTTATAGTTTTGTATCTAAGGATTACAAATTGTTCCTAGACACTGCCTTCCTTCTTGAGTCCTTCCTGAGTAATCTACTGCAGCTTTCCCTAACCTTTTTAGTACCAATGACCAGTTTCATGGAAGACAATTTTCCCAATGACCAGTGAGGAGATGGTTTCCAGATGATTCAAGTGCATTGCATTTATTGTACACTTTATTTCTAGTATCACGTCAGCTTCACCTCAGATAATCAGGCATTAGATCCCGGACATTGGAAACCCGTGTTATACCAAACTTCCGCTTGGAATGCGTGGATGATGGGACCTCTTTTCTTGGGACCTCTCTTAGTTGGCTTTGCCCACGACAAGAATGTGAGAGAATAGATCCCATAAATACCAGTAGGGAGTGGAGAAGTCAGACTGAGAAAGAGAGGAAACCACTAAGCAAGTTTCTGCTGTGGGCACCTGGAGTTGACCCTGCAGGGGAGCTCTGGGAGTTAGGGCAGAGGCAGCCTCAGATTCACTCTCACCATCCAGGCATTCTGGTCCCACTTGGCAGAGATGTCAGACGTGAGGGGAGAGCAGGCCTTGACTACAGAAAAAGTGCTCTAAGTGATACAAAGGCTGTCATTTGGAATTTAGACTGGGTGGTCCTGAAACAATAGGAAAACACGTGGAGGACACAGGGACACAACAGTGGCTACCACAGAGCCTGTTGACGTAAGATAGAACAAGGTTTGCTTTAACACACAATTAAACTGGTAAATGTTAATGCAAAAACTGAAATCAGGTTCCTCAAGGGAGACTGCCAAACGCCATTTTGTTCCTTTCATGATGGAAGTGCTGTCTGAGACGTGTAAGCGTGATAGGTAACACCGGCATTCTCTGCCTGACCGAGAGTCCTTGCAGGCTTCTGACCAGGATCTTCTCCAGAACTGACAGACACACCTCTCACCAGAGTTCTGCTGGGAACCTTATGGCCAGAAAACCAAAGCGAGAATCTCTTTTCACTTCCTCTTTCAAATTCAGCGCTAAGGCAGTCTCTGAAGAGCAGTCCCTGTGGGTTATGCGCTCTCTTATCACAGCATCCACTTTTGTGTCAGCTCTCTTTCGGTCTCCTTGCCGTGGCTGAAATCTGGCCCTCCCCCAGAAACAGGACACCCTCTCCTGCCCTGGGCTACACTGTCGCCTGCAGATCATTCAAACCTCCCCTTTTTATTTAAAAGTCCTTCATCCTCAACCATTCATAGTCTCTGCCAGTTTGGTCATCTTTCCTGTCTCATGAAGAATGTTGGCACGTGGCTTACATTCCATGTAAGTAACATTTATGGGGCCTGTTTCTTACAGCTCTGGAATGCATGAACACTCACTTCATATTTCTGCACACGGACAAGTTTGCCATCACCTGAAAATCACCGCACCTCTGGAATTTTAACCTATGATATCTTTCTCTCTAATTATAACCCCTATTATTCTAGCTCTTTTAGTCCTCATCACCTATAATGTCCTGTCTCTCAAGGGTCCTTTAACTTGTCATTTTATCCTAATCTGCAAACTCCTTGAGTCATCACTTTCTTTCCACCTAAGTTGAGCTGTTGTCAACACCTTCACTCTCCTTGCCCTTACATAACACTCAGCATGTAACTCCCGGGGACTAAATTGGGCTGCACTTTTGCTTCTGTATCAGAGCTGCTTAAAATTGCTAAAATAAGAACAAAGAGGAGGAGGTGAGAGAAGAGGAAGAAGATAAGGAGGAGGGAAAAGAAAAAAACTTTAATTCAAACTTCATATACATACATTTTTTCTACTATTTGTTCTTATATGATGTTCCCTCTTCCATTTTTTACAAAACTTTCTCAAATCTGCTACTCTCTTCAAACTCCCTAATCCAATACATCCTCACTGTCAATCTAGGATCATGACTGTGACACAGAGAGACTGGGAAATTCTGGAGAACTTCTGCCCAAATTCATAGGTTCCACTCCTCTGTCACCTAAAGTGATACTTACCCTTTTTTTTTTTTTCAGTTTACTGTGTGGTATAATTAACAAATAAAACTGTAACATATTTAAAGCCTTCAATGTAATCATCTGTTACATGTTTCAAAAGAATATTGTTAAAATTAACTCTAATTTTTCAACATCATCCTTCTAATACATTAGAATTACACTAGATTCATATGAATCACATCCCTCTGTTGGACATTGTATAGGATACTCAACATTCACCCAACACTTAACATTTCTGCATGAACTAGGGCTTCCATTTATTTGGTCCTTAATTATTTATCACCTTACATTTTACCTGACTGCTTTTGATGTGCATGTCTCTTCTCAGGAATCACACTGAAAATAAGGAAGACATCTTAAGCTTGAATATCCTTGTTAGTGCCTAATATGGTACTAAAATTTCCTACTCTGATGTAGGTTATTTCCTCTATATGCACACTTTGCTTACTAATCTGAAAGAAAAATGTCTCTTCTCTAAGAATCTTTTCTCTTATTCCATATTCTGCAATAATTGTGGGTTTCTCATATTTGAAAAACAAGTTGCAAAGTACTTTTCTTGCATAAATGAATGTATCCAACCACGAAACTCTAAACTAGCGTGTATACACTATTTTGTTAGTGGCAGACACACTATGTCACACACACCATAATTCATGTTGTGAAGTTATTGGAATGCAGTACGTTTAAGTGTGAGTCAAAAAACCAAAAGCATAGTATTTCAGGCATTATATATCAGCCACATTTAAATAAACTTAAATTATTGAATTTTAGGATCAGAAATTTTGAAGTTTGTTTTCCTAATATTATTAACTTATCAGTAGCAAAGAAACACAGTTTAGGAAGGCTTTTATTTTTTTAATCAGAAATAAAATTTCAGAGGCAAATATCAAAAGCAAGAGTAGAAATTAAATTGGAAATTGAAGTACCTGTGGAAAACTTAGTAACATATTGAATATGAGATGTGAAGGAAAAGGATTTTAAAGTTAACGTCAAAGTTTTTGAGGCAATGATTGATATCACTGTATCATTAACATAAACAGGATTGATGCAAATCAGAATCTTTGGGGAAGAATAAGTATAGTTTTAAATTCATCAAGTTCAAAAGTAGTGATTCATTATCTTACAGAGACCTATGAGGAAATAGGGATATGGGACCAGAGCTTTCTTGGCAAATCAAAGCCAAAATATTAAATAAACATCTTCATTATTAAGGCAAAATTTGCAACCATAGAAAGGAAAAAATTCATGGAGAGAAGGAAGACATTAACACATTGCTATAGAAAAATATTATCATGCTTTTACTAGTCAGCAGCTCTTTGGTTGGGATAGACAGGGCCTTACAATCAGTATAAACAGTAAAAAGAGTCCCAATGTTTCAGAAAAGTTACTCAAAACAACAAATGAATATTATTAAAGACTCTTTCTGGTATGAGTTTACTGAATGCTAGGGATATTCAGGGACTTCCCTGGTAGCTCAGTTGGTAAAGAATCGGCCTGCAGTGCAGGAGACCCCAGTTCGATTGCTGGATCAGGAAGATCCCCTGGAGGAAGGATAGGCTACCCACTCCAGTATTCTTGGGCTTTCCTGATGGCTCAGTTGGTAAAGAATCCATCTGCAATGTGGGAGACCTGGGTTCAGTCCTTGGGTTGGGAAGATCCCCTGGAGGAGGGCATGACAACCCACTCTAGTATTCTTGCCTAGAGAATCCCGATGGACAGAGGAGCCTGGCAGCCTGTAGTCCATGAGATCACAAAGAGTCGGACACTTCTGAGCAACTAAGCACACAAGGATATTCAGTAATCCATAGTGCGTTTTTTCCCCCCTCATACAACGGTAACCATTTTCATTTCTGCCAGTGTCCTTCCGCAGCTTATGGATGCTCCATTCTGCATACTGACCCAATCATTTTGCATCCACCTAACTGGCTCTCTCCTTCCTTCCCTCTACTCCTTAGGTTAAAGAGTAACTTGCCTAAAATGCCTGATGTCACAATAATGTGAAAAGATGGGAGACCCTGTTAATGCACAGAGGGAGCAAAGTGTAACTTACACCATGAGTGCCTACAAGGGAGTTTGTTAGGCACAGAAAAAGAAACCAACACTTTCGGTACCTGTCACATACTGCACTGCGTCGTCATTTCTACTTACAATGCTATTTACCTAACAGCCCCTGAGAGCTCTCTGGGAGCCACTGTGATTTCTCAGCTAAATATGTATTTCAGTTGGTGTGCTTGTCTTGAGATCTCATTTTAATTACCCAGTAGGCATTAACAATGTCTTCCCAGCTGTTCCTTTCTATTATGTCCCGTAAATGAGCCTTTTGGTTCTTTTTAAAAATTCATCTTTGACCTAAAGATGATGAGAGTGTTCAAGCAGTTGTGGTAAGAAACAGTATAGAATCTCCACAGTTGGGAGATGAAATAGGCAGCTTTCCGAAAAATCGCCACCGTCTGTGGCTTCCACATATGAGCATGCATTGTATTTAAGACTTTTATGAATTATATCCTTAAAGTTTTCCAAATAAAACCTGTGAAGGAAAGTTGAGAATCCCTCTGGATAACACTTTGAATATTTATAGGAAAATGCTCTTTACTTAACTAGTCCTTTATGTCACTAAATAGGACAAAAATGAAAAAAGAAAGGAAGATTTAATGGCAAACTATTTTTCTGCCTAATGTTTCACATTATGGTATTATGCCCCGTTGGCTATGGGCAGCACATTCTTATTGAATAAATCAAATTGTGTTCCTCTTTGATTTGAAAGATCTGCTGATTCATTTGGCCCATCGAATTTGAAAAGTTTTCTATCAATATAGAAATAAGTGCAAGTATATCACAACTTACACTGTGAAATCTCCATAACTAAAAAGATGACTTTCTACTAATTAAATTGCTTTTACAAACCTTTTTCCCTCCAAAAACTAAAAAGAAATTTGAAATGGATTATTTCCTTTCTTCAAAGCCATTTTGTCTTGAGAAACTTCAGAAACAATTTTAAGAAAACTCTGATTATCCTGTTAGGCTTCTTTTCCCTTCCAAGACTGTATTTCTAAAACACAGAAGTCCATCTAAGAACGATTTTTTTTTTTCATTTTGTACCAAATAGAAATTTATCCTGCAAGTCCCTACAGAAACCTGAGAGAAAAATCAATGATCACTTTGACAAGAACAATGCTACTTTCTTCTAGACAGGTCACCTAGTTCCTAGTAACCTGTTCTCCTCTAAGGACAATTCATTTCGAAAATCAGGCAAGTCACTCCTGAGGTTGCTCAGTACTGCGGTACCAGTCACGCACAGTACACAAAGAACTTTAAACTTCACAGCTACTGGGAAGCTATTTCTTAGTACACTTGCTTCATGAGTGAAAATCATGCTATTCTTCTAGTACAAAGAATAGCAGCTGCTGTGACCATTCCCATTTAGATTTGTCTGTGAAGACGGAATCAGTAAATGGAGTGGGACACATTATCCTTTCTTTGGAGATGAGTCACTATAGGATATTGCTTGAGAACACAGTCTTTTAAGTCGGACTAATGGGGTTTTGCATCCTGCTTCTAACCTTTACTGACTTTGTATCTTTGTATTCTTGGATATTTTTCTTAAATCTCTGAACTTCCATTTCACCGTTTGAAAAGAGCAGATAACAATACCAAAAGGCATGATTCTATTCATTTATTTGGATGGCATTTATAAAACCATAAGTAAAGGGCCTATACATGATTAGTCCTCAGAAACAGTGAATCATTTTTGTTGCTATCATTATAGCTATCCACTTCATTTAGAGAAAGAGCCTATATATTTATACTTCAAAAATCTTCAAGGACATGGTTAAAACCTGAACGCAAGATGGTCTTGATGCTATAATTATGCTTTAAATTTTTTGAAACATTTATAGCCTAAATCTATAGCTCTAAAAGATTTTTGAAGCTTTTATTGATTTAAAGGGGGGAAAAAAGAAGCAATATTTGAAAACTGGGATAAGAGCTCAGCGTATCAGGCGTGGGTAAAGCAGAGGTCGGGATTACCTCCCCCAGGTCTGTATTGATTCTGTGATTGTTCATTACAGCACCAAACCTGCCTCCTCGAGAACCCACATCATGCACTTAATCCTCAGCAGACACTCCATTTCTGACAGTGGGGGAAAGTATGCATGGATTGAGTCCTCTCCCTTTGAAGTTCTCCTTTTCTCTCTTGCAGTGATTTTCAGCTGTAATACAAAACTTGTGAATGGCTGCTTCTTAGTAGATCTGTGCCATTATAGCAACAGATAATAGGCAGGTATTACAAAAGGGAAGAGGAATTACCGCGTGCTGGTGCTGCTCTAAGTGCTTCTCACATAGTCCATGTGACAGCCCTATGAGATGGATACTGTTGTTGCTACCCCTGTTTTACAGAGGAGGAGACACAGGCACAGGGAACTTAGGTTACTGGCCCAAGCTGATGGTTCAGAAATGGTAAACTCAGGCAGCCTGGCTCCCAGGTATCCGAACAGGACCCTGAGTTCTCTCCAGGAGAAAGATAAAAATGACAACTAATTTAGTATAACATTGATTTTTAAATTTTTTTCCTTGTAACAATAGCAAATCCATTAAACATATATGAGATAATTGAAAACAGATAAATGAAGTATTTAAGATCTTGGAGCTCTCTAGAAATGAAGGCTGGATGACAACCCAGGTTTTCTTCCTATGAATGTTTTGTTGTTGTTGTTGGAATATAATTGCTTTACAATGTTGTTAGTTTCTGCTGTACAATGAAGTGAATCAGCTGTATGCATACATTTATCCCCTTGTTCTTGAGCCTCCTTCCAACACCCTCCCCATCTCCCCCCTCCAGGTCTCCACAGAGCACTGAGCTGGCTCCCTGTGCTGTGCAGCAGCTTCCAACTAGCTGTCTCTTTTACACATGATAGTGTGTGTCCAAATCTCACAACTCATCCCATCCCCATCCCGTCTCCCCATATCCACATGTCTGTTCTGTATGTGCATGTCTCTATTCCTCTCAACAAATAGATTCATCTTCACCATTTTTCTAGAATCCACATATATGCATTAATATATAATGTTTGCTTTTCTTTTTTACTTACTTTACTCTGTATAAATGCTCTTTTTGTTCTTGTGAACCAGAGCCTAATAGTTGCAAGACTGAATAGTAATTAGTCTGCAAACTAATTTGGTAACCACATTTTACCTGAAATTAAAATATTTGTTTACTTCTATAGATGAAGACTTTTGAAAGGATAGAGTTAAAGCCTCATCAAAAGGCACAACTTTAAATAATAATATAGATTACTTATTAAGTAAAACTTAAACAACTTCACTGAATTTGGATAAAGAATATCAAAATAAAAAAACGGAATATACATTTTGAAGTAACCACTTACAAGGCAGCTCTTCAAGAGAAAAAAAAATCCAGTTTTCTCTAGTCTTACAGAAATACAGCTATTGTAACTTTAAAATATGCTATGAAATAGAGGAATATTTTCAAGCATAGAACAAGCTGGTAAAATAATATGAACTATGGATTATTATTGGTTGATTAAATTCTGTTTTATAGATGCAAAACTGATAAAGCATTATTACCACAACATATTATTTAGATACAAGACAAAGCAGCAATAATAAACTATCGGTGAGCTGAGTATTACCCAGGGTTTATTAACGAGCATAAATCTAATTTCTCTGATAGGGCTCAAATGAGAGGTGTGATAAATGCATAAAAGTTATCTCTTCTCTGTTTACAGCAAAGCATCAACTATAGCATAATTACGAGTATATTATCTAACAAGCATTGCAAATACTATCAAGTCAGATGTGAGAGATGGGTCAGGTTACTTAATTATGGGGTCATAGTTTCCTCATCATTCAGATTAAAGCATTGTTCCAGAGGATATCTTAGATTTCTTCCTGCTTCTAATAGTCTGTCCTCTATAGAAAGCTGGTTGATACAGCTGCAGCAATATTCATTAATAGTGAACATTAAGAGGGTCCAACCCGGTGAACTATATTACTTTTGCCACAGTTCTAGTTTATGAGTTACATAGGTAAACAATCTCAGTCTACTCAGGGATTTGTTATTTCTTTAGTCGACAAACTTTGTAGCAAACCTCCTACTTACCTGGCTGTGTTCAAAGGGCAGGGGACACAGTGATAAGTGAGACCATGGTGCTTCTCCTAAAGAAACACACAGAAACATATGGATGCCACATACTGGATTTAAAAATGCCTGTTTCTCCATCTAAAGGCTATCATAATACCCTTGCTATAGAAACTGTAGGTCCTTGAAACTCTAGGTGAGGAATATAAGGAGCCTGTGACAATGAAGACAAGATTTGAGCTAGGTTTTTTAGGCTAAATGCCTGCTGGGCTGCCATCTATGGGGTCGCACAGAGTCAGACATGACTGAAGCGACTTAGCAGCAGCAGCAGCAGCAGCAGCAGGGGAGAAAGAGCAGTAAATATAGAGGGGGAGTCTTTACGATGACACTAAATTAAAAATGGCCCGGTGAGCTCTGGCTCAGGGTCAGAAGAAGAAAGAGAGGGAGGAATAGTATTCCTTTAGAAGCGGATTATATGATGAATCATATAACAGAAAATGGTCATGTCCTTGGATAGCATAGGGACCTATCTGGGGAGCAGACACATGAGGAAAAATAATGTAAGGAGCAGAACTGATTCTTTTTTTTTTTTTTTAATGTTATTTACTTAATTATTTTGGCTATGCTGTGTCTGTGTTGCTGCTTGGGCTTTCCTCTCGTTACAACAAGCTAGGACTACTCGCTAGTTGGTGCCTGCGCTTCTCACTGCAGTGGCTTCTCTTGTGGAGCACAGGCTCCAGGGCACGAGGGCTTCAGTAGCATGGTTTCCAGGCTCTGGAGCACAGGCTCAATCCTTGTGGCTCCCAGGCTCCGTTGCTCTGTGGCATGTGGGATCTTTCTGGTCCAGGGATCAAACCTGTGTCTCCTTCGTTGGCAGGCAGAAGAACCAATTCTTAATCAAATGTTGTTTCCTCACAGAGGGGTTGTTTCAACTGTCACTCTGAGGTTGGCCAATGGCCCAGTCAGGTGGCTAGAGCCGGTGAGTCTGGCAGGTTCACAGTCTCCCACCAAAATGTCCCTGATGGCATCAACCCCTGTCCCAGAGTGGGGACGAAGGCAAGCAGAAGTGGGCATAGATAATACATCAGTGCCAGGAACACAGCAGTGAGTCACAGGACCCGTTACAGCAGAGTCTCAGATGGGCCCAAAGGGACCCACCTACAGTCAGACTCGGGCAAGGGCCCCAGTGCGGATGACCTCAGATCTCAAACCAGACACCACGATCTATTTATCCCTCATCTTGGTGCAAGGATTGCAGGGACCACACACACAGTCACTTGTCCACTGCACATGGTAAGCCCAAGAAATGTCATCCTCCCACACCTGCCCTCTGAATGCTAACTGTGGCATAGTGCCTCTGGCCATTCCTAGAGACAGAGCGCCATCAGTTTAATCCCCAGTGTTTATTTTCAAAAGTCAAGAGGTCTGGACAACAGTCAGTGAAGTCCTCAGACTTACCCCCAGGCACACAAGGAGGGTGGAGAGAACAGCCATTTCAGTTATGGGAGCCACTTGTGGCCACTTGGCCACAAATTTTGAGCAGTTGGTCAAGAGTCTGTTGTCACAAAGAAGCTAGCTTAAGAAGAGCCTGTGCTTCCACAGAAGGGGTGATCCCCAGTAGGCAGTGGCTGATGCTGTTCACATTCTGTTGTCTTGGAAGCGGCTGCTGTCAGGGGACTCTGAAGAAAGAGGATTCGTATACTGTGTCCCATACAGTGAAATTCTCCTTTGCTAACTTGGGCAAAATTACCTCTAGAGAGGATCTATTTAAGTCCATAACGTCTCTTAGGGACCTCTGTGCAAAGCAATCGCAAAGAGAGCTACACCTTTTTTTTCTTATGAAATGTTGACAGCTTTCTGCGCTGCAGAATATACACCAACCAGTGCCAGGGATGTGCTCAGGGCTACTCAGCTCATGAGAGCTGATCATCTCTGGACCCACCAGAAGAGGCCCCAAGGGATAGATACAGAACTGCTTCCCTAGCTTTGTCTGAGCCCCTCTGTCGTATGCCTGATTTGACTCACTGAGCAAGTTTAGGTAGAGTCAGCTGGGCTAAAAAGAAGGCCAAAGCACCAAAAAAACATACACAAATTCTCTAGCATCCTCCAAGAATGTCCCACAGCTTCTGCCAGCACTTCCCAGGAACCACTGGCAAAATGCCCACAGAACCTCAAACCCTTGCAGACAAACCACAAGCATCCCTCTAGAATGCCCCATGGACTCCCCTATCCCCCCACTACATTAGGGATTGTCAGGCTTTTCGCTTTTCCCAAATGGCCTTATGCTTAATCAACTCACAAAATCTGTTCATCAAAAGAGCTAGGTGATCTGAAAAGAGCTAAGTCAATCAAAAATGAGCCAGAATTGAAGTCTCCATGACGCCTTTCATCACTTGTGATAGTGTAAGAGGCTAAAATCAGAGAAAGCACCAACTCTCCCCCTGCTCCATTTTCCTCTATGAAATAGCATCACTCCAGAGTGTGATGGGGCTTTCCTGGTGGCTCAGAAGGTAAAGAATCTGCCTGCAATGAGGGCGATCTGGGTTTGATCTCTGGGTCAGGAAGATACCCTGGAGAAGGAAATGGCTACCCTTTCCAGTATTTTTTATTATTATTATTTATTTTAATTGGAGGGTAATTACTTTACAATATTGTGGTGGTTTTTGCCATACACTGACATGAATCAGCCATGGGTGTACATGTGTTCCCCACCCTGAACCCCTCGCACCTCCCTCTCATCCCATCCCTCAGGGTCATCCCAGCACACCAGCCCTGAGCACCCTGTCTCATGCATTGAACCTGGACTGGCCATCTGTTTCACATATGGTAATATACAGGTTTCAATGCCATTCTCTCAAATCATTCCACCCTCACCTTCTCCCACAAAGTCCAAAACTCTCTTCTTTAATCTGTGTCTCTTTTGGTGTCTCTCATATAGGGTCATCGTTACCATCTTTGTAAATTCCATATATATGCGTTAATATACTGTGTCGGTGTTTTTCTTTCTGACTTACTTCACTCTGTTTAACAGGCTCTAGTTTCATCCATCTCATTAGAACTGATTCAAATGCATTCTCTTTAATAGCTGAGTAATACTCCATTGTGTATATGTACCGCAGCTTTCTTATCCATTCACCTGCTGATAGACATCTAGGTTGCTTCCATGTCCTAGCTATTGTAAGCAGTGCTGCTATGAACATTGGAGTACGTGTGTCTCTTTCAATTCTCCTTCCAGTATTCTTGCCTGGAAAATTCCACAAACAGAGGAGCCTGGTGGGCTACAGTCCATGAGATCACAAAGAGTTGGACATGACTGAGTGACTAACACTTTCAGGGTTGGGTGGATAAACGCAGGAGTAAGGGTGTCTCCCTGAGGAGGGAGCCTTAAACGAAAGATTCCTGCAATGCAGAGAAAAGGCAGGAGTAGAAAATTACTGAAAATTGAGTGACAGTCTGGAAGATACGTTCAAGTTTCCACAATAAGAAGAAGCCCTAATATAGGCACCTGGGATAGGAATACAACGAGCACAAGAGCGTGGCTGACCTGGGGTCCTGCGTCCTCCACTGCAGTGTGTTGCCTAGACACCAAGCTTCCTCTCTGAAGCCTGTCAGATCTGGACTAAAAAAAAAATCACACATAGGTTTTCTGGTCAGGAACTAGACTCTTTCTTCAATATGGTTTGCTAAGAAATTAAATTTTTGTCCTACAGGTAATAGAAAACCAAAGGCTTTCTAATGAGAAATGTCATGGGCTGCTTCGATTTTGTTTTTCTTAATTGGAACTATGGGGCATAAGATGAAGAGGAGAAAAAAAGTTAAGCAAAAAGAGAACTTGGCAGTAACCTAAAAAATTCAGTTCCGAACCAGATGGTAAGAAGGTATAGACAAGTGTTTGGGTAAGCAAATCAAGAATCCAATAAGAACTGTTAACAAGTGGATATGGGAGATTTAAAAAAAGAAATAAAACAGTGAATAAATAATTGTCAATAGAAATTATTTTAGCTTAGGAGACATGGCATTGGAAATCTTTAGTGAAGATAGAAAGTATAAGACCAATAAGCTGAGAGAGAAGTTTATGATTAGTCTAAGGATTTCTAATTATTTTGACAAATAGCTAAATATGCTAAGTAAGGCCTGGATTTCATATGAGAGTTGGAGCCTATAAACTGATCTGGGAATTTACAGAAAGATGTTCACTGTGCCATTTATCCACATAACTGAATAAAAAACAAATGTATACCAAATGTATACCAAATGTGTACGTCTTATCTAAAGTTTGGTTGCATGCTAAGTCGCTTCAGTCATGTCTGACTCTTTGCAACCTTATGGACCATAGCCTGCCAGGCTCCTCTTCTCATGAGGATTCTCCAGGCAAGAATACTGAAGTGGTTTGCCATGTCCTCCTCTAGGGCCTTCCTGACCCAGGGATTGAACCAGTGTCTCTGGCATCCCCTGCATTACAGGCAGAGCCTTTACTGCTGAGCCGCCCAGGAAGCCCTATCTGAAATTTAGAAAAATCTAATTTTCAGTTTGAACTGTAAATAGTCACATAATTCTTCACTTTTTCTCTTGGGGCTCAGGGAGGACCTCCCCTAAATATGCCACAAAGGCATACTGATTATTTTGAATTAAAATAAGTTAATAAATGGCCAATGCAAGATGGACATTCTGACCATCCTCTCTGTCTCCCTGAAAACAGGAAATAAACCTCCCCTGTGAAAGGTGCACCCCCTGCATCTGGTGGTTGAAGGACACTCTTAATGTCGGAGACCGAGAATTCGGGCAGAGAACCATACTTCTTTCTAAATTTAATACCACCCAAACTGTTTTTAGATGATTCTTCACTAACTGAGCACCCAAAGCCTAAGGTTCCTTGACCTGTTAATTGCTCATAAATCTATTGTTCGTTTGTCCAAAAATTATAAAAGCTGCCTGCTCTGGTCACCTCTAGGTCCATTTCTATAAGATTTCCACAAGGATGAAATAAAATTTATTTCTTTTTCTTCCAGTAATCTGTCTTGTGTCAATTTTATTATTATTCCAGCCACAAAATCTTGTACAAAGTATTGGAGTTTTAGCTTTAGCATCAGTCCTTTCAATGAATATTCAGGACTGAACTGAATCTGTCTTGTGTCAATTTTATTTTTATTCCAGCCACAAAAACTTAAGCATAGTAGAGGGGGAAATATTCCTCTCCCCAAACTATATTCACACAACTTTAAAGAGAATGACTGACCATCTAAATAAGAAAATGGCTCTAGACAAGATGAACCATTATTATAGCATATCTGTAAAGTAATGGAACAGATTTACTGTTCAGTTTGTGAAAAATAGATGATAAATAAATAGATAGATGCATATAATGTGTATATACACATACATTAAATACTATGTTCAGTATATACTGCATGGCACCAGTGGTTACTTATGAACAACATAAAATTGACTCAAGAAATAAAAAAGAGAATTGTTTCAGTGATTTGCTCTAAGTTTTATATTACTATTCTTTTATACATTGCTTTCTAGAGTTAGCCAACTACTCTGAGCCACCAGAGATGACTTCCATGGGTGGCCCACTGTTGAGCTTATATATCCTTCCTCCTAATGCCTCAACTCTAAATATTCATTGGAAGATCTGATGCTAAAGCTGAAGCTCCAATATTTGGGCTGCCTGATGCAAAGATCCAACTCATCTGAAAAGACCCTGATGCTGGGAAGGACTGAAGGCAAAAGAAGAGGGCAGCAATGAATGAGACGGTTAGATGGCATCACTGACTCAATGGACATGAATTTAAGCAAACTCCTGGAGACAGCAAAGGACAGGAGAGCCTGATGTGCTGCACTCCATGAGGATGCAAAGAGTCAGAATGACTTACAACTGAACAACTAATGTCAGAGTTTTTTTGTTTTGTTTTTGCCTCTTATGTAGTTCAAACTCATCTAAATTTTCTCTTTGAGCAATTATAGCTTAACAATACCGGTCTTAATTTGTTCAGTTTTCATTTTTTTCAAACATCAGTTGTGTGTGTGTGTGTGTGTGTTTCTGTAAACTATCCTTTTTTTGTGGTATCTTTGGTCTTGTCAACCCTTGAGCTGATGTCTACCAGCACTTAAGCTTAGTGTTATGTGCTACTTAAGGACAGAGCTCTTGCCTTATTTACTTTGTATTTCCAAAAACTGGGTCCAAAAAAAAGTGTAAATAAGTGAATTGAAGGTCAACAAATTGATGCTAAACCAGAAATTTTAGGTTATTGGCTCAAGATATTGCTTCCTTATTTTATTTTATTTTATTTTATTTTATTTTAGATTTGATTTTTTTTCTTTTTTTTTTATTATTTATTTATTTATTTTTTTTTAATTTTTTAAATTTTAAAATCTTTAATTCTTACATGCATTCCCAAACATGAACCCCCTCCCACCTCCCTCCCCATAACATCTTTCTGGGTCATCCCCATGCACCAGCCCCAAGCATGCTGTATCCTGCGTCAGACATAGACTGGCGATTCAATTCACATGATAGTATACATGTTAGAATGTCATTCTCCCAAATCATCCCACCCTCTCCCTCTCCCTCTGTGTCCAAAAGTCCGTTATACACATCTGTGTCTCTTTCCCTGTCTTGCATACAGGGTCGTCATTGCCATCTTCCTAAATTCCATATATATGTGTTAGTATACTGTATTGGTGTTAAAGTTGAATTACTTTTATTAAAATTCATGTACTGGATCTTACATTTGGTGACTTCATTATACCTCTAGAGGATGGAATCCAAAAAGTATTCCTTAATTCTAAAACTAAATATACAGTTACCAGAAATCTGAAAAGTGACATCAAATAAAAATATGAAATGCTCTAATATGTCTTTCTTTTTAAAAAAAGGAATGAAAGATATAGCCATTATATTTTTAAAGTGAATAGAATTGAGATAAACTAAGATGAACAAAACAATATGTGCTTTAGACTGTTCTGAAATAAATGTTATTATAGATTCCAGGTATTTAACCTGGAACAAACTGAAATTGATTCACTCTAAACAAAAAAAATGGTATAAATAGTTCCCCTTCCAAACAAAATGCTCAAAATTTTCTTTCACCTTCACATTTATTACTGTTCCTATGAAATAGATTCTTAATCTTAAAGTGTATTGATGTCTAATTTACCTTGGAAGCTTATGTATAAATATTCAAACAGTAAGAGAAAGAGAGGACTTATGGGATTTGGAAATGTGGTATTATAGGCTTCACCTTACAGTGGAGGAGAAAATGAAACTTTCTTCCTATAGCATTTCATGGTAGTTAACCATAAAATAAAATTGACAGGTTGGCAACACTGTAAAAATCCTATACAAATACAGGTCATGGTATTCAGCCCCCAGTTATGTCTCTGGGTAACAATATTTCTGGGCTTTCAGTTGGTTTAAACTCTGTTTTGGAATGTCAGTCTGGGTTGGCAGACACTTAGAACAGCCTGACATACAAAGTCAAAGCTTAATAAGACTACTCAGAAAGCGGCAAACCACAAGGGCCTCATTACTGCACCAATATGTAACTATCAGTTCCTCAGCAGAGGCCTTTATTTGATATGGTTTTGAACAATTTCCTGAGGTGGATAGGGCAATAAAAGACTCTGGGTGCTGTGTTCCTAATCCAAGTTTCCCATGTAATAGTAAAATGACCCCATTTATCTTCTGGTCTGCTTGTCATCCACTTAGACTATACTATATCAGACATTCTTAGCCTACTACAAGAAACTGATTCTGTACTCTATCATGATGAATGACTCACCCTAGACTGCCCAAGCTTTCCTTCTTGGATCAAAGTCACCGGCACAGTTACTGCCAAATGGATTTCAATTAATCCATTGAGGTGGGGGTAGGGGGAGCTATCAGTCATCTTGAAAAAAAAAAAATCAATTGACCAAGAATTTTAAGCATCTTTTAAGTGCTGATCTTGGTACAAGAGAATACTGAGAAAGAAAAACAAAAGTTTTAGATGTAGCCCCTTCCCTCCAGTAGCTTATTACCTAATCAAGGAGAAGCATAGAATAAAAAAACCAGGCAACTTCTAAACTGGATGATACACAGCTAAGAGTTAAGCAGACATGAGAAGAATAGTACTAAAACTACTAGGCAAGTAATTCCCTGAACAGCAGGATTCCCTACAATTCCATCTCCTTTCCTCCCTCCTGGCTTCTGTGTTACACAGCAACATAGCATGTTTGTTTTGAGGCAATCTGGTGGTGCCACCTCTACTTACTGCTATTATTTCTAATATCCTCAGATGGAAGCATCTTAAAACCAAAGAGATACATTTGTTTAATACTATGACATTTGCAGGTTTCGAATTTAAATTCTTTATAAACTTTCATTTAGAAATCTTGAATAAAATGAAGTTTTAGTCAACAAACACTGAGCACCTTTAGAGTAAGTCCTAGGAAAAACCAAGAGTGGCAATAGTCTCTTCAGCTACCTGGAGACAATGCACATTACAGACACCTGAGACTAATGAAGAATATCATCAAATCTGATATAGGTCAGAATGGATTTAAGCTGGTTAAAGACATAGCGTGGTCCACTGGAGAAGGGAATGGCAAACCCCTTCAGTATTCTTGCCTTGAGAACCCCATGAACAGTATGAAAAGGCAAAATGATAGGATACTGAAAGAGGAACTCCCCAGGTCAGTAGGTGCCCAATATGCTACTGGAGATCAGTGGAGAAATAACTCCAGAAAGAAGGAAGGGAGGAGCCAAAGCAAAAACAACACCCAGTTGTGGATGTGACCGGTGATAGAAGCAAGGTTCGATGCTGTAAAGAGCAACATTGCATAGGAACCTGGAATGTCAGGTCCATGAATCAAAGCAAATTGGAAGTGATCAAACAGGAGATGGCAAGAGTGAACGTCAACATTCTAGGAATCAGCGAACTATAATGGACTGGAATGGGTGAATTTAACTCAGATGACCATTATATCTACTACTGCAGGCAGGAACCCCTTAGAACAAAAGGAGTAGCCATCTAGTCAAAAAAGACTCTGAAATGCAATACTTGGATGCAATCTCAAAAGTGACAGAATGATCTCTGTTCATTTCCAAGGCAAACCATTCAATATCACAGTAATCCAAGCCTATGCCCCAACCAGTAATGCTGAAGAAGCTGAAGTTGAATGGTTCTATGAAGACCTACAAGACCTTTTAGAACTAACACCCAAAAAAGATGTCCTTTTCATTATAGGGGACTGGAATGCAAAAGTAGGAAGTCAAGAAACACCTAGAGTAACAGGTAAATTTGCCCTTGGAATATGGAATGAAGCAGGGCAAAAGCTACTAGAGTTTTGCCAAGAGAACGCACTGGTCATAGCAAACACCCTCTTCCAACAACACAAGAGAAGACTCTACACATGGACATCACCAGATGGTCAACATCGAAATCAGATTGATTATATTCTTTGCAGCCAAAGATGGAGAAGCTCTATACAGTCAGAAAAAACAAGACCAGGAGCTGACTGTGGCTCAGATCATGAACTCCTTATTGTCAACTCAGACTTAAAATGAAGAAAGTAGGGGAAACCACTAGACCATTCAGGTGTGACCTAAATCAAATCCCTTATGATTATACAGTGGAAGTGAGAAATAGATTAAAGGGACGAGATCTGAATGAGTGCCAGATGAACTATGGATGGAGGTTCATGACATTGTACAGGAGACAGGGATCAAGACCATCCCCATGGAAAAGAAATGCAAAAAAGCAAAATGACTGTCGGGGAGGCCTTACAAATAGCTGTGAAAAGAAGAGAAGCGAAAAGCAAAGGAGAAAAGGAAAGATATAAGCATCTGAATGCAGAGTTCCAAAGAAGAGTAAGAAGAGATAAGAAAGCCTTCCTCAGCGATCAGTGCAAAGAAACAGAGGAAAACAACAGAATGGGAAAGACTAGAGATCTCTTCAAGAAAATTAGTGATACAAGGGAACATTTCATGCAAAGATGGGCTCGATAAAGGACAGAAATGGTATGGGCCTAACAGAAGCAGAAGATATTAAGAGAAGGTGGAAAGAATACACAGAAGAACTGTACAAAAAGATCTTCACAACCAAGATAATCATGATGGTGTTATCACTCACCAAGAGCCAGACATCCTGGAATGCAAAGTCAAGTGGGCCTTGGGAAGCATCACTACGAACAAAGCTAGAGGAGGTGATGGAATTCCAGTTGAGCTATTTCAAATCCTGAAATATGATGCTGAGAAAGTGCTGCACTCAATATGCCAGCAAATTTGGAAAATTCAGCAGTGGCCACAGGACTGGAAAAGGTCAGTTTTCATTCCAATCCCAAAGAAAGACAATGCCAAAGAATGCTCAAATTACCACACAATTGCCCTTATCTCACATGCTAGTAAAATAATGCTCAAAATTCGCCAAGCCAGGCTTCAGCAATACATGAACTGTGAACTCCCAGATGTTCAAGCTGGTTTTAGAAAAGGCAGAGGAACCAGAGATCAAATTGCCAACATCTGCTGGATCATCAAAAAAGCAAAAGAGTTCCAGAAAAACGTCTATTTCTGCTTTATTGACTATGTCAAAGCCTTTGACTGTGTAGATCACAATAAACTGGAAAATTCTGAAAGAGATGGGAAGACCAGACCACCTGACCTGCCTCCTGAGAAACCCATATGCAGGTCAGGAAGCAACAGTTAGAACTCGACATGGAACAACAGACTGGTTCCAAATAGGAAAAGGAGTACGTCAAAGCTGTATATTGTCACCCTGCTTATTTAACTTCTATTCAGAGTACATCATGAGAAACGCTGGGCTGGAAGAAGCACAAGCTGGAATCAAGATTCCCGGGAGAAATATCAGTAAACTCAGATATGCAGATGACACCATCCCTGTGGCCGAAAGTGAAGAGGAACTAAAAGCCTCTTGATGAAAGTGCAAGAAGAGAGTGAAAAGGTTGGCTTAAATCTCATTATTCAGAAAACTAGGATCATGGTATCTGGTCTCATCACTTCTTGGGAAATAGATGGGGAAACAGTGGAAAGAGTGTCAGACTTTATTTTTGGGGGCTCTAATATCACTGCAGATGGTGACTGCAGCCATGAAATTAAAAGATGCTTACTCCTTGGAAGGAAAGTTATGACCAACCTAGAGAGCATATTGAAAAGCAGAGACATTACTTTGCCAACAAAGGTCCATCTAGTCAAGGCTATGGTTTTTCTAGTAGTCATGTATGGATGTGAGAGTTGGACTGCGAAGAAAGCTGAGAGCTGAAGAACTGATGCTTTTGAACTGTGGTGTTAGAGAAAACTCTTGAGAGTCCCATGGACTGCAAGGAGATCCAACCAGTCCATTCTAAAGGAGATCAGTCCTGGTGTTCTTTGGAAGGAATGATGCTAAAGTTGCAACTCCAATACTTTGGCCACCTCATGTGAAGAGTTGACTCATTGGAAATGACTCTGATGCTGGGAGGGATTGGGGGCAGGAGGAGAAGGGGACGACAGAGGATGAGATGGCTGGGATAGTATCACCGACTCGACAGACATGAATTTGAGTGAACTCCAGGAGTTGGTGATGGACAGGGAGGCCTGGCATGCTGCTCTTTGGGGTCGCAAAGAGTCAGACACAACTGAGTGACTGAACTGACTGCCTGACTAAAGACATATTATGCTCATTCAAAATACTGAAAAGAAAATTCAGTCTATAAAGAGAAGAAGCCTGCTGGGCCTTATAAATCCTGTTTGCAGAGCTCAAACCAGTAAATCGTAAGATAAATCAACCCTGAATACTCATTGGAAGGATTGATGCTGAGGTTGAAACTCCAGTATTTTGTCAGCTGATGCAAAAGCTGACTCAGTGGAAAAATCCCTGATGCTGGGAAAGATTGAGGGCAGGAGGAAAAGAGGGCATCAGAGGATGAAATGGCTGGATGGCATCACCAATGTAATGGATATGCACTTGGGCAAACTTTAGGAGATAAGTGAGGGACAGAGGGACCTGGTGTGCTGTGACCCATGGGTTCACAAAGAGTCGGACACAACTGGATGACTGAACAACAGAGCTTAAAAGGAAGTGAGACTCAAATGTGAGTTATAACATATGTGTTTACATACAGTTCTTCACAGTGATGTGTTTGTAAGGGAAGGTTTCTAAAAGACATTTTCAACATTACACAGACACAATAACAAAACTGCAAAAACTGAAGGCCATTATTTCAACTAGGATTTGATATTTAATTGAGAAACACTCAAAGATATTCCTGGAATTGAGTTGATTGTGGTCAAAGAGATAGGCTGTTCACTAATTTAACCAGTGGTGTTTGTGTTTTTTGGTTTGTTTTTTGTTTGTTTTTTTTTTTTGGTTAGTGTTTGTGTCTCTGTGTGTAAACTTTTAATCATTTTAAAATTCCATTAAATAATAATATTACAATGGGATTTCATTTTAGACAATGGCAGATATTCATTTAATGAGTTCTTTTTTAAAATAGTACTTCAATATTAGTAACTTTACATGATAAATTCTAGAACAGCATCACAATTTCACTGAACTCTTAAAATGAAGTTTAAAAAATCACTCAAAGAAAGTTTAAACATAGTTAGTATAATCATTATTTTACTTTTTTTGATCTACTAATATTGAAAGTTGCTGGAACTCTTACAATAAACTATTGCTCTTTTCCAGGGGTAAGTTTGAAAGACTTCTGCACAAATTTTCAATATACGGGTGTTTTAAGAGAATTGGTATAACTAGAAGCTACAGAAAGTGGCAAACAATTCAGTTTCATTCAAGCCAGTGTTGTGGGAACAAAGCATCCCAAAATATTCCTAGAAAGTTAAAATTTCCCAGGAGTCATTGAAGGAACTCCCAGGTTGTCTGTATTAAATAAAGCCATTCTAGAAGGAACCAGAAGATAAGGAGAAAACATTTAATAGTAGGGAAAAAGAACAAACCTGGGACTAGAAGTGCTAGTTCAAATCTGAAGACCTGTCACTGGGATGGACTAGGATTTTTGAGGTCTTATTCCTGTCAAATTTGCCTGTTACTCCCGGTGTTTCTTGACTTCCTACTTTTGCATTCCTGTCCCCTATAATGAAAAGGACATCTTTTTGGGGTGTTAGGTCTAAAAGGTCTTGTAGGTCTTCACAGAAGCATTCAACTTCACCTTCTTCAGCGTTACTGGTTGGGGCATAGACTTGGATTATGGTGATATTGAATGGTTTGCCTTGGAGACAAGGGGAGATCATTCTGTCGTTTCTGAGATTGCATCCAAGTACTGCATTTCGGACTGCTTTGTTGACTATGATGGCTACTCCATTTGTTCTAAGGGATTCCTGCCCGCATTAGTAGATATAATGGTCATCTGAGTTAAATTCACCCATTCCAGTCCATTTTAGTTCGCTGATTCCTAAAATGTCGACGTTCACCCTTGCCATCTCTTGTTTGACCACTTCCAATTTGCTTTGATTCATGGACTTGACATTCCAGGTTCCTATGCAATATTGCTCTTTACAGCATTGGACCTTGCTTCTATCACCAGTCACATCCACAGCTGGGTATTGTTTTCACTTTGGCTCCTCCCTTCATTCTTTCTGGAGTTATTTCTCCACTGATCTCCAGTAGCATATTGGGCACCTACTGACCTGGGGAGTTCCTCTTTCGGTATCCTATCATTTTACCTTTTCATACTGTTCACGGGGTCCTCAAGACAAGAATACTGAAGTGGTTTGCCATTCCCTTCTCCAGTGAACCACATTCTGTCAGACCTCTCCACCATGACCCGCCCGTCTTGGGTTGCCCCGCAGGCATGGCTTAGTTTCAGTGAGTTAGACAAGGCTGTGGTCCTAGTGTGATTAGATTGACTAGTTTTCTGTTAGTATAGTTTCAGTGTGTCTACCCTCTGATGCCCACTTGCAACACCTACCATCTTACTTGGGCTTCTCTTACCTTGGGCATTGGGTATCTCTACACAGCTGCTCCAGCAAAGCGCAGCCGCTGCCCGTTACCTTGGATGAGGGGTATCTCCTCACCGCTGCCCTTCCTGACCTTCAATGTAGGATAGCTCCTCTAGACCCTCCTGTGCCAATGCAGCCACCGCTCCTTGGATGTGGGGTTGCTCCTCCTGGCCACCGCCCCTGGCCACGGGCGCGAGGTGGCTCCTCTCGGCCATCGACCCTGACCTCGGATGCCAAGTAGCTCCTCTCAGTCGTTCCTGCACCGTCACAGCCTGGCACTCTCGGCCTCTGCCCCTGACTTCGGACGTGGGGTAACTCTTCTTGGCTGCCGCCTTTCGGGCATGGGGTCCTGCTAGCTTCTGCCCCTGACGTCGAACTTGGGATAGCTCCTCTCAGCCGTGCTTAGCGTGCCGGTCGCAGCCACCTGCGCTTAGCACACCGGTGAAGCAAGGCAAAGACTAATAGTTTTGCCAAGAAAATGCACTGGTCATAGCAAACACCCTCTTCCAACAACACAAGACTCTATACATGGACATCACCAGATGGTCAACACCGAAATCAGATTGATTATATCCTTTGCAGCCAAAGATGGAGAAGCTCTACACAGTCAATAAAAACAAGACCAGGAGCTGACTGTGGCTCAGATCATGAACTCCTTACTACCAAATTCAGACTTAAACTGAAGAAAGTAGGGAAAACCGTTAGACCACTCAGGTATGACCTAAATCAAATCCCTTATGATTATACAGTGGAAGAGAGAAATAGATTTAAGGGTCTAGATCTGATAGACAGACTGCCTGATGAACTATGAAATGAGGTTCGTGACATTGTACAGGAGACAGGGATCAAGACCATCCCCATGGAAAAGAAATGCAAAAAAGCAAAATGGCTGTCTGGGGAGGCCTTACAAATAGCTGTGAAAAGAAGAGAGATGAACAGCCAAGGAGAAAAGGAAAGATATAAGCATCTGAATGCAAAGTTCCAGAGAATAGCAAGAAGAGATAAGAAAGCTGTCCTCAGCAATCAATGCAAAGAAATAGGGAGGTGGGAGGGGGGTTCATGTTTGGGAACGCATGTAAGAATTAAAGATTTTAAAATTTAAAAAATAAAAAACTAAAAAAAAAAAAACTAAAAAAAAAAAAAAGAAATAGAGGAAAACAACAGAATGGGAAAGACTAGAGATGTCTTCAAGAAAATTAGAGATACTAAGGGAACATTTCATGTAAAGATGGGCTTGATAAAGGACAGAAATGGTATGGACCTAACAGAAGCAGAAGATATTAAGAAGAGGTGGCAAGAATAGACAGAAGATCTGTACAAAAAAGATCTTCATGACCCGGATAATCACTATGATGTGATCACTCACCTAGAGCCAGACATTCTGGAATGTGAAGTCAAGTGGGCCTTAGAAAGTATCACTACGAACAAAGCTAGTGGAGGTGATGGAATTCCAGTTGAGCTATTTCAAATCCTGAAAGATGATGCTGTGAAAGTGCTGCACTCAATATGCCAGCAAAATTGGAAAACTCAGCAATGGCCACAAGACTGGAAAAGGTCAGCTTTCATTACAATCCCAAAGAAAGGCAATGCCAAACAATGCTCAAACTACCACACAATTGCACTCATCTCACATGCTAGCAAAGTAATGCTCAAAATTCTCCAAGCCAGGCTTCAGCAATACATGAACTGTGAACTCCCAGATGTTCAAGCTGGTTTTAGAAAAGGCAGAGGAACCAGAGATCAAATTGCCAACATCTGCTGGATCATCAAAAAAGCAAGAGAGTTCCAGAAAAACATCTATTTCTGCTTTATTGACTATGCCAAAGCCTTTGACTGTGTAGATCACAATAAACTGTGGAAAATTCTGAGAGAGGTGGGAATACCAGACCACCTGACCTGCCTTTTGAGAAATCTGTATGCAGGTCAGGAAGCAACGGTTAGAACTCGACATGGAACAACAGACTGGTTCCAAATAGGAAAAGGAGTACGTCAGGCTGTATATTGTCACCCTGCTTATTTAACTTCTATGCAGAGTACATCATGAGAAACGCTGGACTGGAAGAAACACAAGCTGGAATCAAGATTGCCGGGGGAAATATCAATAACCTCAGATATGCAGCTGACACCAACCTTATGGCAGAAAGTGAAGAGGAACTAAAATGCCCCTTGATGAAAGTGAAAGTGGAGAGTGAAAAAGTTGGCTTAAAGCTCAACATTCAGAAAATGAAGATCATGGCATCTGGTCCCATCACTTCATGGGAAACAGGTGGGTAAACACTGGAAAGAGTGTCAGACTTGATTTTGGGGGGCTCCAAAATCACTGCAGATGGCGATTGCAGCCATGAAAGTAAAAGACGCTTAGTCCTTGGAAGAAAAGTTATGACCAGCCTAGATAGTATATTCAAAAGCAGAGACATTACTTTGCCGTCTAAGGTCCATCTAGTCAAGGCTATGGTTTTTCCAGTGGTCATGTATGGATGTGAGTGTTGGACTGTGAAGAAGGCTGAGTTCTGAAGAACTGATGCTTTCGAACTGTGGTGTTGGAGAAGACTCTTGAGAGTCCCTTGGACTGTAAGGAGATCCAACCAGTCCATTCTGAAGGAGATCAGTCCTGGGATTTCTTTGGAAGGAATAATGCTAAAGCTGAAGCTCCAGTACTTTGGCCACCTCATACGAAAAGTTGACTCATTGGAAAAGACTCTGATGCTGGGAGGGATTTGGGGCAGGGGAGAAGGGGATGACAGAGGATGAGACGGCTGGATGGCATCACTGACTCAATGGACATAAATCTGAGTGATCTCCGGGAGATGGTGATGGACAGGGAGGCCTGGCGTGCTGCAATTCATGGGGTCGCAAAGAGTCAGACTCGATTGAGCGACTGAACTGAACTGAAGTGATTCCTGTCAAACAAAACTTTACAGCATAGACTGAACAGTGGGGTCCTCTGAATCCTCTAAGAAGTTCCTGTCACTACTGAAGTTGAATCAAGTCAACTGCTGTGTGCACTACTTTTGTTCCCCTTTACTATGAAATAGTCATAACCAGAATGTGACCACTTAAAAATTAAACCCTATTAGCAAGAAGTTTCCTTTCTACTTGGGGAAAAAAAGTGCAAAGGCCTCTGTGAAGCAACAATCTTTCTATTTTAGTTTCTGAAATTTATCCATCATAAACCCTAAATAGTTATACAGAAAGTGAAGTTAGAAGGGGAAACGTTAGGATCAGTGAGGTGGAACACTCTTCTTAAAAGAGAAATAAACCCAATAGATGATAATTTGTAGTTACCAAAGGAAAAAATTGAAGGCAGGAGGAGAAGGGGATGACAGAGGATGAGATGGTTGGATGGCATCACCAATTTGATGGACATGAGTTTGAGCAAGTTCCAGGAGTTGGTGATGGACAAGGAGGCCTGGGGTACAGCAGTCCCTGGGACCACAAAGAGTCAGACATGACTGAGCAACTGAACTGAATTGAATTTACCCAAGGGTAAAGTGGGGAGTGATAAATTAGGAGTTTGGGATTAACAGAGACATGCTAGTATATATAAACAGATTTTTTTTTAAATGACTCATTGTAAGCACATGGAACTGTATTCAATCTTGTAATAATCTATAAAGGAAAAGAATCTGTAAAAGAATAGAGATATTTATCGGGGAGATGAATAGGACAAGTGAATCCCATTTAGCTTACCCTAGTGTTGAAAGATCATGAACATCAGTAAGAGCTGTTTCTGAGGGCAGAGAATGAACTGGTACTTGCTTATGTTTTAGATCTTCTATAAATGTGCCCAAAGCTGCATCTCCCAGCCACCCAAGACATACAAGAAACTTCTGGATACTTGGCAGGACCTCTATATGAGGGATCTAGGGGGAAAGTGGCCCAATGGGAAGAGTGTAAACCTGGAGCCAGTGGGCAAGCAACTCTTTCCAGGAATGAGCCTTAGAACTAAGCTAAAAAATTATACTCTAACTAGGGTCCTCAAAGAGTCCCTCCACACCTTCAAAGCAGGAGATTTGGGAATTAAGTCAAAGGAAACCTGAAAACTCTAGCTTGTCTGGGATTCTTTGGTTTTAGTTCTGAAATTCCTGTGTCCCAGAAAATTCTTCAGCCCTGGGCAAGCTGAGAAGGTTGGGTAAGGATATTTAAGTTGCAGAGTCAAATTTTGTGCCTGGTTCCTCTTCACCACCGAGATAAGAGGTGGTTTGTGAAACAGTTTTGAGTAAGGATGCCATACTTTTTTGCTATGAAATAATGTGGAGAAAGCAGTATTGCTTAACTATTACTAAAATGATTAATAAAGAAAGAGTTACTTTATTATGAGGGGAAAAGGCCATAAATTTTTATGAGTGAGTTATAGAATGTTCTACCTCGACTTTAGGGGCTAAAAGTCAGTTAGCTTCCAGCTTTGGAAGTCTTGATGTTTAGACTCTTCTCCTTTATAAAGGGAAAAGAATCTGGAGTAGAGTGGAAGTGGTGGGGTCAACAGGCAGCCAGTCAAGGTTACAGAGCTGAGTGATGTGGCCCCTCTGTGAACACCTACCCATCTCCAGTAAAGTCAACTCGACTGATCAATACTTGGTGAGATCTTTGTCCTTGTGAATCTGGAGAAATAATTGAGTGTGAAAGTGAGTCAGCCCTGTGGAAATCAAGATCAAACACAGAAGAAACCTGTGGACCAGACAGTCATTCTCCAGAGGTCACTGAATTCAGGTCACTTCAAGAAGGCTTTTGTGAAACGTCTTCTTTTCAGAAAGACAGCTCCTTATAACCCTATGCAAGATAGCCACCACCTATTTCCATCAACCTCTGCCCTTTCACCCTGGTCTTATCTTTCCTGACACTTTTCTCCACCTGACACGTTATGTGGTGGAATTTTAGGGAGTTCAAAATATAATACCCAACCCTTATCATCCCACATTTAAACTGAATTGAAAATTAAAGCAGAGGAGAAAAAAGATGAATTTCAAAGCTTCAGCTTCAGTGCAGAGAAAGACAATGTTGGGATCCTCTCCCCCAAGCCTGTAGGGGAGTGTGCTATGGATCTGTTTTGTTCCTTTCCTAACCATGACAGCTGCTTCTCAGTACTCTGCTGCCAGGCAAAGAAAAGAACGAATTTCCATGTGAACAGAGAGGCCAAGAGAGTCACATGGGCTTGAGCTCATCCACAGAGACACAGAAACAGGGGAAAGTTGGTCACAGTGCCCTAAACATTGTATATTTGATTACTTGTTTAAAGTGTAAGCCCCATTAGGAAAGACTGTCTGTCTTGAGAGCTAATGAATCTCTAGTGTCTAGAACAGGGTCTGGCATTTGATAAATTTTAGTTGAATTAATAAATTCACTGGGGAGAGACTAATTAATTTCAACCAAGGGGCAGTGAAGACCTTGGATAACATCAGGGAAATGTGAATTTTAGTTAATTAGGAGACATTCAGGCGGCATTGTCAACATGGTGATATGCTACCCAGATCCTCCCTCGAGGAAAGACCAGCTCCCCAGCTGCAAGGAAAGCTTTCAGCAGACAGTCTGCAGTCATGAGCTGCTTCAGGATCTGCCTCTGACAGCCAGAATCACACTTTCCCTTACATGGCATTGTACATCTACTATACAAAGTGGGAGTCTAAGAATATGGTCATTCTGAGCAACTGCAGGTCTCTTCTGATAGGCAGTAATTGCTCTGAGGCATCCCATTGACTCAGCTGAGATTTTCTCAGCCTGAACTATGATCCAACATTTCTCTCTGCCCAAGCATTCTTCCTCTCCCTTCCTCTCAATGCTTAATGATAATTTTACACACCTAACTCTGTTCTCTGCATTCACTTCTGGAGAATGCAACCTACGACAGCAGGGTCATGCTCCAGAGAAACAGACATGTCAGCTTGGACCTTGAGAAGAGAGGTCTTGGCATGGATACATTTTAGGGAGTGATCACCATACATGAACACCATGCCTTATGAATCTGCACTGTTATTTACAGGGAGAAGAACTGTGGGAAGTGAAAGTAGAAAACAGAAATAGTAAAAAAGAATCTGAAGAAATGCCAGCACTTGAGGATGAAAGGAGACTCCACAGTGTAACACATTGACCCAGGAAGATAGGATGGAAAAGTATATACCATATTTTCACTTAGGTGACATTGATATCCTTGAAGAGAAGAATATTTCAATTCTTGGGTTATGAATTGTGTGAACAAGAAAAGGGAATGGTTAAAGATATTCTTTACATTCAAGAACTTTGGACAAAAGGAGAGGGTTGCTACAATGGCAACAAATAGGTAACAGGAGGGAAGAGGGACATAGAGAAGAGAAGAAAAATAACAGCAAAAGGCAGGCATGTCAGGGAGAAGAGATAGCAGCCAAGATTAAAAACTGCCACAGGAAAAGAGGTGACAATCACTGCCAGAAGTGATGTGTAAGAGAAGAGCAGAATGCCAGCTGTAAGAATTCAGGTAAAACAAAGAAAGCTAAAACATTTCTGTAAAGTTGACATAATCAGTAGCAACCTATAGGAAGAACACATTTAGAAAGCATGCACTGTTTCATCCTATGGAATATACTTGAGAGATTTTTTTTTCCAAGCAACGAAAAACCCAAGGACTATTCAAACAAGACATCATCAAGCCATGAAAAGCTTAACAGGCTACTGTCCTACTGTTGCAGACACTACATCTAACAAAAAGGTGATATTTTGAGGAGAGCTCAAAGTGCACTGGAGAAGCATCTGTGCAACACCTCTGAATGTCACAATAGGCATCTGTTCCATCTGCTTCTTGATTTTTTTATTTCCCTTTTTCTTCTTTTCATTTTCTGTCTACAGAAAAATAATATATATATATATACATATATATATGTATGTATGTATATATGTATGTATGCTAAGTTGCTTGAGTCAAGTCTGACTCTTTGCAACCTCATGGACTGTAGTCTGCATGGCTCCTCTGTCCATAAGGTTCTCCAGGCAAGAACACTAGAGTGGGTTGCATGCTTTCCTCCAAGGGATCTTCCCAACCCAGGGATCGAACCCATAGCTCTTATGCCTCCTGCATTGGCAGGCAGGTTCCTTACCACTAGCACCACCTAGGAAGACCATATGTAACTATCAGTTCAGTTCAGTTCAGTTCAGTCGCTAAGTCATGTCCAACTCTTTGAGACCCCATGAATCACAGCACGCCAGGCCTCCCTGCGCATCACCAACTCCCAGAGCCCACTCAAACTCACGTCCATCGAGTCGGTGATGCCATCCAGCCATCTCATCCTCTGTTGTCGCCTTCTCCTCCTGCCCCCAATCCCTCTCAGCATCAGTCTTTTCCAATGAGTCAACACTGCATGAGGTGGCCAAAGTACTAGAGTTTCAGCCTCAGTCCTTCCAAAGAACACCCAGGGCTGATCTCCTTTAGGATGGACTGGTTGGATCTCCTTGCAGTCCAAGGGACTCTCAAAAGTCTTCTCCAACACCACAGTTCAAAAGCATCAATTCTTCGTTGCTCAGCTTTCTTTATAGTCCAACTCTCACATCCATACATGACCACTGGAAAAATCATAGCCTTGACTAGACAGACGTTTGTTGGCAAAGTAATATCTCTGCTTTTCAATATGCTATTTAGGTTGGTCGTAACTTTCCTTCCAAGGAAATAAAACTAAATGTTTGGAGAATATTATTCACCATTAACATACCATTGTAACATTATTTACTTTAACTTATTTTAAGCTGATCAAATCACATAATTAAATGTGTTATGCTTCAAAATGACTAGGTATTTTTTTTAACTAGGTATGTAAATGCTAGCCAAGTACACTAAAATTTTGTATATCACCAGATATATGACTAATTTTTGTGTAGGGCAGATGTTGAGAAGAGAGGGAGATGCATATTTTAAATCCCTGAGGTGCTTTGTTTTTTTTTCAGTCCACACAGTTGTAGAAAGTATAAAACCATTTTTCTCTGAAGATTGGATTCTTTTCAAAGAGTTCCTTGTACTCTTTCCTCCGTTGTCCTAATATAATCGAAGTAGCTGTTGTCTCAGGTAGAATTCAAAAGGTGTCCCCTAAAGAGTTCCATCACCCGGCTATCCAGTCAAAATTAATTAAATTTCTTCTGTGATGGAAATTTGTAGGTGGAATTGAGGTTACTAATCAACTAGGTATAAAAATAAGAAATTAATCTGAGTGAGCTCATTATAATCACTTCTACCTCTAGGAGAATAGAGGAAAGGCAGAGAATCAAGTCAGACAAATGCACAAGAGAGGAAGTCAACAGAGGAAGTCAGAGAGATCAGAAGTGTGAGAAGGACTCAATTCATCATTGCTGGCTCTGGAGATAAAGCGGACCATGAGCTAAAGAATTCAGGAAACTGCTACAGAGAGCAAACCCCGCTGACAACTACAGGGGAACATCAGTCCTACAATCACAAGGAACTGAGTTCTGACAATGACCTGAATGAACCTGGGACAGGATTCTTCCTTACAGCTTCCAGAAAAGAATGCTGCCTGGCTGAAATCTCGATTCCAGCCTTGTGAGATCAAGCCAAGAATCAGCTTAGTGAGGCTGTGCCAAAATTTTGACCTGTGGAGAATGAGATGATAAATAGGTGATGATTAAGCTGCTCAATTGGTGATCAGTCAGTTCAGTAGCTCAGTCATGTCTGACTCTTTGCAACCCCATGAACTGCAGCACGCCAGGCCTCCCTGTCCATCACCAACTCCCAGAGCCCACTCAAACTCATGTCCATCGAGTTGGTGATGCCATCCAGCCATCTCATCCTCTGTCATCCGCTTCTCCTCCTGCCTCCAATTCCTCCCAGCATCAGGGTCTTTTCCAGTGAGTCAAGTCTTCACATGAGGTGGCCAAAGTATTGGAGTTTCGGCTTTAGCATCAGTCCTTCCAAAGAACACCCAAGGCTGATCTCGTTTAGAATGGACTGGTTGGATCCCCCCTTGCAGTCCAAGGAACTCTCGAGTCTTCTCCAACACCACAGTTCAAAAGCATCAATTCTTTGGCACTCAGCTTTCTTCACAGTCCAACTCTCACATGCATACATGACCACTGGAAAAACCATAGCCTTGACTAGACGGATCTTAGTCGGCAAAGTAATGTTTCTTCTTTTCAATATGCTATCTAGGTTGGTCATAACTTTCCTTCCAAGGAGTAAGCGTCTCTGAACTTCATGGCCGCAGTCACCATCTGCAGTGATTTTGGCAGCTTGTTACAATAGCAAAATGAGTCAGTGCAACTAAAGACCACTTAAATAACATTGCAAGTTTTTACTCCTAATTAAGTCTTCACTGCTCTATAGGTAGAGTCTCCATTCAATAGTTCTTGATTTCCATTTTTCTAAAATTCATTATATATCATGCATAATGCACTTAAATTGATAGGTGCTATCTCTCCCTTCATAACATTGGAAAATCACTGTCTGTGCAGTACAAAATAATGAGTTTCTACAACTGATACCATTGGAAGAACAATTATCTATGAATTGAAAACATTTTAGTAAGTGCTTAGCATCCATACCGATTAAATTCATCCCACCATAATCTGTATGAGATTAAACATGAGTTCATCAAGTGCCTCTAGAATCACTTGAAGTTCCTTGGAATCTACTAAAATTAACCCAACTTAAATGGAATTAAGCTCTAAAGTATAACTTGTAGAGATAGCGAACTTAAAACAAGAGTATAGCTTTTATCATTTAACCAAACTTTAATTTTTAAGGTTTTAAAACACAAAGCATTTTTTTTTACTCCTTGGCAACAGAGATGAAACATTTTTCAGGAATCCGTTGAAACAGAAGCAGTACAGCTTGAGAATAATGTGTATAATACTTAAATTCAGAGTGCAAGGAGATTTTTTCATGGTTGCTTGATTCATTCATGGGTTAATCTTCTGATTCCTGCTTCTAAATCTAGGGTGTTAATAAGTATGCTAATCTCTTAAACATATTCAATTAATGTCCTAGTGGCCACTAGGACATAAAAATACTCATGTTATTCCTTAACCATCTTGAAAGAAAAGAACAAAATATGGCATAGTCCATCTATTTAAAATCAATTGACTGTCTGCTGGGCCATTCTATCTTTAAATATAGTTCACTTTGATTGGCAAATAATTAACATGATTTAGCCTGTAAATATCATTATTCCATGTTCTCTCATAGTCTAGTGTTTTCCTCTAATATAACAATTTGCCTCAGCTATGTCTTTTTGCTGACTGAGAAAGTCATGGCCAAGTGTTATTTTCCCAACACATTTTGCTCTTTGATTTTGAATAAATGTTAACCGTTCCAATAGGAGAGCATAATGACCATGCTAAATGCAACTGTAAATCGATTATATCTTCTTTGAGTTGTCAAAAAGTAAAGATGATTTTTCACTTGGTAGAGCAAGGTAGACACCTGATTAAAATAGACATTCCTAATGAACTTCAGATGAGCTTCCAGGTGAAGCACAAGACACTATTACAAGATATTATATCCTATTTGGATATGATGTGAATTTTCTTGAGTGAAGGGCAATAAGGATGTAATGAGAGCTGACATTGGCAAGGATTCAATTGTTTAAAATACCTGATTTCTTAACTGTATATTAAATAATAAGATGCTGCCAATGCATTGAATCATAGCATTTAAAAGAAATCATCTTGTTACATTCTTCATCTTTATCGAGGAATCATAAGTCCCTGTGGAGAAGGCAATGGCACCCCAACTCCAGTACTCTTGCCTGGAAAATCCCATGGATGGAGGAGCTTGGTAGGCTGCAGTCCATGGGGTCGCCAAGAGTTGGACATGACTGAGCGACTTCACTTTCACTTTACACTTTCATGCATTGGAGAAGGAAATGGCAACCCATTCCAGTGTTCTTGCCTGGAGAATCCCAGGGATGGGGGAGCCTGGTGGGCTGCTATCTATGGGGTTGCACAGAGTCAAACACGATTGAAGTGACTTAGCAGCAGCAGCAGCAGCATTAGTCCCTGAAGCAGTGAGGTTAATGTCTAAAAACTTGTACTAAGAAACCAGTCCCATCCAGGTTTGAATCTGTTTCACCACTTTCATTAGCTACATGATAATGACTAGGTTATTCAATCCCTATAGGCCTCAGTTTTCTTTCATTTAAATGAGGATAGCACCTACTGCTTAGAAATGCTAAGACTAAATAAAATGTGGTGTATAGGCACATACCACCAAACTTGGTACAAAGTGCCTGCTGCTGCTGCTGCTGCTAAGTCACATCAGTCGTGTCCAACTCTGTGCGACCCCAGGGATGGAAGCCCACCAGGCTCCTCTGTCCCTGGGATTCTCCAGGCAAGAACACTGGAATGGGTTGCCATTTCCTTCTCCAAGGCATGAAAGTGAAAAGTGAAAGTTAAGTCGCTCAGTCGTGTCTGACTTTTAGCAACCCCATGAACTGTGCCCTACCAGGCTCCTCCTTCCATGGAATTTCCCAGGCAAGACCTGGAGTGGGGTGCCATTGCTCTCTCCAACAAAGTGCCTAGGAAATGGTATTTTTCAACAATATCATCATTCTCACTGTTATGCTGCTGCAATAGAAAAAGAATTGTTTTAGGAGCTGAGTCACTTTGGATATGAGATAGGGCAAGACCTTTAGCCACGTTGGATATATTTTTTCATTGGTAAAAAATAATAAATCCTTAAAGTTGGCTGTGCAATTTAGGTGACATAAGGTAACAGGTGCTCAATGAATGTTTCCTTGTTTTCCTCTGCCTTTTTTTTTTTTTTTTTTCCTGACCAAGGTCCATCTTTAATGCTAAAGTGTTACTTGGTGATACATTGTTTTCTCCTAGGTAATGTATTTGTATTGTTTCTGATAGAAATCTTGAAACCCAATTCCTAATCAAACAATGGTCATGTTACTAACTTATGCTACTATGGTAGATTTTGTAACATATATTTGAGGGATCAGTCCTTTCAGAAATTCTAACATGTTGCTTTCATGGATTGCCATTTCCTTCTCCAGGAGATCTTCCCAACCCAGGGATTGAACCCAGGTCTCCCGCATTGCAGGCAGACGCATTACCATCTGATCCACCAGGGAAGACTCTTTCATGGATTAACCTTTGGTAATTCACACACTTTCTCCAAAGAATTTTTACCATTGGCTGATAGTCTTCGTCACTTCCAAAGAATAGCAAGAAGAGATAAGAAAGCTGTCCTCAGCAATCAATGCAAAGAAATTGAGGAAAACAACAGAATGGGAAGACTAGAGATCTCTTCAAGGAAATTAGAGATACCAAGGGAACATTTCATGCAAAGATGGGTTTGATAAAGGACAGAAATGGTAAGGACCTAACAGAAGCAGAAATTATTAAGAAGAGGTGGCAAGAAGAGACAGAAGAACTGTACAAAAAAGATTTTCACAACCAAGATAATCATGATGGTGTGATCACTCACCAAGAGCCAGACATCCTGGAATGCGAAGTCAAATGAGCCTTAGAAATCATCACTATGAACAAAGATAGTGGAGGTGACAGAATTCCAGTTGGAGCTATTTCAAATCCTGAAAGATGATGCTGTGAAAGTGCTGCACTCAATATGCCAGGAAATTTGGGAAAGTGAGCAGTGGCCACAGGAGTGGAAAAGGTCAGTTTTCATTCCAATCCCAAAGAAAGGCACTGCCAAAGAATGCTCAAACTACTACACAATTGCACTCGTCTCACACGCTAGTAAAGTAATGCTCAAATTCTCCAAGCCAGGCTTCAGCAGTACATGAACCGTGAACTCCCTGATGTTCAGGTTGGTTTTAGAAAAGGCAGAGGAACCAGAGATCAAACTGCCAAATCCGCTGGATCATGGAAAAAATAAGAGAGTTCCAGGAAAACATCTATTTCTGCTTTATTGACTATGCTAAAACATATGACTGTGTGGATCACAATAAACTGTGGAAAATTCTGAGAGAGATGGGAATACAGACCACCTGACCTGCCTTTTGAGAAATCAGTATGCAGGTCAGGAAGCAACAGTTAGAACTGGACATGGAACAACAGACTGGTTCCAAACAGGAAAAGGAGTATGTCAAGGTTGTATATTGTCACCCTGCTTCTTTAACTTACTTATATGCAGAGTACATCATGAGAAACGCTGAACTGGAAGAAACACAAGCTGGAATCAAGATTGCCGGGAGAAATATCAATAACCTCAGATATGCAGATGACACCACCCTTATGGCAGAAAGTGAAGAGGAACTAAAAAGCCCTCTTGATGAAAGTGAAAGAGGAGAGTGAACAAGTTGGCTTGAAACTCAACATTCAGAAAATGAAGATCATGGCATCTGGTCTCATCACTTAATGGCAAATAGATGGGGAAACAGTGGAAACAGTGTCAGACTTTATTTTGGGGGGGCTCCAGAATCACTGCAATGGTGATTGCAGCCATTAAATTAAAAGACACTTACTCTTTGGAACAAAAGTTATGACCAACCTAGATAGTATATTGAAAAGCAGAGACGTTATTTTGCCAACAAAGGTCCATCTAGTCAAGGCTATGGTTTTTTCAGTGCTCATGTATGGATGTGAGAGTTGGAGTGTGAAGAAGGCTGAGCGCCAAAGAATTGATGCTTTTGAACTGTGGTGTTGGAGAAGACTCTTGAGAGTCCCTTGGACTGCAAGGAGATCCAACCAGTCCATTCTGAAGGAGATCAGTCCTGGGATTTCTTTGGAGGGAATGATGCTGAAGCTGAAACTCCAGTACTTTGGCCACCTCATGTGAAGAGTTGACTCATTGGAAAAGACTCTGATGCTGGGAGGGATTGGGGGCAGGAGGAGAAGGGGATGACCCAGGATGAGATGGCTGGATGGCATCACGGACTCGATGGACGTGAGTCTGAGTGAACTCCGGGAGTTGATGATGGACAGGGAGGCCTGGCGTGCTGCAATTCATGGGGTCGCAAAGAGTCGGACACGACTGAGTGACTGAACTGAACTGAGCTTACCCAACATCTCCCACCTTGCCAGTCAACTTAAACATTCCTGTGAATGAGCCACTTATGCTATGTCAAGGAGGGAGAAATTTCCTCTACCCTTCTAAGTTCTTCCGGCTAATTTATGAATTCAGTTGACATGAGGCAGTTTAATGGGAGATAATCAAACAAACTTTAACAACATAAGTACATGGGTGAGAACTAGGGAAACTCAGTAACTCATGAAGGTGGCCAAAGCACTTGCTTTAATATCTTCCTCAGCTAAAGACAAAAGAAGATGTTGATGGAGGAAAAAGTTATGGGAGGTGACCAGGAAAAGCACAGTTAACAAAGGTAAGATTGTTCTTCAGATTTAGGTCTTTGCTGTCTCCACTGAAGAGTTTCTACAGGTTTTGTCACATGTCTCGTCCTTGTTCATCAAGGGAGATGCCTTTACAAATAGAAATTTCCCTTATAAATGTAAATGTTTCTTACCAAAGAGTAACTCCTTCATGGTTTCCAGAGTTTCTCCCAAGCCTTCTGTTTCTTAGAAAAGAGCTAGCTTAAAATAATTAATACACCAAAAAGACGTATTTTGGGGTGACAAATTCCACTTCCATATGGATTCTAATCTTACAGTCGTTTGACTTAATTCCAGGACTTGTAATCTCCATTACACACACATACACACTTACACACACATGCACACACACACACACCTCATTTGGTTTAAAATTCATTCTTTTTCTTCCCATACCTACTTCTTGTGCTACATTTTCTTCTGCATTAATATCACAAGGTAGTTGCCTGAGCCAAGAAACTTGGAGTCATCCTTAATTCTTTCATCACCATCCTTCCCATTTCAAACCTAGACTTTGTCAGACATTTATAATAATTAGCTCCCAGATCTAGTGTCTCTTCTTTATCACCTGTTGCTACTGTCTGAAGTTGAGCTTTATTATTTGTCATTTATTTTTTTGTTATTAACCTCAACGACATTTAATCTATACTCACTACCTCAAAGGTTATATTTCTAAGAACCGTATTTCACATAATTAGAGAGTATAATTTTGGAACATAATATTCTTCATCAAATGCCCATTAACTTTAGGATAAAATCAAAATAGTTCACAGTATATAAAGGCTCCAAACCACATCTTTAACCCTTCAGCTTTCTCTTACCATCTCTCATGAGTATTCTTTGCTCCTATCATGCTGAATCATTTGTTTATCTCAAATACCATTATACTCAAAACATAAGTACTTGGCAATATGTATTCTCTCTTCCTAGAGTATTAGCTCTTCAGAACAAGAACCCTATGTCTTTGCCTCTGTATGCCTCTCTTTCTCTAAACTTAATATCTGTAGAGCCTTGAAATATTCATGGAACATAAAGAGTTTTTGGAACAAATGAGTGAATTATTAAATGACTGTATGAACAGATGACTGCAGGATATAGAGTGAACAGTGATAAAAAGACACGGTCATTTACTTTTCAACATACTATTTTAAAGATTAGTAAGGAATTACTTTACAACATATTATTTAACCATTAGTAAGAAACATACATTAATAATTAGTCAGTCAGTTCAGTTCAGTTCAGTCGCTCAGTCATGTCCGACTCTTTGCAACCCCATGAACTGCAGCTCGCCAGGCCTCCCTGTCCATCACCAACTCCCGGAATTCACTCAAACTCATGTCCATTGAGTCGGTGATGCCATCCAGCCATCTCATCCTCTGTTGTCCCCTTCTCCTCTTTCCTCCAATCCCTCCCAGCATCAGGGTCTTTTCCAATGAGTCAACTCTTCGCATGAGGTGGCCAAAGTACTGGAGTTTCAGCTTTAGCATAAAAGGAGAAAACTGTCTACTGAAAAAAATGTACAATGTGAGATCTGGGAGATCAGTTTTATTTGAGACAAAATGAGGACTATAGCCCTGGAGATGGCCTCTCTAGCTCTGAGTAACTGCTCCCAGGTGGTAACAGCGAGGTCAGTCCATATGTAATTTTGGTGAAGGGGGTACATGCAGTCAAGCACACATCTCTGTAGAAACTCACTACTAGTCTTGAGGAGCAGATGTCTCCATTAATAATTTTAGTGCTTTTCTAGGTATGAGAAGATGCAACAAATGGAGTTCATAAGATCTTCTCCTGAAAATATCTAATTATCTGAAGGCCTATTCTGCCCGTTTTCTTACAGAGTACCTCATTCCTGAACTCCTTTCAGGGGGTGTTAAAGATCAGTGACTACAGTGGCTAATGATCTAATCCTTATAGAGGCAAATGGTGACTGACATTCTTCAGTTTGCAAAAATAGTAAGTTCCAAATGGTAAATACAGACAAATTGACAGAAGCTTGCAAAGAGACGCTATGTACTCTTTTCCTGGAAAATAAAATATAAGAGAGCAGAAAAGATTTCAGAATGAAATATTTGAGTCCAGCCTTGAATACAACATACATTTTGATCTTTAAAAAAAGGGGGTAGATTTTTCTAGCATGACCCTTCCCCACTGTTTGAGGTCAGTGGGTATTCTGATGGTTAATGAGTTACTGAAACTGTAGATGAGAAGTGGATAGTAAGGTAGATTGGATTCAGATTGTGGATTCCATTAAATTTTATGCTGAGGAATTTGAGAACTTTTAGGTAGGCAGTTAAAATAGCTTTATGCCTCATTCTGACAAACATGTCAGTTTCTTTGAAGGAATAAATTAAATGACATGGTTTAAAAAATGTACAACTTCACACTAATCGATAGCCTAGCGTTCTGTAATAAACATTTTGTCAGTTGAAATTCATCTTACTGCTTGTCTCTGACAGATAGGGACTGTTTCAGGTATTTCTTTCCCCACAGACTTTCTGGGAACTTTTCTTCAGTTAAATTATATAGGTGACAAAAGATTCTACTCCAGTAAAATTTCTTGAAATGTCATACACATTTTTTTTTTCCAAATACATAGACATTAAAAACACCATCTGGCTTAGTTTGGGGCTCAAAAAGTCTAAATGTTTGTGTTACAAATCAGAAAGTTAGGATATAGAATGCTTGGGGCTGGTGCACTGGGATGACCCAGAGAGATGATATGGGGAGGGTGGTGGGAGGGGGTTCAAGGTTGGGAACTCATGTACACCTGTGGTAGATTCATGTCAATGTATGGCAAAACCAATACAGTATTGTAAAGTAAAAAAATAAAATTTAAACTAAAGAAAAAAAAAAGAAAGTTACTTTTATTCTTCATGCCCTAATCCCACCACTACCTTTCCATTAATTTGGATGAACTCAACCAGCTTCTAAAACAACACTGCCATCTCCCTGACCTAAATATAATTCCTTTTCAGCATGTCAGCTTCATGTCTTTGATGAACCTGCAGTGATTAAAATTTAATGTGCATTCTGTCATTTTATCCATGTCTTCCTTCTCTTTAATCAGTCTGTTACATTTTGATGTTGAGTAGGTGAATAAGAAGCTGTCTTATTAATATTCCCTAGTTTGTCAAGTATTCTAAGTAACAAGTGAATTCCAGTTTGCAAATCTACAAGAAATACTGGACAGACTAACTACTAGAAATGGGGGCTAATGGATTAAGAGGACAGGAGGCTTTTCAAAGATTTTGTTTGTTTGTTTTTGGATGTAACATCTTTATTGAACTTGTTGCAATATTGCCTCTGTTATTTTTGTTCTCATTTTCTGGCCGTGAGGCATTTTAGCTCCCCTACCAGAGATTGAACTGGCACCCATGAATTGGAAGGTGAAGTCTTAACCACTGGAAAACCAGGGAAATCTCAAGGGGAGGCTTTTTAACTCATGTTATACTAGAATCAACAAAGTTGGAACTTAATTTCCTGAATGATCAAGCTATATGTATAAGAATAACATTTCGGTTCAGTTCAGTCACTCAATTGTGTCCAACTCTTTGCTACCCCATGAACTGCAGCACGCCAAGCCTCCCTGTCCATCACCAACTCCCGGAGTTTACTCAAACTCACGTCCATCAAGTTGGTGATGCCACCCAGTCATCTCATCCTCTGTCTTCCCCTTCTCCTCCTGCCCCCAATCCCTCCCAGCATCAGGGTCTTTTCCAATGAGTCAGCTCTTCGAATGAGGTGGCCAAAGTACTGGAGTTTCAGCTTTAGCATCATTCCTTCCAAAGAAATCCCAGAGCTGATCTCCTTCACAATGGACTGGTTGGATCCCCTTGCAGTCCAACGGACTTTCAAGAGTTTTCTCCAACACCACAGTTCAAAAGCATCAATTCTTTTTTTTTTTTTTTTTAGTTTTTTATTTTTTAAATTTTAAAATCTTTAATTCTTTTTTTTTCCATCTTACATATTTTTTTTTATTTTTTAAATTTCAAAATCTTTAATTCTTACATGCATTCCCAAACATGAACCCCCCTCCCACCTCCCTCCCCATAACATCTTTCTGGGTCATCCCCATGCACCAGCCCCAAGCAAAAAGCATCAATTCTTCAGTGCTCAGCCTTCTTCACAGTCCAACTCTCACATCCATACGTAACTACTGGAAAAACCATAGCCTTGACTAGATGGACCTTTGTTGGCAAAGTAATGTCTCTGCTTTTGAATATGCTATCTAGGTTGGTCATCACTTTTCTTCCAAGGACTAAGCGTCTTTTAATTTCATGGCTGCAGTCACCATCTGCAGTGATTTTGGAGCCCCCAAAAATAAAGTCTGCCACTGTTTCCACTGTTTCCCCATCTATTTCCCATGAAGTGATGGGACCAGATGCCATGATCTGAGTTTTCTGAATGTTGAGCTTTAAGCCAACTTTTTCACTCTCCTCTTTCACTTTCATCAAGAATAACATTTACTAATTTGTATATACTTAAAACTGGTTAAGTTCTTTAAATTGACTTTTTGGGGGACTTCCCTGGTGGTACAGTGGCTAGGGCTCAGTGTTCCCACTGCAGGGGCTGTGGGTTCAATATCTGGTTGGGGAACTAAGATTCCACACTCCAGCATCACCAAAAAAAAAAAAAAAAGGTGTCTTTTTAGTACTCATTAATTCTAAGATGTAGGTACTATTTTTAGACTAGAAAGCAATATTTGATGATTATAGAATGAGTTTTCCAGAGGGTGTTCTATGTTTATATTCCCCAATTGAAGGTTAAAGCCAAGGCTCCCAAGACCTTGTAGAAACCAGGTTAGAATTTACATGATTCCTCCTTATTTGACCTCTTGCCTTTCTATCCCTGACTTTGAATCAAGCTGAAAAAGGCTACAAAATACACTGTCTGCGAGGAGATGAATTTTCAACAGATATCAGGCAGCCGACAAGGCAAATCTATCAAAACAACAGTTGCAAACTGTAGCTCCATCCACTATTGAAAGGAACTGCAAATGTTATTAGTTTGGAAATAAGATTAATGTTTCCATACTGAATGTTGAAATACATGTGCTAAGTCACTTCAGTCATGTCTGACTCTTTGTGACCCCATGGACTATAGCCCACCAGGCTCCTCTGTCCATGGAATTCTCTAGGCAAAAATACTGGAGTAGATTGCCATTTCCTTCTCCAGGGAATCTTCGTGACCCAGAGATCGAACCCAGGTCTCCTACATTGTGGGTAAACTCTTTACTGACTGAGCCACCAGGGAAGCCTAGTTGAAATACATATGGAAGATTTAATGAAAAGCCTTATGTGGTGTAAAAGTGCAGGATGGAGGCACAGTAGGAGGATGAATGGCAGACACAAAGAGGCCCCATCCACCTTTAACATAACCACCCAGAGCACATGGAAAGGACAGCTGCAGCTTCCAGTGCCCTCTGCATCTGGAAACAGGCATCTCTTCTCTCCAGTATTCACTTCCTCTGCTTGTTTCCCCTACAAAACATATTTGACAGATATAAGAGTTGCAGCATGGTAAGGAGCTAAACCAGTCTCTGAAGACAATAATGTATGATGGGTTTCTGCATTATGAACATCCCAGATTACTCAAGACTTGAGTGTTAAGATGCAGTGAAAGATAGTTCCAAAAGGAATTATTAAAATAGGGTAAGTTTAATGTTGGTTTTGTTCTGCGGTTCAAATAAGATTCTTTATTAAGTTCATCAAGGCATGTGAATGATAATTATAAGACATAGATCTAAATTCATAAAAAAATATATATATATCTTTGTATTTATCAGTTATCTATCTGGAAACACCACGTATCCAAATATGTAGGTGAAAGTCTTGTAAATTAGATTGTAATTCAGTGATGCCAATATCTTTTCCTTATAAAGACATTTAAATCTCCAGTAGCATACTGGTATTTTTATATGGCACTTTTAAATGCAGAGATGCTAAAAATTACAATTACCCTCTGAGAAAGAAATAGATATATATCAAAAGCAGTTCAAAAAAGAGTTCAATTCAGGCTTCAAGCTATCTGTCAGGTCACTTTTATTTCTAGTTTAAGCTCATTGTCCCTTAGAGACACAATCATTCACATAGATTAGCTCTCTGATGAACCTGTAGTGTCACCAAGTTCGATATTACCAACTCTTAGAAGAGTTCCTTGTGTGAAGTTTATCACTCAATGAAATATTTATGTATTCAATTACCTGTGTTATGGACTTAATTAAACCTTGCTGAATAACTAGAGTATCTTTTTTTCCCAATTTTTGGCAATATTGATGGAATTTACTGAAATATATCATACCCTAGAAATATTTCAAAGACTTTATACATATATACATATTAAGGTGGTCCTAATAATGAGATTTATTAACTACATACACACATGGCCTAAAATTGTTTTGAAAACTACCAATATAAAGTTAAGTAATTAGCAAAGTCTCCTTAATACCTTTCTGGATAAATTTAATTTTGACTGTCTCAAAGAAAAATTTTTTATTAAATTAAATTCATTTATGAGAAAGGAACAAAGCAAGAATATAATTCAATTACATTTTTTGATTTTTAACCCATGCATTGCATTTATTTTCTTCTAATAAATGTTATCACTATAATAGAAAAGTCTACCTCCAAATATTCAGTTTTCTCTTGTATTCTTTAAAAATCTCTAAATGGAAAAAAAAATCTCTAAATGCACAAGCCTGTTGAAACCATAAGCCTCTGCTGGATACGAAAAAGTAGCTTTTATATTTTAAATCACTGATGAGTAACTACATATTGTCTTGTGTGTTGTTTGAAACATTCGTCTTTTCAGTGGAAAGAAACAAAGAAAAGATAAGAAGTGAGTGATAATAGATGGACAAAGATTGGGAGATTACAAAGCCTGAAATCTGTCTTGCTGACACAAGTTTAAAACTCTGTCCTTCAATTACTTTTTTAGAAAGTAGGAATATAGTCATTCTGAAACTAATATTTTGTGAAAACTCAGGAAAGACATCTATAAAGTGATTTCTTTCTAAAGACAGTTTCATTTACTAGAGGCAAAAACTTTTTGGCAGATTATTTTTATTGATTCCTCTGTATATGGCCCTAAGATTAAATTCAGAGGTCCATGCCTCAGATTATGTTACACAGGAATTATGAGGAATCCTAGCAGTACTTCTAGCAATTTAACCTGTGGAAATGGTTCAAGATATACCTTGGCTACAAAGCTGTAAATTCCTGAACTCTTAAGTGCAATGTCTTTCATCACTGAATTCTAGTGTCCAGATTCTCAATAAATTTCTATTAGTGCAGTCTTATGGGTTTTTGTCGCTATTCATGGAGATCAATGGAGAAGGCAACGGCACCCCACTCCAGCACTCTTGCCTGGAAAATCCCATGGACAGAGGAGCCTGGTAGGCTGCAGTCCATGGGTCACTAAGAGTCGGACACGGCTGAGTGACTTCACTTTCACTTTTCAGTTTCATGCACTGGAAAAGGAAATGACAACCCACTCCAGTGTTCTTGCCTAGAGCATCCCAGGGACGGGGGAGCCTGGTAGGCAGCCATCTCTGGGGTCGCACAGAATCGGACACGACTGCTGTGACTTAGCAGCAGCAGCAGCAGCATGGAGATCAATCCTAAATTCTAAATCCTAAATCCTAAACTGATTTCCTGTATCCTAAAGGAAATCAGTCCTGAATACTCTTTGGAAGGACTGATATTGAAGCTGAAGCTCCAATATTTTGGCTGTCTGATGCAAAGAACTGACTCCTTGGAAAAGACCCTGATGCTGGGACAGATTGAAGGCACGAGGAGAAGGGGATGACAGAGGATGAGATGACTAGATGGCATCACCAGCTCGATGGACATGAGTTTGAGCAGGCTCTGGGAGTTGATGATGGACAGGGAAGCCTGGCATGGCACTGTCCATGGGGTCACAAAGAGTCAGACATGACTGAGTGATTGAACTGACTGAAGAACCATTAAATACCAATTATGTGTCAAGGACACAATAAAGCAACCGAACTGAACAGATTGCCAAGGACTAAAGAAATGTCTCTGTGTTTGTTTTGCTTCACCTCTCTAATCTTAACAATAGATTGCAACATAGATGCTATTATTCCCAGTTTACTGATATTAAAACCAAAGCTCTAAGAAAATAAATTGCCAAAGTTGCCGTTTTTAGGCAGCGTACATAGCACAAGTCAGTCTGCCTCCATAACAATACTCTTTCTGATGCATCCTATTCAGCTGACGCATAATTGCCACATTAGTAATGTTCCAGTGTAGATGGAGCAAGAAGAGTTTGTCACTGTGATTAAATATTAAAAATTTGAAATAAACACCAGTAAGTCCTTAGAGCCATCCCTTGGTGAATCAAAACCATCTACTCTATAGCAGACATGAATCTGATTAATCTTAGTAGCACAGTCCAAGTCAGTCCACACTACTCGAATGGAAATGGTACAACATATACAGATAAATAATAGTATTCTTAAGTAAGGACAAAATACAGTAAAGATACAATATTAGCTAATTTTATGCTGGTACTTTTCTGGAATCCATGGATATTAGTTAAGGGGAAGAGGTGATGAGGCTTTGTAAGTTAATCCCTGCTCTTTGAAACCTAGCTCTACTGTGTTTCAGTCAAAACCGAGTGGAAAATGGATTTCAGTTTGTCTCTTAATCTGGTGAGAACCATTGTCACCCCCATGAAAAGCCACACACCAGTCACTTCCCACATTTGTTTTCACATATGCACCCTCTAATTGATGATCTGTCAGCAACATTGAACTTACTCTGACAAAATTTGTGAGTTTTATAAGAGCAGTCAGAGATGTTTATTTTCCTAAGGAGATCAGCTTCAACTCTGCTGATAATGTGCTTTCTTTTGAAAATGAGCAGACAGGCTGCTGGAATCATCCCAGAATCCACACCAAGTGACAGCTCCAACTTGCTAGGTCCACACTGCCCACGTTCCAGCAGATTGAAAGTCTCACCCAGCTTGGGCAAGTAACAATTGCAGACACAGTGACAACGGGGACAGAGAGCTGCAGGCGGAGGACCTCACAAAAGTGGGAAAAGCAGGATGAGGATTTTGAGGCAAGAGTAACTGAAAAGAAAGTGGGTGGAGAGGGAAATCTTAACAGATATGACTGAGGCAACTCTAAATAGAATTGCACACAAAAAATTTCCTTAAAGAAAGCCATTCAGAAAATCATCCTTTAAGGTGTCCATCGCAAGAAGAAAGGAGACAATATTTTAGAACTGATCTTAATTAATTAATTAATTAATCCAAGTTGCTCAGTCATGTCTGACTCTTTGCGACCCCATGGACTGTATAGCCCACAGGCTCCTCAGTCATGGAATTTTCCAGGCAAGAGTACTGGAGTGGGTTACCATTTCCTTCTCCAGGGGATCTTCCCAACCCAGGGATCGAACCCAGGTCTCCCGCACTGCAGGCAGATGCTTTACCATCTGAGCCACCAGGGAGTCCTCAGAACTGATCTTATGATCAAGCAATGGGGCCTCAGAATCCTTCTGAGAATTCTATTCTTCGAAATCATGGTGAATTGAACATGCTTAGTCCTCAAAGTACTTACTGCCACATTTTCTCTTTCTGGCTTGCTCATGCCTGAAGTCGACTCACAACCATTGTGCTTTCACTTTCCACCTAACTGAGATGTCCTTGTATGTGCACAGCTCTGAGACCTTAGCCACTATTTTTCAATAGCAAGTGTATAAGAGGTCAGGTATCAAATTGTCTTTGTCCTAAGGGATGACTTTATCAGTTCTCACTATAGATGCTATTGTCAAACCAACCTTGAGTCTGCTTGGCCAACATGCAGCAAAGTCAATCTACTGACACTGGGTTGTGGTGAAGGAAAATACAGCACTTATTGCAGATGCCAAGCAGGGAAACTAGGCTGCTCATGCTCAAAAGACCCAAGCTTTCCAATGACTTTCAGGGAAGGGTTTTTAGGATAGTATGACAGAGAGGATCATGGAGTGCCTGATCAGCTCATGACCAATTCTTTGACTGGTTGGTAATGAGGTAACAGGGTGGTGTTTTAAGACTCTCAGTCATCAACCTGTCTGCAGTCTACATGCTGGTGGGCAGGAAGTAGTTAATTCCCTCCACCTCATGGGGGTTTCAGTATCTGCAAAACAACTTAAGGGCATGGCTCGAGATATTATCTATAGCCCTGAGACTTTGTTTTATGGCTAAACTCATTATTTTATCTTAATTTGTTTTCCTGTGTTTCTGAATTTTCTCATTTCTCTTATAAAATTAGCTCTTCAAACACAGGGAAGACTATAAGGCTAAAGCTTTCCTACAAAGAAGAGTCAGTGTGTCTGTTTCCAGGAAGGCCCCTCATGGTCCTGCTTGGTTTCAGTACTGCAGTTTCCTCTACTCAGTCTTGCAGAACTCTCTTGACAGCTGCTCATTTGACAAGCATGACGCTCTTACGTAGTCTAATCAATACCAAAATGAATATCTCAAGAGGTCTTGAAGAACTTCAGAAATCATCAAGTGTGCCTGTGGAATCTGAAGGGGTTAGTGCAGATGGTTCCGAAGTGGAGGAGTGGTCCCTCCCACCCCTGCTATAGTTTGGCAATGGTGGGAATCTGTACAGACTGTTCTATGTATGTTAATGCCAGGTGTATCTAGGCAACACATATAAGGGTCCGTGTTTTACCAATGACTACTGACTCCTACAATCTTTCAGCTTTGTCCTCTTCTCATCCCCCTACCACATCCCACCAACTACTATAAGCTGAGTTGCTTTTTTTTTTATTTTATTTAAGTTTCCATTTTGGATAAAAAGACGGAAGAATTTTATGCAAAATCACTGGAAAGGGAGATAAGCATAGAAGGTTTCAAACTCTGCATCCACCCTCATGTAGGAAATGTTTTCCATGCCCAACCGAGTGAATAGGAGGTAGAGAAAGGGATCTGCTCCCTGCGGATCCTATGGAAGTTGAAAGGAAAACAGACACATTTTGGCATCTTTGAAAGAATTTTAGCTCTTGGATCATTTCAACCTCAACAAGCACTGGAAGAGAGCATCCGGTTAGGTGGCCACCAAAAGATAAACACAGCAGTGACCAGGAGGATGTTTCAGTGGTCCTTTCACCAGTGGATGCAGTGTGCAGAGCACCAGGGTTGAGGACTAATTTACCATAAGCAACAGATGCCAAGGTGAGTAATGGAAATATTTGGATAGGCACATTGCAGTTCCTAAAACAGTACATAGGGACTTCATTAAGGGAACCTTGTGCTAGATTGAAACATTGTCATTTAGGGAAAAAAAATTAAATATTCCTTTTAGCATTTAAAAATCTTTTGCACTCTCCACATTGGTCTCATTTACACTTGTCATTATTTTCAAACTCATCATTCTTTGTCCCAAACAATTTAGACATTAATAAAGCCTCCAATAAAGATTGCTTAAATGCCAGCTTGATTTAAAATGAAAATCAATACAGAAAATACTACCCCCAGCACCTGGGTTTTGCAAGTATTTGGCAAAGATTGATCTAATACCACAACTGTGGAAAGCAAGACTGTTCTGCCTCCAGGTCCCATTTTGCTTGTGGCCAAGTTAAGGCACAGAGGAATTATGCCATTAGCCCAAAGTCACACAGCCAATTGGTTTCGGAGCTCAGATGGCCTGTGTTTAGCCCACAGGGCTGTACTGTCTGCCCCTGTCATTATTTACTGTCTTTTTCATCTCCCTACTAGATCCACACTAAAATCGCTAGTCTTGGTCAAGGAACAGCCAGTGCTGCTATGTATACTGGTCTGCGAACCTGTTCTCTTTAACACTCCAGGGAAAAAGAGGAAGTTTTCACTGTTATTGATTTGCTCCTTTGCTGGACGATGTGTTGTCAAGTGAAGAGAAAGAAAGGCAAGACCAGGAATAAGGGCTCAATCATTTCAGTCCCAGCTGTGTCTGGGGCTTAAGGCAAGTGTCCTCATCTTACAAAACTTCAGATGCAAAAGGAAACTCAGAATACTCACTTCAGCAGTGCTTGAATGAATTTGGTATTTTGTAATATTAAATCACAAAGGATTTATCAAGGTTATGTGATTTCCAGTTATCAATTGTGTTATTAGTATTCTGATGCTTTAACACTATACTGATGAGAAAACAGATTCTTCAAAGAATTTTAAGTCATTGAAGCAACAATATCTATGGATTCACCAAATCCTACTCCTCTTTTTTTTTTTTCCTTTAGAAATAAAGCATTCTTGCAAAGACACACATAAAGGTATTTGTTTCGGTTTGTAAGAAACAGTTTTGCTACTAACATGCCAAAAAAGCATATGAGACAACCCTCAGAAGTAAATGGAGATTTATTACCGGAAAAGAAGACGTTTGGGTTTCAGTATTTTCATTTTCACATATGAGTCAAAGTGCTTTTCAGCTTCCTAAATCAGAAGTGCTAATAAAAGATGTAAAATTCTTGCTTTTATGGCTGTGACAGCACTTTAGCAAAACACTCCTTCTCGATGCTTGCTGAAGTGAAAATTCTCTTCAAGTCTCTAAACACAGTCTTAGATCTTTCTGATTATTTGCAGATGTGGTTTTGTGTGTTCATTAATTTTTTATAATTCATAAAAAATGTATAGAAATGTAAAACCCCTCCATTCAACCCTTACATCTAAATAGACTCCTTTACTACCTGTTCAGTCTATGAAAATCGGCTTCTTGAACCAGGCGCCAGCAGTGAATATTCACAAAGCTCCAGTTAGTTCTCCAGACCAACAAGAAATGGGTCCTGTGCAGGATTCCACTGCAAAATAAGACTTGACTCCTGACCAGCCTGCTGGAACCAAAAAGTAGGGAGCATGTTTACATGCAGCAACAAAGTGAACCTCAGATGGGAGCAGGAGAATCCTGGAAGGATAACTGGATCAAGAGAGTGAAATCTTCTCCAATGTCTCGAATCTCCTTCCGCCAAGAATACAAATGTCTGTGAATTTCCTAAGTCCTTGCTTTTCTCTTATTTCTTTCTCCTTTCGTCTGTACTTTTCACGAATAAGATAAAAGAGGTCAAGAAAGATGGTCACAGGGAGGTTTATTTTATTGCACCCTTTCTTTCCCTTTTTTTTAAAAAAAAAAAAAAGAAGCTCTGTTAGTCCTACTCTACCCTCTTTGCCCTATGTCTGTTTGTCCAATTGCAGTACCTGGGCTTTACTCACTCCAGTGCGTGAATTTAGAGCTCCAGCAAATGTACTCTCCGTCTTGTGCACTTGTGGAGAAACTGTTATCAAATGAGCACAGTGCCATCAACAAGACAGATAAGTGCCTTCCATTTCCCAATTACCCGTGAGTAGGCAGAATGCAGAGGCCGGCAGCCTGGATGACGACCCTAAAGGACGATTTAGACTCAGGTCGCGTTGCAGAGGGCTCTGGAGTCATTTGTAATTGGACTTGCTACCAGGGAGCCATAATGGTTTTTCATTTTCTATCAGATATTTCAGGGCAGATTGCAGGAGAAGTAATGTCTTTTAGTGGCATATTTCTACTTGACAGAGTCTAACATAAATGTTGAGTATAGTAAGTACTCAGATGGTTTTTTAATCAAAGCGGTAAAATTCTTCTACCCAACTTTCCAGCTTCAGTGATATTCCTACCCTACCTCTAACTGACCTCAATGTGTAAATAAGTTTTGAGATTTTAAGACCAAGCTTCTCAGAATAGGGTGTCCTTTTTTTTTTATTCAAGTCTGTGCCAAATTGTTATTTATGTACCAATTAGAGCAAAGCTATATCAAAAGTAATGAGATAAAACTAGGAAAACTGATATAAAACCAGTCATCTAGTTGTTTTTTTAATGTGTGTGTTCATATACGTTCATATCCATACACATATATACATTATATACAATATATCCTGTATATACAAATATATCCTGTATAGTATGTATACACATGCTGTCTATACACTGAACACATTTATATATCCTTCCCCAGAGCTGTCTTCCTTCCTCACAAGAAAAGCAAGAAACCCCAACTGTAACACCTCCCCATTCTATACAAACTATATGTTCCTTGCTTTACTTCCTTAATTTTGCATCGAGAGACAGGTTTGATCTTACCGTCATCTGTCGCATTAATAATACATAACAAAAAGGCATGTTTGATCTGTTTCAGTCTCTCACGCTCACTCCTAGGGTTCCATTTTCCTGCAGCCTTGTAAAAAGCCAGCTTTTCTTCTCATCTGGTTTTTGTTTGTTTGTTTGTTTGTTTGCTCAAAAGGGATTGCAGCTTTATACAGAAGATCAAAGCTCACCAAATCATCAGTATGGAGCTGAGGAAGAAGCTTCTATGAGATTGCTGGAGCTTTTTGATACAAAGGAATTTTGAGTTTGGGGAAGTGCTCAGGGCCCAATAACACTTTCCTTTTCAAAACTGAATGTGCATGATGCTAACAAATATTATTTCAGGTTCAATAACCAATCGTAAGAATGGCTGCATATATGCAAAGTCAGAAAAATTTTCACAGAAAGGCCATCACCACTCATGTTTGATAATGGTTTCACGTGGACCAAGCATATAATCTGTAGTATCGTTTACTAAAAAGAGAGCAGGCATTGAAGGTTACACATGGTCAAGATTTCACTCTAAATAGTACGCAAGTTGGATACATCCTAAAAGTCCAACTTGGTGTAGGACTCGTATCAGCATTTGAGAAATTGCCATCATGTCTTTTCTTTGAATGGGTCTTAGACAATGAGTGATCTGAGGCAAACTGTAGTTGTGAGGGTCCATACTGGATAAGTATATTAAGTCACAGAGAAGCTGGTTTCCAAGGAGCATCCTCAAACTTCTATAGTTTGATCTAATCCCCAAACTAACTTGGAAACACAGTTGTTTTCATTTCCCATAAAGCTTTTCCAATTTTATCCACCAACTTTATACCAAATTTCACCTCAGTTACCAGATATATCAACATTCCTGGTACTAAGCTGCTCTAGAGCTTAGAAGGAAAACAGCAGTTTAAAAAGAATTTTGTCAAAAGTGGTTAAGAGCATGAGTTTTTATATGGACTTGAATACCGCATTTGTAGTTTCTAAGTTATGTGATTTTAGTCAGGTTTTTTTTTTTTAACTTTCTTATAAAGCACATACCAAAATGTTGGGCATAATCTATATTCAATAAATGGTAGCTCTCATTTTACTGTTTTAATAAATCTGTTTTAAATATCCCTAGTCTAGATCCAGCTTCTATACTGGATGCAAGAAAATATAAATTAGAACAGTGACACAAATGTAGTTGGAGACTGTCTAACTTTAGAGGGAAATGCATCTTATCGGGACTTCTTTGTTCATTTTATGAAAAAGAATTATAAACTTACTCTAGAGGAAGTTCCACTTTATTGATCATCATTGCCCTCTCCTGAGTGCTCAGTAAGTGTTAAAATACATTATCTTCTTTAATTCATACAACAAATGGATCAAGCAGGTAATTTTACTCATTTTACGTATGAGAAAATTGACACTTGGAGGAGTTAGCTCACTTGCTTAGGAAAATACTGTTAAGAAAGAGTACGAAGATTTCAATCCGATCATTTCTTAATCCAAGGATCCAAAGTTTTAAATACATAATATACAGTCATCTCATTGTACCCATGATGGATTGGTTCCAGGAACAACCTTCCAATACCAAAATCCATAGATGCTCAAGTCTCTTATATGAGATAGCATAATGTTGACATATAACCTACATACATCCTCCCATATACTTTATCTCTGTATTACTTATAAAACCTAATGCATGTAAATGTTATGTAAATAGTTGCTGTTGCACCAAAATTAAAGTGTTACATTTTGGAGGTTTCTGGAAGCCATTTTTTTTGAACATGTGGAACCTGTGGACACAGAGGGCTGATAGTACTTCATCCTGTGCTGTGTCACACATCATGAGAGAGCAGATAGCGACTTAAAGATAACTGTTCAGTCTCTCTTGCTTAAAGGATGATTCCTCTACATTTTTTCATTCTCAAGGGCTTTACTATCAATAATTCATGATTTCTTTTGTATGGAATACATGTATCTAGAGAAAAAATATATGGACACTTCCTTTTCCCAGCACCGTTGCCTTTCCTTTCAGTAACTGGACGGTGCTCACCAACCATCTATTCCGAAATGACTGTGTTCTAAAACACTGGCATCTTGCAGAAGCCTAAAGCTACAGCAGTACTGAAAGCAAGCATCAAATCTGAGAGGCACTTGCTTTTATTCGTGCTTTCTTTTCAACTGGCTAAGTCATAGTGGGAGACAGAAGGGCTGTTCTATTCATTATGTCAAGACTGAAGGTATAGGACTGCTCCTGGCTTACTTTTGAGCTCTAAATTATATTTGATCGTGGAAGGGTAAGGGTTAGGGGGAAATGTCCACTTCTTCTTTTGCCAATTTTCACTACAACATCAAGCATGAGGTAAACAGTTCTAATTAGCTTCTTTATTATTTGCATACCAGTAATTCTTCTTTATAGGTAACAGAAATGCTGTGCTTTCAGAATCATAGCTTTTCTTTCTGTCACAGACAAGCAATCTGTACTGCCTTATTGATTTGCCCAACCAATTAGTCCAATGATTGTTTCCCATCTATAAAAACAACAGCAATGCAAAATCATATATATCCAATGGAAAATATGATAGAACTTAGAAGGCAGCTATGAATAAAAATGATTGATAAAAATGATACCTACTGACATTTGCATTTTCTCAGTAGCTTTTTTCCCATGTTCCAACTGAATGGTTCACAGTACATTGATGAAGCATCACAAAATCCATGAAAATGATATAAGAAACTTCTTAGTAAGGGCTGAAACTACAGAAGAAATAAGGGAGCTTTTATTTGTGTACATTTGGCTTCTAGTTCAAAAGTTTATGGTTTTCTTTTCACATTCAGTTGACACACTACTATATCGCAGCCTGAAAGATCTGAACTACCACCACTCATGAATTGTGAAGACCAAGACATTTGAAACTTTTACCAGATTTATGACCTAGAGAAGCAAAAATAGAGCAGGAAAAAGAAATGAATGGAACTATAAAGCAGATCTGAGTCTATCTTGCAGGGAAAAGAATTGAACTAAAAAGTTAGAAGATTCTAGAAGTTAAAATTTTATTCTAGGCAACGGTGACTGACCAAGTGTGTTAGGTGAATGAACATGTTAATTCATTTCTAATTAACTAACTAGCTGTTATGTTTCTCTTGCAGCTTTGCTTAAGGAAGATAATGCACCAAGAGTTTCCAAAAGGCATTATTTAAATTTCAGTCTGAGTCACACATGTAAATTATAAGGCAAAGATCACATTATAAGATAAAATTATGTCTCTTATTCTAGGAAGTTGTGCTATACTAATGATCCTTAATGACTCAATATCACACTAAGCAGTCTAAAATTTTTAAGCTGAAATAACCCTGGAGGCATATACATCAACTTCACAGTGATTATTCATCTTGGGTAGGAAACCCTATATTGCATGAAACATCAAAAACTAAACAGAATTTAAATTGTCCAATCACAGAGATCTTCTACTGAGTCAGTATCTCAAATTATAAGATATTAGAAAATAACTAACTTTAATAGAATGAAATTCCCCCCTGATTAGAAAGGCCAGGGTGTCTAAGAATCAGTTGTTTAATTTAAAGCAGTACCAAAGGAATTAACAGGAAAATCCAATAGTAGAAATGCTATACAGAGAGTGCCTTTGGATGCTGGTGATTAATTGAACCTGTATGCAGAATATGGACTACTGGATGAGTATAGAATGACTCATAATTTCAGTTTAGGTGACTTCGTAAATGGCTATAATATATTCTGAATTAGGTCACACAAATAGAAACAGATTGGAATATCATAATTCATTTTGGAATGTGCTATGTTTAAGCCACTTGTGTGAGTGGTATATGTGAAGACGTGGAATGGGAAGCTGTCTGTATCAGTCAGGAGCTCAGAAGGAAAGTCTGAACTTAAGACCGGGATTTAAAGTCATCAGTGTATGAGCAGTATTTAAATCACAGAATCAGATAAAATTGACCAAGGAGACATATAGACTGAGAATGAGGCAGGTTGAGGACACAACATCACCAGCAGCAAACACCAGGAGAATACCAACATCTAGAAAGAGAACATTTAAGGAGACTAAGAAAGAAAGTGAGCCAAAGAAGAAAACAGGAAAGAAGTAGTCAGGAAAGAGACAGAAAGATGACCAAAGAGAGCAATAATTGAGGTCAGAGAGAGGAAAAATACTGTGAAATAATTTAGCAATTGTCTTAACCTTCTAGGGCTGCTACAAGACACTACAGACTAGATGACTGTTTTCTCACAGTCCTAGGGGCTGGATGCCCAAGATCGGGGTGTTGACAGGTTTGGCTTCTCTGGCTCCCTCCCTGGCTTGCAGACAGCCGCCTTCTCATCATTGCTCACATGGGCTTTCCCCTGCTTATGCACATCCTGCTGTTTCTTTCTAATATAATATATTATATTCTAAGGGGTTCTAAATATAACACAAGTTATATTAGATTCAGGCCCCATTCTTATGGCCTCATTTTTAATTTTTTTTCAATTTTATTGAGATTATAATTGACATATAGCCGTCCATAAGTTTAAGGTGTACAGTGTAATAATTTAACCTACATATACATGAAATGATTATCACATAAGTTTAGCAAATATCCATAATTCCGTATAGATACACAATTAAATAGAAAAAAAAATTGTTTTCCTTGTGATAACTCAGGATCTACTAACAAAACCAAAAAGACTAAACTTGACAAGATCAGATTTGTGATTATCCAAGGCAGGGGGGAGGGAAGGGGAACTGGATGAAGCTGGTCAAAAGGTGCATGTTCATAATCAATTGTGTCCAACTCTTTGTGACCCCATGGACCGTGGCCCACCAGGCTCCTCTGTGCTAAATGCCTCCAATCAACTTCTCAGTCCCTCATTGCTATCTCTTACTTCAATTCCAAGGGAGAAATTTGGTTTCTCCTGATTATGCTTGTGTTTGTATGCCTCTGTGCCCTTAGGGTCATCTTGATCCTCTACATAAACAAATCCTAGCTCACCTTGAAAATCTCCCTCAAAAATTTGCTTCTTTTCAAAAAGACTTTTCTTATCCTTCCTAGTAAGAAATGCTTCCTGCATCTATGCTACTTCTGCATTTTATTCCTTTGTCACAAAGTCCTCATTAAATTCTATTATGATTATCTCTACTAGAAGGTCAGCTCATCTAACTATATGTTACTCATCTTTTGTACATGTGTCCTCCAGTATTTTTACAGATAAATGCCAGAACTCTATTAAATGTAAGACAGTAAATAAATAAGGAAATGAATGAACAAAAAACAACAGGTAAATTAATGAACAGCTACACTATCCATAATGAGTCATTTCTCTAATATTTATGGATGCCTGGAGTGCTGCAGTCCACTGGGTTGCAAAGAGCCAGACATGACTAAGTAACTGAACTGAACTGAAATATAAAAAAATACACTGTGTACATTATCATAGAATATGAGAGTAGTGTTCAACTGCTCTAGATAATCACTTTATTAAATACAGTGCAAAAACAAAATATAAATAAATAAGAAACAATGTGATAGGGATGGTAGAAAAATTCACAGATTATAAATACAAAACATGATGCAAACCTTAGATTTATACATTAAAGGAGAAGTAGACTAAACTGCATGCTGGAAAAAAGCACGGGACCAAATGATGTGAAAGAATCTACTTGTTATACATTTAGTTTATCCTGTTCTGTTATCCTGACAATGAGCATTGAATGTGATGAACTTTAAGCACAGAGGATTTGTGTAGGTGAATGATATAGCTCTCCTCAAGTTCTTTAGTATAGGACTTCAGTAACAGGACATCACCACCCAGCTTAGCAGAAACCAACCTTTACATTCCTTATTTAAAACAGTTACAAAGCTTCAACTGTCTATACATACTCTACTATGGGATTAGTGATGGGATTATTTGTCCTTCCAGGAATAGACAGCATCCAAGTTTCCACATGGCTGAGGCAATAACCAAAAGATGTGACAGTAAAGGAGATATCAAAGGTAGAGGTCCAAGAAGCTTGCCTCACAAAGTTTCAGAACTAGGACTCAGGGGACCCCACTCTCCAAGGTCCCAAGTCACTTCCTGTCAGCACAGGTTCTTGAGGATGCATTTGTTGACTCTCTCCAAGAGCAAGAGCGCAGTTACTTCTCATCCCAGCTGATATCCAATCCTGGCCATTAGCTCAGTTATAAGACAAAACTAAAATCATGCATCATTTTCTCTAATAATCCTCTCTATCTCTTTGATTATTTTAACAACACAGCCTTGAGATTCAGTCCATCAGTTTCAGTTTAGTCGCTCAGTCATGTCCAACTCTTTGCGACCCCATGAATCACAGCACGCCAGGCCTCCCTGTCCATCACCAACTCCCGGATTCACTCAGTCTCACGTCCATCGACCCCATGGACTGCAGCCTATCAGGCTCCTCCATCCATGGGATTTTCCAGGCAAGGGTACTGGAGTGGGGTGCCATTGCCTTCTCAGTTATTCTATTCTACATCTATGTAAATGTATAACACTGTCACATGGTCCTGTAAATCAGCTTTAGGTAGCAAAATCATGGCAGGCATGAACAGCATCATTTCTGTGGAAGGACCCTTTTCTGCTCAGTTCAGATGGTTGGGCATTCATGGTTAACTGAGGATTCTACTCATCCTCTGGATGGTCTGAAATCCTGAATTCACTAAGTAATGATTCAACTCTGATACCATCCTGGAACTGTTGTATCAGTAGGAATGTGTGGAAGTCATGAGCAGAATGGTCCTTTCTCTCAAAAGGACTGGAAGTTGAATGTGCCTTTGAAAACATATTGACTTTATACAGACATTTAATTTGTTCTTAGCCCTCTGTTTTCCTCATCTGCACTCTTAGCAATATGATCCATGTTGGTCTATTACCTAAGGTTGAAATATCAGAGGCAGCTGATGACTGCTGTCCCCTCTGCCTTCTGCCATCACCAAAGCAATGTCAAATCCCAGGTATGTATCAGAACCCCCATCACATATCTCATTATAAAACCTGATTTTGCAGAAAGTACACTGGCCACAACCTAAGTAATTACTTTAGGAACCTACAAAACAAAGCTCTAAAACAATAAGAGGAAAAGAAATAATGAAAAATTAGAATGAAAGAATCAATGGATTTAAAAACAGTAAAACTAAAAAAAAAAATTAGTCTAAATCAAAAGCTGGTTCTTGAAAAATCAATAAAATTGATACCTCTATGCAGGCTAGATAAGAAAAACAAGAAGACATATATTACCACTATTAGCCACTAAGGAGGGAAGTTTTTACTGCTGATCCCATTCACATTAAATGGTTAGTAAAGAAATTCTGAGTTCACCAAGTATTCCTCTGGGGTTCTTCCATAACATTTTATGGAATAATTTCAAAAATAATTGCAGAAAACCATTTGAAAAAAGTAATCAATTATAATAAAAAACTTTAAAAGAAAATGAGAAATATAAGTTATACAAGTTATACATATTAAAAAAAATAAAAACCTTATAGCTAATATCATCTTTTGTGGAGTAGGACTAACTCTTTTCACATAAATTCAGGGGTAAGACAAGAATATCTTGTTTCTGAGTTCCTATTCAGCATTGTACTGGAAGTCCTAACATTCAATAAGATGAAAAAGAGAAAAATAAAGATACACAAAATTTAAAAGAAAGAATGAAACAGTTTTTACTCAAAGGTGATTGACTGTGTAGATAACCTGAAAAATAACCAATAAAATGGATAAACAATGAAAAATAATTAATGAATACAGCATGGTAGCTGATATAAAGTCAGCGTGTTTTTAAAAAATCAGTTGATTTCCTATTATCAACAAAGAAAATTGGAATATTAAATTTTAAAATTTCATTTACAATTGTACCAAAAATTTTAAACAAAAAAATGCTGATTAACAAAAAAAAACTAAGTAAATGGGAAATAGATGGGGAAACAGTGGAAACAGTGTCAGACTTTATTTTTGGGGGCTCCAAAATCACTGCAGATGGTGATTGCAGCCATGAAATTAAAAGACGCTTACTCCTTGGAAGGAAGGTTATGACCAACCTAGATAGTATATTCAAAGGCAGAGACATTACTTTGCCAACAAAGGTCCGTCTAGTCAAGGCTATGGTTTTTCCAGTAGTCATGTATGGATGTGAGAGTTGGACTGTGAAGCAGGCTGAGCGCCGAAGAATTGATGCTTTTGAACTGTGGTGTTGGAGAAGACTCTTGAGAGTCCTTTGGACTGCAAGGAGATCCAACCAGTCCATTCTGAAGGAGATCAGCCCTGGGATTTCTTTGGAGGGAATGATGCTAAAGCTGAAACTCCAGTACTTTGGCCACCTCATGTGAAGAGTTGACTCATTGGAAAAGACTCTGATGCTGGGAGGGATTGGGGGCAGGAGAAGAAGGGGACAACAGAGAATGAGATGGTTTGATGGCATCCCTGACTCGATGGACGTGAGTTTGGGTGAACTCTGGGAGTTAGTGATGGACAGGGAGGCCTGGCGTGCTGCAATTCATGGGGTCACAAAGAGTCGGACACGACTGAGCGACTGAACTGAACTGAACTGAACTGAAGTAAATGGAGAGATTTTGTGTTCATGGATTCAAGAACTCAATTACTACTTTTCTTAGTAGTAAAGAAGTCATTTTTTTTTCCAAATTGATGTATTTATTGACTTAATACACTATTGCTAAAATACTAGCAATTTGTTTGGTGGTAACAACAAACCAATTATAATAATTGTACACTAAGAAAGCAAACACTCAATTTCAAGATTCACTTTCATGCAACAGTAATCAAGAGAGCATGGCATTGGTGAAAGAATAGACATACAACCTAAGCAATAAACAGAGAACTTAGAAATAGCCCCACACAGATAAAGTCAACTGATTTTTGACAAAAGCAAAAAGGCAATATAACAGATATAACACAAGGATAGTCTTTTCCATTGATGATGATGGAATAATAAGAAGCCCCCATTTTTTTAAATAAATAAAGAAAAAATAATAAAGAAACTGGACATGGATCTCATGTTTTCTGCAAATATTATTCAAAACATACCATTGACTTAAATGTAATGCAAAGTTACAAAACTTCTAGAAGAATACATAGGAAAAACTCTGCATTACCTGCAATTTAGTGATATGTTTTTAGATATAATTCAACATTGAAAGTAAATCCATGGAAGAAAAATATACATATAAGTTGGAATTTATTAATTTTTTGGAGGGTATTAAATCTTTTTTGTTTACACATAATAATGAATGATACACAAGCTTCATTCCCTGGCTGAGTTCACAAATCTGGGGCAGGGCCTAGCTGCTACAAAGAAGAAATGCTTTAGACAATACTCATGTGTATGGGCAAAAAAATTGAGGACTGTACTTGTGACCAATTGTATAACAGGTCATTTCAGTTTCTTTTCTGTGGAAAGCATAAAGCATTTCAACAAAGGGTTTTAATGTAGATTTCTTTTCTGTACCCATACTGTTGATGGCTAAATGTAATAGGCTGATCATGACATTGAATAAATGTATGTCTCTAATGACAGTCTTGTCTACGGAGTCATGGTAATCAAAAGTTGAAAAGCCTCTCTCTTTGCCACTGCCTCAATCAGTCATGATTTCAACCGCTTCAATTTTACCAAACTGTTCAAAATAACCCCTCAGGTGATGTTCTTCAGTGTTGTCTCTAATGCCGCCAATAAACATCTTTTTCACAGTTAAGTGGGCACCAGGTTTTGAGAATCTTCTCTGGAGACGGCCCTCCTCGGCTCCACAACTCTTCCATCTACCTTGTATGGCCTTGCATTCATGGCCGCATCCACCTCCTCCACAGTGACCTGTGTGACAAACCCGAAGCCTCTGGAGCACTTGGTGCTTGGAACCCTCATCACCACACAGTCTGTGAGCATTCTGCATTGCTCAAAATGGCTCCTCAGACTCTCATTGGTTGTTGCAAAGCTCAGTCCTCCAATGAAGAACTTCTGCAGCTGTTCGGACTCTTTGGGAAACTCTGACTTAGACTTGATTGCAGTGGAGAGGGAGAGGCTTCAATGATGCTTACCCAGCAGCATCCACAGGCAAAAAGTGGAATTTATTTAATTTTTTAAAAATTTTTAAAAAGCAGTGTTCTGCAAAAAAACTGTTAAGAGGATGAAACATCACAGATTAAAAGAACATTTGTAAATCACTTAGCTAGTAAATGACTAATATACAAAATATACAAAATTATGTAATAATAAAGTGTCTCAGTCCTCTATACTAAGAAAACAATAATAAGCAAAAAAAACTGAATAAACAACTCACCACTGAAAATATACAGGTGGCAAATAAGCATGTGTAAACATTCTCAATGTCATGTATCTTTAAGGAAATAGAAATTACGTACTACTGTGCACCTACTGGAATGGCTAAAACTTAAAATCTGACAGTATCCATCACTGATGAATATGTGGACCAACAGTAACTCCCATTTATTGCTGGTAGGAAAGCAAAATGTTACAACCACTTTGAGATATATGTTGGCAGTTTCTTATAAGCTAAACATAGCTTGCTAGAGAATAACTCCAGTTTTACCCAACTGATTTGAAACTTATACAGAAATCTGCACATGAATAAATTATAAATCAGCTTTACTTAGCACCATTAAAAACTGGTAGCAACCTAGATGTATTTGAATAGATGAATAAATGAATAAACCATGGTATATTAGTATAATGGAATATTACCCAGTGATATGAATGGATGAACTATCAACCCAAAAAACAACATATATGAACTGTAAGAATATCACTAAGTGAATGAAGTAAGTCTTGAAAAGGCAGCATACTTTATGATCCCATTTAAACGACATTCTGAAAAAGACAAAACTATGGAGAAGGAAAACAGATTAGTGATTGTCAGGGTCTTGGGGGAAAGGGAGGGGTTGATTGGTTGAAGCACAGAGGAATTTTCAGTGCTGTAACTATTTTGCTTGATACTAGTGTCAGACACATATTACTATGTACTTGTCAAAACTCATAGAATCTTTCACCACAGGAAGTGAACTTTAATATACACAAACAAAAATTCAAGGAGGTCAGGGATCCCAAAATGGAATGCAAACTGTGGCAAGAGAATCTAACTGTATTACAGATGTGTAATATAAACTCTCAGAGAAGTGAAGAGAAATCACTCAGTCGTGTCCAACTCTTTGCGACCCCATGGACTGTAGCCTACCAGGCTCCTCCATCCATGGAATTTTCCAGGCAGGAATACTGGAGTGGGTTGCCATTTTCTTCTCCAGGGGATCTTTCTGACCCAAGGTTTGAACCTGGGTCTCCCGCATTGCAGGCAGACTTTTTACCATCTGAACCACCAGGGAACACCCAACCTCTCAGAGAAGGATGTGGAAAATGTTCTGACTCATGCAAAGAGTTGACTCATTGGAAAGACTTTGATGCTGGGAGGGATTGGGGGCAGGAGAAGAAGGGGACAACCGAGGATGAGATGGCTGGATGGCATCACTGACTCGATGGAAGCGAGTCTGAGTGAACTCCAGGAGTTGGTGATGGACAGGGAGGCCTGGCGTGCTGCGATTCATGGGGTCGCAAAGAGTCAGACACGATTGAGCGACTCAACTGAACTGAAGCAAATTTGGAAATAAGTGGAGAAAAAAAGAAACTGCATGTAAGCACTGTACTCCAGTAGGTAGCATTGTTTCTTACAGGGGTATAGGTTGATAACTGTGAAACCCTAGATTATGCTGGAATTGAACAGATAGGTAAATGGATGCTAAATGACAAGAGCCAGGAGCCTCACTCCTTGGGGGGGGGGGCAGAGTTTACATAGAAGCAGGGGAAGTAGCTAGAAGAACCCATATGGTTATGGATTGGACGTGGTGCCTCCAGCATGAACTCATGTTCAATTTAACATAAATACAGATGGAGAGATTCAGCAATACTTAGAGCAAAATGTTGCCTGGGAAGACTTAGGTGCAATGAGCACATCAGTACAGAATCAGAGCTCCTTGCAAAGAATGGTTGATTCTAGGCCTGGGGAATGTAATACACAATATGAGCCTGGAGCATAATTAATCCAAAAAGTAGGAAATGCTATATTAAACACGCACACACACACACACACGCACACACGCACACATATACACACACTGATGGGAGCATGTAAAGGGGGAACAGAAATCAATTGAAAAAGCTCCCAATGGCCAAAACTGGAACCATTCTAACAATTAAGCAAATAACATATTATTGGATTATGACTCAAAGCATAAAATAAATACCTTGAGTCCATACTCATCTAAATAAATGATTGAGTAAATAAATAAATGACTGAGAATATGCCCAGTATAGAAGAATTCCAAATAATTTATGTAGATACTCTCCCCTTAATATGGTGGAGCTGGTGGGACATCACATCCTTCCCTCCCACCAGTCTTCAAAGAATACAGGATGAAAATGCGGCAAAGGAGTAACTAAGTTGGAAACTGTAGTGGACAAATATTATCTGAGCCAGGTGATCAAGGTTGGCATCAACAATGATAAATCATGTTGAGAATACATATCCTTGATGTGATTTGATGAAAATGTCACTTTATCTGTGACTTTTCTCCCAAGACACATATCCTCAGTCTATTCATGGGAAATAGAAAAAGTAAGACAAACCCAGACTGAACCACATTCTACAAAATATCTGACCAGTACTATTCAAAATTATCAAGGTCCTTGAAAACAAGGTAAGTCTGAGAAATGATCACAGCCAAAAGTATTCCATGCAAACACAGCTACTGAATGTTGACATGGCATCTTGCTTTGGATCCTGGGATAGAACAGCATAAGAAAAAAATTAAAGAAATTTTTAAAATATGGTCTTGAGTTATTAATATTGCATCAATACTAATTCACTAATACAACAAATATTTCAGACATAGATAAGATGTTAGCAATCAGGGAAATAAGATGCAGAATATATGGAACTTAGAAAGATGGTAATGATAACCCTGTATGTGAGACAGCAAAAGAGACACACATGTATAGAACGGACTTTTGGACTCTGTGGGAGAGGGAGAGGGTGGGATGATTTGGGAGAATGGCATTGAAACATGTATACTATCATGTAAGAAACGAATTGCCAGTCTATGTCCAATGCAGGATACAGGATGCTTGGGGCTGGTGCATGGGGAAAATCCAGAGAGATGATATGGGGTGAGAGGTGGGAGGGGGTTCATGTTTGGGAACTCATGTACACCCGTGGCAGATTCACGTCAATGTATGGCAAAACCAATACAGTATTGTAAAGCAAAATAAAGTAAAAATTGAGATTAAAAAAAAAGGTGCAGAATATGAGAACTCTGTATACTGTATTTATACCTTTTCTATAAATCTAGAAATTTCCTAAAATAGAAAAATTACTAAAAAATTGCCCTTATATTTGGAAAAGATGAAAACTCTGACTTGAAAAGATACATGCACTCTAATGTTCGTAGCAATACTATTTGCAGTAGCCAAAACATGGAAGCAATACATACTGTATATATATGTACGCATATAATGGAATATTACTCAACCTGCTCTAGCACTGGATTGCACCATAAGCAATTAGTGGAAATTAAGCCAGTTTTGACATTAAAAAAACAGAAATTTAAAATGGTTTGACCTAATAATCAAGATAATCGTCTTCGGTGTCAATAGCATTTAAAAATTTAATAACTACTGTCAAAATAGGTCTCCAAAAAGGTTGTACATCAATTTATATCAATGGCAGAGAAGAGGACAGGGTACTCTCCACTCTTGGTTAATGGGTCAGTCCCAGGGTGGCCAGTGGCAGCAGTGAGGCCAGAGAGCCCTCCACTCCTTGGCGTCCTCCAGTGTTGGCTCCAGCCTTCCCTGGACCCTCTTCCTGGTGACTCCAGCAGGGCCGCTGCCTCAGTCCACCAGCAGCCATGTAGACCGATCTCTGACAGCTGGTGAAAGTTTACGCACTCAAGGAGGACCAGCAGTGGGACAACCAGGGCACCAGGCATGTAATCTAGCTACACAGAGCACCAGAAGGACATGTCTCTGCTAGTCAAAATGTGGCAAAACATGGTCCACTGGAGAAGGGAATGGCAAACCACTTCAGTATTCTTACCTTGAGAACCCCATGGAAAGTATGAAAAGACAAAAAGATATGATACTGAAAGATGAGGCCACTGAGTCAGTAGGTCTCCAACACGCCACTGGAAAAAAGTGGAGAAATAATTCCAGAAAAAATGAAGAGCCTGAGCCAGAGCAAAAAAGATGCCGAGTTGTGGTTGTGTCTGGTTGTGCAAGTAAAGTCTGATGCTGTAAAGAACAATATTGCATAGGAACCTGGAATGTTAGTCCCTGAATCAAGGGAAATTGGAAGTGATCAAACAGGAGATGGCAAGAGTGAACACTGACATTTTAGAAAACAATGAACTGAAATGGATGGGAAAGGGCACATTTAATCCAGATGACCATTATATCTACATTATACCTAAGGGCAGGAATCCCTTAGAAGGAATAGAATAGCCCTCATAGTCAACAAAATAGTCTGAAATGCAGTAATTGGGTGCGATCTCAAAAATGACAGAATGATCTCTGTCCATTTCCAAGGCAAACCATTCAATATCACAGTAATCCAAGTCTATGCCCCAACCCCAAATGCCAAAGAAGCTGAAGATGAATTATTCTATGAAGACCTATAGGACCTCCTAGAACTAACACCGAAAATAGATGTCCTTTTCCCATAGGGTATTGAAATGCAAAAATAGGAAGACAAGAGATACCTGGAGTAACAGGCAAGTTTGGCCTTGAAGTACAAAATGAAGCAGGGAAAAGGTTAAAAGAGTTTTGCCAAGAGAACACACTGGTCATAGCAAGCACCTTCATCCAACAACACAAGAGAGGACTCTACGCATGGACATCGCCAGATGGTCAATACTGAAATCAGATTGATTATATTCTTTGCAGCCAAAGATGGAGAAGCTCCATACAGTCAGCAAAATCAAGACCTGGAGCCTACTGTGACTCATATCATTAGCTCCTTATTGCAAAATCAGGCTCAAATCGAAGAAAGTAGCAAAAACCACTAGGCTATTCAGGAATGACCTAAATCATATCCCTTGTGATTATATAATGTAGGTGATGAATAAATTCAAGGGACTAAATCTGGTAGACAAAGTGCCCTCAGAACTATGGACTTAGGTTCATATCATTGTACAAGAGGTGGTGACTAAAACCACTCCCAAGAAAAAGATATGCAAGAAGGCAAAGCAGTTGTCTGAGGAGGTCTTACAAACAACTGAGAAAAGAAGAGATGCTAATGGCAAAGGACAAAAGGAAAGTTACATTCATCTGAATGCAGAGTTCCGGAGAATAGCAAGGAGAGATGAAAGAGCCTTCCTAAGTGAATGATGCAAAGAAATGAAGGAAAACAATAGAATGGGAAAGACTAGAGATCTCTTCAAAAAAATTCAAGATAACAAGGGAATATTTCATGCAAGATGGGCCCAATAAAGAACAGAAATGTCAAGAACCTAACAGAAAAAGAGATTAAGAAGAGATGGCAAGATACACAGAAGAACTGTATGAAAAAGGTCTTAAAGACCAAGATAGCCACAATGGTGTGGTCACTCACCTAGAGCTAGACATCCTGGAATGTGAAGTCAAGTGGGCCTTAGGAAGTATTACTAGAAACAAAGCCAGTGGAGGTGATGGAATTACAGCAGAGTTATTTCAAATCCTAAACGATGATGCTATTAATGTGCCACACTCAATATGTCAGCAAATTTGGAAAACTGAGCAGTGGCCACAGGACTGGGAAAGCTCAATTTTTATTCCAAAATCAAAGAGGGAAATACCTAAGAATGTTCAAACTACTGCACAATTGTATGCTTTTTACATGCTAGCAAGATTATGCTCAAGCTAGGCTTCAACAATGTATGAACTGAAAAATTCCAGAAGTACAAGCTGGATTTAGAAAAGGCAAAGGAACCAGAGATCAAATTGCCAACATCCACTAGATCATAGAAAAAGCAAGGGAATTTTTTTAAAAATCTACTTTTGCTTCATTGACTATGCTAAAGCCTTTGACTGTGTGGATCACCACAAACTGTGGAAAATTCTTAGAGATGAGAGTACCAGACCACCTTACCTGTCTCCTGAGAAACCTCTATACAGGTCAAGAAGCAACAGAAAGAACCAGACATGAAACAGCGAACTGGTTTAAAACTGGAAAGGCGTAGTTCAATGTTGTATATTGTCACTCTGCTTATTTAATTTACATGCAGAGTACATCATGAGAAATGCCAGACTGAATGAAGCACAAGCTGGGAGAAATATCAACAACCTCAGATATGCAGATGATACCACCCTGATGGTGGAAAACAAGGAGGAACTAAAAAGCCACTTATAAAGATGAAAGAGGGGAGAGAAAAAGCTAGCTTGAAACACAGCAACAACAAAAAAAAGGTCATGCAATCTGGTCCCATCACTTCATGGCAAATAGATGGGGAAAAATTGGAAACAGTGACAGATTTCATTTTCTTGGGCCCCAGAATCAGTGGAGATGGTGACTGCAGCCACAAAATTAAAAGACTCCTTGGAAGAAAAGCTATGACAGCTGAGAGAGTGTTTAAAAGCCAAGACATCGCTTTGCTGATTAAGGTCTGCATAGTCAAAGCTATGGTTTTTTTCAGTAGTCATGTCTGAATGTGAAAGTTGGACTATAAAGAAGGCTGAGTGCTGAAGAACTGATGCTTTTGAACTGTGGTGCTAGAGGAGAATCTTGAGAGTCCCTTGAACAGCAAGGAGATCAAACCAGTCAATCTTAAAGGAAACCAACCCTAATATTCATTGGAAGGACTGATGCTGAAGCTGAAGCTCCAATACTTTGGCCACCTGATGTGAATGGAAAAGACCCTGATGCTGAGAAAGATTGAGGGCAAGATGAGAAGGGGGTGGGAGAAGATGAGATAGTTCGATGGCATCAATGACTCAATGGACATGAGTTTGATCAAACTCTGGGAGATGGTGAAGGACAGTGAAACCTAATGTGATGCAGTCCATGTGATCACAAAGAGTCAGACATGACTGAGCAACTGAACAACAAAAACAACATAAAAAGAATGAAATACTGCCATTTGTAGCAACATATAAGGACCTAGAAATTATCACATTAAGTGAAGTAAGACATAGAAAGACAAATATTGTATGGTATCATTTATATGTGGTATTTAAAGAAAATGGTATAAATGAACTTAAATACAAGACTGAAACAGAACCACAGACATAGGATACAAATTATGATTATCAAAAGGAAAAGAGTTGGGGGAAGGAATAAATTAGAAGTTTGGAATTAACAGATACATCCAATGATATACTGTCAACTACAAATTGGTACTTGCCTTTGGCACTGGCCATCAACCTCTACAAGGATTAAATCATGTGCTTCTGCAGCTGCTGACCTTCAACACCCCTGAAAGGAATTCAAGGTGGAGAGAATAATTCAAGGTGGAGAGAAGAAATGAGGTACTTTGTGCTCTGGGAAAAATTGGCAGAACAGGTCCTCAGTTAGATAATTTCAGAAGATTTTATGAGTCCTATTCTTGCATCTCCTCATATTTAGAAAAGCACTAAAGTCCTTCATGTTCCTTGTGACTAGCAGAAACCTTCATGAGACTAGCAGAAACCTGGAAAAATATGGGCTTGATTGCATGTACTCCTCCTCCCCCAAAGCCACATATACTACTGACCTACACCACCCCCCACCATGCCCCACTGTTCACCTCTTTGGAGCAGTTTCTCAGAGCTATCTGAGGTCCTGTATCCTGGGCTATAGTCCTCATTTTGTCCCACGTATAACTTAATTAACAATTTTCACATTGTGAATTTTTATGTAGTTAATATAAAAAATATATATAAACATCAGGGACCTACTGTATAGCACAATGAATTATATTCAATATCTTTTAATTACATATAAAAGGAAAATAATCTGCAAAATAATATATATAGAGAGACACATATATATGTAGATACATTTTATTGTTCAGCTGCTCACTTGTGTCCAACTCTTTGCAGACCCATGGACTCCAGCAGGCCAGGCTTTCTTGTCCTTCACCATCTCCCAGAGTTTGCTCAGACTCACATCCATTGAGTTGATAATGTGAGGCTTCCACATCACAGGCAAGTTCTTTACTGTCTCAGCCATCAGGAGTTGCATATATATAATATATATATATATACATATATGACATATATGTATAACTGAATCACTTTACTGTGTACCTAAAATTGACACAACATTGTAAATTAACTATACTTCAATTTTAAAAAGTAATAAAAAAACACATTGCCCCATTGGTATTCTTAAAAGTCAGGCACAAATTCAAACTCAATAAAATATACCTTCAATTTTCTAGGAACCAATTATTCTCATTTTCATTTCCAAGTGAATTATTAAACACAATAATTTGAACAGAGGTTTAAAGAGCTTTACCCTAGATGTCTATTTTGTTTTAATCATGAAACTCAAATATGCATAGTGTTATAGATTGTATATTCCTTTTAAATTATTATAACAGGGTGTCCAAGAAAAAAGGGAAAGAAGTCAAAATCTTATCGTTTACTATTAAGAAATGTCCTAATTTGAAGAGTTCTGTCAGAAATATTTTTATACAGTGTACCATTTTGCATACTGTCCCCTCAAAATTCATGTCCACAGTAACCTCACACTGTGAACTTATTTGGAAATAGAGTCCTTGAGGATACGATTAGGTGAATCATCCTGGAACAGGGTTGGCCCTAATTCAATGACTGGAGTCCTTATAGGAAAATAAAACAGACACATGGTGAGAAAAAGAGAAGAAATAGACACAACATACAGACACACAGAGAAAATCAGACAGATGCCAAGTGACACTGGAAACAAAGACTGCAGTGATGCAGCTACCTGGGCAAAAAAAGGCAAGTGGTATCCACCAGAAGGGAAAATCTTCCCCTAAAGCCTTTAGCAATTTGCATTGTCCTGGCAACCTCTTGATTTCATGCTTCTAGCCTCCAGAACTGTAAGAGAACAAGTCTTGTAGTTTTAAGCCACCAAGTTTATGGTAATTTGTTCTGGCAGACCTAGGAAATGAATGCATACAGATTTGCAGGGTGGGCGATACACCAGAATGAAAGTGGTGCTTGTGTCTTTCTCAGAGCTAATTCCTTCTGTTGTATTTCTTTTTCTCCAGCAGTTACAGACTGCTGATGGATGCAGGGGTGTTGAAATGAGCACTGATTCTTGATCTCAGAAAATATCACATTATCATCACCTACTCTTATCAGACCTATCACAGCTTCTCATCTCTGACTAGCAAATTGTGCTATTTGGATGAAGTCACTTTCATTAATTAACAATTCCTTTCACAAGTCAATTATTTTCTTTTCTAAGCCCAAGAGCCTAATTTTAGCTACTTAACCTCATTATGTCCTTGACATCACTTTGGTGAAATTCTAAAACTTCTTTCATTTACTTTTTTGACAAAAAGTAAAACTACACACCAGACAATCATATTAACGTTTCTCCTGTAATTAAATCTTTTATCTAAAGTTAACATGGCTGAGAAGAAAAGAATATAAAGGGTCTTTGGTCCCAGTCTTCCCAACACTATTTTTGTTTCTAAAATCTATGAAATGCTCCAAGATAGTCTATTGAAAAAAAGAGGTCGAACCTACTTTTATTCTGAAAAGAAGGTCTCGAGAATTGCAATATTTTCCCCCACTCTCATTCCTACTTCTTTACCCATGGAACTATTAATGTAAGATATATTAAGATAAATAAGAAAGAAATGAGATTTTAACAGTGAGAAAATGAGAGAGCATTTTCAGCAAGATATTTGAGTTCCTACAGTAGAGAAGTGATTTCACAGTATAGATGAGGCAAAATCACTGGAAGTAAAAGTTCTTTCTTAATTTAAAATGGGAAGGGGCTGGAGAACATCATACTAAAATAAATGTCTGCTAAGTCTACTGCAAGGCTTTAATTACCTGTGAACCAGAAACTATGGAAGGTAAATAACATGGTGACATTAAGATTACCAGTAATGTAGGTCATTATTTTTACAGAAAAGCAATTGCAATAACCTGCTTAGTATTTTCCTCTCAATATTGCTGAGAAAGAAATAGATTGGCACTAACAAAATAAGACCTGACAAGTGAGTGATACACCCAACAACACCAACTCCCTGGATAACAACCTTACTTTTCTGTTGAAATCTTTTCTGAGCTGCTTTTACTCTTGACAACCCATAAAATAATTCCTTTTTCATAATTCCCCATGGTTCAACATTTATTTGGTACTTGCATACAATAGAATTCAAAGTAAGCTGCAAGTGCTCAATATTAGAATACAGATAGGATGAAATAAAGTGTTAGTTGTTCCATCATGTACGACTCTTTGCAACCCTCTGACTATAGCCCACCAGGGTCCTCTGTCCGTGGTATTCTCCAGGCAAGAATACTGGAATGGGTAGCCATTTTCTCCTCCAGGGCATCTTCCCCACCCAGGCATTGAACCCAGTTACAGTCTGAGCCACCAGGGAAGCCCTGCATCAATAAACACTAATAACTATATACATGGGCTAAGAGTAAGCATCAGAACTCATCTCTGTGTATGCTTGGAGTAAATAAATACACGTAATGGCAATTACCATCTACTATGCCTATGCAAAGTTCAATAAGATTCATACTTCCACTTTTGTCAATAGTCCACTCCACTGTTGTTTGTGTTTTGGCTGTGGTTCCCAGAAAACAGACTTTTAGAAGTACTTTTGTTTATAGGATGTTTGCCAGTTATTATTGTTAGGAAAATAATAAAAATTTGCCTTAAAAAGTAAAGTGAGAAAGATTGGGCAGAGGGAGACATTGAGTGGATTCAGTCTCAAAAGTGGTCTCAACCAGGGAGTTCTTAAGTAGGTCTGACCCTTCAAAGATGCCCCAAGAAAGAAATCAGAGCCTTTTAACCCTATATTAATGAGTCATTAGAAGTGGCTGCTGATGGGGTCATGGCTTAACACCAGGAGAGACAACTCTCTTTCAAAGGCAATTGGCAGAGAAGGACTCAGTGGTGGGCTGTCAGCCAGCAACACCCCATCATCTGAGGATGAGGGTCACAGCCCAGATGGGAGGATTGGGAAGAGCATCTCTGCATTTACCTTAGTTTCCCATTGGTCCCCAGTTTTCCCATCTTTGTTTACTTAATGCCACTCCCATATCCTGCTCACATCCTAAATCTTCTCACCCTTTTACAAGTCTTGGTCCTGATGGCTTATGGTCTGTATCCATGTCCCTAAATATTAACTCAGAGAAGGCAATGGCACCCCACTCTAGTACTCTTGCCTGGAAACTCCCATGGACGGAGGAGCCTGGTGGGCTGCAGTCCATGGGGTCACTAAAAGTCGGACACGACTGAGTGACTTCACTTTCGCTTTCACTTTCATGCATTGGAGAAGGAAATGGCAACCCACTCCAGTGTTCTAGCCTGGAGAATCCCAGGGACGGGGGAGCCTGGTGGGCTGCCATCTATGGGGTCACACAGAGTCAGACGCGACTAAAGCGACTTAGGAGCAGCAGCAGCAAATATTTACGATTTCTGTACTCAGTCAGGACTTTCATCTTATTCCAGTAGAGCCAACAAGGCAGCTGATGCGTCCCTAGAGGCAGGGAAAGAGGAGTTCTATGACTGTAGTGGATGCCACAGGTGTTCCACGCATAATCCCTCATCCCTACCATTTCACTTTACATGGGCTGAATGCCAGCCGCTAGCACTGAGTTCTGTTGCCTTATGATTTTCTGTTTTGCAAGAGCTCATTTTGACCATCTGTATACAAACCAGGGAAGCATGGGAGAATCTAAACCAATGATTGATGTAAACTGGAATATAAAATATCTCAGACCTCGTTCTCCTTATCTGGAATCCTACTGATATGTGTGTTCTGCCCTGGCTACCAGATTTCCCCAGTGGGCTCAAACTCCAGTTACCCACAGTGGTGACTTGGTTACTACTTCCCTTCTCTGTGGCAACTCCCTGATGAAGGTTTCTGAGACTGTCTCCCAAATATACTACTTAAAGGCAAATCCTTATGGATTGGCCTGGTTCATGGATAGCCCAATTGTAAACAGTTATATTAGTTCAAATATACCTAAAGGGACAAATTTTAGGTGGTGATGGAAATAGGAGTAAGGGGAAAAATAAGCAAAGGATGAATTTATAAATGAAGATTTAAAAAATGGAGTTAAGATATAAAAAATGTCAGAAGAGAAAAATGCCAATATTTCAGAAGGTTGATTATTGATATATTTCTTTCCACTACATATTTTGGTTTAGAGCCAGCATATCCCTCAACTAACTATTTTAATGAGATTTACATACATCATTGTTAGTCATCATCTCACCACCAATAAATGAATAAACACATAAATAAATAGTGATGTATGTCAACTGTGTGTATCTGAAGGGCAGAAAAGATAGATCTGTGTTATAAACATGTGTTGTTTCTTAATTGTCCAGTCTCAAACCCTCAAAAGATAGTGTCAGTCCCTATCTTTGGGGATCCTTGTGTAGCATCCTGCAAGGTGGCTCCCGCATCCCACTGTGGAAGCCAAAGCAATAATGTTACATTCCTGCTCTGGCACGATTACTGAACAGGCTTCTCGGAAGTTCTCTTCCTGGACTTTGAACCTGAGTTGCCAAACTGGTGGAGATGACCTTCATCACAGTGTCGGCATTTAGATCAGAGTGTTTCTGCAGGGTGACCATGCCTGTGGATCCTGCAGTGAAGTCTTCGCAAGCTTCCAGGTCCCTGACTGTTCTTCCAATGTAGCTTTCTTCCTCCAACCAGTTCCATGAATCCCTAATATCCATTCAATAAATGTCATGCCCGCTAAGGGAGGAAGATTCGTGCAGATGTACCAGGTCTATGTAGCAGCTAAGAGTCCCAAGGGAAACTTGGGAAATTTGGAACTGGTAACCCGAACATGATGGAGAACCCATGAAACTCTTGTAAATATTTCTCTGAGACCATTTAGAGCTTCCTGATACGTGTCATTGCCAAACCTTGATCTTTGTATCTTTCCAGCATATTCCTTTAAGATGCTTACTTTATCGCTGTCAATCAAATAAATGTAATGTATATTTTTAAGTTAAAAATTATAAGTGCATGAGTTTTATAATTTATCTACATCTAAGTCCATATGACATTTTTTAATCTTTCTAATACCAGTCATTTTTGTAAACCTGGTTTAAAATTCAAATGTGCATCTCACAATTGCACATTTTTTTAATCTGACCAATATCACATGTTAAAAAATATATATATATTTCCCATTAATGATTTACTTTAGTTTGCATTAAGAGCAAATGCAGAAGAAATTGCTAAACTGTATAATAAAGTACTATGAGAAAATATTGAGAAAGTTAATTTAAACTGTATATTTCAAACTCAAACTGATAAAAAGATCCCTCTGTAAAAGTTTTCAAGGTCATCATTTTCAAATATATTCTTATTTTAAAAATCAAATCTATGTTGCCTATTTTTTAATTAATTTATTTTTTATTGAAGGATAATTGCTTTACAGAATTTTTCTGTCAGACCTCCACACGAATCAGCCATATTTTCAACATTCAAAATACAAGACTCTTTCTATTTAAAATTAATTAAGAGAAAAGAAAGTTTAAGCCAAAGAGGAACATCCTCTGTATATTTGGTATGTAAATGTATTTCAACTATATCATGCTAACTGATCCAAGACATCTTCCATTGTTTTGATTATCTGCATGGTTGATCAGGAAATGGAGTGGGAAAGTAGCAATCACTTGTGCGGTTAGATTTATCTTAATTTTTAAACTGTTTAGTTTCATTTATCTGGAAGAAAAACCTCTGTAATTATTTTTAAAGACTTAAACAAATTGATTTAAGTCTGGATGTGAAGTCTTACCATGGTTGGAAAGGCAGTAGTAAATGCATGAGTGTATAGGGTCTTGGTGAGGTCTAGGTTCATACAATGATTAAACCAAATAGAAGTTTAGTCATTTAGGGAAGATCTGATTAATGTTCATAAAGACTGAGTTAGTATTATTATTTCTTAATAAATACAACTATTAATTATTTTTGAATCTTGGCCTCATACTAGAGATAGCAGAGTGGATTTTATGATTTATACATCACTTAGGACACGGTCTCTATTGACTATAATAGTGATCTATCAAATAATGAACTACCAAAAGGTGAAGTAGCTTTAATTTAAAGATCTGACATATTACTTCCCAAACCACATACTTCATCTAGTTTGAAAAGACCACTTTTGAAAAACTGGATGAAAAGTAGAATTTTTAAACTCTACTTTCCTGTTACCTGCATACACAAAACGTAGGTCTTTTACATGTAGTATAAGATGTTGCAACATCTGGATGCTTTAAGCCTTTTGCTTATCCACATAAACCATTGATTCCTGCAATATTGAACTTCTGGAAGTGTCTTCAGTTTTTCATGCCTTTCTTTGTGCTTCCACTTAAACAAATGCTCTTTATCTATTCCCTCATTTAAGGCTTATGTCAGATATCATCTCCTATGGTAAGCTTTCCTTAACTCCCCAACTTTCACCTCTCCTCTACTGCTACAGGACCTCTTTTTCATAACTCTGTTGGTGCCCTGATAGTCTGTTTCAAAAACAAAGGATAGATTTGGAAAGGACTTCAAGGTGACTATGAGCCACTTGGTGGCATGTGCCATGACCTACTCTCCTTATCTCAGACAACTAGCACAGGAAATGACATATACTAGGTCTTGGTATGTTTTCATTTTATAAATGAATGAAAAAATGTCACATTCCTTTATAGGACTGATGCCTTGAAATATGCCATCCAGTTATTGGAAGAGTTATAGTGACAAAAGGTTGATAAAATATCTTTAGTGTACGAAATACAGATACTTATAATCAGAATTATTTTTCTTACTGAATTACTCCCACTGATTAAAAAAAAACACCCTTTTGTTTTCATTTTTGTCATATATGGTATCTATATTTTTAATTTTCTTCCAATAGTTGAAATGGAAGGTTTATTCACTTTGGTTTAAATCCATTGTACAGACATGTAATTTAATGACTTTTGCTGCTTAAGTCACTTCAGTCGTGTCCAACTCTGTGCTACCCCATAGATGGCAGCCCATCAGTCTCTGCTGTCCCTGGGATTCTCCAGGCAAGAACACTAGAGTCGGCTGCCATTTCCTTCTCCAGTGCATGAAAGTGAAAAGTGAAAATAAAATCGCTCAGTCGTGTCCAACTCCAATAGCTTGTAATAAATTAAAACATAGACCACAAATAACGCAAGAAAGAGATACACTGTCAAAACAGCAGCGGGGGTCTAAAAGCTCATTATTTTACTTTGTTCTTACTGTCAGGCAAAAAGATTATTAACTGAACTTTTGACAGGATAGCTTTTTTAGCTATTTTATCTGCATTTATACTTTCTCTGCATTTATTATTTGATTTTCTATCACTTGTTTCTTTTATCACTTTCTTCTTTTATCATTAATTTTCCAACTCTGAAGGTGTTTCTCTTCTTTTCTTGTCTATCCCATGATTAAACTATTTTATAAGCCCAGGAAATAATGTCAGCAATTACAGTTAGAGAATAAAAACCACTAAAATGTAACAAAGCTCAGAACACTTACCCTAGAGGAACGGGTGTCCCAATTTCCTCTCACTATTTAAAATATGCGTTTCCATACAACTTAGGACAAAGCCAGCTTATTTCAAGGCAAAAAATCATTGGTCTAATATCATTTATGGAAAAGGTTATCAAGGGTATATCTTTTCTTGAATCCTAAAACTGTTGATCCCATTGCAGTGTCTTCATTTTCATCAATAAAATACATGCGCATACTTATGGCTGCATACCCCAAAGTTAGACAGACTTTTGCATCCAGATACCTCCTACAGTGGGTTTCCCTGGTGGCTCAGAAGGAAACAGTTCTGCTACAGTAAACACAGTGCTCAGAAAAGAAAAATAAAAGATAAGTGTCTTGTCTTCTTAAATAATGTTAAATTAATACCATAATAGTCAAAAGAGCTGGTCCACAGACAGAAATAATTTGAGGATTGGATCGAAAAGGAACTTAAGGAATTTGCTGCCGTCTAGGGAGAATGTGTTTAAGAATACGTAATGTAGGGGACTTCCCTGGTGGGCCAGTGGCTAAGACCTCTGAGCTCCCAATGCAGAGGGCCTGGAATCAGTCTCTAGTCAGGGAACTAATTTCTACATGCCACAACTAAAAGATCCGCATGCTGAGACTCAGCATAGCCAAATATACAAATGGATAACTAAATATTTAAATAGATAAAAAATAAAATCCTATTTAAAAAAAGAGTTAATGCAAATAACTCAGAAGTAAGCAAGAATTTTCAAAACTTATTCATGTATCCTTTGAATATAGAGTGAGTAACTCTAACAGTACCTGCTAGATATGTGTTGCTCCATACAGAAGTCATTTGCCATATGTGGCTATTTAATTTCCTTAAAGAACTTCATGTTTTAGAAAAATTTCATGTTCATAACAAGGTGGGAGGGAAGTGCAGTGGTTTCCCACGTACACACAGCCTCACCCATCATCAACGTGTCTAACTAGCCTTTCATATTTGTTATGTGATGAACCTACATGGATATATCATGACCGAAAAAATCCACAGTTTACATTAGGGTTCTCTCTTGATATTTTACTATTGTTCAGTTCAATTCAGTCGCTCAGTCGAGTTCAACTCTTTGCAACCCCATGAATTGCAGCACGCCAGACCTTCCTGTCCATCACCAACTCCCAGAGTTCACTCAGACTCACGTCCATCAAGTCAGTGATGCCATCCAGCCATCTCATCCTGTCATCCACTTTTCCTTCTGCCCCCAATCCCTCCCAGCATCAGGGTCTTTTCCAATAAGTCAGCTCTTCGCATGAGGTGGCCAGAGTACTGGAGTTTCAGCTTTAGCATCATTCCTTCCAATGAACACCCAGGGCTGATATCCTTCAGAAGGGACTGGTTGGATCCCCTTGCAGTCCAACGGACTCTCAAGAGTCTTCTCCAACACCACAGTTCAAAAGCATCAATTCTTCGGTGCTCACCTGTCTTCACAGTCCAACTCTCACAACCATACATGACCACAGGAAAACCCATAGCCTTGACTAGACGGACCTTTGTTGGCAAAGTAATGTCTCTGCTTTTGAATGAATATGCTATCTAGGTTGGTCATAACTTTCCTTCCAAGGAGTAAGCATCTTTTCATTTCATGGCTGCAATCACCATCTGCAGTGATTTTGGAGCCCCAAAAAAATAAAGTCTGCCACTGTTTCCACTGTTTCCCCATCTATTTGAAATGAAGTGATGGGACCAGATGCCATGATCTTCATTTTCTGAATGTTGAGCTTTAAGCCAACTTTTTCACTCTCCTCTTTCACTTTCATCAAGAGACTTTTTAGTTCCTCCTCACTTTCTGCCATAAGAGTGGTGTCATCTGCCTATCTGAGGTTATTGATATTTCTCCCAGCAATCTTGATTCCAGCTTGTGCTTTTTACAGCCCAGTGTTTCTCATGATGTACTCTGCATAGAAGTTAAATAAGCAAGATGACAATATACAGCCTTGATATACTCCTTTTCCTATTTGGAACCAGTCTGTTGTTCCATGTCCAGTTCTAACTGTTGCTTCCTGACCTACATATAGATTTCTCAAGAGACAGGTCAGGTGGTCTGGTATTCCCATCTCTTTCAGAATTTTCCACAGTTTATTGTGATCCACAGAGTTAAAGTCTTTGGCATAGTCAGATTCGGACAAATGTATAATGAATGACATGCATTCATCATTATAATATCATAAGGAGCATTTTCAATTTCCTAAAAATGTTCTGTCCTCTGACTCTCACCTCTCCTCCTCCAATTCTGGGTAACTACTGAAGTTCTTACTCAATAGTTTTTCCTTTTCCTCACTAGGATATTGTTGGAATCAAATAGTATATTCAGTCTTTGCAGATTGGCGTCTTTCACTTAGTCATGTGCATTTAAAACTCCTCCATGTATTTTTGTGGCTCCATAACTTATTTCTTTTGAATTGAATAATATTTCACTGTCAAGATCTGCTATTATTTATTTATCCATTCACCTACTAAAGGACTGGCTGGCAATTATGAATAAAGCTACTGTAAGTATCTTTGTATAGGCTTTTTTATGGATGTAAGCTTTCAGATTCTTTGGATAAATATCAAGGGTCACAGTTTCTGAATTATTTGTTGTTGTTCAGTCACTCAGTTGTGTCTGACTCTTTGTGGCCCCATGGGCTGCACCATGCCAGGCTTCCCTGTCTTTCACCAACTCCTAGAGCTTGCTCAAACTTATGTCTATTGAGTCAGTGATGTCATCCAACCATCTCATCCTGTCACCCCCTTCTCTTCCTGCCTTCTTTCTTTCCCAGCATCAGGGTCTTTTCTAGTGAGTAGGAACTTTGCTTCAGGTGGTCAAAGTATTGTAGCTTCAGCTTCAGGATCAGTCCCTTCAATGAATATTCAGGATTGACTTCCTTTAGGATTGACTGATCTGATTTTCTTGCTGTCCAAAGGACTCTCAAGAGTCTTCTCTAACACCACAGTTCAAACTCATCAGTTCTTTGGTGCTCAGCCTTATTTATGGGCCAACTCTCACATCCATGCATGACTACTGGAAAATCATAGATTTGACTGTATGGACCTTTGTTGGCAATGTAATGTTTCAGTTTTCTAATACACTGTTTAGGTTTGTCATAGCTTTTCTTCCAAGGAGCAAGCATCTTTTAATTTTGTGGCTGAAGTGACCATGTGTGGTGATTTTGGAGCCTAAGAAAATGAAATATGTCACTGTTTCTACTTTTTCCCCATCTATTTGCCATGAAGTGATGGGACCAGATGCCATGATCTTACTTTCTTGAATGCTAAGTTTTAAGCCAGGTTTTCACTCTCCCCTTTCACCTTTCGTCAAAAGGCTCTTTAGTTCCTTTTTGGGTTCTGCCATAAGGGTGGTGTCACCTGCGTATATGAGGTTGTTGATAGTTCTCCCAGCAATCTTGATTCCAGCTTCTGATTGATCTAGCCTGGCATTTTGCATAGTGTACTGTGCATAGAAGTTAAACAAGCAGGGTGACAATATACAACTTTGATGTACTTCTTTCCCGATTTGGAACCAGTCCGTTGTTTCCTGTCTGGTTCTAACTGTTGCTTCTTTATCTGCATATCATAAGAATATGTTTAATTTTCTAAGAAACCAACAAACTGTCTTCCAAAGTGCACATTTTGCATTCTCACCAGCAATGTAACAAAACTCCTGTTGCTCTGTGAAAGTGTTCATCACTATCACGTCAGACTCTTTGCAACTACATGGACTACTGTAGCCCCCCAGGTTCCTCTGTCCATGGGATTCTCCAGGCATGATACAGGAATTGTTGCCATGCCCTTTTCCAGGGGATCTTCCTGAACCAGGGATTAAACACGCATTTCTTACATCTCCCACACTGTGGGCACATTCTTTACTATCTGAGCCACCAGGCAAGCCCGTTGCTCTGTATCCTTGCCAACATTTTCTATTGTTAGTGTTTCAGATTTGGGGCATATAACTATGTATGTAATGGTATCTATTGTTTGAATTTAAATTTCCCTAATGGCATTTATGTAGCATATCATTTTCATATGTTTGTTTGCCATCTATCTGTACATCTTCTTTGGTGAAGTGTCTGTTAAGATCTCTAGTCCTTTAAAAAATCAGTTTGTTTATTTTCTTATTTTGAAGTTCTAAGAGTTCTTGGTGTATTCTGCATGTAGTACATCCAGTTGTTTTAGCATCACTTTTGAAGAAACTTTGTTTCATTGTATTGCCTTTGCTCCTTTACCAACGGTCAGTTGTCTGTATTAACGTGAGTCTGTTTCTGTTCTCTGTATTCTGCTCCATTGATCTATTTGTCTATTTTTTAACTAATACCATGTCATATAGATTGTGATAGCTTTACAGTACATTTTGAAGTCAAGGAGCATCAGTCCTCCAACTTTTCTCTTCTTCAATATTAAGTTGGCTACTCTGAGTATTTTGTCAGTCCCTATAAACATTAAAATCAGTTTCATGTTATTCACAAAATAACTTGCTGGGATTTGGATTAAGATTGTATTGACTCTATAAATCAAATTGAAAAGAATTGGCAGCTTGAAAATAGTGTATCTTCCTAATCATGACAATAATATTATTTAGTTCATTCATCTCTGATTTTGTTCATCAAAGTTTTGTAGTTTCCTTCATATAGATCTCATAATGTAAATGTATTTTTATTTAAATTTATTTATTTTTATTGGAGGCTAATTACTTTACAATATTGTATTGGTTTTGCCACACATCAACATGAATCCACCACGAGTGTACACATGTTCCTAATCCTGAACCCCCCTCCCACCTATCTCCCCATACAATCCCTCTGGGTCATCCCAGTGCACCAGCCCTGAGCATCCTGTATCATGCATCGAACCTGGACTGAGGGGCAATTCATTTCTTATATGATATTATACATGTTTCAATGCCATTCTCCCAAATCATCCCACCCTCACCCTCTCCCACAGAGTCCAAAAGACTGTTTATATGTGTGTGTCTCTTTTGCTATCTCGCATACAGGGTTATCGTTACCATCTTTCTAAATTCCGTGTATACGCGTTAGTATACTGTATTGGTGTTTTTCTTTCTGGCTTACTTCACTCTGTATAATTGGCTCCAGTTTCATCCACCTCATTAGAAGTGATTCAAATGTATTCTTTTTAATGGCTGAGTAATACTCCATTCTGTATATGTACTACAGCTTTCTTATCCATTCATCTGCTGATGGACATCTAGGTGGCTTCCATGTCCTGGCTATTATGAACAGTGCTGCAATGAACATTGGGGTACAGTCTCTTTCAGTTCTGGTTTCCTCAGGGTGTACGCCCAGCAGTGGGATTGCTGGGTCATAAGGCAGTTCTATTTCCAGTTTTTAAGGAATCTCCACACTGTTCTCCATAGTGGCTGTACCAGTTTGCATTCCCACCAACAGTGTAAGAGGGTTCCCTTTCCTCCACACCCTCTCCAGCATTTATTGCTTGCAGACTTTTGGATCGCAGCCATTCTGACTGGCATGAAATGGTACCTCAATGTGGTTTTGATTTGCATTTCTCTGATAATGAGTGATGTTGAGCATGTTTTCATGTGTTTGTTAGCCATCTGTATGTCTTCTTTGGAGAAATGTCTATTTAGTTCTTTGGCCCATTTTTTGATTGGGTCGTTTATTTTTCTGGAATTGAGCTACAGGAGTTGCTTGTATATCTTTGACATTAATTATTTGTCTGTTGCTTCATTTGCTGTTATTTTCTCCCATTCTGAAGGCTGTCTTTTCATCTTGCTTATTCCACTTGTTTATTACTGGTATATAGGAAAACAATTGACTTTTGCATCCTGTAATCTGCAATCCTATTCTAGTGGCTTATTATTAATAGTTCAAGGAGATTTTTGTTGATTCTTTTGGATTTTCTACATAAATCAGCATCTCATCTCTGAACAAATGTAGTTTTATTTCTTCCTTCTCAGTCTGTAGACCTTTATTTTCTTATCTTGTCTTCATTCATTATAGTATGAAGCTGAAAAGAGTGATGAGAAGGGAAATCCTTGCTTTGTACCTGGTCTTAGTGAAAAAAATTTAACTTGTAACATCAGTTTTAATGGTTCTGTAGGTTTTTTTAAGAACTTGAGAAAGTTTCCTTTTATTCCTAGTTTACTCAGAGTTTTTTAGAATTATGAATGTATGGTGGATTTTTGTCAAATACTTTTTCCCGCATCTATTGGATTGCATGAAAAAAAATTTAAGCCTATTAATATGATGGATTACATTAATTGACTTTGGAGTGTTGAACCATCATTGTAAACCTGGTATGAATCCCACTTCATTGTGATGTATTATGTTGGGAATTTTTGCATCTGTGTTCATGAAAGACATTTGCTGGTAGTTCTCTTTTCTTGTAGTGTCTTTGTCTGATTTTGGTTAGGATAATGGAGGCCTCATAAAATGAGTCCTGGGGCTTCTTTCCTCTGAAATAGATAGTAGAGAATTGCTATAATTTCTTCCTTAAAAGCTTGGTAGAATTCACCAGTGAATTTCTGTACCAGAGACTGGTGTTGTTTTAGAAAGTTATTAATTTTTAACTCAATTTATTTAATAGATATAGGACTATTCAGATTGTTTCTTCTTGTGTGAATCTTGGAAGATTGTGTCTTTCAAGGAACTGATTTTTTTTTTTTTACTTTATTTTACTTTACAATACTGTATTGATTTTGCCATACATCAACATGAATCCGCCACGGGTGTACATGAGTTCCCCATCCTGAACCACCCCCCCCCACCTCCCTCCCCATACCATCTCTCAAGGAACTGATTTATTTCAACTAAGGTATCAAATTTGTGAGCGTTGAATTGGTTATAGTATTTCTTATACAGACAGGAACTATATAATGACCCAGATAACCATGGTAGTATTGTCACTCACCCAGAGCTAAACAACCTGGAGTGTGAAGTCAAGTGGTCAAGTGGGCCTTAGGAACCATTACTTACAAACAAAGCTAGTAGAGGTGACTGAGTTCCAACTGAACTATTTAAAATCTTAAAAAGATGATGGTGTTAAAATGTTGCACTCAATATGTCAGCAAACTTGAAATACTCAGCAGAGACCAGAAGACTGAAAAGGTCAATTTTTATTCCAATTTTATTCCAATTCCAAAGAAGAATAATGCCAAAGAATTTCAAAACACCATTATAACTGTGCTCACTTTACAATCTAGGAAGGTTAAGCTGAAAATCCTTCAAGCTAAGCTTCAGTAGTGTCTAAACCAAGGACTTCCAAAAGGACGACCCAGAGAGATGGTATGGGGAGGCAGGTGGGAGGGGGTTCAGGATTGGGAACATGTGTACACCCGTGGCAGATTCATGTTTATGTATGGCAAAACCAATACAGTATTGTAAAATAAAGTAAAATTTTAAAAATAAATAAAAGAAAAGGCAGAGGAATCAGACATTAAATTGCCAACATTTGTTGGATCCCAGAGAAAGCGAGGGAGTTCCAAAAAAGCAGCTGCTTCTGCTTCACTGACTACACTAAAGCCCTGAACTGTGTGGATCACAACAAACTGTGGAAAATATTTCAAGGGATGGGAGTACCAGACCACCTTACCTATCTCCTGAGAAACCTGTACGTGGGTCAAGAAGTAACAGTTAGAACTGGATATTGAACAACTGGCTGGTTCCAAATTGAGAAAGGCATATGACAAACCTATATATTGTCGTCCTGCTTATTTAACTTCTATGCAGAGTACATCATGAGAAATGCTAAGCTTGATGAGTCATAAGCTGGAATCAAGATTTCCAGGAGAAATATCAACAACCTCAAACATGCAGATGATACCAATTTAATGGCAGAAAGTAAAAAGGAACTAAAAAGCTTCTTGATGAAGGTGAAAAGAAGAGTGAAAAAACTGGCTTGAAACTCAGCATTCAAAAACCTAAGATCGTGGTATCCAGTCCCATCACTTCATGGCAAATAGAAGGGGAAAAGGGGAAACAGTTGCAGCAATGATAGATTTTATATTCTCGGGCTCTAAAATCACTGTTGATGGTGACTGAAGCCTTGAAGTTAAAAGACTCTTGCTCATTGGAAAGAAAGATGACAAGCCTAGACAGTGTATTAAAAACCATAAACATCACTTTGCTGACAAAAATCTGTATAGTCAAATCTGTGGATTTTCCAGTAGTCATGTATGGGATATGAGTGTTGGACCGTGAAGAAGGCTGAGCACCAAAGAACTGATGCTTTTGAACTGTGGGACTGGAGAAGATGGTTGAGAGTCCCCTGGACTGCAAGGAGATCGCATCTGTCAACCCTAAAGGAAATCAACACTGACTATTCATTGGAAGTTTTGACACTGAAGCGGAAGCTCCACTACTTTGGCCACTTGATGTAAAGAGCCTACGCATTGAAAAAGACTGATACTGGGAAAAACTGAAGGCAAAAGAAGAAGGGACAACAGAGAATGAGATGGTTGGATGGCATCTTCAACTCAATGGACATGAGTTTGAGCAAACTCTGGGAGATGGTAAGGACAGAGAAGCCTGGTGAGTTACACAGTGCATGGAGTCACAAAGAGCTGGACACAAATTTGTGACTGAACAGCATTCCGTATTATCCTTTTAATTTCCACAGTATCTGTGGTAATGCTCCCCTTTCACTTCTGATACTAGTAATTTGTGTTCTCTTTCTTATTTTCCTAGTTAGCTTTGCTAGAATTTTATTGATTTTATTAATATGTCCAAATAGCCTTTCTTTGTTTTTTTTTACTTTTTCTTTTGATTTCCAGTTTTAAATTTCATTGATTTTTGCTCTAATTCTTATTATTTATTTTTTCTAGTTATTTTAGATTTAATTTGCTCATCCTTTTAGGATTCCTAAAATGGAAATTTAGATTATTGGGGTTTTTTCTTCTAAAATGCTTACATAATGCTATAAATTTCCTTCTAAGTACTCCTTTTGCTGCATCCTACAAATTTCAATGTTGTATTTTTTCATGTTTTATTAATATTTATTGCAATATAGTTGCTTTATAATCTTGTGTTAATTACGTAAAGCAAAATGAATCAGTTATATATGTACATACATCCCCTCTTTTTTGGATTTCCTTCCCATTTCAGTCACCACAGAGCTTTGAATAGAGTTCCCTATGATATACAGTAGGTTCTTGTTAGTTATACAAGATAGTGTATATATGACTTCCCAAGAGGCGCTAGTGGTAAAGAACCTGTCAGCCAATGCAGGAGATTTAAGAGATGCAGATTCACAGTTCTAATGAGGTGGATGAAACTGGAGCCGATTATACAGAGTGAAGTAAGCCAGAAAGAAAAATACCAATATAGTATACTAACACATATATATGGGATTTAGAAAGATGGTAATGATAACCCTGTATGCGAGACAGCAAAAGAGACACAGATGTATAGAACAGACTTTTAGACACTGTGGGAGAGGGAAAGGGTGGGATGATTTGGGAGAATGGCATTGAAACATGTATAATATCATGTAAGAAATGAATCGCCAGTCTATGTTCGATGCAGGATACAGGATGCTTGGGGTGGTGCACTGGGATGACCCAGAGAGATGGTATGGGGAGGGAGGTGGGAGGGGGGTTCAGGATTGGGAACTCATGTACACCCGTGGCAGATTCATGTTGATGTATGGCAAAACCAATACAGTATTGTAAAGTAAAATAAAGTAAAATTAAAAAAAAAAAAACAGAGGGAAACGATCTGTTCAGTTTTGTTGATCTCACTTAAAATACTATTACAATAAGGTGTTTCTAGTAAAAGCAAAAATATTATTTGTATTGATACCAAATAAATTATTAATTGTTTTTTAAAAAAGAGATGCAGATTTAATCCTTGGGTCATTAAGATACCCTGGAGGAGGGCACGGGCAACCCACTCATGTATTCTTCCCTGGAGAATCCCATGGACAGAGGAGCCTGGTGGGCTATAGTCCATAGGACTGCAAAGAGTTGGACACGACTGAAGTAATTAAGCATGCACACACGCACAGTGTATATATGTCAATCCCAATCTACCAGTTCATCTCATCCCCTTCCCCTCATGGTATCAATAAGTTTGTTGTCTACATCTGTGCCTCTATTTCTGTTTTGCAAATAAGCCCACCTGAATATTTTTCTAGATTACATATATCAGCTATATTATATGATATTTGGTTTTCTCTTTCTTACTTTGCTTTATATGACAGTCTCTGGGTTTATCCATGTCTCTGTAAATGTCACTGTTTAATTCATTTTATGGTTGAGTAATATTAAATTGCATATCTGTGCCACATCTTTTTTGTCCATTCTTCTGCTGATGGATATCTTTGTTACTTCCATATCCTGGCTATTGTAAATAGTGCTGCAATGAAATTTCAGGTGCATATATCTTTTTGAATCATGGTTTTCCCTGGGTATATGCCCAGGAATGGAATTACTGGGTCATATGGCAGAAACCTACATGCAGGTCAGGAAGCAACTGTTAAAACTGGACATGGAACAACAGACTGGTTCCAAATAGGAAAAGGAGTATGTCAAGGCTGTATATTGTCATCCTGCTTATTTAACTTATATAGAGTACATCATGAGAAATGCTGGGCTGGAAGAAGCACAAGCTGAAATCAAGATTGCTGGGAAAAATATCAATAACCTCAGATATGCAGATGACACCACCCTTATGGCAGAAAGTGAAGAGGAACTAAAAAGCCTCTTGATGAAAGTGAAAGAGGAGAGTAAAAAGGTTGGCTTAAAGCTCAACATTCAGAAAATGAAGATCATGGCATCTGGTCCCATCACTTCATGGAAAATAGATGGGGAAACAGTGTCAGACTTTATTTTGGGGGTCTCCAAATCACTGCAGATGGTGACTGCAGCCATGAAATGAAAAGATGCTTACTCCTTGGAAGAAAAGTTATGACCACCCTAGATAGCATATTAAAAAGCAGAGACATTACTTTGCCAACAAAGGTCCATCTAGTCAAGGCTATGGTTTTTCCAATGGTCATATATGGATGTGAGAGTTGGACTGTGAAGAAAGCTGAGCCCCGTAGAATCGATGCTTTTGAACTGTGGTGTTGGAGAAGACTCTTAAGAGTCCCTTGGACTGCAAGGAGGTCCAAACAATCCATTCTAAAGGAGATCAGTCCTGGGATTTCTTTGGAAGGAATGATGCTAAAGCTGAAACTTCAGTACTTTGGCTACCTCATGTGAAGGGTTGACTCATTGGAAGACTCGGATGCTGGGAAGGATTGGGGATAGTAGGAGAAGGGGACGACAGAGGATGAGATGGCTGGTTGGCATCACGGACTCGATGGACGTGAGTCTGAGTGAACTCTGGGAATTGGCGATGGACAGGGAGGCCTGGCATGCTGCGATCCATGGGGTTGCAAAGAGTCGGACACGACTGAGCGAATGAACTGAACTGAACTCTACTGATGGCAGTTCTATATTTAGCTTTTTGAAGAACCTCCAAACTGTTCTCCATAGTGACAGCACCAATTTACATTCCAACAAACAGTGTAGGAAGGTTCCCTTTTTCTCCACACCCTTCCCAGCATTTACTATTTTTAGATTATTTTGATGATGGCCATTCTGACAAGTATGAGATGATACCTCCTGTAGTTTTAATTCTATTTCTCTAATAGTTAGTGGTGTTGATAGTCTTTTCATGTATTTATTGGCCATGTCTATGTATTTTCTGAAGAAGTGTCTATTTAGATTCCCCTCCCCATTTTTTGATTGGGTTGTTTGTTTATTTTTTATATTGAGTTGCATGAGCTGCTTGTTTATTTTGGAGATTAATCCTTTGTTGGTTGCTTTGTTTCTAAATATTTTCTCTGACTCTGAGAGTTGTCTTTTTGTCTGTTTATAGTTGTCCCAAGAATCTTTGGATATCTTTTCTGTTTCTTTTTTTCTCCTGTTTTTGCAGTTTTTGAGGTTTCTGTTGTATTCTCAAGCTCAAAGATTCTTTTCTCAAACATGTCCTGTCTATTAACAAGTCTATCAAATAAATTCATCTCTGTTAACATTCCTGTCTATTAACAAATCTATCAAATAAATTCTTCATTTCTGTAAACATTCTTCTGCTATAGGGTTTTCTATGTCTGCTATTTCTTTCTGGTTTATCTTAAAATCTCCATAACTGCTTACATGTCCATCTGTTCTTACATGCAGGGAAGCCTGACATGCTGCAGTCCATGGGGTCACAAAGAGTTGGACATTACTGAGAAACTCAACAACAATCTACTTTAGCCAGTAGAACCCTTAGTGTGTTAACCTTAGTTGTGTTAAATTCCCAGTCGGATCATTCCAACATCTTTGCCATGTGTGGTTATGATCCTTGCTGTGTCTCTTCAACTTGTGTTTTTCACCATCAGTATGCTTGTAATTTTTTTCTTTATAAGCAGACATGATGCACCAGAAAAAGGAACTGCTGTAAATAGGACTTTAGTAATGTAGCCGTGAGGTATAGGAAAAGGGGAAGCACTGTATAGTTCTATGATCAGGTCTCAGTCTTAGTCGGCCTATACCTCTGGACTGTGACTCTCATAAGTGTTTTTAGTTATTTTATCTCCACAGCTTAGGTGGGGGGGGGAGGATGGCTATAGTTGGCTGGAGATGGCTGTTTTCCCTCTCCCCCATGGAGGACTAGACCTCACTAGAATTGGGTATTTCCCTTACCAAGGTCAGTAAGGCTGCAGTAATACCCCTGCAGGTTACATGCTGATTACCTGGCTTCTCCTAAGAGCTGACCTTCTTAAGAGAAGCAAAGTGCTCTGGTGAATTTCAAAATCATTGTTTTTCCTCTCCCCCTGCCAGAAGCATGAGGGAAATTCTCTCCAGCATTTACTAGGGAAACCTGGTCAATCAAACTGCTGAAAGTAAATCTCAAAACTGTGGGGGCCTCATTATAACTGGGTCCCCCTGGAGATTTTAAGTCTCAGAGTTCTCCACACTGAGCTTCTAGAAATTCATCAGTACAGTTCAAATTTTCCTATACCAGCATTGGTTCTCACAGAAGTTTCCATCTGTGTCTCTGCTTAGGTAAGTTGTTGTTTGCTGAATTTTTCTGTCTCTCAAATGTTGCAGAGCAGTGATTTTCCTGTGTCCTCACCTCTCCCAAGATTCTAGAAGAGCTGTAGATTTTTCAGTCTGTTCAGGTTTTGACTTGTTATGAGGACAGAGTGGCTGCTTCTAGGATACTTAAGTGCAGAAACAGCCCTATTTAAGATAATTTTAATTAAGTAAAACCTAAAAATTCAGTTCCTCAGTTGCACTAGTCACATGCACAATGGCTGCACATACCATATTGGGCAACAAAGAACATCCTCATCATTTCAGAAAGTGCTACTGGACAGTGTAGTACAATGCAGCATTCTGAACTAGTGTTAAATAATAAAACAATGTATTTTGAGCAATTCACAATTTAAAAAATCTTCTATTGAAATGACTTGGGAAGGAGGTTGTCACATAAGAAAGAAATAGATGGTAAATAAGAAAGCTAAAGGTAAAAGCTAAAAGTACTTTTTCATATATTTTTCTTTTTGTCAAATGTAGAAACTACTTAATTGGATCTATTAATTAAAACTCAGAAGATATTTTGTGCATTATGAATAATTACATTTGGAGAATAAAAGAAATAATAATACTGAGAAAATCCAAAAATATGGAGGTTGAACTTTATTTTACTTCTGTTTGTTTAGTTAACATTTCCCTACCTTCTTTGGTAAATTGAGCTTTCTTTTTTTACAATTTTTAATTGGAGAACAATTGCTTTACAATGTTGTATTGATTTCTGACATACAACAACATAAATCAGTCATATATATATATGTATATATATGTATGTGTGTGTGTATATATATATATATATATATATATATATATATATATACACATACAAACCCTCCTTCTTGAGCCTCCCTCCCACAAAAACCCACCCCATACCACCTCTCTAGGTCATTACAGAGCACCAGATTTGGCTCCTGTGTCATATATATGTTGGGCTTTCTAAGATTTCCAAAAAATGCCAACTTATACATGATAAAGTATTATTCAGGGGCAGTATAGAAGTTGTTATTTCCTTTTTAATCTCTAATGAGAATAAAGAATCCAAAATTGATAATTATATAAAAGTACTGCTAATTTCTCCTTAAAATTCATGAACCCTTTGTATTGTTTTACTTACAGTCTTTGAGGAAAAAAAAACTCTCAAAATTGGTTTTCTCTGCCCTGAAAAATATCGGAAATAATACTTCTATTCAAGAGAGAGTTCACTGGCCTTGAAAACAAAATAATTAATATTTGTTCCTATTTCTGACCCTTATTTATTGTATTACAAAGTCACTTCCTCTCTATGCCTCAGTTTCTTCAAGTATGAAATCCTGCTTGGAATCAAATCAACAACCTCTAAGGCTGAGTGAGCACTTTTCATGCTGTTATCACTCACCCCCTGGCAGACATTGCCAACCTGGTATAGCACCATTTCCCATGCAGCCAAGACACAACTTCAGAATCATTCTTAACATTATCCTCCAGGAAGCCACAAACAGTTAATTGCCATTTTATAATCAATTGAAACACTTCTAAATCTCTTACAGCTGCAACATTTTTTAAAAAACTACAAGATATATTTTATATTTCTACATAGAGAAAAAAAAAAACATAAAGAAAACCCCTAGATTTATTCCTGAAGAACTAGGTCAATGATACTTGATTTTGTAAACCTAAATGGATTTTATCCCAGTGGATTAACCTATTAAGGATTATCTGTGATGTCCACAGAGCTGTAGCCTAGCTAAATCTTGAGCAATGCATGTATACAAAAAGTGGTGGGTGACATAATTATTTATTGAACATATTTAGTCTTTTGGAACCAGGGATGGTTATCATGAAATTACCCTTCTCTGTCACACTGACTTTGCATCTCATCTGTGCTTTCATGGTTCACTGAGTAACTACCACAATGCTTACTTTACGATATTAAATCGTCCATACATTTCTGTTTTCCAAAGACACTATAACTCATGTAAGCTCAGGAACTGCGTTGTGGTATCCAATGCTCAACTCTTAAAAACTTAATAGATATCTACTGGTTTGGCTAATTGAGTTTCAGGGATAAATCAGAATCCTTTCCATCATTTTACTCAAAGGAGAGGTGAAAACATTTATATCCAATAGCATCAAATTCTTACAAGAGCACTTTACTCATCTCAGAAGATGTTTTCTAGAAGTAACATCTGAGGTGAACTTTGAAATGGGTAGTGTCTACCCAGGTGAAGGAGAGCATTGAGGAAGAGAACTGAGCAGAATAACTGAGATTCCTTGCCATACTTGAGGGTTAGAAGTTATGTCATGTAGCTAGAGATATATTTGCAATCTAGAGCACATTTGAAAATGATTCCCAAAAAAGTAAGGCTGTGTCCCACTGGTGAATGATCATGATGTGGCGCATTGTGACATCAAAACACTTCAGTTGGGTAGAGAGGTTTCCAAGCTGTCACTCAAAGATTAGTCTACAAGTTGTGTTGTGGTTGAAGTCAAGAGAAGCAGTTATCCCAGAGGCATGACAGCCCAGGTCAAAAAATGACCAGTCCGTGAACCAGAGCTGTAGAGTAGAAAACAAGCAATAGCAATAGAGATTAAAGGGAAGACACTAGTTTTGATCACTGATTATCCATGAAAAGTGAGCAAATGTTGTGAAAGGACCAAAGATTTAACACAAAACATAGTTTTCTCCTCTATCATCCAACACCCTGAAGGTAAGACTTCTTTTTTTTCTTTCTAACCTTCCAATATAATTAAATTCTATCATCTTAAACCTACCTCATATACTGGAAAAAATTAACTCTCACTTTATTGATTTATCATTAGCAGCTATTAATATAAGAATGAGCTTGGCAATTTTTCAAATAATATTTAGAGATGCACATAATTAAGAATAACAGCTGCAGATTTTCCACTAGGAAAAGCATTCTCCTTAATGTATACATTATATGTTGTGTTACTGCAAAATTAGGTGTTAGAAGGGATCCCTCAGAAAAACAGACTCAAATGATTGATTTATTAAAGGACAAAGTGACACATGAAATTAGCTTAGGAAGTTCTCTGAGCCCCATAATCCTACAGACTGATCATCAGCTTCAGAATGGACAAGCTATCAACCAGGGTATATATATATATGCCTTCCTCCCTACCCATGGCTCAGCTGACCAATGTTTTTAGGATTCAGTGTCCTTTGACTTTTGCTACTCCCTAACTGTGCAGAAATTTCAGTGAAGGTAGATCTCCTTCTATAGATTTTCACTTCTTACCCTCTGCACTCGAATTAGAGGCAGAAAGCATGGATATAATTTTCAAATCTACTTTAATTAAGTGTAAGTTTTTTGTAGGTCATATAGCATTTTTGAAATCTCTTTTATTTAAAATAAGAAATAATATCTTTAATCCCCTACAGACTTTTTTAAATAAATTTGCACATGCTTAATAGCTTGCATAATGACAGACATCTAGTAGTTTTTCAAAACATAACAGCTATTAGTATAATTATTACTATCCCCACTCTACTAGAATACTGTCCTCGGGAAAATGAGAGGCCCTAAAACCTGAAAATTAATTGATAATGACATATTCTTAAATGCTAATGCTGTGAATTTGACTGATGCTATGTGTTAACAGGAGAAGGCAATAGCACTCCACTCCAGTACGCTTGCCTGGCAAATCCCATGGACAAAGGAGCCTGGTAGGCTGTAGTCCATGGGGTCACTAGGATTCAGACATTTCTGAGCGACTTCACTTTCACTTTTCGCTTTCATGCACTGGAGAAGGAAATGGCAACCCACTCCAGTATTCTTGCCTGGAGGATCCCAGGGACGGGGGAGCCTGGTGGGCTGCCATCTATGGGGTCGCACAGAGTCGGACATGACTGAAGCGACTTAGCAGCAGCAGGAGCAGCAACATGTGTTAACAATCAGGTGAATATTTTCAACTGATGAGCTCTCTTTTTGCAGTCAATGCTTAAGCAGATGTTCCTTTTATTTGACTCCTTGATTTTAATAGACATTTTATTCAAAAATATGTTTCCACAGCCAAATCTGGGAAATGCTGTGTTAAACAGAAGTGAAAAGAATTATTTCCTATATTAATTCTCCTAATTCTTTAACATGCTCATGTACTTTGTAAAAGAATTTTAGAACTTGATTGGATCTTTTAAGCAACTTCCAGATCTTGAGTTCTATGATTCATACCAGGGAAACCCTGATACCCAGAGTGACCATAAATTCCAGAATATGATGCAGCTAGCAATGGACTCTAATCTTTCTGGTGTATATTCCTTCATATTTTAGGTATCATCCAAAATTAGTTATCCTACTTACAGCCTGCAGCCACAAACATCCACATCAAGATTTTCTAAATGATCCAGTCAAAATTCTTGATCATACAATTAACATTTTCAATAAAAGCACTAAGCACTTTTGTTTTTCACTGCAAATTGCTTGAAATGTAGGACTTGCTTAGAAGGTGTTTATACCTTTTCCTGTCTCTTCACTCCTTCACAAGATACGTCACCCTGTGCCTGATGTGAGATGCCAGTTCTCACATTATTTCTTGTGCAATAAGTTTCTATTTATATCTAGATAGTCAAGACCAATGCCTGTATGCTTTCTCTGAGGACTGCATATAAAGAATTCAAATAACTGAAGTGCTGCTTGCATTGGAATTTACGTGTGTTTGTCTTAAATACCTATCCAAAATAAAAGTAGTAGCCAGTAGCAACCTAAGTACCAATTAATGTACAGGATGCTCTCCAGTTGAGTACAAAAATGTGATTATTTACAATGAACAAAAATGGAAGAAGAATGGGTGGATTTACAGTTATGGACACTCAGCACACAGCTTTTGCTGCTTTGCAATCTGTGAGCTTTATACTCTAACATAATCGTGTGACCATAAAGAACAGCCCCCAGAAAGCCTGGGCTCAGGTGGGAAAAAGACTCTCTGCAAAGTCGTGGAAATGAGACTGAAGTAACCACAATGACAACAAAATAGGAGGCAGGATTATTATCTAATTAAAGCAGTTCTTTATTATCTCAAATAATGTGTGATCATCTATTTGTCAGATTGACTTATAATAATTAAAACTACACATTTCTTAGTAACTTTTAATAATAAATATGGTCTTTCCTTTCATTTTATCTATAATCTGGGAGTGTGAACAATTTGTATTGAAATAGAGATAATTTTACTAAACAAGAAACAATCTACATGACAAAAGGTAGCATTTAGGGTATAACTATTTACATGAATCATCTCATTTATAGAAAGAGCAATTCCTATCGTTAAATAGACTGCAACAGACAAAATAGCACTTTCTCAAGACCACAAAGAAAAGCAAATGCCAGAGTCAGAATTCAAGCCCCCAGGTCTCTATGATTTCAGGGCCCAGGCTCTTAACTGGCTGAATCATGACGTCATTATCCTTTCCCGTATGAATCATGAGCAAATAGACTGCACAATATGCCATTGTGCCTATAGCCATTCTCCAGTCAAACTCATCTCCCATGTAAGAGTTCAAGAACACACTCTTGAAAAACTAACATTTATACTCCCTGAAAAAAATAAGGTATATTTGGAAGTCCACTGTAATATCTTTTGTTGGTAATAGATGCCTTGTTTTTGACCCATCCTGAGTCTCTTAGTGCCAACCCATTTCTGCTATTTAGTGGATTTTGAACTGAAATGATGAGGGAAGCTGTTTGTTGGTCTCTTATAGATTTGGGCAATTGCCTGGTTTGTGGAATTGCCCAAATCTATAATATAATTTTGCCCTCACTTACCCTATCTGTTAAACATTATTTTAAAACCTGAATGATATGAGGCTGAGAAATAGGTCAGTCCACTTTGCATGTTTGATATTAAGAATTATAGAATACTTACAGTATCTCCCTCCTAATTCTTGGATCCATATCAAAGACTATTAGGAACTGAAATTACTTTATAAAATATCTAGTCAAGCCTTTCACTTTATAGGTAAGAAATACAAGGTCAAGAGGAGATGGGTCTCCTAGGATAACTTTCCCCATTGAAATACAAATTCATTTCTTGATGTCCTCATTCAGAATTATTTGGTGACAATTACACATTTTGGGGGCTTCCCTCGTGGCTCAGATGGTAAAGCGTCTGCCTACAATGCAGGAGACCAGGGTTCAATCCCTGGGTCGGGAATATCTCCTGGAAAAGGAAATGGCAACCCACTCCAATACTCTTGCCTGGAAAATCCCATGGACGGAGGAGCCTAGTAGACTACAGTCCATGAGGTCGCAAAGAGTCGGACACGACTGAGTGACTTCACTTTCACTTTCACATATTCTTTGTTTGTGTCCACAAGGTTTTAGCATACATGAGACCTGGAAAACACTCCCTAATCAACAAAGAAGCCTCAGTAAGATTTCTCATTAAATAAATTTCTTAAATAAAATGAATTTGCTTTTACTTCATGCTTTAGTATAAATACCCTTCCCTTATAATAGGCAGATTTTCATTCCTTTCACTTGATTTTCAACCCTGAGCACAACCTTGAATGCAAGGTTAGGTGTATCTTAGTGTACTCTTTTACCACTTTATAAATGTGCTTCTGAGAATCCATGTAAGTTATTTTTAACATTATATCCTTCTGAAATTTTGCAAAAGTTGGTAAAGGAAACAACTAGGAGCAAGATTCATTTCAGCATTGTAAGTCAACAATTTATGACTCTGTTGTATAAATTTTTTCCTACTGAAATCCATAAGCATGATTTCAAAATCCACTTTCATTTCCCAAGACTGAGAGAGAAATAGCATAGAGGAGTTGGAGGAAAATAATAACAAAAGGTAGGCTAAGAATCTGAATCTAAGACATTATTCTTAGTCTTAGGTAATCGGAATCACATCATTTAATCTTTTTAAGCTTGGCATGTTTACCTATAACCTAAAGCTAATAATACCTATCCTGCTAGGACATGGTTGATTTGCAATTAAATGTGATAATGAGTATGAGTGCTTTGTTAGCTCTTAGTCACTACCAGTTAAGTTATTCATTTATTCAAACACTCATTTATCTAACATTTTTGAGCTCCTACCCTATGTCATGCTTTCTACTGAATATTAGGCACATAGTCATGATTCCAAAAATGCAGAGTCCACTTCTATGGGTCTTACGGTATAATGGGGGAGACAGACATTAACCAAAAAGCACAGAAATAAGTTAATCGTCAAATTGTTATAAACTGAAGTGAAAGACCAGAATACTGTGAGCAAGAATCAGAGTGGAAAGCTACTTAAGCTTCAGGGAAAGTCTCTCAAGTTAATAGCATTTAGGCAAGAATGCACAGTTTTCTTACCTAGAGAATCCTATGGACAGAGGAGCCTGATGGGCTACCATCTATAGGATCGCAAAGAGTCAGAAACAGCTGAAGCCGCTTAGCACACACACACGCAGAAGACATAGACAATGAACTGGAGATTAAGAATCAAGTATAGGACACGATAGATAGATTGCTTAAAAGAGAAATAATTTTGAGTTCTCCAAGAAAAACAAATAGGTAGAAGAGAATGATGCAATATAATGTTGGAGAGACAAGGTGGGGCCAGATTGCTGACAAAATTAAACTTCTTACAAAGAATGTTATTTTATATTCTAAGTGCAGTAGAAAACTATTAAAGTATATTAAGAAATAGCTTGACATAATATGAACAATGTTTATAAACAAACACTTCAGTGCCTGTGTGGAGCAGATTTGAGACCTGATTTTGCGACTGAAAAAGAAAAGAGAAGAGAGAAATGCATGGTGAATTAAGAGTTGGAGCAGTGTGAGGAAGAAAAAATGTCATAGAAATAATGTTTGAGTTTCTGACTGAGGAGAAGCTGGGTGGTGGTGCTGTGCTGCAGTGGGAATGGTCAACAGATGGCAGCAGGCTGAAAGCAGCATCAGGAGTCAAGCGTGTAGCTGGCTCTACACATCTGTGTCTCTATTGCTGTCTCGCATATGGGGAGGGAGGTGGGAGGGGGGTTCATGTTTGGGAACGCATGTACACCCGTGGTGGATTCATGTCAGTGTATGGCAAAACCAATGCAGTATTGTAAAGTAAAAAAAAAAAAAAAAAAGAGTGTAGCTGGCAACTTGCTAAGGTTGAAGATTAATGTTCTAACAATGTACAAAGGTACACAAAGGACACTGGGGCCCCAAATACTGAAATACATAATCTGAAAGTCAGTAAATGTCCCCTTTTGTATGAGGTGAATTGCTCCAAATGTTTGCACAACTTGGGCACAAGTGAAACCTTTCCATCTAGGTCTTTCGTTTCAGTACAACTTGGTTAGGATTATAAGGTCCACAGTCTTTTATGTGAAATTTCAAGATCTAAAAATTATAAACTTGACGTGTGATTCTAAAACTCTTTCAAAAACCAAATTTGGCAGCAAAGCCCATATGCTGAACTGATGGGAGACTTCAGAGCCTTTATTCACCCTGCCTGCCTTGACTGTGCATGTTTCACGGAAGTGTAAACAGAAATAAGAACATATTTGATTATGAGATGCTACTATATACCCCTCCAACAACATCATGTAATATAAATGTACTTTATTGCATTTCTTGAATCTTAAAAACTCAGAATCCAGAGGCACCTCTGACCCCAAGAATTTCAGATACAGGAATGTGGGACTGTAATGATATACACTTTCTGGAGAATCACTGAATATTTATCAACCAATAAATATTAGCAAATACTAATTGATTAGCAATGGACAAGAAAAATATTTTTTTTTCTATTTTTGTTGCATTCTGGAGGTAGATTTGGAAGCATGGTATCCTAATAAAGAGTTGTCAACTGCCTTCATCTCAACCACAAAATAAAATTTTTTAAAAAATGGGATTTAGGAGAGGAGGAGAGATTGGAAGTTTGGTACAGACATGTAAACACTACTGTATTTACAACTGATAATCAACAAGGACCCACTGCATAGCACAGGGAACTCTGCTCAATATTCTCTAATAACATAAATGGGAAAGGAATTTGAAAAAGATTATATATGTGTATATGTATAACTGAATCAGTCTGTATACACCTGAAATTAACACAACATTGTTCTTCAACTGTGTTGCTGTTCAATCTCTAAGTCATGTCCAACTCTTTGCTACCCCATGGACTGCAGCATACCAGGCTACTCTGTCCTCTACTATCTCCTGGAATTTGCTCAGATTCATGCCTATTGAGTCAGTGATGCTATATAAGCATCTCATCCTCTGTCACCTCCTCCTTTTGCCTTCAATCAGAGTCTTCTCTAATGAGTTGACTCTTTGCCTCAGGTGGCCAAAGTATTGGAGCTGCAGCTTCAGCGACAGTACTTCCAATGAATATTTAGAGCTGATTTCCTTTAGGATTGACTGCTTTGATCAACTCACAGTCTCAGAGAATCTCAAGAGACTTCTCCAGCACTGCAATTCAAAAGCATCAATTCCTTGGCTCTCAGTCTTCTTTATGGACCAGCACTCACATCCATATGTGACTACTGAGAAAGCTAAAAGGTTGATGCTATGAGCCATGAATGATGTTGGAATTAATGGCCTCCAGAGAAGAGGAATTCAATCCGGGGCCAGAGATGAGGCTTGATCACTCAGAGTCTTTTGTGTAGCAAAGTTTTATTAAAGTATGAAAGAGATAGTGAAGCTTCTGATAGAGACATCAAAAAGGGACATAAAGAGTGTCCCCCTTGCTAGTTTTTGGCAAGGAGTTATATACCTGTTAGCAAGCTGCTAATCAGAGAAAGGAATCACCTCAAAACTGAGATAGTTGCACCCAGCCGCATTTTGAGATAATCTTGGCACAAGGTGAGTCATCCCCAGCCATAAAACAATTGACATGAATCTTGAAGAAAGGCAGATTTCCAAGCAAATACATAGTTTATTGATGTAGCTTAAGAAAACATTCCCATAAGAAGAATGCACTGGTTACCTCAAGGTTTGAGATAAAGTTAAGTTCAGGTGGAACCAGGTGTCTCCATGACAACGCAGGATTAGAAGAGAAAAGAAATATATATATATATATTTTTAAAGTCTGTCATTTGCAGTTTATTTCCTCCTGCCTCTTGGGGACCTCTGGCCTTCCTACTGAGGCTGTTAATACTCTCAAAACCATAGCTTTAATTATACAGATTTTTTGCTGGCAAAGTGATGTCTCTACTTTTTAATATGGCGTCTAGGTTTGTCATAGCTTTCCTCCTAAGGAGCAAGCATCTTTAAAGATTATGGCTGCAGTCACCATCCACAGTGATTTTGGAGCCCAAGAAAATAAAATCTTGTCACTGCTTCCACTTTTTTCCCTTCTATTTGCTATAAAGTGACGACACTGGATGCCATGATCTTAGTTTTTAGAATGCTGAGTTTCAAGACAACTTTTTCACTCTCTTCTTTAACCCTCATCAAGACGTTTTTTATTTCTTCCTCAGTTTCTATTACAGTGGTATCATCTGAATATCTGAGGTTGTTAATATTTCTCCTGGCAATTTTTATTCTGACTTGTGATTTATCCTGGTATTTTGCATGATGTCCTTTGCATATAGGGCTTCTCAGGTGGCTCACTGGTAAATAATCCAGCTGCCAATGCAGGAGACATGGGTTCAACCGTGGGTCAAGAAGATCCACTGGGGGAAGAAATGGCAACCCATTCCAGTACTCATGGCTGAAAAATTCCATGAACAAAGGAGCGTGGTGGGCTCCAGTCCAGGGAGGTGCATAGAGTTGGACACAACTTAGCAACTGAGCATGCGTGCGTGCGCACGCGCACGCGCGCGCGCACACACACACACACACACACACACACACAAAGACACACACTGCATGTAAGTTAAATAAGCAGGATGACAGCATACATCCTTGTACTCTTTTCCCAATTTTGAACCAGTCATTTGTTCTGTGTCCAGTTATAATTTTCTAACTGTTGCTCCTGGATCTGCACACATGTTTCTCAAGAGACAGTAAGGTGGTCTTGCACTCGCATTTCTTGAAGAATTTTCCAGTTTGTTGTGAGCCACACAGTCAAAGGCTTCAATGTAGTTGATGATGCAGAAGTAGACATTTCCCCTGAAACTCCCTTGCTTTCTCCATGATTCAGCAACTGTTGGCAGTTTGATGTCTGGTTCCCCTGCCTCTTTGAAATCTAGCCTGTATATCTGGAAGTTCTCAGTTCACATACTGCTAAAGCCAGGATTGAAGGATTTTGAGTATAACCTTGCTAGCATGTGAAGTGAGCTCAATTGTACAGTAGTCTGAACATTCTTTGGCATTGCCCTTCTTTGCTATTGGAATGAAAGCTGACATTTTCCAGTCTTGCAGTCATTGCTGAGCTTTCCAAATTTGCTGATGAATTGACTGCAGCACTTTAACAGCATCATCTTTTAGGATTTTAAGTAGCACAGCTGGAATTCCATCACCTCCACTAGTTTTGTTCATAGTAATGCTTCCTAAGGCCCACTTGACTTCACACTGCAGGATGTCCAGCTCTAGGTGATTTATCACACCATTGTGGTTATCTGGGTCATTAAGACCTTTCTTATATACTTCTTCTGTGTATTCTTGCCACTTCTTCTTAATCTCTTCTGCCTATATTAGGTCCTCACCATTTCTGTCCTTTATCATGCTCATCCTTGCATGACATATTCTCTTGATATCTCCAATTTTCTTGAAGATATCCCTAGCTTTTTCCATTCTATTGTTTCCCTCTTTATTTTATTTTATTTTTTTTTTTGCATTGTTCATTTAAGATAGCCTTGTTATCTCTCCTTGCTATTCTTTGAAACTCTGCATTCAGTTGGGTATATCTTTTCCATTCTCCCCTGCCTTTCACTTCTCTTCTTTCCTCAGCTATTTGTTAAGCCTTCTCAGACAACCACATTTCTTTTTCTTTGGGTTGGTTTTGGTCACTGCCTCCTGTACAATGTTAAGAATCTCCATCCATAGTTCTTCCAGCATTCTATCAGATCTAATCTGTTGAATTATTCATCACAATTTTTAGATCATACCTGAATGATCTAGTGGTTTTCCCTACTTTCTTCAATTTAAGCCTGAATTTTGCAATAAGGAGCTCATGATCTGAGCCACAGTTAGTTTTAAGTATTGCTTTTAATCGTTGTATAGAGCTTCTCCATCTTTGGCTGCAAAGAACAAAATCAGTCTAGTATTGACCATCTGGTGATGCCCTTGTGTAGAGTTTTCTCTTGTATTGTATTGTATTGTATTTGTTATGACCAGCATGTTCTCTTGACACAAAACTCTTTTAGCTTTTGCCCTGCTTCATTTTTGTACTCCAAGGCCAAACGTGCCTGTTTTTTGGGTATCTCTTGACTTCATATTTTTGCATTCCAATCCCTATGGTGAAAAAGACATCTTTTTTTGGTGTTACTTCTCAAAGTGTTGTAAGTCTTCATAGAACTGGTCAACTTCAGCTGCTTTGGCATCGGTAGTTGAGACATATACCTGGATACTGTGATATTGTTTGGTTTGCTTTGGAAACGAACCCACATCATTCTCTTATTTTTTGAGCTTGCACCCAAGTAGTGCATTTCAGGCTTCCCTGGTAGCTCAGGTGGCAAAGAATCCACCTGCAATGCAGGAGACCCTGAATTCAATTCCTGGGTCAGATAGGGTACCCACTCTAATATTCTTGGGTTTCCCTGGTGGCTCAGTCAGTAAAGAATCCACATGCAATGTGGGAGACCTGTTTTTGATCCCTGGGTTGGGAAAATTCCCTGGAGAAGGAAATGGCAATCCACTCCACTATTCTTGCCTGGAAAATCCCTAAGGACAGAGGAGCCTGGCAGGCTGCTCTCCATGGGGTCACAAAGGGTCAGACATGACTGAGCAACTAAGTACAGTATAGTGCATTTCAGACTCTTGTTACTATGATGTCTACTCCATTTCTTGCCTACAGAAGTTGCTATAATGGTCATCTGAATTAGTTGCCCATTCCTGTCCATTTTAGTTCACTGATTCCTAAAATGTATATGTTCAATCTTGCCATCTCCTGCTTGACCACATCCAATTTCCCTTGATTCATGGACCCAACATTTCATGTTCCTACGGAATATTTTCTTCACAGAACCAGACTTTACTTTCACTAATAGACATATCCACAACTGAGCATCGTTCCCAATTTCACCCAGTCACTTCATTCTTATGGGAGCTATCAGTAATTGGCCTCTGCTCATTCCAAGTAGCATATTGGATACCTTTCACCCTGGGGGGAGGCTGGGGTTTATCTTCTAGAATCATATCTTTTTGCCTTTTCATTCTGTTCATGTAGATCTGGGTTCAATCCCTGGATCAGAAAGATCCCCTAGAGAAGGAAGTGGCAGCCCTCTCCAGTACTCTTGCCTGGAAAATCTCATGGATAGAGGAGCCTGATAGGCTACAGTCCATGGGGTCGCAAAGAGTCAGACATGACTGAGTGACTTCACTTTCACTGTTCATGGGGTTCTCCAGGCAAGAATATTAGAGTTTCTGTTTTCTTCCCAGTGGACCATGTTTTTTTCAGAACTCTTCACTATGATCCATCCATCTTGGGTGGCCCTGCACATGTCTCATAGCTTCACTGAGTTATTCAAGCCACTTCAACATGACAAAGCTGTGATCTATGAAGGTGATTGAATCAATGTCTGCCGCATTAGCAGGTGACTCTTTACGGCTAAGCCTCTAGGGAAGCCCTAATCAACTATACTCCAATGTAAATCAAACTTTTTTAAAAAAATTTTTTTTAAGTGCAAGTAGAAAGCATTACTGAAAAAAATCAAAGTGGATGTAAGTAGACATAGGAATAATCCATGGCCATGAATCATAAAAGTCAATATGTGAAAAATGTAAATTTTATGCAAATTGATCCAAAAATATAATAATTTCACTATTTACAAAAATGAGAATGAAATCAATTCCAAAGTGTTTTTCTTGTTTGTTTGTTTGTTTTTTGTTATAGACTGAAAGTAAAAGTGCCACTCAGTTGTGTCCAACTCTTTGCATCCCCAGGGACTGTAGCCTACCAGGCTCTTCTGTCCATGGAGTTCTCTAGGCAAGAATACTGGAGTGGGTTGCCATTTCCTTCTCTAGAGGATCTTCCTGACCCAAGGATCAAATCGGGGTCTTCCATAAAGCCAAGTTCTTTATTGTCTGAACCACCAAGGAAGCCCCTTGTTATAGACTAAATGAATCCAAAAATGCTAGCTGAGTGAAGAGAAAAGACAAAGTTAATTATTGGTCCTTCCCCAAATCTTCACTTGACTTTGGTTCTAGTTTGCAGAAGGTAGTAGCAACCCACTCTGGTATTCTTGCCTGGAGAATCCCATGGACAGAGGAGCCTGGCAGGCTACAGTCCATGGGGTCGCACAGAGTTGGTCATGACTGACATGAATCAGCCTGCATGTAGGAAGGACAAAACCTGAAAGATCCCTGGTGGTTCAATGGTTAATACCCTGTACTCCCAATGCAGGAGCCTGGGTTCAATCCCCGGTCAGGGAACTAGATCCCATATGTGCTACTGCTGTCGCTGCTGCTGCTGCTGCTGCTGCTGCTGCTAAGTCGCTTCATTTGTGTCCGACTCTGTGCGGCCCCATAGACGGCAGCCCAACAGGCTCTCCTGTCCCTGGGATTCTCCAGGCAAGAACACTGGAGTGGGTTGCCATTTCCTTCTCCAATGCATGAAAGTGAAAACTGAAAGTGAAGTCGTTCAGTCGTGTCCAACCCTTAGCGACCCCATGGACTGCAGCCCACCAGGCTCCTCCATCCATGGCATTTTCCAGGCAAGAGTACTGGAGTGGGGTGCCATTGCCTTCTCTGATATGTGCTACTAGAAGATCCCATATGCCATAAGGAAGATTGAAGATCCCATGTGGTGCAGCTAAAAGTTTGAGGTCTTCAACTAAAGATCTCACATGCTGTATCTAAAGATCCTACATGCCACAACTAAGACCCAGTAAGACCAAATAAATACATAAATAAGTAAGGAGCTTCAGCATAACTACAGCCATGTGTTCCCACTAACAGAGCACCTGGCACCCAGAATGAGAAGAACTTGGCAACTTGGGCCTGTCTGCTTGGTAAGAAGTAACAGCTGCTACCATATACCAGGAAAAAAAAAAAGAGTTCTAACCACCTTCCTGGAGTGGAGGAATCAAACCCTCATATCTGTTTGACTTTTGAATGATCTTAGATCTCTGTGCCCAATGAGATCCCTGCTAGATCCTTCATCAAAAGGTAGAGAGGGAATCAAGCATGAGAGTGCCATCATGCCCACATCTACAGAGCTCAGAAAGTGGGAATGTATGCAAGCACCATACAACAGCATAATGAGACAAGGCTCTGTTGCTTTATTTGGCCAGATGTTGTCTGTCATTCAGCTAGATAGAGAGAGGACAGTATCCAGAAACCAGACATAACTCCCAGGGATCTGTTGCCAGTTCCAGCCTTAGATAATTGGAGCAACTCTAGAAGGACAGCAAAAGTAGAGGCAATTATTATTACTTTAATATAATAAATAATTAGCCTTAAACTTTGAATACTTATAAGTGTCAGGCACTCAGCTGGTTACTCCATATGGATAATCTACATTACCCATATGGCTAGAACCTATAACAATCTTGCAAAACAGTCACTGTTTTCATTGTACATAAGCAGAAACATTTGCATGGAGAGATTAAATAACCTGCCCAGCCAAGTACAGCTTGTAGGATGTGAAAGATTTCCAATGCTCCAGAGCTTGCATGGTATCCAGGATTTAAAACTAAGTCTCCTCTTAAAATAACTAACATTGGTATGGCATCTGACAGTATAAAGTGCATCACTATCTCAGACTGTAAAAACAGCATTTTGAAATGGAAAAGGCACTTTTCTGGAAAACAAAGAGGAGACCCAGAGAGAATGAATGGTTTTCATTGAGCCATCTGACTGGACAGTAAGAGACCCAAGACCAAGAAGCAGAGTGTTGACCCTAAACTGAGCCCTCTTGTCTTATTTCACGTGGTTCCTCAAATTCAGAGACACAGAAATGAAAATCAGAACTCCATAACTTTTTGCTGCTCACCACAGAGTTAGTAGAGAAGACCAGAATAATGACCTGTGGGGTAAAGTGGTCATTTCTTCATTTGTTTAGACTATCCCCAACTTGATTCCTGGGAGTTCATGTGGCACCTGTGGTTCTTTGTGGACTGTTTTTTAGTTTATTCTATCCTCTTGAAAAAAATCTCAAGAATCTTAAATACATAGGGACTGCTGGTTAGTATCTGCCTTCCTATGGTCCACCTTATTTTCCTCTTGGAGGAGTTTTGTAGATATACAATATATACAATAAATTGATGGACTTAAAAATAAGTAAAAAGCCAATCTGTACTTCCAAATAAGTCAAAATAGTGCATCCCATCAAAGCAATGAAATGTTAAGAAGAATGGTTTACTTGGGTCAGAAACGGTCAACAGACTCTCCCCCACCTCTCATTCCCCCAAATTAGAACCTTGAACTGGTGTGCTGGTGGAGGGGGGTGGGGCAGTTGGCGGGGAGCGGGGTGAGGGAGAGTGGAAGAAGGCAAGGAATGGGGACTTAACTGGAAAGATTTGGAGGAAGCCTCTTGGACTTCAAATATGTAATGTGTCTCTCTATGCTCTAGTTTAGGCTAAGAATGTCCTCTGTCTTAAGGAAATTTTCATCCCAGGAATGCAGACAGGTGAAGGTGGAGGGGAGAAGAGAGGAAGCAGAGAGCAGAGGGCTCCACTCTTTGCAGACTCAATGCAGAAACCACTTTTGCAGCTCCTTTTGGGTCTCGAGTCCAGCTCAGTCCACTAAATAGAGCAAGAAGGTCAGTGCATTTAGGCAAAGGTTCTCTCTCTAGAAAAAGAGATCCCGATGCTGCCTGTGCAGCTCTGTCTGCCCAGAACACAGCTCACAGCATCTCATCTTCAAGACTCAATTGATGGTGCATCTTCCTGGGAAATGTTCTTGTATCCCTCTGTGTATAGGTTAAATGTCTCTCCAAGCATCTCCACTGTACCCATTTTAGTATCAGTCTTCTCTTCAATATATGATATCACAGACTTAACTCTTTGAGGACAGGAACTGCATCACATCTTTTTTGTTTATCTAAGAGCTAATGTAATCATGAATGATGTTTTTATACAAACTTTATATTTATTTCCTCGTCTCCCTTTAAACACCTCAATTAGGGAAAAAATTCCTCTTCCTCTAAATGAAAACACTGGTAGAACTTATGGCTTTTTGCTTACTCTTAGACAAACTGAAGTGAGAATTATTTCCATTTATCAGTTAAAATACATCCAAAGCAATAATAAAAACTTTGAATATGAGTTGCAGTTGGACCTTCTATCAGCTAGGTCTGCATTTAGGCAGGTAGCTGACTTTGGGGAGGGGTATAAGCATTTTTTTTTCTCTCTTTCTCTGCATGTCCTCATCCAGCTCACTGTCTACCCTTCGTGGAACCTTTATAATTTGCATGCAGGAGAAGAAAAAGAAACTGTCCAGAAAGTTTAACTTGCCTTTTTATAATCTCTAGGCAATGGCACCCCACTCCAGTACTCTTGCCTGAAAAATCCCATAGGTGGAGGAGCCTAATAGGCTGCAGTCCATGGGGTCGCTAACGGTCGGACACGACTGAGAGACTTCACTTTCACTTTCCACTTTCATGAATTGGAGAAGGAAATGGCAACCCACTCCAGTGTTCTTGCCTGGAGAATCCCAGGGACGGCAGAGCCTGGTGGGCTGCCGTCTATGGGGTCGCACAGAGTCGGACACGACTGAAGTGACTTAGCAGCAGCAGCAACAGCAGCAGGCATAATGTTGTTTAAAGTTGACCTTTTCTTTCATAGATGATTTCATGGGTTTGTGGACCCTGCTCCTACTGGGGGCCTCCACTTTCTTTCCCCACCTGACTATTCTCCCTCTGCCTCTCCTCTTCTGCAACTACTGGTTATTTGGTGGTCACTAGAGAGAGTACCTCTTTGCTCGAATCTCCTTGCTTTCTAATAGAAAGTTTTAAGGGGAGAACACCCTTTAAATTGATCAGGGCTGGCATTTCTAGCACAGGATCCCCACTGGAAGAGAGTGAAGTTACTTCCAGTACACCGAACCCGTCCCATCTGCCTTTAGCCTTAGATTGATAGTGGCAACCTCCAGCCTTGAGACACTTCCACCATGTCTAACACCATCAGTCCCTCCCCACAATACCTGAGGACACAACACCTGAAGACATGTGCTCCACTGGAGAGCACAGATTTTGAAATACACCACCATCCCCACCCCCAACACTGCTCCAAAAAAAGTCAATCTTCAAATTTTCTTTCATTCAATATCCACGTGTGTTAGTCACTCAGTTGTGTCCGACTCTTTGCAACCCATGGACTACAGCCCTCCAGGCTCCTCTTTCCATGGGATTTTCCAGGCAAGAATACTGGAGTGGGTTGCCATTTCAGTAACCATACTTGATAATTTTATGCCTCAAAGAAAATCAGACATTTCAAGTATGTAGTTGAATCTTGATGTAACCTCTAAAAATATTCTTTTATACCTAAACCTTCACTTTGGAATTTAAATCTTGTATCCTGGTGCCTCAGTTGAATGTTCAATTTATCCTGCCTGCCAGCAAGCACCTAGTAGGCACTACTCATTTTTGAATGAAAAGGTGCCAATTTTATAACACACTTTAGAGCATATAAATTGTCTCATCTATATTTTCCAGAAAGAACCTTCTAGATTTAGTACTTTTTACTGAGTTAATTAACAAGATCCATATCCTATTATAATAAACTTCTTGGCAAAGGCACCCAACAGTCACTATCTTATTTTAATAACTGCAATCTTTTCTTACAGCTTATCTACCAGCAGAGCCAATGCTACAAATTTTACTTCCTTTTCTAAGTGCTGACTGAGCAACATCTTTACATAGACGTTGCTCCTCACTAAATCAGGCAAAATCAGGGACAAGAGATTGAATGTGTACAGGACGTACAGAGGAGAATTTGAGGTTGAGAAGATTGAGCAGACAACTTTTGAATTTAAATATTGCCAACCAGGGAAGACTATACTGTGTACTGAAAGCAGATTCATACTCAGCACCTTGAACTTCAGAAACTAAAATTACCTGCTAACCCAGCACAATTCATATATGATGAACTGAATTCATAGTCATATCGAAATACATTTTAAGGTCTCTTTTATTCATACATTTTCTCTTGAATGGCTTAACATCTGTACCAAAGTTTACCATTCCTCTTAATTTCGAGTTCAGTGTGAAGGAGTCCAGTATAAGGAGTCTATATTTAGACAATTCTGAAAGCAATTATCTCTTTTTGTCTTTATGATTACTTTTATGAGTATCTGATCTTTACCTGTTCAGCTAAAGGTATCTGCTGGCCTATGGAATAAGATGAGAACTTTTCAAAGAGGGTAGATGGGAGAGGGAAAAGGATTGCTAATATTTGCCTGTTAAACGGAATTCTTCAGGATGAAAATGTCTTGCAAACTGAGATGTTGGGTGCTGTTTTAAGAAACAGTTTTCAATATATTTTTATTTCCTCCTTTATTAGTATAATAAAGACAAAGCAAAGACAACACCCAGTTGTGAATGTGACTGGTGATAGAAGCAAAGTTGATGCTGTAAAGAGCAATTTTGCATAGGAACCTGGAATGTTAGGTCCATGAATCAAGGCAAATTGGAGGTGGTCAAACAGGAGATGACAAGAGTGAACATCGACATTTTAGGGATCAGCGAACTAGAATGGACTGGAATGGGTGAATTTAACTCAGATGACCATTATATCTACTACTGTGCACAAGAATCCCTTAGAAGAAATGGAGTAGCCATCATAGTCAACAAAAGAGTCCGAAATACAGTACTTGGATGCAATCTCAAAAACAACAGAATGATCTATGTTAGTTTCCAAGGCAAAACATTCAGTATTACAGTAATCCAAGTCTATGTCCCAACCAGTAATGAAGAAGTTTGAAGCTGAATGGTCCTACGAAGACCTACAAGACCTTCTAGAACTAATACCAAAAAAAGATGTCCTTTTCATTATAGGGGGACTGGAATGCAAAAGTAGTAAGTCAAGAAACACATGAAGTAACAAGCAAATTTGGCCTTGGAGTACAGAAAGAAGCAGGGCAAAGGCAAATAGAGTTTTGCCAAGAGAACGCACTGGTCATAGCAAACACCCTCTTCCAACAGCACAAGAGAAGATTCTACACATGGACATCAGATGATTAATACTGAAATCAGATTGATATATTCTTTACAGCCAAAAATGGAGAAGCTCTACCCAGTCAGCAAAAACAAGACTGGGAGCTAACTGTGGCTCAGATCAGGAACTCCATTGCCAAATTCATACTTAAATTGAAGAAAGTAGGAAAAACCACTAGACCATTCAGGTATGACCTAAATGAAATCCCTTATGATAATATGGTGGAAATGAGAAATAGATTCAAGGGATTAGATCTGACAGACAGAGTGCCTGAAGAACTATGGACAAAGGTTCATGACACTGTATAGGAGACAGGGATCCACACCATCCCCAAGAAAAAGAAATTCAAAAGAGCAAAATAGCTGTCTGAAGAGGCCTTACAAATAGCTGTGTAACTAATGGAAGTGAAAGGCATAGGAAAAAAGATATACCTGTTTGAAGGCAGAGTTCCAAAGAATAGCAAGGAGAGATAAGAAAGCCTTCCTCCGTGATCAGTACAAAGAAATGGAGGAAAACAACAGAATGGCAAAGGCTAGATATCTCTTCAAGAAAATTAGAGATACCAAGGGAACATTTCATGCTAAGATGGGCTCAATAAAGGACAGAAATGGTATGGACCTAACAGAAGCAAAAGATAATATGAAGAGGTGGCAAGAATACACAGAACTATACAAAAAAGATTGTCATGACACAGATAACTATGATGGTGTGACCACTCACCTAGAGCCAGACATCCTGGAATGTGAAGTCAAGCGGGCCTTAGGAAGCATCACCATGAACAAATCTAGTGGAGGTGATGGAATTCCAGCTGAGCCATTCAAGCCCTAAAAGATGTTGCTGTGAAAGTGCTGCACTATATCAGCAAATTTGAAAAATTCAGCAGGGGCCATAGGACTGGAAAAGGTCAGTTTTCATTCCAATACCAAAGAAAGAAAATACCAAAGAATGTTCAAACTACCGCACAATTGCACTCATCTCACACACAATTAAAGTAATGCTCAAAATTCTCCACGCCAGGCTTCAACAGTATGTGATACATGAACTTCCAGATGTTCAGTCTGGTTTTAGAAAAGGCAGAGGAACCAGAGATCAAATTGCCAGCATCCATTCTATCATTGGAAAGCAAGAGAGTTCCAGAAAAATATCTATTTCTTCTTTATTGACTTCACCAAAGACTTTGACTGTGTGGATCACAACGAACTGTGGAAAATTCTTAAAGAGATGGGAATATCAGACCACCTGACTGCCTCTTGAGAAATCTGTATGCAGGTCAGGAAGCAACAGTTAGAACCAGACATGGAACAACAGATTGGTTCCGAGTCAGGAAAGGAGTACTTCGAAGCTGTATATTGTCACCCTGATTATTTAACTTATATGCAGAATACATCAAGAGAAATGCCAGGCTGGTTGAAGCACAAGCTGGAATCAAGATTGCCAGGAGAAATATCAATAATCTCAGATGACATCACCCTTATGGCAGAAAGTGAAGAAGAACTAAAGAGCCTCTTGATGAAAGTGAACGAAGAGAATGAAAAAGTTGGCTTAAAGCTCAATATTCAGAAAACTAAGATCATGGCATCTGGTCCCATCACTTCATGGGAAATAGATGGGGAAACAGTGGAAACAGTGACAGACTTTATTTTGAGGACTCCAAAATCCCTGCAGATGGTGACTGCAGCCATGAAATTAAAAGACTCTTACTCCTTGGAAGAAAAGTTATGACCAACCGAGATAGCCTATTAAAAAGCAAAGACATTATTTTGCCAACAAAGGTCCATCTATGGTTTTTCCAGTAGTCATGTATGGATGTTAGAGTTGGACTATAAAGAAAGCTGAGTGCCAAAGAATTGATGCTTTTGAACTGTGGTGTTGGAGAAAACTCTTGAGAGTCCCTTGGACTGCAAGGAGATCCAACCAGTCCATCCTAAAGGAGATCAGTTCTGGGTGTTCATTGGAAGGACTGAAGTTGAAGCTGAAACTCCAAATCTTTGGCCACCTGATGCAAAGAGCTGACTCATTAGAAAAGACCCTGATGCTAGGAAAGATTGAGGGCAGGAGGAGAAGGAGACGACAGAGGATGAGATGGTTGGATGGCATCACCGACTCAATGGACATGAGTCTGAGTAAACCCCAGGAGTGGGTGATGGACAGGTAGGCCTGATGTGCTGCAGTCCATAGGGTCTCAAAGAGTTGAACACGACTGAGCGACTAAACTGAGCTGAACTGAAATCCCCCATCGAGCAGAAGATGTTAGCATTCTTCATTCCAGAGAAGAGGACCTAAGGCCAAATTAAAGGAACCAGAGAAAAGTTCATCAAAGACTACCTGGGGACAGATTAAGGGGATGCAGGCCTGAGCACCCCCCACCCTTGAACAATAAAATAAATAACAAAATAATTTCAATTAAAAGTGTTACCATAGAGACACAGGAGAGACAAAGAGACCCCACATGAGAGCCTTCTTTAGTTAGGATAGTTTGGGGAAGAACTTTGAGGAATACCTCTGTAAAGTGAAGCCTGATATGAGAAAACCCATGAAGAGTTGTGAGCATGAATTGCGGCATCAGTTCAGTTTAGTTCAGTCGAGTTGCTCAGTCGTGTCCAGCCATCCAGTCTGTGTCCATGACATCCCACCATCTCATCCTCTGTCAACCCCTTCCCCTCCTGCCTTCAATCTTTCCCAGCATCAAGGTCTTTTACAATGAGTCAGTTCTTTGCATCAGATGACTCAAGTATTGAAGTTTCAGCTTCAGCATCAGTCCTTCCAATGATATTCAGCACTGATTTCCACTAGAATTGACTGGTTGGATCTCCTTAGATCCAAAGGACTCTCAAGAGTCTTCTCCAGCACCACAGTTCAAAAGCATCAATTCTTCAGTGCTCAGCTTTCTTTAGAGTCCAACTCTCACATCCATATATGACTACTGGACAAACTATGGAGTTGGGGGATGGGAGAACACATATCATGCAAAGGGCACAGCTTATGCCAAATGGTCAAGGCCAGAAATAGTAGGGAAGTTGGCCTCTGTGTGTCAAGCTTGAAAGGGTGTAGCATGACATAAATTTGATAAGATATGCCCCAAACATTCATGAAGGGCCTTGTCAGCCAGGTTAGGAAATGAATTATTTTTTATATTAAACTCAAAGGAAGTCCCTATAGCATGCAGAGTATGATCCAATTTGAGTGTTAAGAACATCATAGCTACAACAATCTGGAGACTGCCTGAGAGGGACACAAGGATGCAAAAAGACAGGCTGGATTGTAGATGCTGGGAGCAATCAAGGCAGGAAATATCTGTGGTCTGATGAATGAGCTGGCATGTGAGGTGGAAGGATAGAATAGATATATTTTGGAATTAGAATCAAGATGGTTAATGGCTCTCTGTTGGAGTGTGAGGGGAAGGAAAGTTACAAAATGAATTTGGATCCATGTGGCAAAACCAATCTACTGACTTACCAGGTTGTGGTGGGGAAAAGTACAGTGTTTATTGAAAGCATCAAACAAGGAGAACAGGCAGCTCATGAGTAAAAATCCCAAACTCCCTGATGGCTTTCAGGCCAGGAGTGTTTTTTTAGGGCAACATTTGGAGTGAGAGCTGCAGGAGTGTTATTTTTCCTTTGATTGGTTGGTGGTCAGTCAACAGGATGGTGTTCGAGAAAATTAATCATCAACCTTTTGGTTCCAAGCAGCCTGGGGACTAAATTCTTGTAGTCAGCATGTAGTCACCATCCTCCACTGGGTGGGGAGTCTTAGTTTGTGCAGAACAACTCAAAGGTGTGTGTCAGACTGTTACGTATTAATATATTCCTTGAAAAGGAAGTAGGACTGTTTTTTCTGAACTATTTTCATTATGCTTCTTTATTAGCTGCTTTTCCTTTGTTTCTACATTACCTCACTTCCATAATTAGTAAATGCTTGATTTTGTTCTTTGAAACTTAGGAAAAGCCTAGGAGACTTAAGCCTTTTTCCACAGACAGAAATGGGGGATGTGGAGGACCTTTCATATCTAGGAAGGTCCTGCAAGTTCCTACTTGCTTTCAATCCCTCTTTTTCTTTCATACTTCTCAGTCCTGAGGGGAATAGGGACAAGACAAGAAAAGGAATAAAGTACTGGGTGAAGAGGTTCATCATAAACTTGGTGGGGAACACAATTTGGGGGGGATTCAGGTTCAGGAAGAATCAGGGTGGAAAATACAGAAAACATTGTTGCAGATATCAGCATTATCTTAAAAATGGGATTAAAATCCCTGAGAATTGGTGAGATCTTCAAAGAAGAGTCAGTAGTAAAGAAAATAGAAACATTGTCCCGAACAACACACAGTCCTTTGAAGTAGGCATTGTTATATTATTTCCACATTACAAGATGAGAAACTGAAACTTGGTAAAAGTTATATGAAGTGAAGTGAAGTCACTCAGTCATGTCAGACTCTTTGTGATCCCATGGACTGTAGTCTATCAGGCTTCTCTGTCCACAGGATTTTCCAGGCAAGATTACTGGAGTGGGTTGCCATTTCCTTCTCCAGGGGATCTTCCTGACCCAGGAATCAAACCCAGGTCTCCTGCATTGCAGGCAGATGCTTTACCCTCTGAGCCACCAGGGAAAGGTTATGTAACTTAACCAAAATTTATTCAGCTATTAAGAAACCCAAAGTACATTTCAGTCTACATTTGAATCTGCTCTGATTCAAAGTAATTCAGACCTAAACTCAACTGAACAAATATCAAGCAAACATACAAAACCAGTCAAACTCCATCTGTTGATCTGGTTCTAATTTTCTCATATAATTTGTTAACAATTTGCCCAACATTTCTTGAGTATAACAGGTTATGAATTTAGTATATTTCCTAAATTTAAATCTATACATTACAGAAAATGGAACCATTTGGCTTCTTACATTCATCTATGGAGAAACCCTACTTACTAATTTGTTGCAAAGTGAAGAGGCCAGTTTCCCACAGAGACGGCATATGTGATTCTAGGCATCACTTTATGCAGCTGCCACTGTATTAGTGAAGAAGTTAAAAAGTGACCATTACTCTTTCTGTTTTTTTAATGAAGTCAGCATACACAGGGTGATTATTGACTTGCATTTTATAGAAAGTTGCATTACTCATCATTAAAATTTCAAATCAATGTAATGTATGTTTAATATATATGACGAGGTACACACATTTGGCATTTACTTCTCAAATGAAATTTAAGCAAACATGAAAGAGGCCTGCAGCATTATTAAAAATTAATTAAGAAGCTTTCTTGACTACAGTTGATCCAAGTGCTGTGCTAGCTTCAGGTGTACAGCAAGTTTAATCAGTCATATGTAAATTTCTTGGATTCCACTTAGATTCCACTTCCTGAGAGGCCATTATAGAACACAAAGTAGAGTTGATTGTGCTACACAACAAGTTATCAGTTATCCATTCTACTTACAGTAGTGTATACATGTCAATTCCAATCTCCCAATTTATCCTTCCTCCCTTATCCCTGGTAACATAAGTTTGCTCTTCCCATCCTGGACTCTATCTCTGTCCTGAAAAGAAATTCATTTGCACCTCCTCTCTAGAATCCACATACAAGGAACATTGCAAGACATCCATCCTTCTCTATCTGACTCACTCCACTCAGCTCAACAATCTCCAGGTCCATCCATGTTGTGCAGGCTTTTTTTTAATTCATGGAAATTAATAAGGTCCAGAAAAGTTGTAAAAAGGTTAATTATGATTTTAGGTCAAAGATATCATCCTCATTCCATTCCAAAATCCAGGTTACTATAAATGTAATTCTTCAGGCAGAACTTTTAGAATTTGAACAAAGTTCTGTACAAATATTCTTCAATTTTCTAAGGAGATTTGTCACAATCACACTCCTAAGAATTTTCATCAATTCAAAAGCAGGCTACTTCATGAGAATAAAAAGGTAATAAGACACACTACCTTCTTGAGATTTGGAGGCTTGAATAGAACCACATTCACAGGAGTTTGGTATATATAATGCTACATAGAATACATTATAAAAATGTTTCCTATATTATAAAAGTCTATAAATATGAAATATTCAGGGTTGTGTGGATATTACAAAAGCTCCAGAAACTGACAATCTGGTTTTTGATCCAGTAACTTTCATATGGTTTGATGGATGGTAACTAGTAATGTAAAATATGAGCATTTGGACTGCTAAAAGGAAGACCGGAATACATTACCAAGCCTGAATTGATCATGTGGGTATATGCAGTAACCTATTGTATGAAGGTGACATATTTTCAAATGTAATCCAGTAGACTCAATCTGAACTCTGTAAAATGCATATGCTCAGAAACAAATGTGTAACATTTGAAGCACAATGCATTATTCACGAAACATACTCCAAGCATTTCTTACAGATTTATGGAGTAATTTATATGGAAACATACGTACGTCTCAACATTTCCATCCCATCCCAGCTACCTTAAACTTGTACCTCTCTAACCAATGTATTCTACAAAGTCAATCAAAAAAAAAAAAAAAAAAAAGTACAATCTGTATGACTTACAGTTAAAAAAAAAAGAAAAAAGAAAAAAATGTTTTCCAAAAGAACTCAAACTTATTTAGGTAGGCAAAGATTTTTAACATGATATATTGAGCAAGATAATCTTTCTTAGAAAATAAAAACCTTTTGCAAATATTAAACAATACTTACAATTTCCAACTCCTTTCAAATAAGAACAATGTATTTATGTCTTAAGGATTTCTATTGGTAAAAGTAAGTAGATCAAAACCATAAAAGAAAAAGATTAAATTCCTCTGACTCAAGGTAATGCAACTGTTTCCAATAGCCAAGTGAATTGAGTTTAATTTTGCTTTTGCATCAGGAATGATGGCTTCTCACGGAATTTCAACCTTTTACAAAACAAGTATAGTACATTCAACAAAAAGAATATATACTTATATCTCCTTATTTGAGATATCTGTACATATCATTAACTCCCTAGCTGAAAATTTTTATTTTATAATTTCAGAATCACTGTACATAGACATTAACTCTCATAGCTTTTCAGGGCTTTATTTTCTTATTTTTAGAGAGCATATAAAGGAATAAACATGAAATGAGCTAAAGATATGCCCAGAGTTTGTACCATGCTGCTGAGAGTTGTACATATTACTTCTTATAATTCAGATTAATGTAAAAAAAACACTTCCTCATAATGATTTCTTTGATATAAATATATTGATAAAAAAAGAAGTAGTGGATTTCTTGCTCTGAATTCTTCTAAATACAGGATTTCTCTTAGCAACTGTATATAAATGCCCTTGTTGATGAACAAGGAAATTACTGGATCAGACCCTAAAGAAATAATTCCCTTGATCACAAAATATGTTATTACATTATAATCCCTAGGGATTCCAGATGCTCTTTCTTGATTCTGTTAGAGCTACCATCCCACCATAAAAAAAGAAAATTATAGTTTAATTATTATGGATGTTTGTTTTAAAAGCCACTTATTATAAGATGTTGCAACACAGATGGAAATGGTTGCCTGGTTCAGGTTTTCTTTGTTTTCTTTTCACAGTTATATAGATAGAATGAGATCAAATCTGAATATTGTTATCCCCACCTCCCTCAAATAAAAATAAAATTGATAAGGAGAGTGTTTATCTGTTCAAAGGGAGGATAATCATTCTCATGGCTAAGCATGTGAATGATATTAGCTTAAAAATGAAGTGAGCAGAAAGGCCAGTATTACTCTGATTTTGAAACAAGAATACCTAAATCCACATGTCATGTATGCTGAGCTTTATTATCCCTTTTGTCCAGGGTCCATTGTTTTGTGTGGGAAAAGAACTCAGGGATGAGTTTCACATATTTATAACACCTTTCTAGTCTATAAGACTTGAATGAATAGGGGATTAGAATCAAATTTGAATCAAACAGAGGATATAAGACAAGTTCCCTACCATTTTAGGAAAAAAGGAGGTAGTGAATCCATGGAGAAAAAGTGATTAATCTTACTCTAGGGCCATGGGAGATCGGGGTCAAGAGGATGATTAGTTAACCCCAATATTAGCGTCACTAATTCCTGATGTAACCTATAAATAAGAGAAGTCTCAACAACAGGGCATTTCACTTGGAGGGAGTTAGAGTTTTCCATTTGAATAAAAGTTGATTCTACTATATTATATCAAAGATGAATAGAAAGACATGGATGCTCTGTGGCTGAACCACCTAGAAAAGAGATTTTCAGATTTTGAGTAGAAACTCAAACTACAATGTTAAGAGCACCGTTAGTATCTATGCTGCAAGACCCACCAAAATGAAACCTCATCCTGGGAATTGTCATTTAAGGGGCATTGGAAAGGCACTCACCCAAATTATCTCCCAGAAGAATGATGCTAATATTCAGGTTCTAGCAATGCAAATCCAAATCTCTGCTACTCACTTGTTGTGTGACCTTGGGCAAGTGATCTAGCTTCTTTAACCCAAATGAAGCTAAGATGAAATGAAATACTGCATTTGAAGCATTCGAGTGCATCACATATTTTAATACATATAATTAATAATGAGATGTAATTAAAAGCTTCTTTCAGCAGAATGATTCTCTGGAGCAATCAATTTTGATAGAGATGGGGGAAATTATCAAAGTGAGGAAAGCCAGAACAGACATTAGAGGAAATTCAGGGGCTAAGGAGAGGAAGAAACAGAGAGAGAGAAAGACAGAGAATAAAATGTCCTAGAAAAGAAAAGCTGGGCACATAAAAAGAGAGACAGAAAATATGACCATATCTTACAGGCTTTATTCTGAAAACATGTAATAAGCAAAGGTAAAAGATAAATCCAAAATGGTTTAAAAAGAAATTTAAACCAAAAAGTGCTATCTTCCTAATTTTATTGTTTTTTTTTTTAATTACTAAGAAAAAGATGTGCACTTGCATCAAAAACAAAATGGTTAATCTCCTAAGTTCAGAATTCAGAAAAAAAAAATGGCCCATATACATATAAAAATGTTCAACTTTTCTAGTAATCAAAGATTTGCTATTTAAAGCAACAGTGAGAAGGCTTTCATTTTTTTTTTAATTTTACCTGAAGATCAGAAAACTTTTTAAAAACATGCCTATGACTGTGGAGTTAAAACAAGTTTCTTTCTACACTTTTTCTCAGGTGCAAATTGGGTAAAATATTCCTTATGATAATTGGCAAGAACTTTAAATATGCTCAGAATTGTGACCTTGAAATGAAGACAAAGTCGCTGAGCACATGGTCTCCCTAGCAGTGTAGTGTGTTCCAACCATGACCGAGTACTGCCTGCAGGCTTGACCCATCTACACAGTCCATGTAATTCCCCACTCTGCTTCTCTTCCTCAGTCCACCCCGTGCCTAATCTCCAGGGTGATCACTGAAGCCCTGTGTGACCAGGACGCAGTCTGCAGCCATTTTCCTGGAACTGAATATGGCCTTCATTCTGCACTACCACCCCCAAAAACCACACTTTCCCCTGATTAAACCACCCTGATTAAACTTCTTTTTTTTTTTTAATTTTTATTGACACATATTTGCTCTACAATGGTGTGCTAGTTTCTGCTATACAGCCAGGTGAGTCAGCTAAACATATACCCTGTTTTTTGGATTTCCTTCCCATTTAGGTCACCGCAGAGGACTGAGTAGAGTTCCCTGTACTGCACAGCAGGTTCTCGCTGACCTCTATAAGACCAAAAAGTACATCCAATTAACAGCCAATATCTTGGAATTTATTTCAGTAGCTAGTTCAACTAAAATAGAACCCTTAATTCTACTTTTAGATAACTATCCTTATTACATTTCAAGAATATATCAACATATTAACTGAAATACTAGAAAAAATGAGAAGTATCTCACTAACAAAATAAATTATAAAATTAACTACAGAACATTCATTTAATGGAATATCTTGCAACAAGTAAAAAATCAACTTTAATTAAATATGTAGGGAAATATAAATAGAACATCAGGTAAAAAAAAAAAAAGAAGCACACAAAATTATATATGACTCACAATCAAAATTTATACACACCATCTAACCACAGTTATTTTGGAGGTATTGGAATTATGAGTAATTTTATTTGACTACTTTTTATTATCTGAATATTTTAGAATAATTTTTTGTTATATTTGGGAAAAAATTCTCATTAATATTATTTTAAAAGATAAAGAGGTGGGAAAAAAAGAAAAGGGAAAAAGAAAGAAGAGAAAAAAAAACAATGTTGCATTTATAGTAATGTGACATGATTTGCCAAGGCTGCCCTGTGCACATAATTACAGAGCTTCTCAATTGATATGTTGTGAGCGGTACCTGGATGTGCTTAAGAGTCTACTCCCCTCAGCCCAGGACAGCTGGGCAAGACCCAGGGTTAGTCAAGCCCCCAGGGGATCATCTCATGGCCACCAAGACTCATTATTGACCCTACTGTTCTACCCGATGCTGCTGTGCTGCGCACTCGGTCATGTCCGACTCTTTGCAACCCCATGGACTGTAGCCCACCAGGGTCCTCTGTCCATGGGATTCTCCAAGCAGCAATCCTGGAGTGGGTTATCATGCTCTCCTCCAGGGGATCTTCCCAACCCAGAGATTGAACCTGCATCTCCTGGTTCTCCTGCATTGCAGGCAGATTCTTTACCACTGAGCCACCAGGGAAACCCACTGTTCTATATAAATACCACCATTTCCCACAGGTAACATGATAATAATATCATTAGGAATCATCAGGAAAACTCTCTGGTTGAAGAAAAAGTACAGATTTCATGCACACACATTTTCTTTTATCCAAAGAGGATAACATGCTTAACAACAAGCGCTTACATTAGAAAAAAAATGTATATATATTTAAAAGCATCCATGAAATCACATAATCTGATTACAATATTATTGTTTTTTTAAAAAAGCCATACACTATTTTTAATAGTAGTTAAAATCTTGATCCTATTTTACTCTGACAAACTTACCACCAACACTTGGGGAAATGTTGTTTAATGATTATATGCTACACATTTCTCTTCCTTTAAATCAAATATAGCCAATGTCCTTCATATACACACTCAGACAATTAATAAAACATTTTACAATAACTATACCATACTTGTAAAAATGTTACATGTTAACCAGAAAATGACTAGAAAGTGAGCCAGATTTTTCTTATTTGACTGTGTTTTGATGAGGATGAATGAAGCATCTGTAGATAAAATACTTTCTAAAGCTCCAGGACATATACTGAATCTTGGCAGAATATTAGCATATGAATGATACAGAACAGGGGGGAAAAAGTTCATTTAAAAGAGTTTCTTATCCTGGCCTACCACTATGTGATATTAAATGAGTTCCAAAGAGTACAGTGGTCCCATTGAAATTTACTTCATAAAAATAAAAATGTATACTAAATGCTTTGCCAGAAATAAAAGAAACCCTACCAACATCATTTTGCACACCTGCCAGTAATAATTAAACAAGCAGGGCTGTCGGGGGGAGGGCGGAGGGAAGCACTGAAATGTAGGTCTTACAAAGAACTGTGAGATGTTCTTTCTCCTCCCTTGTTCTGGGGAAAAAAAAAAAAGTGAATTAGTCTTGGGTTTTCATCAGAGTTTTCAGACATTATGCTTAGTATGTTATATTTGTAAAGGACTAAAAAGATAAATTTAGATTCTCCTCTGAAATTTTCTTATGTTAAATTAGAAACTGAAATGCATTAAAGAACTAATTTTCTGCTTTAAAATGTGCATGTGTTTATACCTCAAAACCAGAAATGACCTAGAATTTGTGGAGATACTCAATTTTCTTTTAAAGAGTGAATCATGCTAGGGAAAGCTTTCCTGAGCCCAGAGAAGCAAAGATATTTTCTGCTTATTCCCAGCCAAACACATCTAACCCAGGCAACCTGCTCTCTGTAGAACAAATCAGTCCAGGTGTATCCTGCATGGAGTAGCTGAGTGCTCCTTCTTGGCATGTCAGCCCCCTGCACTCTCCTCTCATGGATTTCACATCCTGCAATGCATCTATAGTTGCCTGGCCACTGGTCAGTATACTCTGTAGTGAACAGCAACTTCCCTTCACGTGGGAAGGACCAGTGCTGCTTCTGTCAGTCCTTGTTCCATCAGTTACTAACACTGTGTTGATACATATCAGACACTCAATAAACAGGTGTGAATATTTCTATAACGCATACATAGTTTCCAAATAAGCTAATGCTAAATACTATTCCAAGCACATGGCGTAAAGTGATGAAAAGATAGACCATTTTACAGCAAAATATAGCTCTATAAGTAGTAAGGGGATCAGCAGAAAGAAGCATTGTTTTCAAAGAGGACAGGCAGGAAGAGCAGGTTACATCCCATAGTGGCCTCTCAGTTCAGTTCAGTTCAGTTCATTTCAGTTCAGTCACTCAGTCGTGTCCAACTCTTTGCGATCCCATGGCTGCACGCGAGGCCTCCCTGTCCATCACCAACTCCCGGAGTTCACTCAGACTCACATCCATCGAATCGGTGATGCCATCCAGTCATCTCATCCTCTGTTGTCCCCTTCTCCTCCTGTCCCCAATCCCTTCCAGCATCAGAGTCTTTTCCAATGAGTCAACTCTTCACATGAGGTGGCCAAAGTACTGGAGTTTCAGCTTCAGCATCATTCCCTCCAAAGAAATCCCAGGGCTGATCTCCTTCAGAATGGACTGGTTGGATCTCCTTGCAGTCCAAGGGACTCTCAAGAGTCTTCTCCAACAACATAGTGGACTCTACAGCCACTATAGAGATGAAAAAATCTGGGACACACCTGAGAGACCAAAGGAACTTGGTACAGGCAGGTCTGGGAGATTTTGATGAGAAAACTTAGATGCTACAGGTATTTAGTGAGATCTACAAGTGAGTGAAACGTAAGTATAAACGGTAATATGAAATAACTGAAGAATGGTGAAGTCTGAGGATTCACAGAATGGTGAAGTCTGAGGATGTTACTGTTGTATATGACATGATCATAAACTGAAGTTGACTATGCTTTCAAAAGCCCTAATCATGTAATGATTGGTAAGAAGTATCTCCCATATATGAGAGATATCCATTTTGTTTTTTATATACACAGACATTTAAAGTGATATCTGGAACAATTTTCTCATTATTTTAATGGCTTCAATGCTTTAAAAATTTACATAAAAATTCAACAGTTTTTTATGTTAAGTTGTATGAATTATTTATGTATGTTGGATATTAACTCTTTATCAGTCATATCACTGGCCAATATTTTTTCTTGTTCATTAGGTTATCTTTTCATTTTGTTGATGGTTTCCTTTGTTGTGAAAAAGCGTTTAAGTTTAATTAGGTTCCATTTGCTCATTTTTATTTCCTTTCCTTTAGGAGATGGATCAAAAACGTGTTGCTACAATTTATATCAAAGGGTGTTCTGGTCGTATTTTCCTTTAGGAATTTTATGGTATCCAGTCTTACATTTACATATTTAATCCATTTTGAGTTTAGTTTTGTACATGGTGATAGAAAAAGTGAAAATGAAAGTGAAGACACTCAGTCGCGTCCAACTCTTTGCAACCCCATGGACTGTAGCCTACTACGCTTCTCCCTCCAAGGGATTTTCCAGGCAAGAATACTGGATGGGTTGCCATTTCCTTCTCTATATGGTGCTAGTGAATAATCTAATTTCATTTTCATTTTTGACATTTTTTTGCATTTTTACATTTCATTCATTCATAGTTATCCAGTTTTTCTGGCACCACTTATTTAAGAGACTGTTTTCTCCATTGTATATTCTTGCCTACTTCATTTGTCAAAGACTAATTGACTGGAGGTGTATGTTTGTTTGTTTTTTGGGGGGCTCTCTATTCTGTTCCAATGATCTATGTGTCTATTTTTGTGCCAAAACAACACTATTTTAATGATTGTAGTTCTGTAATATAGTTTGAAATCAGGGAGCAAATTCCTCTAGGTCTGTTCTTCTTTCTCAATATTATTTTGTCTATTAAAGATCTTTTGTTTCCATAAGAATTGTCAAATTACTTCTTCTAGTTTTGTTAAACTGTCATTGGTATTTTCATAAGGACTGCATAGAATCTCTAGATTGCCTTAGCATTGGTGGGAATGTAAATTGGAACAGCCACTGCGGAAAAGAGCATGTAGAATTCTCGAAGAACTAAAAAGTAGAGATATCATTAGACCCAGCAATTCCACTCCTGGTCATATATCTAGCCAAAAAAAAAAAACAAACAAACACTATTTCAAACCACATACATTCACCCCAATGCTCATAGCAGCAATTTGTAATTTACAAGATATGGAAGCAATCTAAGTGAACATCAACAGTTCAGTTCAGTTCCTCAGTTATGTCCAACTCTTTGTGACGCCGTGGACTACTGCAGGATGCAGGCCTCCCTGTTGATCACCAACACCCAGAGCTTGCTCAAACTCATGTCCGTTGAGTAGGTGATGTCATCGAGCCATCTCATTCTCTGTCATCCCCTTCTCCTTCCACCTTCAATCCTTCCCAGAATCAGGATCCCAAATGACTCAGTTCTTCGCATCAGGTGGCCAAAGTTTTGGAGTTTCAGCTTAGGCATCGGTGCTTCCAATAAATTCTCAGGACTCATTTCCTTTAGGATGGAATGGTAGGATCTTCTTGCAGTCCAAGGGACTCTTAAGCGTCTTCTCCAACAAAACAGTTCAAAAGCATCAATTCTTTGACACTCAGCTTTCTTTATAGAACTCTCACATCCATACTACTATGGATACATACATACATACATCACATGACTGCTGCAAAAACCATACCTTTGAATAGATGGACCTTTGTGTGCAAAGTAATGTCTCTGCTTTTTAATATGCTGTCTAGGTTGGTCTTGGCTTTTTTTCCAAGGAGCAAGTGTCTATTAATTTCATGGCTGCAGTCACCATCTACAGGGATTTTGGAGATCAAAAAATTAAAATCTGTCACTGTTTCCATTGTTTCCCGATCTATTTCCCATGAAGTGATGGGACCGGGGCCATGATCTTAATTTTCTGAATGTTGCCTACTTCATTCGTCAAAGACTAATTGACTGGAGGAGAGCCACTCTCCTTTTTCACTTTCATCAAGAGACTCTTTAGTTCTTCTTCACTTTCTGCCATAAGGGTGCTGTCATCTGCATATCTGAGGTTATTGATATTTTTCCCAGCAATCTTGATTCCAGCTTGTGCTTCAGCCAGCCCAGCATTTCTCATGATGTACTGTGCATGTAAGTTAAATAATCAGGGTGATAATATACAGCTTTGACATAATCCTTTCCCAATTTGGAACCACTCTGTTGTTCCATGTCCACTTCTAACTGTTGCTTCTTGACTTGCATACAGATTTCTCAGAGAAGCAAGTCAGGTGATCTGGTATTCCCATCACTTTAAGAATTTCCCAGTTTGTTGTGATCCACACAGTCAAAGGCTTTGGTGTAATCAATAAAGCAGAAGTAGATGTTTTTCTGGAACTCTGGTGCTTTTTCAATGATCGAACAGATGTTGGCAATTTGCCTTTTCTAAATCCAGCTTGAACATCTGGAAGTTCACAGTTCACATCCTGTTGAAGCCTGGCTTAGAGGATTTTGACCATTAGTTTGTTATCCTGTGATTGCAACTGGGAAGTAGTTTGAGCATTCTTTGGCATTGTCTTTCTTTGGGATTGGAATGAAAACTGACCTTTTCCAGTCTTTTGGCCCCTGCTGAGTTTTCCAAATTTGCTGACATAGTGAGTGCAGCACTTTCAAAGCATCATCTTTCAGGATTTGACATACCTCAACTGGAATTTGATTACCTCCATTAGATTTATTTGTAGTGGTACTTCCTAAGGCCCATTTGACTTCACATTCCAGGATGTCTGGCCCTAGGTGAGTGATCACACCATCATGATTATCTGGGTCATGAAGATCCTTTTTGTATAGTTCTATGTATTCTTGGATTCCACTGGATCATGGAAAAAGCAAGAGAGTTCCAGAAAATCATCTATTTCTGCTTTGTTGACTATGCAAAAGCATTTGACTGTGTGGGTCACAATAAATTGGAAATTTCTGAAAGAGATGGGAATACCAGACCACCTGACCTGCCTCTTGAGAAACCTACATGCAGGTCAGGAAGCAACAGTAAGAACTGGACATGGAACAACAGACTGGTTCCAAATAGGAAAAGGAGTACGTCAAGGCTGTATATTATCACCCTGTTTATTTAACTTACATGCAGAGTACATCACGAGAAACGCTGGGCTGGAAGAAGCACAAGCTGGAATCAAGATTGCCAGGAGAAATATCAATAACTTCAGATATGCAGATGATACCACCCTTATGGCAGAAAGTGAAGAGGAACTAAAAGGCCTCTTGATGAAAGTGAAAGTGGAGAATGAAAAAGTTGGCTTAAGCTCAACATTCAGAAAACGAAGATCATAGCATTTGGTCTCATCACTTCATGGGAAATAGATGGGGAAACAGTGGAAACAGTGTCAGACTTTATTTTTGGGGGCTCCAAAATCACTGCAGATGGTGACTGCAGCCATGAAATTAAAAGACACTTACTCCTTGGAAGAAAAGTTGACCAACCTAGATAGCATATTCAAAAGCAGAGACATTACTTTGCCAACCAAAGTCCGTCTAGTCAAGGCTATGGTTTTTCCAGTGTATGGATGTGAGAGTTGGACTGTGAAGAAAGCTGAGTGCCAAAGAATTGATGCTTTTGAACTGTGCTCTTGGAGAAGACTCTTGAGAGTCCCTTGGACTGCAAGGAGATCCAACCAGTCCATTCTAAAGGAGATCAGCCCTGGGTATTCTTTGGAAGGAATGAGGCTAAAGCTGAAACTCCAGTACTTTGGCCACCTCTTGCGAAGAGTTGACTCATTGGAAAAGACTCTGATGCTGGGAGGAATTGGAGGCAGGAGGAAAGGGGGACAACAGAGGAAGAGATGGCTGGATGGCATCACCAATTCAATGGACTTGAGTCTGAGTGAACTCTGGGAGTTGGTGATGGACAGGGAGGCCTGGCGTGCTGTGATTCATGGGGTTGCAAAGACTCAGACACAACTGAGTGACTGAAATGAACTGAACTGATGTATTCTTGCCACCTCTTCTTAATATCTTCTGCTTCTGTTAGGTCCATACCATTTCTGACCTTTATTGAACCCATCTTTGCAGGAAATGTTCCCTTGGTATCTCTAATTTTCTTGAAGAGATCTCTAGTCTTTCCCATTTTACTATTTTCCTCTATTTCTTTGCATTGATCACTGAGGAAAGCAAAAAGGACACTGAAAGATGAGCTTCCCAGATTGGTAGGTGCCCAGCATGCTACTGGAAATCAACGCAGAAATAACTCCAGAAAGAATGAAGAGACAGAGTCAAAAGCCAAAAAAAAAAAAAAAAAAAAAAAACACCACTCAGTTGTGGATGTGACTGGTGATAGAAGCAAAATCCAGTGCTGCAAAGAGCAGTACTGCATAGGAACCTGGAATGTTAGGTACATGAATCAAGGCAAATTTGAAGTGGTCATCCAGGTGATGGCAAAAGTGAACATAGACATTTTAGGAATCAGCAAACCAAAGTGGACTGGAATGGGTGAATTTAGCTCAGATGACCATTATATCTACTACTGTGGGTAAGAATCCCTTAGAAGAAATGGAGTAGCCATCATAGTCAACAAAAGAGTATGAAATGCAGTACTTGGATGCAATCTCAAAAATGACAGAATGATCTCTGTTCATTTGCAAGGCAAATCATTCAATATTACAGTAATCCAAGTCGATGCCCTGACCAGTAATGCTGAAGAAGCTGAAGTTGAGTGGTTCTATGAAGACCTACAAGACTTTCTAGAACTAACACCAAAAAAAGATGTCCTTTTCATTATAGGGGACTGGAATGCAAAAGTAGGAAGTAAAGAGATACCTGGAGTAACAGGGAACTTTCACCTTGGAGTATAAAACAAAGCAGGGCAAAGACTAACAGAGTTTTGCCAAGAGAATGCACTGGTCTTAGCAAACACCCTCTTCCAACAACACAAGAGAAGACTCTACACATGGACATCACCAGATGGTCAACACTGAAATCAGATTGATTATATTCTTTGCAGCCAAAGATGGAGAAGCTCTATACAGTCAACAAAAAAGACCAGGATCTGACTGTGGCTCAGATCATGAACTCCTTATTACCAAATTCAGACTGAAATTGAAGAAAGCAGGGGAAACCACTAGACCATTCAGGTATGACCTAAATAAAATCCCTTACAATTATATAGTGGAAGTGAGAAATAGACTCAAGGGATTAGATAAGATAGAATGCCTGATGAACTATGGACAGAGGTTCGTGATATTGTATGGGAAGCAGGGATCAAGACCACCCCCAAGAAAAAGAAATGCAAAAAGTCAAAATGGTTGTCTGAGCAGGCCTTATAAATAGCTGTGAAAAGAAGAGAAGCAAAAGGCAAAGGAGAAAAGGAAAGATTTACCCATTTGAAGGCAGAGTTCCAAAGAATAGCAAGGAGAGATAAGAAAGCCTTCCTCAGTGATCAACACATCAACAGATGAAATGCAAATCAAAACTACAATGAGATATCACCTCACACCAGTCTGAATCACCATCATCAAAAAGTCTACAAACACTAAATGCTAGAGAGGTGTTTAGATAAGGAAATGGACTTGTACTATAGGTGGGAATGTAAAATGATACAGCCAATATGGAAGATGGTATGGAGATTTCTTTAAAACCTAAGAATAAAACTACCATCTGACTGAGCAATCCCACTCCTAGGCAAATACCCTGAGGAAACCAAAATTGAAAAAGACACATGTATACTTTTGTTCATTGCAGCACTATTTACAATAGCTAGACATGGAAGCAACCTAGATGTCCATAGACAGATGAATGAATAAAGAAGTTTTGATATATATACGCAATGGAATAGTGCTCAGTCATAAAAAGGAATTCATTTGAGTCCGTTCTAATGAAGTGGATGAACCTAGAACCTATTATACAGAGTGAAGTAAGTCAGAAAGAGAAAGTTAAATATCATATTCTAATGCATATATACAAGATCTAAAAAAATGGTACTGGAGAATTTATTTACAAGGCAGCAGTGGAGAAACAGATATAGAGAATAGACATGACATGGGGAGAGTGGAAGAGAGGGTGAGATGTATGGAAAGAGTAACATGGAAACTTACATTACCATATGTAAAATAGATAACCAACAGGAATTTGCTGTATGGCTCAGGAAACTCAAATAGGGACTCTATCCACCTAGAGTGGTGAGATGGGGAGGGAGATTGGAGGGAGGTTCAAAGGGTAGGGATATATGTATACCTGTGGCTGATTCATGTTGTTGAGGTTTGAGAGAAAACAACAAAATTCTGTAAAGCTATTACCCTTCAATTTAAAAATTTTAAAAAATGAATAGATAAAGTGGATGTGATATACACACACTAGAAATCTCAGTTCAGTTCATTTCAGTTCAGTCGCTCAGTCGTGTCCGACTCTTTGCGACCCCATGGCTGCACGCCAGGCCTCCCTGTCCATCACCAACTCCCAGAGTTCACTCAGACTCGCATCCATCGAGTCCGTGATGCCATCCAGCCATCTCATCCTCGGTCGTCCCCTTCTCCTCCTGCCCCCAATCCCTCCCAGCATCAAAGTCTTTTCCAATGAGTCAACTCTTCACATGAGGTGGCCAAAGTACTGGAGCTTCAGCTTTAGCATCATTCCTTCTAAAGAAATCCCAGGGTTGATCTCCTTCAGAATGGACTGGGTGGATCTCCTTGCAGTCCAAGGGACTCTCAAGAGTCTTCTCCAACACCACAGTTCAAAAGCATCAATTCTTCGGCGCTCAGCCTTCTTCACAGTCCAACTCTCACATCCATACATGACTACTGGAAAAACCATAGCCTTGACTAGACGGACCTTAGTCGGCAAAGTAATGTCTCTGCTTTTGAATATGCTGTCTAGAAATCTACTCAGCCATAAAAAGAATGAATGCTTGCCATTTGCAGTCTAATGTCCTCAAAAAACTTGGAAGACATTAGGCTAAGTTAAATAAGTCAAACTGCTGCTGCTGCTTAGTCACTAAGTCGTGTCAAATTCTTTGCAACCCCATGCATTGTAACCTGCCAAGTTCCTCTGTCAATGGGATTTTCCAAACAAGAATACTGGAGAGGCTTGCTATTTCCTTCTCCAGGGGTCTTCCTGACCCAGGGATTGAACCCTGGTCTCCTGCTTGGCAGACAGATTCTTTACCAGTGAGCCACCAGGGAGGCCTGTGTTAAATAAGTCAATAGAGAATGACAAATATTTAATGACATTACTTATATTTGATGTGAAATCTAAGAAAATGCAACAATCTAGTGAATATACCAAAAAGAAACAGACTCACAGATATAGAGAACAAATTAGTGGTTACCAGAGGGAGAAGGAGGAGCCTGGTAGGCTGCAATCCATGGGGTTGCACAGAGTCGGACACGACTGAGCGACTTCACTTTCATTTTTCACTTTCATGCATTGGAGAAGGAAATGCATCCCACTCCAGTGTTCTTGCCTGGAGAATCCCAGGGACGGGGAGCCTGGTGGGCTGCCGACTACCGGGTCGCACAGAGTCAAACACGACAGAAGCGACTTAGCAGCAGCAGCAGCAGCATACATTAACTATGGGCTTCTCTGGTGGCTCAGTTGGTAAAGAATCTGCCTGCAGTGCCAAAGGCCCAAGTTCAATCCCTGGGTTGGGGAGATTCCCTGGAGAAGGGAATAGCTACCCACTCTAGCATTCTTGCCTGGGGACTTCCATGGACAGAGGAGCCTGGAAAGCTACAGTTCCTGTGTTCTCAGAGTCAGGAATGACTGAGTGACTAACACATGCACTTTTCATACATGAAGGATACTTCAATAGAAAAAATAAAAAAACAAGAGTTTTAAAAATTAGTTATGAATAATTTAAGAATATCAGTTTTCAAAAGGAAAATGAATCTGACGTGAGAAATGATACTTCTTCCCAAATGTTTCTCATTAATGTGTCATATAAATAATGTGTGATTTTTTTAGTAATAAAATAAAACAAAGCATACAGCTATATAAATGGATAATAAATATGTGCACAAAAAAGGAGGAAAGAAAGAGACAAAGGAAGAAAGAACGAGAAAACTAAAAACTAACTAAGTAGGCATCTATCGATTTATTTAAAAAAATACATATCAAACACACATTGCTCAATTATAAAGATGAACAGTGTCAAACTTTGAAGCACAAAGGGAAGATGGGAAGTTTTCCCCTCCCTGACTGACTCACTATGCATACATACATCATGTATCTAGCATGTGGATACAGACACAGATTTATTTATAGATATAGACAAACTGTGATTATATATAGGCTGGTCCACTGAAATTTTATATATTTACTACATGGATTGAGGACTGGCTTTCTGGGATTCAAGACTTATAATACTACAGTCCGCAAAATCCTGGACAAACTAGGATTAGTTGGTCACTGTGCTGTTCATCCTTGATGAACAAGTTTGATAAGCACACTTTCACATCTGTAATATGATGTGCTTTTCACAGATCTCTATAATTGGTTTTTCACCTTATAGCAAACTTTTAAAATAAAATTTTGGAAGTTTGGAAGGTCAATCTTGAAAATCAGATACACTAAAAAGAAAATAATTTCAAATGTACCAGGTATAAAATTAATGTATGCAGTCTAAATTTTTACAACAAATCACATGGTTTAAAAAAATTATTTATGAATTTATTTCTTAAATTGTCAAGACACTAAATTTCATAACACTGTGATAAAAGCAGGAAATATGAGAAAATGTGGTCACAAATCAGAGAAAGTTGAGAGAGCAAACAAACGTTAAAAGCAGAAAAATTTCAAAGGTAGATAACAATATTTTATTATAGCCATAATCTTATACACTTTCCTTTGAGACAATATACAGACTTGTTTTTTTCACTTTTTCATATAAAAAAATAGCATTACTATTATATATAAAAAACTGTTTTACTACCTAAAATCTCATCTGAAAGCTAAAGAATTACTTTTATTCAATTATTATTTTTATTTTCTTTCTCAAAAGTCTCCACTAGCATATGGAAGGTTATTACTCTTTTATAACTTATGAAAAATTGGTCATGTTATAAAATCTTGGCTGATTTCCAAGACCACAGTAAACTGTGCTTACCAATAAATAAACTGTAATATTTGATTTCCTTCAGAAAAGCATGCTACTGTCTGCATAGACGGCTGTGATTTTTTGCTCCTTGGATAACTTTTGAATCTATAGCAAACATGATTTGCTTTCATTTTTTATTCTTATAAATATTCACATAGGTGAGAGGCCACTTCAGAAATCACCTGAATCATCATAAATCTTCATATGTTTAAAGTAAGAGTAGTTTTTACTTTTGAACACCATCCAAGGAAAAGCAACAAAATTTATGATGCAAGAATGTAAAAACAAAAGATTAGAAATATTTCTGTCTACTTGCTTAGAATCCTGATTTTGGCCTACTACTGTTTCTTCCAAATTTTGTCTTTGGTCACACAATAAGACAGGTTTGTTTTTTGTTTTCTGTTTTAATCTTCCTCAAAGGAAAGGGGTGGGATGGGGAGGGTAAGTGTATCCTTTTTTATTTCCCTTAGGGATAAGAAGCAAGTGTGGTATCTCATTATAAAATTGAGCAGGACCCTAAAGGGCTTTACCAAGGACAGACACCCACATGTCCCCCACATCTTGTTTGTAGAAAAGTTTTAGCCTCTTAGACCTTCCCTGAATTCTAAAGAGTAAATTTGATCAGAGAAGTGAGAAAATGCAGAAACAAAGGAAACAGTCAAGCAAGACAAAATCATAACAGTTTAACCATAAAACAAAGCCAAGGACCTTGAGCTCCTCCTCAAGGACTACAGGTAACATCCTGAGCCATAACCTTGAGCTGTTTTGCAGATAGTGCAGCCTCCACCATGTAGAGGAAGTTGATTGCATGCTTCCCACTAGCATGTTGACCCCAGACAGGTTGGAACCATCACCCTGTGACCTCACAGTCAGAGAATTATGCACATGTTGATTACACTCCAAGACCCCCTCCCTCAAACTATCTAAAGATGGTTTTAAAAAGCCCTTCCCTGAAATCTGTCAGGGAGTTTGAATCTTTTTGAATGTAAGTTACCTGTTCTCCTTGCTTGGTGCCTAAATTAAACACTGTATTTTCACTACCCTTCACCACAACCCAGTGTCAGTGAATTAGCTTTGCTGTGTATCAGATGAGCAGACCCAAGATTCAGTTCAGTTCAGTTCAGTAGCTCAGTCATTTCTGACTCTTTGTGACCCCATGGACTGCAGCATGTCAGGCCTGCTTGTCCATCACCAACTCCCAGAGATTACTCAAACTCATGTTCATTGAGTCAGTGATAACTTCCAGCCATCTCATCCTCTGTTGTCCCCTTCTCCTCTTGCCTTCAATATGTCCCAGCATCAGGATCTTTTCCAAAGAGTCAGTTCTTCAGATCTGGTGGCCATAGTATTGGAGTTTCAGCTTCAACATCAGTCCTCCCAATGAACACTCAGGACTGATCTCCTTTAAGATGGACTGGTTGGATCTCCTTGCTTTCCAAGGGACTCTGAGTCTTCTCCAACACCACAGTTCAAAAGCATTAATTCTTCAGCGCTCAGCTTTATTTGAAGTCCAACCCTAACATCCATACATGACTACTGGAAAAACCATAGCCTTGACTAGACGGACCTTTGTTGGCAAAGTAATGTCCCTGGTTTTTAATATGCTGTCTAGGTTGGTCATAACTTTTCTTCCAAGGAGTAAGTGTCTTTCAATTTCATGGCTACAGTCGCCATCTGCAGTGATTTTGGAGCCCCCCAAAATAAATTCTCACACTGTTTCCACTGTTTCCCCATCTATTTGCCATGAAGTGATGGGACCAAATGCCATGATCTTCGTTTTCTGAATGTTGAGCTTTAAGCCAACTTTTTCACTGTCCTCTTTCACTTTCAAGAGGCTCTTTAGTTCTTCTAAAGAGATTAGTTTGGTAATAATTCTATTTATAAGCAGACCAAAGGAACCAGAACCCAGGAAGGATGGCATTGTTGCCAGTGAATTTGAGGTTCTTTCTTAGCTGTGAAAGAATTCAAAGATGAAGCAGAGAGGTTAAGAAAGTAAAGTGAAAGTTTATTTAAGCAAGGATCTACCCTCAGAGGGAGGTTGGGCAGACACATGAGGAGCTGAGGATCAAGGCTTCTTTGTCAAGCCAGTTATGAATGAAGGGGTGGAATATTCATTGGGGAAGGAGTTTGAGGTTAACTTCCCTAATTTCCATCCTAGCTCTGTTTTCCTGAGGGGAGGAAGGATTTTTGTCCTTACTTAGCTTAGATCAGAGGTGTCATGGCATAGGTGTGTGGTGAGTACTTCATATCTGTAAGGCTGCTGCTACTGCTGCTAAGTCACGGCAGTTGCGTCCAACTCTGTGTGACCCCGTAGACGGCAGCCCACCAAGCTCCCCTGTCCCTGAGACTCCCCAGGCAAGAACACTGGAGTAGGTTGCCATTTCCTTCTCCAATGCATGAAAGTGAAAAGTGAAAGTGAATTCGCTCAGTCCTGTCCAACTCTTCACAACCCCATGGACTGTAGCCTACCAAGCTCCTCCATCCATGGGATTTTCCAGGCAAGAGCACCGGAGTGGGTCATCATTGCCTTCTCCATTTGTAAGGTTAATCTCATCCTAAGTAGATTGCAAAGAGCAAAAGGTCACATTTGGACAAAGGAGATTTCTGCCTTTCCCCATCTTTCTTTGTCTGCTACACAAACACTTATCACCCAAAATATGTGGTTTCCTGTCAGTCTGGAGGTTCATACTTTCCTTTGTCTGCTATGTACCTCATGCCATTTACAAGAGGTGTGGTTTCCTGCCGCACATTCCTCTGGGCATTTTTTTTGTTCATGCTCACTACCTGCCTGCTGTAACAGTATCAGGGTTCACTGTGGCCAAATCCACTAGCCAACAATATCTACAGCTAATTCTCTCAAAAGAAGGTAATAACAGCAACAACAGATCCTTCAAAACACTTCAGAAAATTAACCACGGAGAAATAAATCAAAGGCCAATGAACATCTTGAAACCTGAAGAGGTTACTTGCATGTTTTGACTGCACCATAAATTTTCATGGTGTTTCAGGTCATCTGTAATAACCTGTACCAAACAGAAGACAGATGCATGTCCTAAAGTGCATAAATAAAACCAAGCCCCCAAAACCAAAAACTTAAAGTGTGTAAATAAAACTAACCTCCCATGAGACTCTACAGCAAGTCAGACCACAGCCTATGGTTCTGTGGAGAGAAGAGAGGGAAATGTTTGCTTTCTGTCTAGGTTGGCAAAGTTTGCTTTGATGTCATAAAATTTTACAAGAGAGTCAAGCCTCTAAGAGAAAAAAAAAAAAAAAAAAAAAACACTTGCTCCCTTGCTCAATCCTTCCCTCCAAGAGACCTGTGAAATCAGGAGTCTAAACCTCAAAACTTTCTTAGTGTACTCTGTCCTTGTTTATCCTGAACTTCCCTTATATATGCTTGATCAAAAGAAAGAAGATGAAATAATTTTGATTTATTTTGAAACTGACAGAGTTAATTTTTAGGTAGGTTGATAAGAAGTCTGGGGTCCCCGAGGAGTAGAAAGGGGTCTGGGGCTCTCAACGAGGAAAAAAGGACAAACCTTTTTTATTTATTTTTCTCTCTACACTCCTTCAACCTGTCACATAAAACATGTTTTTCTTTAAGCCCAGAGCAAATGATTACACAGAAAAACAGCTCATCTTGCACAAGGGTATGATTTTCCTTAAACTATGTACCAATGATTCAGTTCAGTTCAGTTCAGTTGCTCAATCATGTCCAACTCTTTGTGACCCCATGGACTGCAGCACACCAGGCTTCCCCATCTATCACCAACTCCTGGAATTTACTCAAACTCATGTCAATCAAGTCAGTGGTGCTATCCAACCATCTCATTCTCTGTCATCCCCTTCTGCTCCCACTTTCAACCTTACCCAACATCAGGGTCTTTTCAAATGAGTCAGTTCTTCTCATCAGGTGGCAAAAGTATTAGAGTTTCAGCTTCAGCATCAGTCCTTCCAATGAATATTCAGGATGATTTCCTTTAGTATAGACTGGTTGGATCTCCTTGCTATCCAAAGGACTCTCAAGAGTCTTCTCCAACAGCAGAGTTCAAAAGGATCAATTCTCCAGAGCTCAGCTTTCTTTATAGTCCAACTCTCACATCCATACATAACTACTGTAGAAACCATATCTTTGACTAGAAGGACCTTTGTCAGCAAAGTAAGATCTCTGCTTTTTAATATGCTGTCTATGTTGGCCATGCAGAAATGTGGCCAAGAGGAGCTACCCCTCGCCCAGAGTCAGGGGCAGTGGCCAAGAGGAGTTACCCCACTTCTGAGGTCAGGGGCAGCAGCCGAGAGAGTCAGGCTGCAATGGTGCAGGAGCAGCCAAGAAGAGCTACCGCACGCCGGAGGTCAGGGACAATGACTGGGAGGAGCTACCCCACGTGCAAGGAGCAGTGGCTGTGCGGGTGCAGGAGGGCCGAGAGAAGCTACCGCACGTTGAAGGTCAGGAGGGGCGGTTGTGTAGGGGTAGTCCAAGGCAAGGAGCAGCGGCTGCATTTTGCTGGAGCAGCCATGAAGAGATACCCCTCATTCAAGGTAAGGGAAACCCAACTAAGATGGTGGGTGTTGCGAGAGGCATCAGAGGGCAGACACACGAACCATAATTACAGAAAACTAGCTTTTGACAGTGTGGATCACAATAAACTGTGGAAAATTCTTCAAGAGATGGGAATACCAGACCACCTGACCTGCCTCTTGAGAAACCTACATGCAGGTCAGAAAGCAACAGCAAGAACTGGACATGGAACAACAGACTGGTTCCAAATAGGAAAAGGAGTACGTCAAGGCTGTATATTGTCACCTTGCTTATTTAACTTATATGCAGAGTACATCATGAGAAATGCTGGGCTGAAAGAAGCACAAGCTGGAATCAGTATTGCTGGGAGAAATATCAATAACTTCAGATATACAGATGAAACCACCCTTATGGCAGAAAGTGAAGAGGAACAAAAAAGCCTCTTGATGAAAGTCAAAGTGGAGAGTGAAAAAGTTGGCTTTAAAGCTCAACATTCAGAAAACAAAGATCATGGCATCTGGTCCCATCACTTCATTGGTAATAGATGGAGAAACAGTGGAAACAGTGGCAGAGATTATTTGGGGGGGGGGCTCCAAAATCACTGCAGATTTTGATTGCAGCCATTAAATGAAAAGACACTTACTCCTTGGAAGGAAAGTTATGACCAACCTAGATAGCATATTCAAAAGCAGAGACATTACTTTGCCAACAAAGGTCCATCTAGTCAAGGCTATGGTTTTTCTTGTGGTCATGTATGGAAGTGAGATTTGGGCTGTGAAGAAAGCTGAGCACCGAAGAATTGATGCTTTTGAAATGCGGTGTTGGAGAAGACTCTTGAGAGTCCCTTGGACTGCAAGGAGATCCAACCAGTCCATTCTGAAGGAGATCAGTCCTGGGTATTCTTTGGAAGGACTGATGCTAAAGCTGAAACTCCAGTACTTTGGCCACCTCATGCGAAGAGTTGACTCATTGGAAAAGATCCTGATGCTGGGAGGGATTGGGGGCAGGAGGACAAGGGGACGACAGAGGATGAGATGGTTGGATGGCATCACTGACTCGATGGACATGATTTTGGGTGAACTCCTGGAGTAGGTGATGGACAGGGAGGCCTGGTGTGTTGCAATTCATGGGGTTACAAAGAGTCGGACACGACTGAGCAACTGAACTGAACTGAGGTTGGTCATAGCTTTTCTTCCAAAGAGTGTCTTTTTAATTTCATGGCTGCAGTCACCATCAGCAGGGGTTTTGGAGCCGCCCAAAATAAAGTTTCTCACTGTTTCCACTGTTTCCCCATCTATTTGCCATGAAGTGATGGGACCAGATGACATGATCTTAATTTTCTGAATGCTGAGTTTTAAGCCAAGTTTTTCACTCTTCTTTTTCACTTTCATCAAGAGGCTCTTTAGTTCTCTTTCTGCCATAATTGTGGTGTCATATGCATATCTGAGGTTATTGATATTTTTCCCGACAACCTTGATTGCAGCTTGTGCTTCATCCAGCCTAGCATTTCTCATGATGTACTCTGCATATAAGTTAAATAAGCAGGGTGAAAATATACAGCCTTGACATACTCCTTTCCTGATTTGTAACCAGTCTGTTCTTCCATGTTCAGTTCTAACTGTTGCTTCTTGACCTGCATACATTTTTCTCAGAGAGACAGTTCAGGTGATCTGGTATTCCCATCTCTTTCAGATTTTTCCACAGTTTATTGTGATCCACACAGTCAAAGGCATGGTCAATAAAACAGAAGTACATGTTTTCTGTAACTCTCATGCATTTTCGATGATCCAGCGGATGTTGGCAATTTGATCACTGTTTCCTCTGCCCTTTTTAAATCCAGCTTGAACATCTGGAAGTCCATGGTTCATATCCTGTGGAAGCCTGACTTGGAGATTTTTGAGCATTTGTTTGCTAGCATATGAGATGAGTGCAATTGTGTGGTAGTTTGAACATTCTTTGGCATTGCCTTTCTTTGGGATTAGAATGAAAACTGACCTTTTCTAGCCCTGTTGCCACTGCTGAGTTTTCCAAATTTGCTGACATAGTAAGTACAGCACTTTCCCAGCATCATCTTTTACAATTTGAAATAGCTCAACTGGAATTTGATTACATCCATTCACTTTGTTTGTGGTGATGCTTCATAAGGCCCACTTGACTTCGCATTCCAAGATGTCTGGCTCTAGGTGAGTTATCACACTGTCGTGATTATCTGAGTCATCAAAATCTTTTTTGTATTGTTCTTCTGTGTATTCTTGCCACCTCTTGCTAATAGCTTCTGCTTCTGTTGGGTCCATATCATTTCTGTCCTTTATTGTGTCCATCTTTGCAGGAAATGTTCCCTTGGTATCTCTAATTTTCTTGAAGAATTTCTAATTTTTTCCATTCTATTGCTTTCCTCTATTTCTTTGTACTGATCGCTGAGGAAGGCTTTCTTATCTCTCCTTGCTATTCTTTGGAACTCAGCATTCAAATCAGTATATTTTTCCTTTTCTCCTTTGTCTTTCGCTTCTCTTCTTTTCACAGCTATTTGTAAGGCCTCCTCAGACAATCATTTTGCCTTTTTGCATTTCTTTCTCATGGGGATGGTCTTGATCCCTGCCTCCCATAGAATGTCATGAATCTCTGTCCATAGTTCTTCAGGCACTCTATCAGCTCTAATCCCTTGATTTTATTTATTTCCACTGTATAATCATAAAGGATTTCATTTAGGTCATCCCTGAATGGTCTAATGGTTTTCCCTGCTTTCTTCAATTTCAGAGTGAAATTGGCAATAAGGAGTTCATGATCCTAGCTACAGTCAACTCCTGGTCTTGTTTTTTCTGACTGAATAGAGGTTCTGCCTCTTTGGCTTCAAACAACATAATCAACCTGACTTCAGTATTGACCATCTGGTAATGTCCATGTGTAGCGTCCTCTCTTGTGTTGTTGGATGAGAGTGTTTGCTATAACCATTGTGTTCTCTTGGCAAAATTCTGTTACCTTTCAGCCTACTTCATTTTGTACTCCAAGGAGAAATTTACCTGTTACTCCAGGTATCACCTGACTTCCTACTTTTGCATTCCAGTCCCCTATAATGAAAAGGACATCTTTTTTGGTGTTAGTTCTAGAAAGTCTTGTAGGTCTTCATAGAACCATTCAACTTCAGCTTCTTCAGCATTACTTGTCAGGGCATCGACTTGGATTACTGTAATATTGAATGATTTGCCTTGCAAATGAACAGAGATCATTCTGTCATTCTTGAGACTGCATCCAAGTACTGCATTTCATACTCTTTTGTTGACTATGATGGCTACTCCATTTCTTCTAAGGAATTCTTGCCCATAGGAGTAGGTATAATGGTCATCTGAGTTAAATTCACCCATTCCAGTCCATTTTAGTTTGCTGCTTCCTAAAATGTTTATGTTCACTCTTCCTATCTCCTGTTTGCCCACTTCCAATTTGCCTTGATTCATTGACCTAACAGTCCAGGTTCCCTAGCAATATTGCTCTTTACAGCATTGGACTTTACTTCCATTATCAGTCACATCTGTAACTGGATGTTGTTTTTGCTTTAGCTCTGTCTTTTCATCCTTTCTGGAGTTATTTCTCCACTGATCTCCAGTGGCATAGTGGGCACGTACTGACCTGGGGAGTACGTCTTTAAGTGTCCTGTCTCTTTGCCTTTTTATACTGTTCATGGGGTTCTCAAGGCAAGAATTCTGAAGTGATTTGCCATTCCCTCCAATGGACCACATTTTATCAGAACTCTCCACCATGTCCTGTCTGTCTTGGGTGCCCCTACAAGGCATGGCTCATAGTTTCATTGAGATAGACAAGGCTGTGGTCCATGTGATCAGTTTGGTTAGTTTTCTGTGTTGTGATTTTCATCTGTTGGCCCTCTGATGGATAAGGTTAAGAAGATTAATAAGCTTCCTGATGGAAGAGACTGAGGGGGAAACTGGGTCTTGTTCTGATGGGCAGGGCCATGCTCAGTAAATCTTTAATCCAATATTCTGTTGATGGGCTGGGTTCCCTCCCTGTTGTTTGACCTAACTATGGTGGAGGTAATGAGGGTAATGGCAACCTCCTTCAAAAGGTCCCATGCATGCTCTGCTGCACTGAGTACCCCCAATCCTACAGTAGGCCACTGCTGGCCCACGTCTCTTCCAGAGACTCCTGGACACTCGTGGGCAAGTCTGAGTCAGTCTCTTTTGTTGTCACTGCTCCCGTCTTCTGGGTCCTGGTGTGCACAAGGTTTTGTCGGTGTCCTTCAAGAGTCTGTTTCCCAGTCCTGTGTAAGTTCTTGTGGCTCTATGGTGGGGTTAATGGCAACCTCCTTCAAGAGGGCTTATGCCGTACCCAGGTCTGCTTCATCCTAGAGTCTGAAAGGGTACACATAACAATATCATTGAGCTGTTTTACAGATACTGAAACCTTCACCAGGTAAGAAAACATAACTGCCCATAAGCATGCCCATAAGCATGTAGATGGACGCTAGACTGGTTGGAACCGAAAGGCTGAATTTGTTGACTCCCACTTACTTCACCACAAACTGTCAGAAGAATGTCCATGAACTGGTCACACTGTCTTTAATCTATTCCACTCCAGGTTGGGACACACAGTTTTGAGGGCATTAGCCCACTGTGGCTGCATTTGCTAGGCAAAGAAAAAAAAAATCTATTTTTTCTACTTCACTCAAAACTCTGTATCTGAGATTTAATTCAGCATCAAGATACAGTGACTGGTTTCACATCAGTTTCACCCTGAGTTTTGTTATTTTTATCTTTCCTGAAGAGCTATATTCAATGTTTTGACACTTTTTCTGCTAATCATATACATTTCAATTCTTTATTTTTCCTTTTCTTTAGAATATGCTTCAGGTTCTAACGAGTTTCCATGTGGTTTATACCAATGGAAATAATATTTTTCCATCAGGTCACTTAGATTTCTAGATGAGTAAATGTTCTGTTCTCATTCTGAATTAGAGTTACCTTTCAACTTTTGTGCTTATCATTTGATAAAAGGCTATTTTTATAGATCAAATTTTTAAAATCCAGATGATCACTAGTAAAGTCTTATTTAAACAAGTCAGCAATAATTTTAGTTAATAATACTAAGAATTCACTCATGTAGCAAAAAATTATTGAGTACCTAGAATGTGCCAGTTCTGGAGTTGTATCATTAAATAAAAAGATATGGTTTCTTTTCTCATGCTTTGAAAAAAAAGAAAAGAATTTGTAGAAAATAATTTCTAGTATTATAAGATTTCTAATCTCTGAAAATGGTAATGAAAATATTTTAAGCAAGCTATGATTTACTGTAGCCACAGAATTATCAAAAGATAGATATTTTATATTATTTTGACAGTAAAACTGAGCAACGTCATCCAGTGATTGCCTTTTCAGGAACTTAGCTTTACCTCATTTTCTAAGATCCTAAATGTGGGTTTCTACTGTACTTTGCAAATAGGAACACTTATAAACTGCTATATATTGAGCCATCAAATTTCTTATGCAGAAATTGTAAGACATATAAAGCAACTATTAATAAAAAAAGCATACTTTAGAGTCAAAAAATTTTAAATTAACATACTTCAAAATCACTTTTTACTATTTTAATTCATTATTTTTCACTAAGTTATTTGTTTTTGGAGAAACAACATTCTAGGGTATTTTAGTTTTCCTTTGGCACTGTGGTAGTACACCCTCCAAGTGTTTGAAGGAATAGAGGAGCCAATTGTTCGTTTCCTGGAGAAGGAAATGGCAACCCATTCCAGTATTCTTGCCTGGAGAATCATATGGATGGAGAAACCTGGCAGGCTGCAGTCCATGGGATCGCAAAGAGTCTGACACAACTGAGCTACTTCACTTTCACTTTCTTTTCATAAGCTTTGTCCTACCAAGTTGTTCACATTTCCCAAGGTCAAGTATTGATCCATCACCACAAGCCAATTACCCAATTGGGTACAAGTAGTTCAGTTCTGTTCAGTTCGGTTCAGTTGCTCAGTAGTGACTGACTCTTTGCGACCCTATGGACTGCAGTACACCAGGCCTCCCTGTCCATCACCAACTCCCGGAGTTTACTCAAACTCGAGTCCACTGAGTCAGTGATGTGATCTATCCATCTCATCCTCTGTTGTCCCCTTCTCCTCCCGCCTTCAATCTTTCCCAGTATCAGAGTCTTTTCAAATGAGTCAGTTCTTCTCATCAGGTGGCAAAAGTATTGGAGTTTCAGCTTCAACATCAGGAATATTCAGGACTGATTTCCTTTAGGATGGACTGGTTGGATCTCCTTGCAGTCCAAGGGACTCTCAAGAGTCTCCTCTAACACCACAGTTCAAACCATTAATTCTTTGGCGCTCAGCTTTCTTTATAGTCCAACTCTCACATTCATACATGACTACTGGAGAAATCATAGCTTTGACTAGATGAACCTTTGTTGGCAAAGTAATGTCTCTGTTTTTTAATATGCTATCTAGGTTGGTCATAGCTTTTCTTCCAAGGAGTAAGCGTCTTTTAATTTCATGGCTGCAGTCACCATCTGCAGTGATTTTGGAGCCCAAAAGAATAAAGTCTTTCACTGTTTCCACTGTTTCCCCATCTATTTGCCATGATGTGATGGAACCAGATACTATGATCTTAGTTTTCTAAGTGTTGAGTTTTAAGTCCACTTTTTCACTCTCCTCTTTCACTGTAATCAAGAGGCTCTTTAGTTCCTCTTCACTTTCTGCCATAAGGGTGGTGTCATCTGCATCTCTGAGGTGATTGATATTTCTCCCAGCAATCTTGATTCCAGCTTGTGCTTCATCCAGCCTAGTATTTCTCATGATATACTCTGCATATAAGTTAAATAAGCGGGGTGACAATATTGACATACTCCGTGACAACCTTGACTTACTCCTTTCCCAACTTGGAAGCAGTATTTTGTTCCATGTCCACTTCTAACTGTTGCTTCCTGACCTGCATATAGATTTCTCAGAAAGTAGGTCAGGTGGTCTGGTATTCCCATTTCTTTACGAATATCCCACAGTTTGTTGTGATCCACCCAGTCAAAGGCTTTGGCATAGTCAGTAAATGTCTTTTTCATTATAACAAATTTATAATACACTAGAATAAAAAAGTAGGAAGTCAAGAGATACCTGGAATAACAGCAAATTTGGCTTTGGAGTATAGAATGCATACAGCAAAGGCTAAAAGAGTTTTGCCAAGAGAACACACTGGTCATAGCAAACACCCTCATCCAACAACACAAGAGAGAACTCTACACATGGACATCACCAGATGATCAATACTGAAATCAGATTGATTATGTTCTCTGCAGCCAAAGATGGAGAAGCTCTATACAGTCAGCAAAAACAAGATTGGCTGACTGTGGCTCAGATATGAACTCCTTATTGCCAAATTCAAAGTGAAATAGAAGAAAGCAGGGAAAACCACTAGACCATTCAGATATGACCTAAATCAAATCCCTTACAATTATACAATGGAAGTGAGAAAGAGATTCAAGAAATTAGATCTGATAGACTGAATGCCTGAAGAACTATGGATGGACATTTGTGACATTGTACAAAACACAGGGATTAAGATCATCCCCAAGTAAAAGGGTACAGGTAACTTCAAGCTTATTCACCTACTTCAAGGTCAAGGAAAAACCACTAATGACCACTATGTTTTTTTAAATTTTAGATGCTGCTCTAATACTTAAGGAGAAAAAGGGTAGAAACATGATAATAAATAGATTAGGCTAATGACAGAAAAGGAAAGAGTGAGGGGCACATTCCTTAACCAGTGGCTAAAAGGACACCTGGTATATCCAAGTTTTCCCATGTATATTGTTTAAATAATGAACAAACATACATTAGAAATTAACTCAGAGGAACAAGAAAAAACTGACAGGCTGTCTGAAATACCACTAGTGAAATAGCAAGAGAAAACAAACTTACATAAATGATCAAATAAATTGAAAAGGGAAAACTCCACAGACACTAAGAATAGTGTGGCTGAATTCATTCATTCAAAAAAGAACACTTACTGAGGGACTTCCTTGGCCAACCAGTGGTTAAGACTCCATGCTTCTAATTCAGGGGGTGGGGGTTCGATTCCTATTCAGGGAACTAAGATCTCACATACCATGCAGCATGGCAAAACAAAAAACAAACCAACAAAACACTTACTGAGCATTTTCTGTATGCACACAGTATTCCAAGCATGAAGGAATCAGCCTCATGATGTTTTCGTTCCAGGGGTGACTGACCACAACATGACATTCGCTTGGACTTCTACTTCAGCCCATGAAGTATTATTACCTGTCCTGGGACCCACCCTCCTGCCCAAAACAAAAGACATACCAATAAAAATCAGGAAAATATATGAAAAGTGTTTACAGACATCAGTCTTCATACAGTACAGGATTGTGAGATTTCAGAGAAGTAAGGACATAGGATGAATGAGAATGGCTCCAGCTTCATTCTGAGAGTCAGTTTCCAGGATGCAGCTCTATCATTTGCTGAACTGGAATGACAGGTAAAATTACTCAGGAGATGCTAGAATTTGCAGGACAGAGTTCCCCAAAGAAAAGCATCCATACAAGGAGAGAGCTCATTGTGTCAAGTCTTTGCTGGAGCAATTGTCTGTGCAGATGTGAGGTGAAACTCCGTGAGACTGAGGAGCCAGCCAGGTTAAAGCAGAAGGCCACGCAATTCCTAGAACTTGCACAGCTCTGGAAATTGTGCTGCCGCCAGGGAGAGTGAAGGGATGTTTTAATACAGTGTATCCAATAGAGGCCCCAGGAGGCTCACATCTTCATAGAGGATAAATGCTACCTGGAGTAAACGCTGGCTGTTCTGGACTGATTGTAAAAGCTTAAACAGAAGCCAGGATTAAACTGATACAAAGTGACTTACCTGGGTGCCCATTCATTTTTCACTGTTGTATAAAAACTAGCACAAATGTCTCAGCTTAAATCAGGTTGCAATCAAGATGTCAACCATAAGGCAGTGTCTTCTCAAGGCTAACCTTGAGGGGAGCCTCTGCTCTCAAGATCACTCAGTTGTTTGCAGAGTCCACTAATTTTTGATTTTAAGTCCGGAGGCCCTCCCTTTTTGTTTGCCTTTAGCTGCAGGCCACCCTCAGGTCCAAGACACCACCCATAGTTTCGTGCCATAGAGGCCAACCAACACGGCCCTTTTTTTAACTGAGCCTGCGAGGAAAGCTACTGACTCCAGTGTGATAAAGTGGAGTCTCAGGTAATGTAGCAGATGTGACACTCCATCACCTTACCAGGAGTATCACCTTTATCTTCATGACACTCTACTGATTAGAAGAATCCAAGCAAAGGAGATTATACAAGGACATGGACACTAGGAGGTGACATCATGAGGTCCTAAAGTTCTTCATCCACTTTGTGCTATTGTTGTTTAGTTGCTGAGTTGTATCTGATTCTTTATGATCCCATGGACTGATCTAGAATTCCATCCTTCATCACCTCCCAGAACTGCATCAGACTCATGTCCATTGGTGACTTTCCCTGGTGGCCAGGATTTCCCTGATGGCTCAGAGAGTAAAGCATCTGCCTACAATGCGGGAGACCTGAGTTCGATCCCTGGGTCGGGAAGATCCCCTGGAGAAGGAAATGGCAACCCACTCCAGTACTCTTGCCTGGAGAATCCCATGGATGGAGGAGCCTGGCGGGCTACAGTCCATGGGACCGCAAAGAGTCGGACATGACTGAGCGACTGCACTTTCTTTCTTTCTTTCATGTCCATTAATTGGGAGATGCCATCCAAACATCTCATCCTCTGTCACTCCCTTTTCCTCCTGCCCTCAATCTTTCCTAGCATCAGGGTCTTTTCCAATGAGTCAGCTCTTTGCATCAGGTGGCCAAAGTATTAGAACTATCAGTTCAGTTCACATCAGTTCAGTCGCTCAGTCGTGTCTGACTCTTTGAGACCCCATGGCAGCACACCAGGCCTCCCTGTCCATCACCAACTCCCAGAGTTCACTCAGACTCGTGTCCATCGAGTCAGTGATGCCATCCAGCCATCTCATCTTGGGTCGTCCCCTTCTCCTCCTGCCCCCAATCCCTCCCAGCATCAGAGTCTTTTCCAATGAGTCAACTCTTCACATGAGGTGGCCAGTACTGGAGTTTCAGCTTCAGCATCATTCCTCCTAAAAAAAATCCCAGTAGAGTGCTATACCAAAGCTCAAACTCTTAAATGAATACAAGAAAAATCTAATACTCAATTTTAAATTTACAAATTGTTCATCCAGTCAAATACAAAGCATGAAAAAGTGAGAAACACCCCCATAGCCTGAAGTAGAAACAGACACAGAAAGGGCAGAGATAACAGAATTGCCAGACAAGAGCTTAAAGCGTCTATTATAAATCTTACAAATATATTCAAGAATGTTTTAAGTTGAGCACAAACAAAGAAAACACGGAGAAAATTTTAAAGATCCTAATTGAATTTACAAAAAAAAAAAGAAAACCTATAATATCTGAAATAAATAATATGTTGTTTAGGATTCATGACAGATTCAATACTGCAGAAGATGTGAAAACTTGCACATAATATGATAAAAATAATACAATAAAAAGCTTAACAAGAAAAAATATATCCACAGAAAGGTATGAGGCAATATCAAACACTTTCACTTATGTGTCTCTGAAGATTGAGGAGGAGAAAAAAGAGATGGAGGGAAAAAAATTTGAAGAAATAAACCTCAAACATTTTACAAATTTGGTGAAAATGATTAACTTTTAGATCCTAGATAATCAGCAGACAATAAGCGGTAGAAATATATTAAAAATTACATCAAGAAGCATTATAAAAAAACAAGTACAAAGTAGGAGAAAATATTTGTAAACAAGTTATTGATAAAGCATGTCTATCCAGAATAAGAAAAGAACTCTCAAAACACAATAATAAGAAAAGGAAACTAATAAAAATAATGGACAAAAGATTTAAAATATAATTCAACAAAAAACTTAAACAGATGATAAATAAGCACATAAAAAATGCTTAATTTCATTAGCCATTAGGAAAATGCAAACCACACTGAGATATCATTATGCATGGTAACGATAACCCTGAATGCAAGACAGCAAAAGAGACACGGATGTATAGAACCGTCTTATGGACTCTGTGGGAGAGGGAGAGGGTGGGATGATTTGGGAGAATGGCATTGAAACATGTATAATATCATATAAGAAACGAATTGCCAGTCTAGGTTCAATGCAAGATACAGGATGCTTGGGGTGGTGCACTGGGATGACCCAGAGGGATGGGATGGGGAAGGAGGTGGGAGGGGGGTTCAGGATGGGGAACACGTGTACATCCGTGGATTTTTCATGTTGATGTATGGCAAGACCAATGCAATATTGTAAAGTAAAAAAAAAAATAATAATAATAAAAATTTTTAAAAAAAGAAAGACTGAAATGAAAAGACCAATAATACTGATGTTGGCAAGGGTGCAGAGCAACTGGAAGACAAGCTAAATGATATCCCATCATGGAAAATATTTTGGAACTTTCTTGTAAATTTAGCCTATCATTTACCATATCACTCAGTGATCCTATGTGTAGGTATTTAGCCAAGAAAGTGAAATACTCACGAAGACTTTTACATAAATGTTCAAGCAACTTTATTCACCATGATCCAAGCAGGAAAAAATCCAAAAGTCCATCAACAGGTGACTAGAAAACCAAACTGTAGATTAACCATAGATTGCAGTATTTCTCAACAATTTAAAAAAAAATTGCAATACACTCAAAAACATAGACAAGTCTCAAAATCATTAGGCTGAGTGAAAGAAGCCAAACAATGAGAAAACAAATGTTCTGTTCCATTTGTTAGGTAGGAAGATAGGCATGAGCAACAAGGGATACCTAGCTGAAAAAGACAGCATGCAGGAGCTTCCCAGACAGGGATCACAGGGATCCTTTAGGATGGACTGGTTGGATCTCCTAGAAGTCCAAGGGACTCTCAAGATTCTTCTCCAACACCACAGCTCAAAAACATCAATTCTTCGGTGCTCTGCTTTCTTTATAGTCCAACTCTCACATCCATACATGACTAACTGGGAAAAACCATAGCTTTGACCAAAGGGACCTTTGTTGGCAAAGTAATGTCTCTGCTTTTTAATATGCTATCTAGGTTGGTCATAATTTTTCTTCCAAGGAACAAGTGTCTTTAAATTTTATGGCTGTAGTCACCATCTTCAATGATTTTGGAACCCAAGAAAATAAAATCTGTCACTGTTTCCATTCTTTACCCATCTATATGTGGGACTGCAGTTCTTGGGGTTGCAAAGAGTCAGACATGACCAAGCACTGCACAACAACAATGTAGGACTGGGGTTGGGGGTGGGTGGATGAGGTCTGCCTTCTCCCTTTGATGGTGCTCTATGCAGAGTGCATGGACCCCTCAGAAGTAGCAATCGGTCATTACCTTCTTGTATCTTATTGCCCATGTTTAACCCCAGCTTCATATGTATGCAATTATTTTTAGTCCCTTATTGTTTCTTTGTATCTATTGAGGAGACCTCTGTCCATATGTAAACTCCACAGCAAAGAGTCCCAGGTCCCAGCTGTTTCTCTAGGGGTTTGGGGAGACTACTCAAAGCAAAAAGTACTTTTCAGATAGCAAAATCTTTTAATCTTGACTGTGATGGTTACACAAATATGTAAATTTGTCAAAATTTCACCAAATTTTATAGGTGAACTGTACTGAATGTAAGTTATACTTTAATTAAAATAAATACATTTTTAATAAATAGATTAAAATGCCTAAAAAAATTTAAGCCAATATGTATGATGCTACAAAGTGTAATAAATAAAGTCACGTGGTGATAGGTGACATAAAGAAACGTAAAGCATCAAGGGACATGAGGCATGCCAGAGTGGGAGATGACCTGGAACATTAAGTAGAGTGATCAAGAAAATCTGACGAAACAGAGAGCACTTGAGCAAAATCTTTAGAAATTAAGGAAGCAACCATGAGGCTGACTGGGGAAGAATAAGAGTAGATGCCTAGAGGCTGAGCAGGGCAGCCAGCCAAGAATCAGTGTAACTGGAGCAGACTGACTGGGGGACAGGGTAAGAGGGAATCCCCTAGAGTGGAGGACCCTGTAAAGACTTAGGCTCTCACTCTGATAAGACCCAGTGGGAGATTTTGAGCAAAGAAATAATTTTTAAAATTTTTTCCAGTTTATTAAACTATAACTCATATATTGTATTAAAGATGCACAACAAAATAGTTTGATATATGTCTACAAAATGATTCCTGTGGTAAGTTTATTTAATATTCAACACTTCACATAATTATAAATTTTTTTAACTTTTTATATGCATCATTCCAACAACTTTTTACTTTTTAAAAGGATTATTCTGACTTGTTGAAAACACACAATGGCAGAAGTGACAAAACCAAAGAACAGCAGTAGAGATGTGTTTGGATTCTGAAATCCTTTTGAATTTAAGTAAATAAATTTAGTTAAAGAATGGATATGGGATATAAGAGAAAGAGTGGAGGTAAAAAAGAAAAAATAATGTTGAAACAGCAAGTTGTGTGTGTATATGTGTGTGTTGTGTTGGGGGATAATATTAGGATTTTGTGACGGGACATGTTATTATTTCAATTTTTATTAGCTATCCAAGAAAAGTGTGGCCACTCAGCAGTGGCTACAGGACTGGAAAAGGTCAGTTTTCATTCCAATCTCAAAGAAAGCCAAAGCCAAACAATGTTCAAACTACAATATGATTGTGCTCATTTCACAAACTAGTAAGGTTATGCTCAAAATCCTTCAAGTTAGGTTTCAGCAGTATATGAACCAAGAACTTTCAGTTGTACAAGTAGATTTTGAAGAGGCCAAGGAACCAGAGATCAAATTGCCAACATTCATTAGTAAAGGAGCTCCAGAAAAACACTTACTTCTGCGTCATTGACTATGCTAAAGCCTTTTACAGTGTGAATTACAACAAACTGTGGAAAATTCCTAAAGAGACACTAATACCAGACCACTTATCTGTCTCCTGAGACACCTGTATGCAGGTTAAGAAGTGATGTTTAGAACCAGAATGTATAAGAATGTATAATTGAATCGCCAGTCTATGTCTGACGCAGGATACAGCATGCTTGGGGCTGGTGCATGGGGATGACCCAGAGAGATGTTATGGGGAGGGAGGTGGGAGGGGGGTTCATATTTGGGAACGCATGTAAGAATTAAAGATTTTAAAATTTAAAAAATAAAAAAACTAAAAAAAAAAAAAGAATGTATATTGTCACTCTGCTTATTTAACTTACATGCAGAGTACATCATGCAAAATGCCAGGTTACGTGAATCACAAGCTGGGTTCAAGATTGCCTGGAAAAATATCAACAACCTCAGTTATGCAGATGATTGAGTAAATGGCAGAAAATGAAAAGGGTAATGGCAGAAAGTAAAGAGCTTCTTGATGACGGTAAAAGAGGAAAGTGAAAATGGCTGGCTTGAAACTCAACATTCGAAAGACCCAAGAACATGGCATCCAGTCCCATCACTTCATGGGAAATAGAAGAGGAAAACCTGGAAGCAGTGACAGATTTTATTTTCTTGGGCTCCAAAATCACTGCAGACGTTAACTGCAGGGATGAAATTAAAAGACGCTTGTTCCTTGAAAGGAAAGCTATGACAAACCTAGACAGCATATTAAAGAGCAGAGACATCACTTTGCCAACAAAAGTTCATATAGTCAAAGCTATGGTTTTCCTAGTAGTCATGTATGAATGTGACAGTTGGTCCATAAAGAAGGCTGAACACTGAAGAATTGATGCTTTCAAACTGTGGCACTGAAGAAGACTGTTGCAAGTCCCTTGGGCTTCAGGGAGATCAAAACCATCAGCCCTAAAGGAAATCAACACTAAATATTCACTGGAAGGACTATTGCTGAAGCTGAAGCTCCATTGCTTTGACCAGCTGATGTGAAGGGCTAACTCACTGGAAAAGACCCTGATGCTGGGAAAGATTGAAGGAAAAAGTAGAAGGTTAAGAGGATCCAGCAGAGGATAAGATGGTTCAATAACATCACCAAATCAATGGACATGAATTGGAGCAAAACACCAAGAGATAGTGGAGGACAGAGGAACCTGGCAGGCTACAGTCCATGGGGTCAAAAAGAATCAGACATGATCTAGTGACTGAACAAGTCGTGTCAAATGGAATATGTATGGAGCTTGGAAGTTATCACCATGTGGATGATATCTAAAGGCATGTTACCAAGCAAGATGGCCACCAGAGGGAGTATGTTTACAGAAGAAATGAGATCTGAGGACAGCGCTCAGGGATCTCCAATGTTAAGAGGTCAGGGAGCATCAGGGTGAACCAGCATAATGACTGAGAGAGTGGCTCAGGTGGTGGGTGGAAACCTGGGAGGATGTGGTAGACTGGAAACCAAGAAAGGAAATGTTTAAAGTGAGAGGTCTTGGAAGAGTTGAGGTTTGCTGCTGCTAAGTCGCTTCAGTTGTGTCCGACTCTGTGCAGCCCCATAGATGGCAGTCCATCAGGCCCCACCGTCCCTGGGATTCTCCAAGCACGAACACTGGAGTGGGTTGCCATTTCCTTCTCCAATGCATGAAAGTGAAAAGTGAAAGTGAAGTTGCTCAGTCATGTCTGACTCTTAGAGACCCCATGGACTGCAGCCTACCAGGCTCCTCCATCCATGGGGTTTTCCAGGTAAGAGTACTGGAGTGAGATGCCATTGCCTTCTCCGAGTTGAGGTTTGGAGGATGCCAAATATAAAGAACAGACATTTGGACTCTATGGGAAAAGGCAAGGGTGGGATGATTTGAGAGAATAGCATTGAAGCATGTATATTGCCATATGTGAAATAGATCGCCAGTCCAGGCTTGATGCATGAGACAGGGCCCTCAGGGCTTGTGCACTGGGATGACCCTGAGGGATGATGCACAGGGAGGTGGGAGGGGGGGTTCAGGATGGGGGAAACATGTATACCCATAGCTGATTCATGTTAATGTATGGCAGAAAACACTACAGTATTGTAAAGTAATTAATCTCCAATTAAAATAAACAAATTAACTTTGCAAATTTAAAACTTTCAAGGTTGAAAGTTTAAAGAGAGGGACATGGGAGAAATCCCTGATCATCCAGCGGTAAGTACTCCATGCTTCCACTGCAGAGGGCATGGGATACTATGTGAAAATATAGTAACCAAAAAGTGAATTCCCCTCCCACCAAAAACTTGTAAGATATATACTAGGTCTGACACAGTGAACTATAGCCTGCCAGGCTCCTTTGTCCATGGAATTCTCCAGGCAAGAATACCGGAGTGGGTAGCCATTTCCTTCTCCAGGGGATCTTCCCAACTCAGGGATTGAACCCAAATTTCCTGCACTGCAGGAAGATTATTTACTGTGAGCCACCAGGGAAGCCCTTTTTAATTATCAGTTCAGTTCAGCTCAGTTCAGTCGCTCAGTCGTGTCACATTCTTTGAGACTCCATGAATCGCAGCATGCCAGGCCTCCCTGTCCATCACCAACTTCCAGAGTTCACCCAAACTCATGTGCATCAAGTTGGTGATGCCACCCAGCTATCTCATCCTTTGTCGTCCCCTTCTCCTCCTGCCCCCAATTCCTCCCAGAGTCTTTTACAATGAGTCAACTTTTCGCATGAGGTGGCCAAAGTATTGGAGATTCATCCTCAACTTCAGTCCTTCCAGTGAACACCCAGGACTGGTCTCCTTTAGAATGGACTGGTTGGATCTCCTTGCAGTCCAAAGGACTCTCAAGAGTCTTCTCCAACACCACAGTTCAAAAGCATCAGTTCTTCGGTGCTCAGCTTTCTTCACAGTCCAACTCTCACATCCATACATGACCACTGGAAAAACCATAGCCTTGACTAGACGGACCTTGTTTGGCAAAGTAATAGCTCTGCTTTTCAATATGCTATCTAGGTTGGTCATAAATTCCCTTCCAAGGAGTAAGCGTCTTTTAATTTCATGGCTGCAATCACGATCTGCAGTGATTTTGGAGCCCCCCAAAATAACGTCTGACACTGTTTCCACTATTTCCCATCTATTTCCCATGAAATGATGGGACCGGATGCCATGATCTTCGTTTTCTGAAGTTGAGCTTTAAGCCAACTTTTTCACTCTCAGCTTTCACTTTCATCAAGAGGTTTTTTAGTTCCTCTTCACTTTCTGCCATAAGGGTGGTGTCATCTGCATATCTGAGGTTATTGATATTTCTCCCAGTTCAGTTCAGTTCAGTGGCTCAGTCGTGTCCGACTCTTTGCGACCTCATGAATCACAGCATGCCAGGCCTCCCTGTCCATCACCATCTCCCAGAGTTCACTCAGACTCGCGTCCATCAAGTCCGTCATGCCATCTAGCCATCTCATCCTCGATCGTCCCCTTCTCCTCCTGCCCCCAATCCCTCCCAGCATCAGAGTCTTTCCCAGTGAGTCAACTCTTTGCATCAGGTGGCCAAACTACTGGAGCTTCAGCTTTTGCATCATTCCTTCCAAAGAAATCCCAGGGCTGATCTCCTTCAGAATGGACTGGTTGGATCTCCTTGCAGTCCAAGGGACTCTCAAGAGTCTTCTCCACAATTCAAAAGCATCAATTCTTTGGCGCTCTTCCTTCTTGATAGTCCAACTCTCACATCCATACATGACCAAGGAAAAACCATAGCCTTGACTAGACGGACTTTAGTCAGCAAAGTAATGTCTCTGCTTTTGAATATACTATCTAGGTTGATCATAATTTTTCTTCCACGGAGTAAGCGTCTTTTAATTTCATGGCTGCAATCACCATCTGCAGTGATTTTGGAGCCCCCCAAAAATAAAGTCTGACACTGTTTCTACTGTTTCCCATCTATTTCCCATGGAGTGATGGGACCGGATGCCATGATCTTCGCTTTCTGCATGTTGAGCTTTAAGCCAACTTTTTCACTCTCCACTTTCACTTTCATCAAGAGACTTTTTAGTTCTTCTTCACTTTCTGCCATAAGGGTGGTGTCATCTGCATATCTGAGGTTATTGATATTTCTCGCAGCAATCTTGATTCCAGCTTGTGTTTCTTCCAGCCCAGCGTTTCTCATGATGTACTCTGCATAGAAGTTAAATAAGCAGGGTGACAATATACAGCCTTGACGTACTCCTTTTCCTATTTGGAACCAGTCTGTTGTTCCATGTCCAGTTCTAACTGTTGCTTCCTGACCTTCATATAGGTTTTTAATTATAGATGTTCTCAAATTCTATTGTGCTATTAACAGATATTGTGGATTTCCAGGAAATAATAATCGGAATCAATGTATAGGTATTGTTTGTATACTGTATTCTTATACAAGAATACTTATGTTCTTATATTCTATCCATAGGTTTTGGAGGACTTTTTCATTGTTTTCTCTTTATCATCTGCTTGTTTTGTAACACAACATTTAACACATTCTGCAGCAGTGTTCTGTAGAAGTTGAGTCTGTGAAACCATATGGTAAAGCAGTGGTCTACAAACCACTTTTATTACATATTCTTACCAACCAGTACTTTGGCCACCTCATGTGAAGAGTTGACTCATTGGAAAAGACTCTGATGCTGGGAGGGATTGGGGGCAGGAGGAAAAGGGGACGACAGAGGATGAGATGGCTGGATGGCATCACCGACTCGATGGACATGAGTTTGAGTGAACTCCGGGAGTTGGTGATGGACAGGGAGGCCTGGCGTGCTACAATTCATGGGGTTGCAAAGAGTCAGACACGACTGAGTGACTGAACTGAACCAACTGACCAATAAAAATATTTGAACATGTTTTATTTATGCATTATTTATGCATTTTCTTATTTCTATTTGTCACAAGAGGTTACAATGAGACACTATCTCAGCTTTAAACTGAAGACCCAAAGACCAAATATAAAACAGTAATGATCAGTTACTTCCATATTCCAAGGTGAAGTGTAGACAAAAATGGTCGAATTTTCAAAGAAGTAGTCATAAACCATTCTCCCAACCCTTGCCCCTACCACACACTGACTAAAAGAGACTTTAAGAGAATCAAAGTCAATGTCGCATTGTGGTTTGACTTGCATTTCCCTTATGATTACTGATGTTGAGCATCTTTTCATGTGTCTGTTTGTCATCTGTATGTCTTCTTGGAAAAACATCTATTCAGATCCTCTGCTCATGTTCTTGTTGGGTTTTTGGTGGGGTATACATTGATTTCTATGAGGTCTTTAGATATTTCAGACGTTAAACACTTACTAGTCACATTTGAAGATATCTTCTCCAGTTCAACAGGTTGCCTTTTTGTTTCTTAATAGTTTCCTTCACTGTGCCAAAGCTATTAAATTTTATAAGATCTCATATTTAATTGTGCCTTTATTTCCTTTGTCTGAGGAGATAGATCTATATATATATAATGATGGTGTGATCACTACCTAGAGCCAAACATCCTGGAAAGTGAAGTCAAGTGGGCCTTAGGAAGCATCACTACAAACAAAGCTAGTGGAGGTGATGGATTACCAGTTGAGCTACTTCAAATCCTGATAGATGATGCTGTGAAAGTGCTGCACTCAGTATGAGAGCAAATTTGGAAAACTCAGCAGTGGCCACAGGACTGGAAAAGGTCAGTTTTCAATTGCAGTCCCAAAGAAAGGCAATGCCAAAGAATGTTCAAACAACTGCACAATTTCACTCATCTCACACGCTAATAAATGGCAACCCACTCCAGAACTCTTGAGCTGGGTGGGCTGCAGTCCATGGGGTCGAGAAGAGTCGGACATGACTGAGAGACTTTGCTTTCACTTTTCACTTTCATGCACTGGAGAAGGAAATGGCAACCCACTCCAATGTTCTTGCCTGGAGACTCGCAGGGACAGGGGAGCCTATTTGGCCGCTGTCTGTGGGGTCGCACAGAGTCGGACATGACTGAAGCAACTTAGCAGCAGCAGCAGCACACGCTAATAAAGTCATGCTTAAAATTCTCCAAGCGAGGCTTCAGCAATAAGTGAACTGTGAACTTACAGCTGTTCAAGCTGGTTTCAGAAAAGGCAGAGGAACCAGAGATCAAATTGCCAACATCCGCTGGATCATCAAAAAAGCAAGAGAGTTCCATAGAAACATCTATTTTTGTTTGATTGACTATGCCAAAGCCTTTGACTATGTGGATCACAATAAACTGTGGAAAATTCTGAAAGAAGTGGGAATACCAGACCACCAGACTTGCCTCTTGAAACACCTGTATGCAGGTCAGGAAGCAACAGTTAGAACTGGCTGGAACAATAGACTGGTTCCAAATAGGAAAAGGAGTAGGTCAATGCTGTATATTGTCACCCTGTTTATTTAACTTATATGCAGAGTATATCATGAGAAATGCAGGGCTGGAAGAAGCACAAGCTGGAATCAAGATTGCCGGAAGAAATACCAATAACCTCAGATATGCAGATGACACCACCCTTATGGCAGAAAGTGACGAAGAACTAAACAGCCTCTTGATGAAAGTGAAAGAGGAGAGTGAAAAAGTTGGCTTAAATCTCCACATTCAGAAAATGAAGATCATGGCATCTGGTCCCATCACTTCATGGGAAATAGATGAGGAAATAGTTGAAACAGTAGGTGACTTTATTTTTCTGGGCTCCAAAATCACAGCAGATGGTGATTGCAGCCATGTAATTAAAAGATGCTTACTCCTTGGTAGGAAAGTTATGACCAACCTAGACAGCATATTCAAAAGCAGAAACATTACTTTGCCAACAAAGGTCCATCTAGCCAAGGCTATGGTTTTTCCAGTGGTCATGTATGGATGTGTGTGTGGGACTATAAAGAGATCTGAGCACTGAAGGATTGATGCCTTTGAACTGTGGTGTTGGAGAAGACTCTCGAGAGTCCCTTGGACTCCAAGGAGATCCAACCAGTCCATCCTTAAGGAGATCAGTCATGGGTGTTCATTGGAAGGACTGATGTTGAAGCTGAAACTCCAATACTTTGGCCACCTGATGCAAAAAGCTAACTCATTTAAAAAGACTCTGATGCTGGGAAAGATTGAAGGCAGGAGGAGAAGGGGAAGACAGAGGATAAGATGGTTGGATGGCATCACTGACTCAACGGACACGGGTTTGGGTGGACTCTGGGAGTTGGTGATGGACAGGGATGCCTGACGTGCTGCAGTTCTTGGGGTCACAAAGAGTCGAACATAACTGAGAGACTAAACCGATGTCAAAGGTGTTTTCTTCTAAGAGTTTTATGGTTTCAGGTCTTGTGTGAATTTATTTTTGTATATGGTGTCAGAAAATAAAAAATAATGAGATTTTACCATGTGCAACAACATGTATGGACCCGAAGGGTATTGATTTGTTATTCAGTTGCTCAGTCATGTCTGACCCCTTGCAACTGCAGAATGCCAGGCTTTCCGGTCCTTCACCATCTCCCAGAGATTGCTCAAACTCATGTCCATTTAGTCAGTGATGCCATCAAATCATCTCATCCTGTCATCTCCTTCTCCTCCTGCCTTCAATCTTTCCCAGCTTCAGCATATTTTCTAATGTGTCACCTCTTTGCATCAGGTAGACAAAATATTAGAGCTTCAGCTTCAGTATTAGTCCTTATAATAAATATTCAGGACTGATTTCCTTTAGGATTGACTGGCTTGGTATCCTTACAGTCCAAGGGACTCTCAAAGCATCTTCTCCAGCACCACAGTTCAAAAGCACCAGTTCTTGGCATTCAACCTTCTTTATGCCCCAACTCTCACATCCAGACATGACTACTGGAAAAACCATAGATTGGACTATACAGACTTTTATTGGCAAAGTAATGTCTCTGCTTTTGAATATGCTGTCTAGGTTTGTCATAGCTTCTCTTCCAAGGAGCAAGCATCTTTTAATTTCATGCCTGCAGTCAACATCTGCAGTGATTTTGACCCCAACAAAATAAAGTCTGTCAGTCTTACCATTGTTTCCCCATCTATTTGCCATGAAGTGATGGGACTGGTTACCATGGTCTTTGTTTTTGGAATGTCTTAAACCAGGTTTTTCACTCTCCTCTTCCACTTTCATCAAGAGGCTCTTTAGTTCCTCTTCACTTTGTGCCATAAGGGTGGTGTCAGCTGCATATCTGAGGTTATTGATGTTTCTCCTAGCAATCTGCTTGGCGAAATAAGTCAGACAGAGAAAGACAAACACAGTATGTTTTCACTTAGACATGGAATTCAAAAAATAAAACAAACAAATGAATATAAGAAAACAGAAACAGACCCACGGAGAACAAGCTGGCGGTTTCCACTGGGGAGAGGGGGAGACGGAGCGACAAAATGGGGGAAGGAGATTAAGAGGTGCAAACTACCAGCTATAAAATAAATATGCTACAAGGATATAATGTACAACACAAGGAATATAACCAGTATTTTATAATAACTTTAAATGGAATGTAATCTATAAAATTATTAAATCACTATGCTATTCAATAGAAACAAATACAATGTTATAAATTTATACTTTAATAAATTTTTTAAAAGCATCAAAATCATTTGACCTGTGTCCACAGAAGATAGTGGAGTCATATACTTAGCGTCAGTTCGGTTCAGTTAAGTTGCTCAGTCGTGTGCAACTCTTTGCAACCCCATGGACTGCAGCATGCCAGGCCTCCCTGTCCATCACCAACTCCCAGAGTTTACTCAAACTCATGTCCATTGAGTCGGTGATAACATCCAACCATCTCATCCTCTGTCGACCCTTCTCCTCCTGCCTTCAATCTTTCTCAGCATCAGGGTCTTTTCAAATGAGCCAGCTCTTCATATCAGGTGGCCAAAGTATAGTGGAGTGCTATACTTAGACCCTGAGAATTTTAAAAGCAAGTGATTGGAGCTGGCTAGTTGGTCCCAGATTAACAGAGTGGTCAGGACATCACTGGAAAGTAGCTGCAGCAATGTTAATCAATGGAGCATGTTTAGCCAGGGCCGAATTGTGGAATCCATGGAAAGGGAAAGTTTGGGGCAACAGGACCTCAATAGTGGACAGCTTAATGCCCAGGATCCGAGGGGAAAACTGTAAGAAATCAGACCAGAAGACCTGATATTCAAGTCACAAACAGTGTTTAAAAGTCTCTGAGAAGCCCATAAAATCACAAGAGAGAACAGGAATAACTTGGACTGCCCTTCAGGCCAGAAAGCATAAATGCCAGAATGTAGCAGTCACATTTAAGGAAGAATTTCCTAGGATTCCACTTCTCTCTCCTCATTCAATGCAAATGGTGCCAGGCTCCCTTTTCCCAGCCAATCCTGAAGGATCCAGAGGAGGCTCCTTGGGTTTGGAGGAGAGCTGGTTGATGAGAAAGGCAAGATAGGGTGTGACAAAGGGGCCATCATGGAACCATCTCCCTCTCAGGTTTCTAGCTGAAGCCATCCTAAAAACAGGAGAAGGAGACTCTAAGTTCAAAACAGTCTTTATTGGCACCGAACTGGATGTTTTAGTCAATAAAATCTGTCTGTTGAGATTAGAATTGATCAGAGATGTTTCTATTACTTAAAGAGCTACCAGAAAACTACAGACTCTGGATGAAATTCCATCCAAGGTAAAGAAAAATGTGGCTCACAGAGCAGATTTAAAGAAAGAGTGGGCAGAAAATAAAGTCGCTCTATGAGTGTGACTTACAGACACATATGCTTGTGTTTTAATATGCTATATGTATTCTAAAATATATATATACACACAAGAAAGAAAACCTGAATGAGTAAAAAACAATGTTTTAAAAATAACTATCTTTTTTAACAGTATAAATTGACCATTCATGACAGCTTTCAGTGACAGAAATATGATTGAAAATGTTTTATCCATTTAGAAAATTTGATTTAACATTTTACAATTCAGCAATTCTTGTTATAAATCTAGTTTGTTTTCATTCTAGGTTTGTTAGTAAGCATAGCTGGAAAAAATAACTCAAAATCTACAAGTGGAAGAAATATGTTATTATAGTAAATCATTATATTTTTCCATCTCACCATCTCACCTATCAAAAGTTTTTTGCTGAAATTCAGCAAATAGATTTTCTCTGATATCCTTCAGTGGTCTAGTATACTAATCATGAATTTCTTTATTTCATTAAATGGTCATTGAACACCCACTGTATGCCAGGCACTGGGTGCAGGGGATACGACAGTGATTTGGGAAAGAAAAAAAAAAGATAGACCTTGCCACTGGGAGGTTCATGGTTGTAGGGAAGGAGATGAATATTAATGAAAACAATCTGTAAATTGTTCAATGACACCTGTGCAAAAGTCAAAGAGGAAAATCTGTGCTTTGGTGAAATCTGTCCTCACTGAGGCACTCGAAGATGCATCTCTAAGGATGCTTGGGCTGAGATTTGAAAGAAGATTTGAAGAAGTAATTGAGCAAATGCTGTTATAATGAAAGTGTTGCTGTTGTCCAACTGCTTTGCATGCATAGTTCTTTTTTTTTTTTTTAATTTTTGTTGTTGTTGTTCAGTCACCAATTCATGTCTAACTCTTTGCAATCCCATGGACTGCAGCATGCCAGGTTTCCCTGTCCCTCACCATCTCCTGGAGTTTGCCCAAGTTCATGTACATTGAACTGGTGATGCCATCCAACTGTCTCATCCTCTGTTGTCCTCTTCTCCTTCTACCTTTCAATTTAATGTTTTAAAATACACTTTAAAAGTTGTGGGATTCCCCAGTGGCTTAGACGGTAAAGAATCCAACTGTAATGTAGGAGATGTGGGTTTGATCCCTGAGTTGGGAAGATCCCTTGGGGGATGGCATGGCAACCCACTCTCGAATTCTTGCCTGGAGGATCCCATAGACAGGCTACATTCTGGCAGGCTACAGTCCATAGGGTTGCAATGAATCGAACACAACTGAAGTGACTGAGCACACAAGTGAAAAAGGCTTTAAGCAAGCTTTAAACAGCTAAGAAAAATCTGTTTTTAAAGTTTTTTTTTTTTTTAAGAAAGAATGTGTGAAAATTTTTATAGGCAATGCCATCATTTTCAGGCAAAAAATCACATAATCATAGAAATATTTGGGTAAATGGGAAAGTGATAGTTGTGATTGACCCATTAATTGGTATTCTCTTCTCTCATCCTTTCCTTTCTCTGTCACTCATCCCATTTTTATTTTCTTCTTACCCCTCCTTATTTTTTCTCACATGTTTAGGCCACTGATTGTCCAGAATACTGAGTGGTCTCAGCAGTTGGTGTTAGAATAGTGACTGCTACCCAGGCCCAAGGGGTGGATGAGTGATGTTCTCCTCTGAGATCTCAGTTTGTCCAAGGACTAGCCAGTCATCAGCGCATCAAGACAGCCTGAAGCCAAGAGCAGATTTTTTTCTAAAGATTAAAGAGAAGGGGGGGCCAAATATGAGTCCCCCAAACAAGAAACCAAACTCTTGGAATGAAAATTTGATGTTATAGACATTCACAGTGTTGTAGAAATTTGCAGACACTAGTCCATCCAGGACTAGTGTTCTAGACTCCCACCAAAAATGATGAGTTCTGTCCAGAACGTCACACATTAAGTAGAATCTGATAACCGGATTCAAAACAAGTGGGAGTGAATTCTGGAGGGGCAATTCTGGAAAGAAATAGATATGTTTATCACACTAAGGGCAAGGGACAAATCTGTAATCTTGGAGTTGCATGGGAAATGCAAGTAATTGAAAGAATTTTTTTTTCCCCATCAATCTGAAAGGAGTAGCATGTTGGTATCAAATCCTTACTTTATAAAGTGCCCAGTAAGTTAGAAAACTATTTGGGTCAAAATTTCATTTTAATTTTATCATTTAACATATGGCTGGATTTAAATTTGTTTATAGAGAACCCATAAGCATGATGTTTGCACTTTTTCTCAAGTGGTATAAAATTTTATTGTAGAGATGCTATCCTGAGAAAGTTATTTATCTGTTCTTTAATACAATTTGTCTTCTAAAATTCCAAACAAATAGAACCAGTGCTTTCCTTCCTAAAAACTATTATTATCACAGTGCCTTAACTTATATCCACCAAATTTATGCTTTAATTTGACCTCCACCAAAATCTTCACTGTCTCATTTTAGTTTTAACAATTATAGTTTTCCTTCCATCATCCCCGCTTCTGCATTTCATACACTGTTTTGAGACAAGTCAGAGGTAAACCAGGCTTATGATGATGTTCTCATGAAGAGACTAGGTCATCAGTGGTAAAATCACAGGAAAACTGCATCAATAATAAATAAAACAATGAGTTATCATCTCACAGCAGTCAGGAAGAACATAATCAAAAGGTCTACAAGTAAGATGCTGGAGAAGGTGTGGAGAAAGAAACCTTGCTACACTGTTGGTGGGAATGTAAATCGGTGCAGCCTCTATGAAGAACAGTAAGGAGGATTCTTAAAAAAAAAAAAACTAAAATTAGAGCTAACATATGATCCTACAGTCCCACTCTCGGTCAAAAATCTGAAGAAAACCATTATTTAAAAGGATACATACACCCCGATGTTCTCAGCAACACTATTTACATGTAAATAATGTAAAACATGAAAACAATGTAAATGTCTATGAGGAGACGAATGGATAAAGTTGTGGTGCATGTGCACAATGGAATATTACTCAGCCATAAAAATAAAAATGAAACGATGCCATTTTGCAGCAGCATGGATACACCTAGAGATGATCAGACTAAGTGAAATAAGTCGGACAGAGAAAGATAAATATATGATGTTGCTTATATGTGGAATCTTAAAAAAAAATGGTGTGTGTGTGTGTGTGTGTGTGTCTGTGTGTCCAGTCATTCAGGTATGTCCGATTCTTTGCAACCCCACAGACTGTTGCCTGCCAGGCACCTCTGTCCATAGGATTCTCCAGGCAAGATTACTGGAGTGGGTGGCCATTCCCTTCTCCAAGGGATCTTCCCTTCCCAAGGATCTAACTTGGATCTCCTGCACTTCAGGCAGATTCTTTACCATCTGAGCCACCAGGCAAGCCAACCTATCCCCAAGTGATATAAATTATTTATAAACAGAAATAGACCCTCAGACATAGAAAACAAACCTATAGTTACCAAATGGGACAGGTGGGTAGGGCTAAATTAGGAGTTTGGTATAAACAAATATACACAGCTATACATAAAATACATAACCAAAAAAGACCCACTGTATAGCACAGGGAACAATACTCAACATTCTGTAACAACCTATAAGGGGAAAAATCTGAAAAAGAATAGATACATATATATGTATAACTGAATCGCTCTGTTCTACACCAGAAACTAATGCAACATTATAAATCAACTATACTTCAATTAAAAAATATAGAACTAAATTTAACACACGCAGGCTAAGTAGAAAAACATCTAGCCATTGCCCACTTGCATTTCACTTTTCACTTAGTTTGAGGTTGTTAGTTGGTTGGTTGGTTGGTTGTTTTGTTTTGCTTTTTTTTTAATTCTTCTTTTTATCAGAAAGCTCCTATTTTTCTTGAATTTCTGCCTTCCTTTGACCATTCCTTCCTAGCCTCTACCATGCTGAAATCCACTGCCCTCTTGCTTTCAGGCCATTCATGCACATCTAAGGCACTTCTGTTCTGCCTACAAACAGGATTTTGCTAACATGTTCTCCTTAGGTTCTACCCATTATTGCAATTATGGCTCAATCTTCTTTCTGCTCTACTTCAATGTTTTTTTAGAGTTCACTGCCCATTCATTTTTCTCTCAACTTTTTCTTATTCCTTGCTTTTAGGAGAAGAATAAGGGAAGAAGGGTTGCTATTGTTGGTTTTTTCTTTTTTTAACAGAAAAATCCATTTTTATGGAGGATTTGGAGTTCCTATTTAATGTACAGCCAGACAGAGTGCCCTTTTAAACTGGATGTTTTCTATATAAAAGAGCACACAAAAGTACACTTTCTAATGAAGAGCATCAAAATCTGCTAAACTGTAGAATTTTAAGAACCAATAGAGACCTTGAAGGCCATTTAATCCAAAGCTCTTACTGTATAGGTGAGAGCAAAAGGAAACCAAAAGTCATTGATCCTTTTAGTGTATCAGGTTTTGTGTTTTATGTTGTTGCTGTTGTTGTTACAGTTTTATACTTGTCAGCAAGTATATCCTCATACTCATCCCAAGAGTTATATATTCTGATTGAAACCAGAAATATTCAGTAAGCACCTTCTCAATGCCCTGTCCTAAGGGAAACATGAGAAACCACCATGCAAGGAGCACCTTTTACTTTCCACACGCTTGATACCCTATTTCATATAATGACACAAACATTACTGATTCGTTTTGCATAAAATGAAACCGAGTCTCAGAGATGATTAGTCACTCACCAAGGATCACAAGGCTGAAAGAATCTAAAACCCGGTCTGTCTCAAGCCACAGCCTTTTTGTTTGGTTGCTTATTTGGGGCTGTCTACTCAAGATAAGTTAAACCATGTCAATTTCTCAACCAGATGATGGGAAGCTGCAGAGTTCTCAAACCAAATAGCAATCTGACCTTCTAAAGTCTGACCCTTCAAGCTTTGTCATCTGTTTACTCATAATTATGGGCATCGTGACTGGTGGGGCAGCCTCTTCGTGTCATTTTGGTATGTGTTTAATTGATGTATTTGTGATATTATCAAGAAGACAGAATAGAAGTAAGGGGCAACATTGTTGTTGTTCAGTTGCTGAAACATCTCCAAATCTTTTTCACCCCATAGACTTCAGCATTCCAGGCCTTTCTGTCCTTCACTATCCCCTGGAGTTGGCTCAAACTCATGTCCATTGAGTCAGTGAAGCCATCTAACCATCCTATCCTCTGTTTTTCCCTTCTCCTCCTGCCCTCAATCTTTCCCAGAATCAGGATCTTTCCCAATGAGTCACCTCTTCACATAAGGTAGCCAAACTATTGGAGCTTCAGCTTCTGCATCAGTTCTTCCAAAGAATATTCAGGGTTGATTTCCTTTAGGAGTGACTGGTTTGATCTCCTTGCAGTCCAAGTGACTCTAAAGAGTCTTCTCCACCACCACAACTATAAAGCATCAATTCTTCAGCACTCAACCTTATTTATGGTCCAACTCTCATATCTATACATGACTACTGGAAAAAGGACAGCTTTGAAAATATAGACCTTCACTGACAATGTGATATCCCTACTTTTTAATATGCGATCTAGGTTTATCATTGCTTTTCTTCTAAGGAGCAAAGATCTTTAAATTTTGTGGCTGCAGTCACTGTCTGAAGTGATTTTAGAGCCCCCAAAAGTGAAAAGGCCAATAGATTTGAGTAATGAATTTTAAGAACTTCCTCCTTTTAAATTAATAAATATCATTATTACTTTAGTTCAGTTCAGTTCAGTCACTCAGTTGTGTCCAACTTTGCGACCCCATGAATCACAGCACACCAGGCCTCCCTGTCCATCACCAACTCCCGAGGTTCACTCAGACTCACATCCATCAAGTCAGTGATGCCATCCAGCCATCTCATCCTCTGTCATCCCCTTCTCCTCCTGCCCCCAATCCCTCCCAGCATCAGAGTCTTTTCCAATGAGTCAACTCTTCGCATGAGGTGGCCAAAGTACTGGAGTTTCAGCTTTAGCATCAGTCCTTCCAAGGAAATCCCAGGGTTGGTCTCCTTCAGAATGGACTGGTTGGATCTCCTTGCAGTCCAAGGGACTCTCAAGAGTCTTCTCCAGCACCACAGTTCAAAAGCATCAATCCATCGGCGCTCTGCCTTCTTCACAGTCCAACTCTCACATCCATACATGACCACAGGAAAAACCATAGCCTTGACTAGATGGACCTTAGTCAGCAAAGTAATGTCTCTGCTTTTGAATATGCTGTCTAGGTTGGTCATAACTTTTCTTCCAAGGAGTAAGTGTCTTTTCATTTCATGGCTGTAATCACCATCTGCAGTGATTTTGGAGCCCCAAAAAATAAAGTCTGACACTGTTTCCACTGTTTCTCCATCTATTTGCCATGAAGTGATGGGACTGGATACCATGATCTTCGTTTTCTGAATGTTGAGCTTTAAGCCAACATTTTCACTCTCCTCTTTCACTTTCATCAAGAGGTTTTTTAGTTCCTCTTCACTTTCTGCCATAAGGGTGGTGTCAGCTGCATATCTGAGGTTATTGATTATTTCTCCCAGCAATCATGATTCCAGCTTGTGTTTCTTCCAGCCCAGCATTTCTCATGATGTACTCTGTATGTAAGTTAAATAAGTAGGGTGACAATATACAGCCTTGATGTACTCCTTTTCCTATTTGGAAACAGTCTGCTGTTCCATGTCCAGTCCTAACTGTTGCTTCCTGACCTGCGGTACAGATTTTTCAAGATGCAGGTCAGCATTTTCAAGAGATGGTCTAGCATTCTCCTCTCTTTTAGAATTTTCCACAGTTTATCATGATCCACACAGTCAAAGGCTATGTCATAGACAATAAAGCAGAGATAGATGTTTTTCTGGAACTCTCTTGCTTTTTCCATGATCCAGCGGATGTTGGCAATTTGATCTCTGGTTCCTCTGCCGTTTCTAAAACCACCTTGAACATCAGGAAGTTCATGGTTCACGTATTGCTGAAGCCTGGCTTGGAGAATTTTGAGCATTACTTTACTAGCATGTGAGGTGAGTGCAATTGTGCAGTAGTTTGAGCATTCTTTGGCATTGCCTTTCTTTGGGATTGGAATGATAACTGACCTTTTCCAGTCCTGTGCCCACTGCTGAGTTTTCCAGATTTGCTGGCATATTGAGTGCAGTACTTTTACAGCATCATCTTTCAGGATTTGAAATAGCTCAACTGGAATTCCATCACCTCCACTAGCTTTGTTCGTTGTGATGCTTTCCAAGGCCCACTTGACTTCACATTCCAGGATGTCTGGCTCTAGATGAGTAATCACACCATCATGATTATCTTGGTCATGAAGCTCTTTTTTGTACAATTCTTCTGTGCATTCTTGCACCTCTTCTTAATATCTTCTGCTTCTGTTAGGTCCATACCATTTCTGTCATTTATCGAATCCATCTTTGCAAGAAATGTTCCCTTGGTATCTCTAATTTTCTTGAAGAGATCTCTAGTCTTTCCCATTCTGTTCTTTTCCTCTATTTCTTTGCATTGATTGCTGAAGAAGGCTTTCTTATCTCTTCTTGCTATTCTCTGGAACTCTGCATTCAGATGCTTATATCTTTCCTTTTCTCCTTTGCTTTTTGCCTCTCTTCTTTTCACAGATATTTGTAAGGCCTCCCCCGACAGCCATTTTGCTTTTTTGCATTTCTTTTCCATGGGGATGGTCTTGATCCCTGTCTCCTGTACAATGTCACAAACCTCATTCCGTAGTTCATCAGGCACTCTATCAGATCTAAGCCCTTAAATCTATTTCTCCCTTCCACTGTATAATCATAAGGGATTTGATTTAGGTCGTACCTAAATAGTCTAGCGGTTTTCCCTACTTTCTTCAATTTCAGTCTGAATTTGGTAATAAGGAGTTCATGATCTGAGCCACAGTCAGCTCCTGGTCTTGTTTTTGTTGACTGTATAGAGCTTCTCCATCTTTGGCTGCAAAGAATATAATCAATCTGATTTCGGTGTTGACCATCTGATGATGTCCATGTGTAGAGACTTCTCTTGTGTTGTTGGAAAAGGGTGTTTGCTATGACCAGTGCATTTTTTTGGCAAGACTCTATTAGTCTTTGCCCTGCTTCATTCTGCATTCCAAGGCCAAATTTGCCTGTTACTCCAGGTGTTTCTTGACTTCCTACTTTTGCATTCCAGTTCCCTATAATGAAAACGACATCTTTTGGGGGTGTTAGTTCTAAAAGGTCTTGTAGGTCTTCATAGAACCGTTCAACTTCAGCTTCTTCACCATTACTAGTTGGGGCATAGACTTGGATTACTGTGATATTGAATGATTTGCCTTGGAAACGAACAGAGATCATTCTGTCGTTTTTGAGATTGCTTCCAAGAACTGCATTTTGGACTCTTTTGTTGATCATGATGGCTACTTCATTTCTTCTGAGGGATTCCTGCCCGCAGTAGTAGATATAATGGTCATCTGAATTAAATTCACCCATTCCAGTCCATTTTAGTTTGCTGAGTCCTAGAATGTCGGCGTTCACTCTTGCCATCTCTTGTTTGACTACTTTCAATTTGCCTTGATTCATGGACCTGACATTCCAGGTTCCTATGTAATATTGCTCTTTACAGTATTGGACCTTGCTTCTATCACCAGTCACATCCACAGCTGGGTATTGTTTTTGCTTTGGCTCCATCCCTTCATTCTTTCTGGAGTTATTTCTCCACTGATCTCCAGTAGCGTGTCGGGCACCTACTGACCTGAGGAGTTCCTCTTTCAGTATCCTATCATTTTGCCTTTTCATACTGTTCATGGGGTTCTCAAGGCAAGAATACTGAAGTGGTTTGCCATTCCCTTCTTCAGTGGACCACATTCTGTCAGACCTCTCCACCATGACCCGACCATCTTGGGTTGCCCCATGGGTCAGCTTAGTTTCACTGAGTTAGACAAGGCTGTGGTCCTAGTGTGATTATATTGACTAGTTTTCTGTGAGTATGGTTTCAATGTGTCAGCCCTCTGATGCCCTCTTGCAACACCTACCATCTTACTTGGGTTTCTCTTACCTTGGGCGTGGGGTATCTCTTCACGGCTGCTCCAGCAAAACGCAGCTGCTGCTCCTTACCTTGAACAAAGGGTATCTCCTCACCGCCGCCCTTCCTGACCTTCAGCATGGGATAGCTCCTCTAGGCCCTCCTGTGCCCGTGCAGCCACCGCTCCTTGGACATGAGGTTGCTCCTCCCGGCCGCAGCCCCTGACCTCGGACATAGGGTAGCTCTTCTCAGCCACACTTCATGCGCTGGTCGCAACTGCCCAACTTTAGAGTTACAGCTTAACAGTTAATCCAATAAATAAATGTCTCTTCATTCCTTTGGAACTGTACTTTTTAGTGATTTTTGTTACTTTTGTCATTTTTTCCTATTCCCTTTCTCCAATCCCTCATTTAGTAATGTGAGATTCATCTTTCTAATCCAAGAAAATCTGTTGCTTTCCTTTAAGAAAATTCACTAATATTAATGACATAAAATGCAACTCATTCACGTATTTATATTTTGGAAATAAAGAATAACAAACCATTTCTTCAAACTTGAGAAGTATCTTAAAATAGATAACAGTCCTTGCAAATGTGACCTGTCCCCCCAAAAAACTAAACAAATAAAATCCCACACATTTAGTTTGGATCTTAAACTTCTTGGTTATTGATTTTCAGTCATTCAGCCATGTCTGAGTTTTTGCAACCCCATAGACTGCAACACACCAGGCTTCCCTGTCCTTCACTATCTCCCAGAGCTTGCTCAAACTCACATCCATGGGTTTGGTGATGCCATCCAACCATTGCATCCTGTCACCCCCTTCTCCTCTGCCTTCAATCTTTCCCAGTATCAGGGTCTTTTCTAATGAGTCAGATCTTTGCCTCAGGTAGCCAGAGTATTTAAATCTAGCTTCAGCATCAGTCCTTCCAGTGAATATTCAGAATTAATTTCCTTTAGAATTGACTGCTTTGATCTCCTTGCAGTCCAAGGGACTCTCAAGAGTCTTCTCCAACACCACAGTTCAAAAGCATTGATTCTTTGCTGCTCAGCCTTCTTTATGGTCCAACTCTCACATATATGGTCCAACTCTCAACCATATATGGTTACTGGAAAAAGCATAGCTTTGACTATACAGACCTTTGTTGATAAAATAATATCTCTGCTTTATAATATGCTGTCTAGGCTTGTCATAGCTTTTCTCCCAAGGAGCAAACTTTTTTCTTTTTCTTTTTTTTAATTTCATGACTGCAGGCACCATCTGCAGTGATTTTGGAGCACAAAAAAATAAAATCTGTCACTATTTCCACATTTCCTCATCTATTTGCAATGAAGTGATGGGACTGGATGCCATGATCTTCATCTTTTGAATGTTGAGTTTTAAGCCAGCTTTTTCACACTCTTCTTTCATTTTCATTATGAAGCTCTTTAGTTCCTTTCATTTTCTGCCATAAGGATGGTGTCATCTTGCATATCTGAGGGTATTGATATTTCTCCTGAAAATCTTGATTTCAGCTTGTGCTTTATCCAGCCCAGAATTATATTCTGCATACAAGTTAAACAAGCAAGGTGACAATATACAGCATTGAAATACTCCATTCTTGATTTGGAACCAGTCTGTTGCTCCATGTCCAATTTTTACTGTTGGTTCTTGACCTGCAGGTTTCTCAGGAGGCAGGTAAGGTGGTCTGGTATTCTCATGTCTTTAAGAATTTTCCACAGTTTGTTGTGATCCACACACTCAAAGGCTTTAGTGTAGTCAATGAAGCAGAAGTAAATGTTTTTCTGGAATTCTTTTGCTTTTTCTATGATCCAGCGGATGTTGTCAATTTGATCTCTGGTTCCTTTGTCTTTTCTAAATCCACCTTGAACATCTGGAAGTTCTCTGTTCATGTACTGTTTCAGCCTAGCTTGGAGATTTTTGAGCATTACTTTGCTAGCTTGTGAGATGAGTGCAATTGTGTGGTAGTTTGAACATTCTTTGGCATTGCCTTTCTTTGGGATTAGAATGAAAACTGACATTTTCCAGTCTTGTGGCCACTGCTGAGTTTTCCAAATTTGCTGACATATTGAGTGCAGCACTTTCACAGCATCATCTTTAAGGATTTGAAATAGCTCAACTGGAATTCCATCACCTCCACTAGCTTTGTTCATGGTCATTCTTCCTAAGGCCCACTTGACTTCACATTCCAGGATGTCTGGCCCTAGGTGAGTGATCTCACCATCGTAGTTGTCTGGGTCATTAAGATCATTGTTTGTGTAGTTCTTCTGTGTGGTGTTGCCATCTCTTCTTAATAACTTCTGCTTCTTTTAGGTCCATACCATTTCTGTCTTTTATTGTGCCCATCTTTGCATGAAAAGTTCCCTTGGTATCTCTAATTTTCTTGAAGAGATCTCTAGTTTTTCCCATTCTATTGTTTTCCTCTATTTCTTTTCACTGATCACCGAGGAAGGCTTTCAAATCTCTTCTTGCTGTTCTTTGGAAGTCTGCATTCAGATGGATATCTCTTTCCTTTTCTCCTTTGCTCTTTTGCTTCTCTTCTTTTCTCAGCTATTTGTAAGGCCTCCTCAGGTAACCATTTTGCCTTTTTGCATTTCTTCTTCTCAGTGATGGTTTAGCCGGGAGGGACTGTCTATTAGGAAAACTGGGTCTTGCTGTCCATGCTCAGTAAATCTTTAATCCAATTTTTATTTATGGGTGGGTTGTGTTCCCTCCCTGTAGTTTGGCCTGAGGCCAAATATAAGGGTAATGGTGGTAATGGCAACCTCCTTCAAAAGGACTTATGCCAGCAGGCTGCTGCTTCCAGGACTGTTGCAGTCAGTGCCCTAACCCTGTGGTAGGCCACTGTCAACCCATGCCTCTGGTGGAGACTCCTGGACACTCACAGGTAAGTCTTGCTCAGTCTCTTGAGGGGTCACTGCTCTTTTCTCCTGGGTCCTGGTGCACACAAGGCTTTGTTTGTGCCTTCAAGAGTCTTTGTTTCCCCAGTCCTGTGGAAGTTTTGTAATCAAATCCCACTGGCCTTCAAAGTCAAATTCCCTTGGGGTTCTCAGTCCCTTTGCTAGATCCCCAGGTTGGGAAATCTGTTGTGAGCCCTAGAGCTTTTGCAACAGTGCAAGAACTTCTTTGGTATAATTGTTCTCCAGTTTGCGGGTAGTCTGCTCAGTGGAGTTAATGGTGACCTCCTCCAAGAGGGCTTATGCCACACGCCACGCCTCCCAGATCTGCTGCAGCCAGAGCCCCTGTCTTGCTGCAGGCTACTGCTGACCCTTGCCTCCACAGGAGACGCTCAAACACTCAAAAGCATGTCTAGCTCAGTCTCTTGTGGGGGTTACTTCTTGGTAGTTAAACTTTATGACTCAGTTTTCTCATATCTATTAGATCTTTAATATTAGATTAAGACAATTAAGTTCAAAGGTTTTCCTCCTATTTATTCCTAATCTCAGATTACTAAATTTGCCTTGGCACATGCTTCATCCTGCATCCACATAAGGGAGAGTGTATATAAACACTGATTTAAAAAAAAAAAAAAGACACTTAGAAAGCACACTTGTTATCTTTTCAAGGACAACACCTTTGTTTACCTCACTTTGGTCATGTGGGAGTCCCTTGAAGGAAAAGATTTTGTTTTGATCATCCATACCTGCTACTGCTGTAATATATTATTTTTCACAAGTTTCAGCAACTATAAAGGTTGAGGAATAAACAAAAGAGGAAGGGAACTAACTTCATTCATTTAACAATTATTTTTTAGAATCTACTCTGTGTCAGAAACTATGCTGCGAACTTGACCTTCATCATTTGTCTGCAGAGCAACTTTGTGTTGGGTTTGATTACACCCATTTAATGGAAAATCAAGTCTTAGGGTAGCTTTGCAACAATTTCTAAGCCAGAACACTTAGAAAGTGGAGGAGGTAAAATTTGAAGCCAAGTCAGTTGCAAAAGTCTATGCTTTTTCCACTTCACCAAGCTCCTTCATGCAAACAAACAAAACCCATAAATGTGAATTATTTACTCTATATCGATAAATAATATAGACCCTCATGCAAACCAATTACCTAAAAATGCATTAGTGGACATCGTTATATAACTAACAACTCTAGTCTAAGGCACTCAATAAAATGATAAATTCATGAAAGGCTTCAGTCCTGCTGAGTTTTGTCTTTGTCACTTCATATAAATAACAGTCCACATTGAAATCGGAAACAGCTTGAAGGGAAAGTCTGCATTTACAGACACCAGGATAATTGCGGAAACTAAATCCAGACACATGTTTCCACAAAGCAGACAGACCTTCCCCCTCCCCACTAAGACAGGGACTAGCCCAACTCTTCATCTTTCCTTGGGCAATAGAAGAATATGTGGCAGCAGAAACTTGCTTAAATAACACATTTTTCCCTCAAATGTAACACCCAGTTGAAGAGGACCTCTAATGGCACTTTATAGGATCAGTATCTTAGCTTAGTTTTCTTCCTAGAAGTGCATACAGGCGCATCAAGTTGACTTGTTTCAGGAAGGAAATCCTCCTGTAAACCCTGGGCTGGTAGTTAAACAGTCTTGAGTCTGTCCCAGGCATCCTCTGGAGCAGGCAGCCCAGGCCCGGATCAGGGACAGGTTCCGGGGACAGTCTCCTGAGGAAGGAGATGGTGTGAGAGTAAAAGGGGTCATAGAAAACATGTGCTTCAATACTTAGATATTTTACAGGAAGAAAGCGAAACATGAAGAGGTCAGTGGACTTGCCCAAGGTTGTTGACATGAAAGAGGCAAAGTCAGTCATTGGGTGCCTCCTGCTACATTAAGTTACCTGAAAAAGCCCCAAACCCAAAACCCAAACAGAGACTCTGGCCAGAGCCAGGTTAGTGAGTCTGGCTGATCTGATTGATTTGATTGTTCAGAAAGCCAAACTGATCTCCGTTAATACTCCAGAGACAGTTAACAGTTCATGAGACATTTTTACTGTTCAGTTGACTCTCATCTCTGCATAGTCTGCTTTTTATTTTTCACTCTCTCCTTTTTTATTTTAATACACCAAATGGTTTGTGATCCAGGATCCGCAGACCCACATTTCTCCAGAAGGTTCATCCCTATTTGTTTCCTTTCTTACAAAAAAGACTCTATAGAGAACACCAAAGCCAAAGAACTAAAACTGAATCTCTTTTCTAAATGACATATTAATCTAATGTGAAGAATATGGTATCAGCTGAATCTATTCAAAATAAAACATAAGAACATGTATACTATCAGGTAAGAAACAAATCACCAGTCTATGTTCGATACAGGATACAGGATGCTTGGGGCTGGTGTATGGGAAAGATCCAGAGAGATGATATGGGGTGGGAGGTGGGAGGGGGCTCAGGATTGGGAACTCACGCGCACCTGTGGCGGATTCATGTCAATGTATGGCAAAACCAATACAGCATTGTAAAGCAAAATAAAGTAAAAATAAAAATTTTAAAAAAAAATGAAATCAAATGGCACATTCTATATTTTTTCAAAACTGCCTGGATATTGAAGGGAACTGAATTAACCATGTATCTATTATCTTTTGTCCAGCTTCATTTTCCACTGATTTTAAATAAACATTCTGCGTGGTTGTAAATTATGTTCACGTTAAATGGATACATTCTCCTTTCTTGTAAACAACTGAAAGATTTGCATTTCCACATCTCTGTTCATCCTCTGCCCCACCCCAACTCCTCCACGTTCTTCCAAAATCTATTCTATGTACCACATGTCTACCTCCACAATATGCTCATTCCATGGCCTGTCTGCCCTGAAAGACATCTTTTAAATAGCCACATCCTATTCAAATGTTAGTAAGCCTATGAAAGACTACTTCTTTTCTACAGCCTTTCTCAAGCTCTCAAATTATAGGAAGCTTTTCCTCCTGTTAACATCAGTAGCACTTATCATTTCTGTCATTTAATTGACACTAAGGAAATTCTACCTGAATTCAATAGATACAGGGAACATAGCCCACAGGATGTACATTGGCCTTTGACATCATTGGCAACATCCTGGAGAGCATCGTTAATATAGTTATTGCCTTTGGGGTAAACAGTGAGATGAGATATCCACGAAGTCAAATGGAGCCAGAGAAGAAAAAGACATTAAATGCCACCTGGTAAACAAAGAGCCTGTTTGTTCAAAGGAAAAGAGGTAGTTCCCTGGATCAGAAAACTTCTCATCCTCCTGGGCTCCTCAAACTTGTCATCAACATGTAATTAATCAATGTTGCTTAATAGCTTTCAAATCTAAACCCCAAACTCTTACTGATAACCGCATTACTCGCCCCACCATTCAAAACACATTCAATTAAGCATCCACTGTGTGCCAGGCACTATTCCAGATACTGGAGCTACATGGTGAACAATAATCATTTAAAAACTCACTGTCGTATTGGAATGTACACTCTAATGAAAGGAAACAGGTAGAAAGTAGTAATAATAGCAAATTATAAAATATATGATAAGGTAGCCATTTCTAAGGAGGAAAATGAATCAAAAGAAAATAATGCCTGCAGAGTTTAATTCTTCCCTGTGATCACTAGATAAGATTTACTGGGAAAGTAAGATTTCAGCAAGTTATGTGAGGAGAAGGAGGAGCAAGACAAGCAGCTATCAAACAGAAAAGTATCCTATTCCATACAAAAATAATAGAAAATGTAAATGGTCAGAGTTGAGGACAAGTGTGCCAGGTTCGAGAAGCAGCATAGAAGCTGGCGCAGCTGAGTAGGAGGTGATAATGTTACAGGGGAAATGGGGGAGGGGAGGGGCCATGAACCTCAGACTTCTCCTCTGAATACATAAGGACCCATCCAAAGATTGTGAGCTGTGAGCAATGATGCAATCTGGCTTGTATTATTCTCTAGGGGGAACTGACTGTAAAAGGTTCTACTTTCTGTTGTGATAGATTAGGTAATTCAGGACTAGAACTAGAAAAGCAGGATTAAAAAAAAAGAAAATCAAGAGCCACTTTCCCTTGGGGGTTTATATGTATTTAGCAAGAGATTTCTGCAAGGCTGAAATACTAAGTGGAGCTTTCAATAGACGCAGATGACTAAAGGGACAAAAACTGGAGTTGAGAGCCAGTGGTGCATGTGAAGTGAAGTGAAGTGAAAGTCACTCAGTCGTGCCTGACTCTTTGCAACCCCATGGACTATACAGCTCATGGAATTCTCTAGGCCAGAATACTGAAGTGGGTAGCCTTTCCCTTCTCCAGGGGATCTTCCCAACTCAGGGATCGAACCCAGGTCTCCTGCATTGCAGGTGGATTCTTTACCAGCTGAGCCACAAGGGAAGCCCAAGAATACTGGGGTGGGTAGCCTATCCCTTCTCCAATGGATCTTCCCAACTCAGGAATCAAACTAGGGTCTCCTGCATTGCAGGCAGAGTCTTTACCAACTGAGCTATCAGAGAAGCCCATTGATACCAACTGAGCTGTCAGGGAAGTGGTGCATGAGAGCGGCTAAATGCCCCTTCTAGAAGTGGGAAAAGGAAAAGAGTCACTAAAAGAATGAAAGGATGTGTGACTTCCAACTGATTGAAGGAGAAACATGCTCTAGCATCCATCCAACTCTTTGAGACCCCATAGACTGTAGCCCACCAGCCCACCATGGAAGTTCCCAGGCAAGAATACTGGAGTGGATTGCCATTTCCCTCTCTGGGAGATCTTCCCAACCCAGGGATCAAACCATGTCACCTGCGTCTTCTGCATTGGCAAATGGATTCTTGACCACTGCACCACCTGGGAAGCCAAATAATTTTAAAAGTATAGTTAGTTCAGAATATCAGTAATGAAGAGCTAAAGAGACAAAGCAGGATAAACAAAAAGCAAATAGCGATGTGGTAGGTAGGTCTAGACCCAAATGTGTTAGTAATTAATGTAATAATAATCACGTATAACCTAGACTAAATATAAATCAAGTTCTCTATTTTAAAAACAAAAATCGGGGCTTCCCTGGTGTTCTGGTGGTTAAAAATCCACCCGCCAACACAGAGGACATGGGTTCAATCCCTTCTCCAGGAATATTCTGCATGCCACATGGCAGCTGAGCCTGTGCACCACCCCAACTACAGAAGCTCATTCACCCTAGAGCCTGTGTTCTTCAAAAAGAGAAGCCACCACAATGAGAAGCCTGTGAACTGCAACAAGAAAGTAGCCCTGTTCACCACAATTAGAGAAAGCCCACCACACAGCAACAAAGACCCAGAACAGCCAAAAATAAGGACTGTCAGACTCGAGTGTTTGGTTTTTTTTTTTTTTTAATGCAGCTATATGCTGCTTAAAAAAGATACTTTTAAAATGTAAGAATACAGAGAGGTTAAAGTAAAGGCAGAAAAGGATATGTCCTATTTTCTGGTTACTTACCTGTCACCTCTCAGTTCTAAAACATCCCTCTCTACTTATATTCTACAATCCCAGGCCTGGGATCCTGCAAACTACATTTCCAGACCGTTAGATGGATTTCTATTAGTTGCTCCAGGAAGCGTCACTAGAGAGAAAGTGTGAGGCCAAAGAAAGGCAAAAGGGGGTGACTTCCCATATTCCTGTTTGTATTAACAGTGACCACCAACAATGGTCCCCAGAGTGACAGGTCAAAGCCACCAGCTTCCACGAACTCTCCCAGAACCAGCCACATTGGAGCCCATAGTGGACAAGGAGCTGAGAGAGATGTATCCTGGGTCTGAGACACAGTACCTCTGTGTGTTCCTCCTTGCACTGAGTGGCACCACATTCCCCTTCACCTACCCACCCCCACCCCGCCCCGCAACCCTGGGTTTTAGCAGCATCTCTACAGGGCTCTTCCTTTCATTTCAGCTTTTTTCTTTTGTTTCGCAGGCTAAGAAGAGTAGTTGCTTTCTACAGTTGTCATTTCTGGATTACAACAGTATTTCTTTTAGCATATGAACTCTCTCAACCTACGCTGAAGATGGAAATGACAACCCACTCCAGCATTCTTGCCTAGAAAATTCCATGGACAGAGGAGCCTGGTGAGCTACACTCCTTGGGGTCGCAAATGGTTGGATACAAAAGAGTACAACACACAGAAAACCTATGAAACCAATTCCCCTTATTAAACATCTTTCTTGAACTATCTAAGAAGTGTTTTTGTTGTTGTTGTTTTGTCTTCCTAACTGGAAAATTGGTACACTATGAAAAAATAACAAAGGAAAGCTGGTATAATAACAAATGTATCCATACCAATTCACTTCAGTCTTGTTCGACTCTGTGTGACCCTCTTGACTGTAAGCTGCCAGGCTCCTCTGTCCATGGGATTCTCCAGGCAAGAATATTGGAGTGGATTGCCATGCCCTCCTCCAGGGAATCTTCCCAAACCAGTGATTGAATCTGTGTCTCTTATGTCTCCTGCATTGGCAAGCAGATTCTTTAACAGTAGCACAAACTGGGAAGTCCCAATAACAGATGAGGTACATTTAAATGAAAAAGTCATACTAGAGATAGGGATATTTTATAAAGGTAATGAATGACTAAAATATTATACATATATATATATATATATACCCACATATTTAATAGCGTGTCCTCAAAACTTATAAAGCTAGAAAGAACTAAGGAAAAAGCCAGGTAAATCAATAATTATAATGGTAGTTTTTAACACACCTCTTCAGGAACTGATAAGAAGTAATTAAATATTGAAATGAATTGGGCACCACAAGGTCAGAGTGGTAGGAGAAGTCAATGATGAAAAAATGAACTTGGAGTTCTTTACAATGTCTAAAAATGTGGTGGTAGAGGAAAGCTTTGGGGCTATACCTTATGGAGATTAAGAGTAGTGTTTGGTCTCTATGTCTGTGAGCCTTTCTCTTTCATAGAAGGGTTTATTTGTGTCGTATCTTAGATTCCACATAAAAGTGATATCATACCTTTTCTAATTTACTTCACTTAGATGTAATCTCTGGTTGCATCTATGTTACTACAAATGGCATTGTTGTATCATTTTTTATGGGCAAATGGTATCCCATTGTGTATATGTACCATGTCTTCTTTATCTTTTCATCCGTTGATGGATATGTAGGTTGCTTCCCTGTCTTGGTTCTTATGAATATGGCTGCTACAAACATAGGGGTGCATGTATCTTTCTGAATTATACTTTTGTCCAGGTATATGATCAGACTTGTGGTTGCCAAGAGGAGAGGGGGGAAAAGAGGGATGAACTGAGAGTCTGAGCTATTAGATGCAAACATTACATTTAGAATGGATAAATAGCAAGGTCCTCCTGTGCAGCACAGTGAGCTATATCCATAATGGAAAAGAATATTGAAAAAAATTATATATGTGTAAAATTCAGTCACTTTGCTGTACTGGAGAGATTGGCACAACATTGCGTATCAACTATACTTCAATAAAAGTGAAATTTATAAAAAGAGAAATGGTTGTAGGCTGAGCCAGTGAGATTTCCTAATACTGGATGTAGACCATGAGAGAAAGAAGCAAAGATAAGATGTGGGCAAATGAAAGGACAAAACTGCCATGAGCTGATTACATGGAAGACTTTGTGATAGTAGACTGGGAAAGAGGCTGCGACTTCAGTTTGGACATTTGCATTTGAAATGTCTTTGGTTTTCGTATCTACGACCTTTCCACTTCAAAGTCACTTACTCACTTCCTGTTAAACAGAGTAAGGTAAATTAGAAAAACAAACATCACATATTAATGAGTATATATGGAATTCAGAAAAATGGTTCTGATGAACCTATTTGCAGGATAGGAATCCGAGGCAAAGATATGGAGAAAAGACTTGTGGACACGGTGGGGTAGGGGAGGAGGAAAGGGGAGGACAAATTGAGAGAATAGCATTAACAGAGATACCCCACCACGTGTAAATTAGATAGCCAGTGGGAAGCTGCTGTCTAACAAGGGGAGCTCAGCTCAGGGCTCTGTGATCACCTAGAGGGGCAGAATGGAAGGGATGGAAGGGAAGGGATATGTAATATGCTTAAGGCTGATTCACGTTGTTGTACAGCAGAAATGAATACAACTTTGTAAAGCAATTATCCTCCAATATAAAAAATTTCCAGTCATATACAGATCTGAGAAGTGGACCGCAAAGAAGGCTAAACTTTGAAGAATTGATGCTTTTGAATTGTGGTGTTAGAGAAGACTTCTGAGAATCCCTTTGACAGCAAGAAGATCAAACCAGTAAATCCTAAAGGAAATCAACCCTGAATACTCATTAGAAGGACTGATGCTGAAGCTCCAATACTTTGGCCCCCTGATGTGAAGAGCCAACTCATTGGAAAAGACCCTGATGTTGGGAAAGATTGAGGGCAGGAGGAGAAGGGGGTGACAGAAGATGAGATGGTTGGATGGCATCACCAACACAAACGACATGAGTCTGATCAAACTCCGGGAGATAGTGAAGGACTGGGAAGCCTGGTGTGCTGCAGTACATGGGGTCACAAAGAGTCAGATATGAATTAGTGGTTGAACAACAAAAACATCTTAAAATGTATCATAAGCAAACAAACAAAAAGTACAGTCGGACTGCTCTCTGGAGACCCTTAGCCTTCAGGACTTTCTGGGTTTGGTTCCTGATGCCTCTGCAGTCATATCATATCTCACCCCTCATCCCTTGTGCTTTGTTTTTGCCATTCTGAACTAGTTACGGCTCTACTGACTGTTCTTACACCCAGACCCTTTATGCACTGTTCATTATAATTGGAATATCTTCCCTGGCTTTGCCTGCACACATGGATTCATCTTTCAGTCAAGTAATTATATTCTCCAGGAATCTTTACTGAAGACCAAATCTGGCTTGCATGCTGCCTTTTATAGACTACCATTATCCTTATGTACGCAATGATACACCATATATCATTGTGTATCATAATTGCTCATTTATTTCTGTTTCGCCCACTAAACCAAAAGACTCCTCAGGGCAAGCAGCAAGACCTGTATGCACACCTGACCCAGAGGTGCCTGACACATTCCTTCAGTTCAGTTCAGTTCAGTCGCTCAGTCATGTCCGACTCTTTGTGGCTGTGCTTTGCTGGAGCAGCCATGAAGAGATATCCCATGCCCAAGGTAAGAGAAACCCAAATAAGATGGTAGGTGTTGCAAGAGGGCATCAGAGGGCAGACACACTGAAACCATACTCACAGAACTCTAGTCAATCTAATCACACTAGGACCACAGCCTTGTCTAACTCAATGAAACTCAGCCATGCCCTTGGGGTAACCCAAGACGGGCGGGTCATGGTGGAGAGGTCTGACAGAATGTGGTCCACTGGAGAAGGGAATGGCAAACCACTTCAGTATTCTTGCCTTGGGAACCCCATGAACAGTATGAAAAGGCAAAATGATAGGATACTGAAAGAGGTACTCCCCAGGTCAGTGTGCCCAATATGCTACTGGAAGTCAGTGGAGAAATAACTCCAGAAAGAATGAAAGGATGGAGCCAAAGCAAAAACAATACCCAGCTGTGGATGTGACTGGTGATAGAAGTAAGGTCCGATGCTATAAAGAACAATATTGCATAGGAACCTGGAATGTCAGGTCCATGAATCAAGGCAAATTGGAAGTGGTCAAACAGGAGATGGCAAGAGTGAACGTAGGACATTCTAGGACTCAGTGAACTAAAATGGACTGGAATGGGTGAATTTAATTCAGATGACCATTATATCTATTACTGTGGGCAGGAATCCCTCAGAAGAAATGAAGTAGCCATCATGATCAACAAAAGAGTCCGAAATGCAGTTCTTGGTTGCAATCTCAGAAACGACAGAATGATCTCTGTTCGTTTCCAAGGCAAACCATTCGATATCACAGTAATCCAAGTCTATGCCCCAACTAGTAACGCTGAAGAAGCTGAAGTTGAACGGTTCTATGAAGACCTACAAGACCTTTTAGAACTAACACCCAAAAAAGATGTCCTTTTCATTATAGGGGATTAGAATGCAAAAGTAGGAAGTCAAGAAACACCTGGAGTAACAGGCAAATTTGGCCTTGGAATGCAGAATGAAGCAGGGCAAAGACTAATAGAGTTTTGCCAAGAAAATGCACTGGTCATAGCAAACACCCTCTTCCAACAACACAAGAGAAGACTCTACACATGGACATCACCAGATGGTCAACACCGAAATCAGACTGATTATATTCTTTGCAGCCAAAGATGGAGAAGCTCTATACAGTCAACAAAAACAAGACCAGGAGCTGACTGTGGCTCAGATCATGAACTCCTTATTACCAAATTCAGACTCAAGTTGAAGAAAGTAGGGAAAACCGCTAGACCATTCAGGTATGACCTAAATCAAATCCCTTGTGATTATACAGTGGAAAGGAGAAATAGATTTAAGGGCCTAGATCCGATAGATAGAGTGCCTGATGAACTACGGAATGAGGTTTGTGACATTGTACAGGAGACAGGGATCAAGACCATCCCCATGGAAAAGAAATGCAAAAAAGCAAAATGGCTGTCTGGGGAGGCCTTACAAATAGCTGTGAAAAGAAGAGAGGCAAAAAGCAAAGGAGAAAAGGAAAGATATAAGCATCTGAATGCAGAGTTCCAGAGAATAGCAAGAAGAGATAAGAGAGCCTTCTTCAGCAATCAATGCAAAGAAATAGAGGAAAAGAACAGAATGGGAAAGACTAGAGATCTCTTCAAGAAAATTAGAGATACCAAGGGAACAATTCTTGCAAAGATGGGCTTGATAAAGGACAGAAATGGTATGGACCTAACAGAAGCAGAAGATATTAAGAAGAGGTGGCAAGAATACACAGAAGAACTGTACAAAAAAGATCTTCACCACCCAGATAATCACGATGGTGTAATCACTCATCTAGAGCCAGACATCCTGGAATGTGAAGTCAAGTGGGCCTTAGAAAGCGTCACTATGAACAAAGCTAGTAGAGGTGATGGAATTCCAGTTGAGCTATTTCAAATCCTAAAAGATGCTGCTGTGAAAGTGCTGCACTCAATATGCCAACAAATTTGGAAAACTCAGCAGTGGGCACAGGACTGGAAAAGGTCAGTTTTCATTCCAATCCCAAAGAAAGGTAATGCCAAAGAATGCTCAAACTACCGCACAATTGCACTCATCTCACACACTAGTAAAGTAATGCTCAAAATTCTCCAAGCCAGGCTTCAGCAATACTGAACCATGAACTTCCTGATGTTCAAGCTGGTTTTAAAAACGGCAGTGGAACCAGAGATCAAATTGCCAACATCCGCTGGATCATGGAAAAAGCAAGAGAGTTCCAGAAAAACATCCATTTCTGCTTTATTGACTATGCCACAGCCTTTGACTGTGTGGATCACAATAAACTGTGGAAAATTCTGAAAGAGATGGGAATACCAGACCACCTGATCTGCCTCTTGAGAAATCTGTATGCAGGCCAGGAAGCAACAGTTAGAACTGACATGGAACAACAGACTGGTTCCAAATAGGAAAAGGAGTACATCAAGGCTGTATATTGTCACCCTGCTTATTTAACTTATATGCAGAGTACATCATGAGAAACACTGGACACATTCCTTAGGGCTGTGGAAACACTGTTCAGTAGATTTTCTATCTAAGGCACAAAAACACTATGAGGACATATGGCTCCCCAAAGATTGGAAAGTTGTTTGTTTGTTTGTTTTTAATCTCTGTGTGTTCTTGGAAATTTAATTTTGACATATAAATCAATCACATAATGCCTGGGAAAAAAACTCACTGAAAGCCAAGGATACACATTAGCCTGAATTTGTTACAACATTGCTTCAGTTTCATGTTTTGGATTTTTGGCCACGAGGCATTTGGGATTCAGCTCCCTGATCAGGGATTGAGCCCACACCCCTTACATTGGAAGAAGTCTTAACCACTGGACCACCAGGGAATCCCACACATCAGCTTGTCCCTCCATGTGTAGCAATTCCTACTAAAAATGTGCAACAAAATGTTTTTCAGTTCCTTTGGCGTTTAGGATGTACATTGTTTTATTCTCAAGCATATGAAGATAAGTAAGTTAATTATGAATAGCATTGTCAGAAACTCTTCTCCTTCAGAGAAATAAAAGCTGTCATTGCCAGCTGAAGTTTGAAAACTGAAGCTTACTTTCCTGACACTTAGGGATGCCTGCTGCCTTGATGTATTAAGACACAGGGATTATCTCTTTCTGACTGCTGCTTCAGATCTTCCCACCCGACCACAAACCTGCCTCTTTCCTAGGCAATGATTCCATCTAGCCAGCCAATGTTTCTCAGATTCAGAGAGGCTGTAGTTACCTACTTCCTTGTGTGTGTGTGTTCATGTCTGACTCTTTGTGACCCCTTGGATAGGGCTCACCAGGCTCCTCTGTCCATGCAATTCTCCAGGCAAAAATACTGGATTGGGTAGACATTTCTTTCTCCAGTGGATCTTCCCAGCCTGGGGTTCAAATCCATGTCTCTTCATCTCCTGCCTGAGATGTGAAAAAAAAAAAAAAAAAAAAAAAAACAGATAAACCTCAAAAGAAATAAGCAAACTGGAGTAGTCCCAGAAGGAAAGAACCTGCACATCTAAGAGCCTCAGATTTGGAAGAAATCTTGAAATTAAATTTTTTATTTTAGAAAAAAACTACTTTGAAAGCTCATACATTAATTTCTTTTTTTCATGTAATTCATAACTCTAATGATGTATCTATTTGGGAAAAAGCAACAAATTTTATCCAGAAATTAAAACAAAACTTCTTGTTCTTAAAAGCATGCTTCATAACTATTTTGCAATATTTAGTGTATATAATTTTATTTTTTTTTTAGTGTATATAATTTTAAAAGCAGGTAAATAGACTATGTCAGTCTGATTACAGTGAGCCTTTTGTTACATTCACCCCTCTGGGTAAGAATTACACATCTGGCAGAGGTGCCCTCCTCACTGGCTTTATACTAACATCTCCAAAATCCAACATTCCTTTGATGTTGATGTTTACCTTTGTGCTAGAAAGCTCAAAGAGAAGGAGAGAAAGAGGCAAGACCAAGACGAGTCCTAATTGAAAAAAATCTATCTCACAAGAATCTATAACAAGAAGAAAAACAGGTGTGTTGCTAAGCAAAGTATTTTTTCTCCTGCCCTATTCGTGCCCTTTTCAAACATCTCATTTATGAGTCCAAAGCAGCTGCCACAGCACTCTTTTGTAAGCAAGAACTATTCTATTTATTCCTCTGCTGCTCCTTAGAGATTTATACAGTGCTGATTTTTTTTTTCTCTCCTTAACATACTAGAAGCATAATGCAGATATGGAACACTTCTTAACTGGAACATAAAGATCTTTATTCTTTTAATTTTTATTTTCAGCACATTAAATGTACTCATAAAAACATTCTTAAAATATACAAGTTTTCTTTTTTAGCAAAGTATGCCTGCATGTGGGTTCCATCATTTCTGACTCTTTGTGACCCCAAGGGCTATAGCCCACCAGCTCCTCTGTCCATAGAATTTTCCAGGCAAGAATATTGGAGTGGGTTGCCATTTCCTCTTCCAGGGGATCTTCCCAACCCACGTTTCCTGCATCTCCTGCATGGGCAGACAGATTCTGTACCACTGTGTCACCTGGGAAGGCCTTAAAAAGTACAATAAAACATAAAAAGCCCCGAACAGTAAGTTATAGGTTTACAATTCAAAATCAAATTAGCAGAATAGTAAATATTCATAAAACTATATCTTTTTAAAATATTCATAAAGTTACCTTCAATTATATATACAGGTTATTTCAGCAATATCCACTTATTCAGAGTAGACATTTTGTAAAATAAGAATTCTCTCTGCTCACATATTCATAGATTAGATTTCCCTTCATTTTTAAATCTGATCCTTAAAGATATTTTTAACAGATTGCCTACAATAAATTGCTTGGCCACAATCAATTTCGTGCATCCAGTTGATTACACGTAGTATAAAATAAATGAAAAAAAATAAATTTTTAAATTACACCTTGATGTTTTTGGATATGCTGTTTTTATCAACATTTATATTCCATTAGGAAAAGCTGTAGAAGCATCTGAAAAGAATTCTAAATCCCAGAGTTCTTGTCAATTCTATCATTTCAGTAAAAAACAATCCTTATTAGAATCACAAAGCAATTTCATGCAAAAATAATTTTAAATCCATCCAAAAAAAAAAAATCTGTCATTGAACCCCAAATTGACTTGCTGTGTTTTAGATTAAACGATTCAGTCAAGTCGTTACAAGGTCCATTAAAGCAATACATGACCAGATCTGTCATTTTATTATGCCAACTACAGCAAAGATCTATAGGTCAGCCATCGGACTGTTTGCCTTATATTTTCTGGAGAGATGAAACCCCTTAACTGAATCCTACACTTGATCATTCCCAAATCCCAAGCTATATTTCCTGATCCCTACTTCGATTTAAAATTAAATTCATTTTCTGGTGTTCTGTGTGAGTTTGCTTCAGGCTTGACTTAAAAGATTTACGAATAGTATTTACTGATTGCTTGCTGACCATGCCAGGGCTTCTGATTCCTGTGGGTCACTTCCACAGGCTGCAGGTGTTGTGAAGTAGGAGAGCGAGGTAGATTGGAGGGTGATATCATGCAGCAACACTCAGCACCCTCGTAACTGAAGCCAAAACAAATACTTTGAGGAAGAAATAACCTCTGGGTAGCGCATTTGATATGAGGATACAAAGATGTCTGAAACGCATGCCGTTTCCGATCTTCCTGCTGCTGCCTGCCTCTGGACCAAGGGCACCCATGTTGCAGAGAGGAAACGATGGAGGTGATGTAAATGGGAGTCCACTCTCATGTATGTATTTATTTTGTACAACACTCAATCGGATTTTTGCTAAAATTCCATTGTTTTCTCACTTGAAAAGTTCAAAGTTTAAAGTCTGTGTCCAGAAACAAATACTGGCAGCAAGCCTCAACCAAAGCCCTCCTAGGAAAGGGGATAAGGGAGGGATAAATTAGAAGGTTGGAGAAACATTTACACACTACTATACATAAAACAGCGGAGAAGGCAATGAGACCCCACTCCAGTACTCTTGCCTGGAAAATCCCATGGACGGGGAAGCCTGGTAGGCTGCAGTCCATGGGGTCGCTAGGAGTCGGACACGACTGAGCGACTTCATTTTCACTTTTCACTTTCATGCATTGGAGAAGGAAACGGCAAGCCACTCCAGTGTTCTTGCCTGGAGAATCCCAGGGACGGGGGAGCCTGGTGGGCTGCCATCTCTTGGGTCGCCCAGAGTCGGACACGACTGAAGTGTTAGCAGCAGCAGCATACATAAAACAGAGAAACAACAGGGACCTACTGTATGGCACAGGGAACTATATTCAATATATTGTGACAATCTACAAGGGAAAAGAATCTGAAAAGACTATATATATGTGTGTGTATATATATATATGTAGAATCACTGCGCTGTACAGCTCAAACTAACATGATACTGTAAATCAACTATAATTTTTTTAAGGGAAAAATAAAAAGGGAAAGAAAGCCCTCCAGTAGCTGTTGAATTAAAAGAATGGGAGGAAATAGGTAGTGCTGGAAGGAAAGAGGTCTGTGTTACAGTGTAGAAAGCTGACCAACAGGCTGCAACACCCAGTAGGAAGTAGTTACCCTCCGTCCTCAAAGTTCAATGGTCTAAAATTTCCAACATTGCTGACAGCATTCCCTTGGCATATAGAACTGACACTGCCCTGCTCTTTCCTACCGTTTTAGTTAGCCTCCTTGCTGGGTGCTGATCAGAATCTCTGGAAGGAGAGTTTGGAAGGCTGTATTCTTCTGAGCAGCCAAAGCGTGATTTTTGCCCAGGAGAAAGAACCTCTGCCTTAAAAGTTCTGGTGCCCCATGTTACATCTCTCTGCACTCCGTCCTTGGATAACTACATGCATGCATGGTGTATATTTCCAAGTACCACTTATATATGTATGAACCACAAATCTTTCTCTCCATCCAAGAATATCCTCCAGGTTCACTTTATCAAGGTTCTACTAGATACTTCCACTTACATATCCCATTGTAATCATAATCACACACACATACACTCTCACACACTCTCTCTCTCACACAGGCATGTACACACTCAAATTTGTATTCATAATTCACAATTATTATCTCAGCCACTAACAGGGATACCTGCCCATGACACACACTCACAGCTTTTGGAGTAATTCTAGATATTTCTTCACTACATTCAGTTTTGTAATAAGTCCAGTTAATTCTATTTTTTAACAGTCTGTACTTAGTTCAGGACTTCATGCATTCTGATTTGGATTACTGAGGTATCCTTGTAATTTGTTCCCAGCATTTAACAAAAGACACCACGGTTCTCTAGCAAAAAGTTGTCACTTCCTCTTTGACTGATCTGGAGTGATTTAATTTTCCTGCTCTTCCAGCAATAACTATTAAAGTAGATAAGCCGGTAAAGCACCTAGCCCTAAACCTAGAAAGAATTAAGATAAAATACTTGCTTTTTGATTCCTTCAGAGTGGGGAAGCCTTCATGCTGTTTTTAAAATGATTCTTCTAAATCATTTTCACAGACAGCTCACAATCATGTCATTTGCTTATAAACCTCTACTGATTCTTCAAATGAAGCTAAAAGTTGTTAGCAAGGCATTCAAGACCCTTTATGCTCCACTCCACCTGTCATTCTTTCCTCAGGCTTCCAAAGCTGTCTTTATATCAGTTTTGTGAATGCTCTCATTCACTTTAAGAATTAGTTCTATCGCACAAACTCCATTTACTTGTTCATGGTCATACTATCATTGTTGTCTGCTGCCCCCTGCCGGCCACTGAGAAAAGCCAGCACTGCTGCGACCAGTGGAGAAGGCAATGGCACCCCACTCCAGTACTCTTGCCTGGAAAATCCCATGGACGTAGAAGCCTGGTAGGCTGCAATCCATGGGGTCGCAAAGAGTCGGACACGACTGAGCAACTTCACTTTCACTTTTCACTTTCATGCACTGGAGAAGGAAATGGCAACCCACTCCAGTGTTCTTGCCTGGAGAATCCCAGGGACGGGGGAGCCTCGTGGGCTGCTGTCTATGGTGTCACACAGAGTTGGACACGACTGAAGCGACTTAGCTTAGCGGCTACGACCAGAAGGGAAGCATACATGTGTATGTATTCAGTCGCTTCAGACATTTCCAGCTTCGTGCAACCCCATGGACTGTAGCCCACCAGGCTCCTCTGTCCATGGGATTCTCCAGGCAAGAATATTGGAGAGGGTTACCATGCCATCCTCAGATCTTCCTGACTGAGGGATGGAACCTGGATCTGCTGCATTGCAGGCAGATTCTTTACTGTCTGAGCCAACAGGGAAGCCCAAATTTTATCATTAATTCCAAGTAATGATCTGCTTTGTATAAAAAATGTATTGAAACACACAGAGCTGGTTTTACGTATAATTTTCAAACTTTTTCAAAGTGCCATAAGCCGAATAGCAGAATGAATTCACAGCTAAGCTCTCTAAGCCATGTAGCACTCTTCACTGCCTCCGCCTTCCTGTAAGCTTTTTGCAGCTAGAGAAATTCCTATTAAAGAAGGAGTCCAGAGAGCTCCTTCCAGTGTTCTCAGGGGATCATCACCCGCGGGGTGAACTCTGCTCCCCTTGTACAATGAGTTACAAATAACCTTCTTTATTGTACTAAGGTCAAAAAATATTGGCTGGTATAAGAACTCAGTAAGATCATTTTTTTTTTCCAGTAACGTTTTAGTTTCTCTTTTTATAATAGCTCTACTCATTCATTTAAATTTGTGACAGGACCAGATGAGACTTCCAATATGAACAACATGTAATTTATTGTATTAATAATAAATTCATATTTGCCTTAAAAGGGATTCTAATCCCATAACAGTATTTTTTAATTCTACCAGTGACCCATAAAGTCTATTGATAATAAATGTATCCAGTATTCCATCTTTCACCATCAGGTCGTTTAGATGTCTTATCCTATGATGCCAGTCTACCAAAGTGTTTAGTTTCATTGCTCATGTAGCAATATAATATTTCTAAACATTTCATATGCTATGCTTAGTCACTCAGTCGTGTTCGACTCTTTGTGACCCCATGGACTGCAACCCGTCAGGCTCCTCTGTCTATGGAGATACTTCAGCCAAGAATATTGAAGTGGGTTGCCATGCCCTCCTGCAGGGGATCTTCCCAACCCAGGGATCAAACCCAAGTCTCCTGCATTGGGTAGATTCTTTACTGTCTGAGCTACGATAGAAGACCATTTCTTATTCTGCCCAATTCACCACCCTCCACTCTCCTATTAAGGCTATTAAGCTGTTTCCTGCTTTTTTGCTCAAATGAAGGATACGAGGAGTAGAAGTCAGGGAAAGGTGGAGTGCTAATATTTTTTTTTCCAATTTTGGTGTTTGAAATAACAAACTCCTTAGAGGAATATGCAGGCAAAGACAAAAGATTTGGAGGCCATAAAGATTCTACAAGTGAGCTGGAAGTGGGAATGGGGAAGGACAAGAAAAGAGATACACAAGAGGGGTTCATAACAACACAGGTGAATGTGGGCCCCAGATGAAAAGTTTATGAAACTTGCCTCCCCAGGAAGGCAGAATCACTGGCTGTTAAGGAATGAGACCCAGGGGCATGGAAGGCCAGAGCATCTTCCATGGGAAGAGTCCTCATAAGCAGGAGAGATTAGAGAACACTTTTAGATAGACTGGTCCTATATTATTCACAAAACATGAAGATAGTGGAATGATTCTGTGTCCCCAGGATGAAGAAGTAAAGAAGTCACCAAGACCTAAAGGGACTGGGCAGACAAGCTCAAGGGACACCTTGGCATGAACTTCAAAATCAAAGATCAAGATTCAAATGGGACAACTGATATCTCGCTAGATATGCTCAGGCAGGCACCTTCAAAATTCGGTGGAATTTTGTTCAGCCACAATCATTTTATTTGCAAAATTTAGATATCTATCCTGAGTGGAAGATTCTAGAATTGGCCAAGATTAAGTTTTTTTCCACTGCAGTGAAATGGGGGTGTGAAATAAACATTAGACTAACTCGGGAGGAAAGAAAGTGGATCTATTTTTTATAAATGTGAATGTGCAGCCCTTACAGTTCATTATCAATTCTCCGTTCATTTGAATTCATTTAAAATTCTCATTTTGTGTTAGAACTCATTACCAGGTACAGAATTTGTCATCATAAGCACAAATATTTATTGATCATGTACCTTGTATAGGACACTGAAGATGTGTTGAGTTAGATTACCTGAGTGGTAAGTTTCATGCAATTAAATGTGCTTTTAATTTTTAGGAGATATAGGGAAAGAGGATATTTAGGGAATAACATTCTTGTAGAGCACTTCCCTGGAGGCGCAGATGGTAAAGAATCTGCCTACAGTATGGGAGACTCAGGTTTGATCCCTGGGTCATGAAGATGCCCTGGAAGAGGGCATAGCAACCCTCTCCAGTATTCTTGCCTGGAGAATTCCATGGACAGAGGAGTCTGGGGAGCTAGGCCATGGGGTTGCAAAGAGTTGGACACGACTGAGCAACTAACACTTTAACTCTTGTAAAAATCTATTCATTTGTAATAATGCATTTTCTTGCTGAGTTTCAGAAAAAGAAAAAAAAAAAAAAACCTATGGCCAGCTTGAATATCTTCAGATGGCTGAAGTGATGAATATTTGAAACAAACATAATAGCATTGCCACAACTTGTGAGTCTGTAAGACAGGATTCATGGAGTCCAACTAATTGATCCAATTTTCACATGCATACCTTCTTTGAGTTTTTAAAAATGCTGGAAGTATTTCAAAGTTTGAACCACTTAATAGGCATCCAAAAAAAAATACTAAAGTTCCACTTCAAAACTGATAATTAGAGTGATATTTTATCTTAGATCGCACTGCTGTTCCCATTTCAATATTCTTAGATATTTCAAGATGTTCAGTGTGTTAAGAATGAACAAAAAGCTTAGGTAGGCTGGCACAGTTTGCAAGTGAGACTCACAAAGCCTGGCTCCTCTTTTTAGCTTCTGACTCTTTTCTTTCACAAGGCGGAAAAAGAGTTATTTGACACATTGCTCGAGGACTCTTTTATTCTGTCACTCTTCAAGCAGGGAGTAAAAAACACCTTTCCTCTTCTCCTACTAATATATTTTGTGATTTTTCCATCAACCCAGCAACTCTGAAAATCTGCTGAAAGTTGCTTTAATGCACCCACATAGGAAACTACATTTTCTTCCCGAAAGGAAAAAAAAAATTCATTTCACACTGAAATATATATCTTATATACAGGCATATACTATGTGCCAAGTCACTTCAGTTGTGTCTGACTCTTTGTGGCCTCATGGACTGTAGCCTGCCAGGCTCCACTGTTCATGGGATTCTCCAAGCAAGAATAATGGGGTGGGTTGCCATGACTTCCTCCAGGAAATCTTCCCAACCTAGGGATCGAACCCTCATCTCTTATGTCTCCTGCACTGGCAGACAGGTTCTTTACCACTAGTACCACCTGGGAAGCCTGGCATATGCTATATATATTTGTGTGTGTGTGTGTGTGTGTGTGTGTGTCTATTTAAATTAAGAAGATCTGGCAAGAATACAGAGAAGAATTATATTAAAAAGATCATCATGACCCAGATAACCACGATGGTGTGATCACTCACCTAGAGTCAGACATCCTGGAGTGTGAAGTCAAGTAGGCCTTAGGAAGCTCACTAGGAACAAAGCTAGTGGAGGTGATGGAATTCCAGCTGTGCTACTTAAAATTCTAAAAGATGCTGCTGTGAAAGTGCTGCACTCAATATGCCAACAAATTTGGAAAACTCAGCAGTGGCCACAGGACTGGAAAAGGTCAGTTTTCATTCCAATCCCAAAGAAAGGCAATGCCAAAGAATATTCAGGCTACTCACAATTACACTTATTTCACATCTAGAAAAGTAATGCACAAAATTCTCCATGTCAGGCTTCAATAGGTATGAAAACATCAAGATGTTTAAGGTGGACTTAGAAAAGGCAGAGGAACCAGAGATCAAATTGACAACATCAGTTGGATCATAAAAAAAGCAAGAGAATTCTTTTTTTAATATAAATTTGTTTATTTTAATTGGAGGTTAATTACTTTCAATATTATATAAAAACATTTATTTCTGCTTCATTGAACACACTAAAGCCTTTGACTGTGTGGATCACAACCAACTATGGAAAATTCTCAAAAAGATTGGAATACCTGACCACCTTGCCTGCTTCCTGAGAAATCAGTATGCAGGTCAAGAAGCAACAGAACTAGACATGGAACAGCAGACTGGTTCAAAATTGGGGAAGGCATACATAAAAGCTGTATATTGTCACCCTGCTTATTCAACTTGTATACAGAGTACATCATGTGAAATGCCAGGCTGGATAAAGTACAAGCTGGAATCAAGATTGCTCGGAGAAATGTCAATAACCTCAGATATTCAGATAACATCACACTAATGGGAGAAAATGACAAGAAGCTAAAGGGCCTCTTGATGAAAATGAAAAGTGGGCTTAAAACACAACATTCAAAAAATGAAGATCATGGCATCTGGTCCCATCACTTCATGGCAAATAGATGGGGAAACAATGGAAACAGTAACAGACTTTATTTTGAGGGGCTCCCAAATCACTGAAGATGGTGACTGCAGCCATGAAATTAAAAGATGCTTGCTTCTTGGAAGAAAAACTATGACCAACTTAGACAGCATATTAAAAAGCAGAGACATTACTTTCCCGACAAAGATCCATCTAGTCAAAGCTATAGTTTTCCAGTAGTTATGAATGAATGTGAGAGTTAGACCATGAAAAGGGCTGAATGTTGAAGAATTAATGCTTTTGAACTGTCTTGTTGGAAAACACTCTTGAGAGTCCCTTAGACTGCAAGAAGATCAAATCAGCCAATCCTATCCTAAAGGAGATGAATCCTGAATATTCATTTGAAGGACTGATGCTAAAGCTGAAGCTCAAGTAATTTGGCCACCTGATGAGAAGAGCTGACTCATTAGAAAAGACTCTGATGCTGGGAAAGATTGAAGGCAGGAGTAGAAGGGAATGACAGAGGATGAGATGGTTGGATGGCATCACTGAGTGAATGGACATGAGTTTGAGAAAGCTCCAGGAAATGGTGAAGGACAGGGAAGCCTGGTGTTGTGCAGCCCATGGGGTCACAAAGAGTATGACATGACTGAGCAACTGAACAGCAACAGAATATTACATACACTATGAGTATAAATATAAATGTAATATATATACATCTTTGATATAAAACTTCTAGGAACATATACTTTAACATGTAAAGTAAGGAGAATAATTCAAGAGAAGTTGAAAAGTGAGAACACAAAAGCAAAGTTAATATCCCAGATTACATGTTTTGATAGACATTTATATAATATCAAATAGCATGCAAAGTCAAAGTTTAAAATGAGACCTTTCTAAAAATGATACAAATGAGCCAATTTACAAAGCAGAAATAGACTCACAGCATAGAAAATAAACTTATGGTTACAAAAGTGGGATGGTGGTAGGGGTAGGGATTAATTAGGAGTTTGGAATTAATATGCATACACTCACTACTATCTATAAAACATAAGGTTGGATAGTCAACAACCTACTGTATAGTATAGGGAATTCTACTGGATATTGTATAATAATGTATTAATACATGGGGAAAGAATCTGAAAAAGAATAATATATGCATATGTAAACCTGAATCACCTTTCTCCACACCTAAAACTAACATTATAAATCAACTCTCAGTTCAGTTTTGTCTCTCAGTCGTGTCTGACTCTTTGCAATCTCATGAATCGCAGCACGCCAGGCCTCCCTGTCCATCACCAACTCCTGGAGTTTACCCAAACTCATGTCCATCGAGTCAGTGATGCCATCCAGCCATCTCATCCTCTGTCGTCCCCTTCTTCTCCTGCCCCCAATCCCTCCCAGCATCAGGGTCTTTTCCAATGAGTCAACTCTTCGCATGAGGTGGCCAAAGTATTGGAGTTTCAGCTTCAGCATCAGTCCTTCCAATGAACACCCAGGGCTGATCTCCTTTAGGATGGACTGGTTGGATGTCCGTGCAGTCCAAGGGACTCTCAAGAGTCTTCTCCAACACCACACTTCAAAAGCATCAATTCTTCGATGCTCAGCTTCCTTCACAGTCCAACTCTCACATCCATACATGACTACTGGGAAAACCATAGCCTTGACTAGACGGACCTTTGTTGGCAAAGTTACGTCTCTGCTTTTTAATATGCTGTCTAGGTTGGTCATAACTTTCCTTCCAAGGAGTAAGCATCTTTTAATATCAACTCTACTCCAATAAAATTCAAGCAAATAACTTTTTAATTTTTTTAAATAAAAAGATTAAATAAATAAATATAACAGAGCTTTCTATTCGCTGAATGATATATTTAAATCATGAAAATATTTAAGGCATAGAGTTAGTTTAGTTAACAGCACAGCGGACAGGCTTGAAAATTACGCTAGTGGAAAGAACAAGGTGTGATGCCCTGGTGGAATATTGACAGGAAGACATTAATAGCCTCACAACATATGGGCTTCTTTCTGCTACAAAGCCACCAACATAGAGTGGGGAAGGAGATTGTGAAATAGGAGCAGCAAAGTTTGGAAGTTTGCAATAAAGAAGAAAATATTTCAAAAGTCATCGCAGAAAGCACGTTGTGGATTTTAAATGAGTAGGACAGATCAACACTTTCTGAATATAGAGCTTTAAAAGCCCATATCTTCAAGAAGTCACTCTATTCCCCTGGCTATTTCAAAGTATTCCCTTTTATTCCTTTTTACACCAAAATATTCAAAACCTTGGGCCAATATTCAAAGTTTGATTTTTCCTACCTTTTTAAACTGATACAAATAAATTTCTAATAATAAGTGAAACATGAAGAAGTACCTAAATAACAGACATTGTTAAAATATATATGTTTTGTAAAAATAAAAGAAGAATTTTCAATGGTTCAACTTTTCTTAAACTTTTTGTTCCCCTCCAATATACAAACATACTCTATTTGAAATATACCGTTCTGAAAAATATTACTTATAACTCATACATCCTCTTGATACTAGGATAAAAAACCCTTAGTCCACTCTATTTTTCAAGTAAATAATTCACAAGCTTCAATATATTTAAACTATTATCTGTACAAATTGTTTCAACTGCATGACCATTTTAAAACTGAGCACAATGAAAACACAGCAGTAAGTCACAAAGTAACGCTAATACAATTATAATTCACACCATAAAAATAAGATATGTCATTGACCCTCCTTCCTCAAAAGATACACAAATTTAATACTAAAAAATTGACACACCAAAACCTAACACTTTTACTAGACAAGTGACTATCTGCCTATAATCTGTGAAGGGTCTTTGCTTGAGATTTACTGTAAGGAAAACAGAACCCCTTTGAAACTTCCCAAATTTAATAGCACAAATATTTTGAAAGATAACATTTAAATCTCCTTAATCAAATCTCAGAAAAGAAGAACTCAAATCAAAAGCACAGACAACTAAATAGTCTGATTATATCATTGATAAAAATGCATTTAAATAAGAAATTCAAAATGCATTTCCCTAATCCCCCTTAGCAAATTAACTGAAGTAATTTGTAGTCTAATTGAGAAGTATTAGTCATTGCATTATGTACAGTAACTTCTTTACATAGTAGAAATGATGCCCATATATATTTGGAAGCAAAGAACAGAATTACATCAATGTTTCAACAAAAAGACACACTTTAAATTTTAATTTTGCTGTTATTTCCCTAATTTTAATCCATATGTAAGTTTCCAAATACCTAACAGCATATTAAAACAACTGTGTAATTTTTTTTTTTGTAGCTTCATTTTGAGATTTTTTTTTCAGAGTAACTTACTGTTTGAGTTGCCTTGGTTATTTATATGTAATGTCACTTGTTTTTCATTGGAGGTGCTTGCAAGAAATTCTGACTAAGATTTCAGTTGACTTGTAACTCTAAAGTGCTAATTTTTCTCAGCTTGACAAGTAAACATAAAAGTCTTTTCTTACTGCCTATTGAATTTTTTGATAGGAAATAAAACATAAAAACGATTACATGTTCCTCCAGGCAATTTGAAATCAATTCAGTGGTTCATCCAGACCTGAAAATCCCCAGAACTCTACATGAGTAGTGTATATCTAGATGACAAAGTTAAGTACAAATGTTTAAGGAGAGTCAGTCTATGGAGACATGACACCAAGCTCTTGATATTGATCTGTGTCTTAGATCACAAGAATTACAAACTAATTGCTGTAGTACTTCATCATCACTCACAGATGTTCTAGAAAACTTTCCAAGTGCAAACTCTAAAGTTTAATCTAACATATATATATGTATATATGTACATATATACATGCATATTTTTTAAGTTTTGTTTTGCATTTGAGTATAGCTGATTTACCAGAGAAGGCAATGGCACCCCACTCCACTACTCTTGCCTGGAAAATCCCATGGACGGAGGAGCCTGGTAGGCTGCAGTCCATGGGGTCGCACAGAGTCAGACGCAACTAAAGCAACTTAGCAGCAGCAGCAGCAGCAGCATAGCTGATTTACAGTGTTTTGTTAATTTCAGGTATACAGCAAAGTGATTCAGTTACACATATACATGTATCTATTCCTTTTCAGATTATTTTTCCATGTAGGTTAGTATAGAGTGTTGAGCATAGTTCCCTGTGCTATACAGTAGGTCCTTGTTGGTTATCTATTTTATGTATATATATGGTGTGTATATGTCAACCCCAAACTCCTAATCCCATAATGTATTAACACAAACATCTCAAGACAAGACCTACACTCAATTTATATTTCACTTGATAAGTAAGGAACTTATACTGATCACATAAATGCAAATACACCTATATGGATAAGCAATACTATTGTATAACTAGAACTACATAGCTGAATTTAACTGACTTCAGTTCACTTCAGTTTCCAGGCAGTTTTGAAAAAATATAAGATGTGCCATTTGATATTATTTTCTTCCTTTTCTTATTTTTTTTATTTTGGATATATTCAGCAGATATGAATATATGTAAAACTGAACCTAAAAATTCAACAACAAATAACCAAATCATTGTGCTATACACCTGAAACTAACACAAAATTGTAAATCAATTATACTCCGATAAAATTTTAAAAATAAAATAAATCAAATAAGACTAAGTCCATATAAGAAGAGGAGAATTGGACACAGAAATACAGAGAGAGGCTTACATGAGACTGAAGAAGATGGTCATCTACAAGCCAAGGAGACAAGCCTCAGAAGAAACCAAACTTGCCACACCTTGATATGGGGCTTCTAGCCTTCAAAATTGCGACAAAACAAATTCCTATTGTTGAACCACCCAGCCCATGATGCACTGCTATGGAAGCTCTAGCAAACTAATAAAATCCGCTAGTGGTTCAGATGGGGACCCCATGGAAGGGAGCTGATTTTTGTTTTCTCATTAGCAACTTCTCCCAAGAAGGGCTTCCCTGATAGTTCAGTTGGTAAAGAATCTACCTGTAATGCAGGAGACCCCAGGTTGATTCCTGGGTTGGGTAGATCCACTAGTGAAGGGCTAGGCCACACACTCCAGCATTCTTTGGCTTCCCTTGTGGCTCAGTTGGTTAAGAATCCATCTGCAATGTGGGAGACCTGGGTTCGATCCGTGGATTGGGAAGATCCCCTGGAGAAGAGGAAGGCTACCCACTTCAGTTTTCTGGCCTGGAAAATTCCAGTCCATGGGGTCGCAAAGAGTCAGACATGACTGAATGACTTTCACTTTCACCTTCTCCCAAGAGGACCATCCAGATGGTCAAAGATACCCAGGAGCAGGAGAGGGAGGAAGATAGGGAGCTATGAGTGACAGGAAATTGACTCTGGAGAACTCTAGCAGAATGAAAATCCATTAAATTTTCTCACAAGAGAAAAGTAAACTTAGCATTTGCTATACTCAGGAAACACCAATGCTAGATGATAACTTTGCAAGGTGAACAAACCCCTTTCTACCTTCTCAACACGCCTTCCTGCTCTAGCTCCTGACCCTAGGATGGGGGGTGGGGCTGAAATTAGCAGATGTGGGGAGGGAACTCCTGAAGTACTGGAAGGCAAAATAGAAAGGTCAACCACTCCATCCTTTCTCACCACAGGGGGCTCCATCCAGACTAAACCTGATCTGAGCAATGTTGTTGTTTAGTCGCTGTTGTGTCCAGCTCTTTGTGATTCTGGGATCTCAGCAATGGAGGGACAGCGAATGGAATGATGATTGGAGACGGGTGCCAAAGTGGGCTGGACTGTCTATAACCATCTTTGGAAAGAAATAGGAAGGCCTAGGGGTACAGCCCAAGACTGAATCCAGAGGTGGGAAAACATGCTATTTCAGAAGATGAGTCTAATGAAGGATAGTGAGCAAGACTGAAGATACTTAGCAAAATCCGTAACTTTCAGAAATTAGTTACAACAGATTAAATCAAGGGCCCCCTTCCTCTGGAATCTAATGGCTGATGATATGAGGTGGAGCTGATGTAATAATAATAGAAATAAAGTGCATAATAAATGCAATGTGCTTGAATCATCCTGAAACCATTGTCATTCATGATACCCGTCCCTGATGCCAAAAAATTTGGGGATCACTGGATTAAATACCAAAATAACACAAGTGATCAATATAAGAGATTTATTACATAATGATTCAGACCAACAGCTTTCTAGTTTACATGACTGTAAACAAAGGATCACAGACCCCTCTGTTTCCAAACACTTCCCGTAATTCACACATTTTTTCATTCTTTATTATTCACTCAGAAGATAGTTTTTAAATGTATGCTATATGCTAGGCTTCATGCCAGGCTCTGGCAACACAATGGTGAACAAATGAAAGCCCTATTTGATGTCAAACTTTATTACAGTCAAATGAAAATTGTTGTTATTACTTTACTGTGGTGATGCAGAGGATAAAATAAGTCACTTACTCAGCCTCAGACAGCAAAAATTCACATAGACTCCCCTAAATCCTGGGCTGCTAAACTCAAATCCTACATTCTTTCTATTATTGCACTTGGCTCTCACTCAACTTGAAAAATTATTACAATTGAGTATTAGTAGAGCCTTCTTATACAATATTATTGAAAGTTTGAAGTAAAGCCTGTTTTATGCCATGAGCTATCTATGTGTCCCCTGGTACATAAACACGTACCAGAAACAATTTTGCCACAATAGTGTTTAGATTAAATTATTGCTATGGCTTCCTCAAATTCTAATTTTTTATATTGTAAGATTTGATAAATTCATCTAAATATTGATAATAAAAGAACTTAATTTTGAAGGTATTGCTGTTGAGTCACAAATTTCATTAGAACAAAGACAGGAAGACATAACTAAAGTTATTATTCATAACATTAGATTAGAAAATGAGAGCACAGTTTACATTGGGTTAAAATTTTGGAAACAGTACTAAGATATTTTATGATTATCTCCTTTTAGCCCTTTAAAAACATGAAATTACGATGGCTGCGTTATTAGGAGGCTGTGAATATTAAGGTTATATTTTACCTTTAGCCAGAATAATTTTGATAATTATTGTTGCCACTGAAAATACTACTTTCAAACTCTAAATTTCTTCTATTATGGTAGCTAAGATTATGAGTATCAGTATTTTCCATAAGATAACTGAAGATCTTGGCTATTAAAGAGGAAAATTTTCAAGTTTTATATAAAGTCACTGTTATTCTCTGAGACCCATAGAAGTGATACATTAAGTCCTTATTGGAAGGTGTTATACTAAGAATGGATAGTTCCCTTGATAATCTAGACACATTATTTAAAAAGCCAAAAGCCTAACTATTTATGGAGAAAATATTTTGCCTTTTTTTCGATTCACCAGCTTCCTCACCACCCTGAAGAGAATAAAGCTAATGGTACAAGGTAGTTGTTATTTAATAAATAATTGTTGAATAAATTAGTAAGTAGGTAGCATAAAAAGAAAATAATCTCCAGGGAACTAAATTAGTTCATGTTTAGTACCAGTAGCTTAGGGAAATGCATCAGTATGTATTTTTCTTATTCACTCAACAATCCATTAGCTCATTCAACAGTATTTCTTATTATCAAAACAGAGGACTTAGCCCTGGAAGCAGAAGAATAAAATAGAGGTTGTCTCAGATTAAAATAAAAGATTACTCTTAAGGCAGAAAAATGTGAAGATACGATGTTCAATGTTAAGTCGATCAGTCGTGTCTGACTCTTTGTGACCCCATGGACTATATATAGCCCGCCACATTCCCCTGTCCATGGGATTCTCCAGGCAGTGGAGTGGTACCCATTCCCTTCACCAGGGAATCTTTCTGATCCAGAGATCAAACCAGGGTCTCCTGCATTTCAGGCAGATTCTTTACTGTCTGAACCACTAGGAAAACCCTGGCAGGAAAATGTGAAAATAAGATGTTACAATTACTATAATACAAGTATCTAGCTTTGAAAAAGTAAGTGTTACTAATACTGCTTCTGTGAGTGTCAGAATAGATAGGAAAGCTCTTAGAAGATGAGGAGAATCCTAATGAGGGAAGTGGAGAATTCTGGACAGTGGCAAGAACATGAGTATTGGTCATGAGTGGTCAAAAATGAAAATTTGAGCTTAACTGAAGAGTCGGACATGACTGAGCCACTGAACTGAATTGAAGTTTACTTGAGACCTAGTGTATTAATCTGCCCCAGCTGCCATAATAATATACCATAGGCTGAGCGGTTTACATAACACAAATTTATTTTCTCACAGTTATGGAGGCTAAAATTCACAAATCAAGGTACCAGCCAGCTTGGTTCCTTGTGAGAGATGTCTTGGCATATAAACAGTGCCTTCTTGCTGTGTCCTCACAGGACGGAGAAAAGCCACTTACCCTGTTGAATCAGGGCCCCACACTTATGACCTCACTTAACCTTAATTACCCCTTAAAGATTACCCTTACTTACCCCACCTTCTAATACAGTCACACTGTGGGGTCAGAGTTTTAACATACGGAGAGATATAATGCAGTCCATGGCACCTGCCATGTAAGAACTTTTGTTGTTGTTTTTCAGTTGTGTCCAACTTTTCGGAACCTCATGGACTGCACCACACCAGACTTCCCTGTCCTTCACTATCTCCTGGAGCTTGTGCAAACTCATGTCCACTGAGTCAGTGATGCTATCCAAACATTTCATCCTCTGCTGCCCCATTATCCTCCTGCCCTCAGTCTTTCCCAGCATGAGGATCTTTTCCAACGAGTCAACTAGAATTCCATCACCTCCACTAGCTTTGCTCATAGTGATGCTTACTAAAACCCACTTGACTTCACATCCAGGATTCTGGCTCTAGGTGAGTGACCACACCATAATGGTTATCTGAGTCATTAAGACCTCTTTTTGTACAGTTCTAAGGAAGTACATATTTTAGCTCAAAGAGAAAACTCAGGCCAGCCTGTGAAAGGATTAGGTTCCATTTTTGTTTTAATTCTTTCTGTTCTCAAAGTTGCTTTATTTACATTATACAACAATGATATCAACATTATGATCCCTGTATCCTTTCTTTCTTTAATTTATTTTTAATTTGAGGATAATAGTTTTACACTATTGTGTTAGTTTCTGCCATATATCAACATGAGTCAGTCATAGGCATATATGTGTCTCCTCCCTCTTGAACCTTTCTCCCACCTCTCACACCATCCCACCCCTCTAGGTTGTCACAGAGCACTGGATTTGAGCTCCCCGCATCATATAACAAATTCCCATTGGGTATGTATTTCACATATGGTAATGTATATGTTTCAACGCTCTTGTCTCAATTCATACCACCCTCTCTTTCCCTCTTTGTGTTCATAAGACTATTCTCTATGCCTGCATTTCCACTGCTGCCCTGCAAATAAGTTCATCAGTACAACCTTTCTAGATTCCGTGTGTGTGTGTGTGTGTGTGTGTGTGTGTGTGTGTCTGTGTGTCTGTGTGTCTGTGTTCAGTCATGTCTGACTCTTTGCAACCCCATGGACGATAGTCTGCCGGGTTCCTCTGTACATGGAATTTTCCTGGCAAAAATACTGGAGTGGGTTGCCATTTCCTACTCCAGGCTAGCTTCCATGTATATGCATTAATATATAATATTTGTTATTTATTTATTTTAATTGGAGGCTAATTACTTTACAATATTGTATTGGTTTTGCCATACATTGACATGAATCTGCCACGGGTGTACATGTGTTCCCCATCCTGAACCCCCTCCCACCTCCCTCTTCATCCCATCCCTCTGGGTCATCCCAGTGCACCAGCCCCAAGCATCCTGTATCATGATGCATCAAACCTGGACTGGTGATTTGTTTCACATATGATAATATACATGTTTCAATGCTATTCCCCCAAACCATCCCACCCTCACCCTCTCCCACAGAGTCCAAAAGATTGTTCTATGTCTCTTTTGCTGTCTCACATACAGGGTTATTGGTACCATTTTTCTAAATTCCATATATATATGTTAGTATACTGTATTGGTGTTTTTCTTTCTGGCTTACTTCACTCTGTTTAATAGGCTCCAGTTTCATCCACCTCATTAGAACTGATTCAAATGTATTCTTCTTAATGCCTGAGTAATAGTCCATTGTGTATATGTACCACAGCTTTCTAATCCATTCATCTGCTGATGGACATCTAGGTTGCTTCCATGTCCTGGCTATTATAAACAGTGCTGTGATGAACATTGGGGTACATGTATCTCTTTCCATTCTGGTTTCCTCTGTGTGTATGCCCAGCAATGGGATTGCTGGGTCATCTGGCAGCTATATTTCTAGTTTTTTAAGGACTCTCCACACTGTTCTCCATAGTGGCTGTACTAGTTTGCATTCCCACCAACAGTGTAAGAGGCTTCCCTTTTCTCCACACCCTCTCCAGCATTTATTGCTTATAGACTTTTGGAGCACAGCCATTCTGACTGGAGTGAAATGGTACCTCATTGTGGCTTTGATTTGCATTTCTCTGATAATGAGTGATGTTGAGCATCTTTTCATGTGTTTGTTAGCCATCTGTATGTCTACTTTGGAGAAATGTCTGTTTCGTTCTTTGGCCAATTTTTTGATTGGGTCATTTATTTTTCTAGAATTGAGCTGCAGGAGTTGCTTGTATATTTTTGAAATTAATTATTTGTCTGTTGCTTCATTTGCTATTATTTTCTCCCATTCTGAAGGCTGTCTTTTCACCTTGCTTAGTTTCCTTTGTTGTGCAAAAGCTTTTAAGTTTAATTAGGTCCCATTTGTTTATTTTTGCTTTTATTTCCAATACTCTGGGAGGTGGGTCTTAGAGGATCCTGCTGTGATTTTTGTCAGAGAGTGTTTTGCCTATGCTTTCCTCTAGGAGTTTTATAGTTTCTGGTCTTACATTTAGATCTTTAACCCATTTTGAGTTTGTTTTTGTGTATGGTGTTAGAAAGTGTTCTAGTTTCATTCTTTTACAAGTGGTTGACCAATTTTCCCAGCACCACTTGTTAAAGAGATTATCTTTTCTCCATTGTATAATCTTGCCTCCTTTGTTGAAGATAAGGTATCCATAGGTGTGTGGATTTATGTCTGGGCTTTCTATTTTGTTCTACTGATCTATATTTTTGTCTTTGTGCCAGTACCACACTATCTTGATGACTGTGGCTTTGTAGTAGAGCCTGAAGTCAGGCAGGTTTATTCCTCCAGTTCCATTCTTCTTTCTCAAGATTGCTTTGGCTATTTGAGTTTTTTTTTTTTCCACACAAATTGTGAAATTATTTGTTATAGTTCTTTGAAAAATACCATTGGTAGCTTGATAAGGATTGCATTGAATCTATAGATTGCTTTGGTTAGGAAATCGTTCCAAGCATCTTTTCTGACCACAATGCAGTAAGATTAGATGTCAAAGGAGAAAAACTATTTAAAATTCCAACATATGGAGGCTAAACAACATGCTGCTGAATAACCAATAAATCACAGAAGAAATCAAAATATGCATATAAACAAATGAAAATGAAAACACAACAATCCAAAACCTATGGGACACTGTAAAAGCAGTGCTATGGGGAAGGTTCATAGCAATACAGGCATACCTCAAGAAACAAGAAAAAAGTCAAATAAATAACCTAACTCTACACCTAAAGCGACCAGAAATGGAAGAAATGAAAAACCCCAGGATTAGCAGAAGGAAAGAAATCTTAAAAATTAGGGCAGAAATAAATGCAAAAGAAACAAAAGAGACCATAGCAAAAATCAACAAAGCCAAAAGCTGGTTCTTTGAGAGGATAAATAAAATTGACAGACCATTAGCCAGACTCATCAAGAAGCAAAGAGAGAAAAATCAAATCAGCAAAATTAGAAATCAAAATGGAGAGATCATAACAGATAACACAGAAATACAAAGGATCATAAGAGAATACTATCAGCAATTATATGCCAATAAAATGGACAATTTGGAGGAAATGGACAAGTTCTTAGAAAAGTACAACTTTCCAAAACTGAACCAGGAAGAAGTGGAAAATCTTAACAGATCCATCACAAGCACAGAAATTGAAACTGTAATTAGAAATCTTCCAGCAAACAAAAGCCCAGGTCCAGACGGCTTCACAGCTGAATTCTACCAAAATTTAGAGAAGAGCTAACACCTATCCTACTCAAACTCTTCCAGAAAATTGCAGAAGAAGGTAAACTTCCAAACTCATTCTATGAGGCCACCATCACCCTAATACCAAAACCTGACAAAGATGCCACAAGAAAAGAAAACTACAGGCTGATATCACTGATGAACATAGATGCAAAAATCCTCAACAAAATTCTAGCAATCAGAATCCAACAACATATTAAAAAAATCATACATCGTGACCAAGTGGGCTTTATCCCAGGGATGCAAGGATTCTTCAATATCTGCAAATCAATCAATGTAATATGCCACATTAATAAATTGAAAAATAAAAACCATATGATTATCTCAATAGATGCAGAGAAAGCCTTTGACAAAATTCAACATCCATTTATGATAAAAAAAAAAAAAACCCTCCAGAAAGCAGGAATAGAAGGAACATACCTCAACATAATAAAAGCTGTATATGACAAACCCACAGCAAACATTATCCTCAGTGGTGAAAAATTGAAAGCATTTCCCTTAAAGTCAGGAACAAGACAAGGGTGCCCACTCTCACCACTACTATTTAACATAGTTTTGGAAGTTTTGGCCACAGCAATCAGAGCAGAAAAAGAAATAAAAGGAGTCCAGATTGGAAAAGAAGTAAAACTCACACTGTTTGCAGATGACATGATCCTCTACATAGAAAGCCCTAAAGACTCCACCAGAAAATTACTAGAGCTAACCAACAAATATAGTAAAGTTGCAGGATATACCCAGAGAGATGTTATGGGGAGGGAGGTGGGAGGGGGTTCATGTTTGGGAACACATGTACACCCGTGGTGGATTCATGTCAATGTATGGCAAAACCAACACAGTATTGTAAAGTAAAATAAAGTAAAAATTAAAATAAAATAAAATAAAATCAACACACAGAAATCCCTTGCATTCCTATACACTAACAATGAGAAAACAAAAAGGGAAATTAAGGAAACAATTCCATTCACCATTGCAATGAAAAAAATTATAATATTTGTTTTTATCTTTCTGACTTACTTCACTCTGTATAATAAGATCTTCTTCTTCTGCTGCTGCTGCTGCTGCTGCTGCTAAGCTGCTTCAGTCATGTCTGACTCTGTGCAACCCCAGAGATGGCAGCCCACAAGGCTCCCCTGTCCCTGGGATTCTCCAGGCAAGAACACTGGAGTGGGTTGCCATTTCCCTCTTCAATGCATGAAAGTGAAAAGTGAAAGTGAGGTTGCTAGGAGTCGCTCAGTCATGTCCAACTCCTAGCGACCCCATGGACTGCAGCCTACCAACCTCCTCCATCCATGGGATTTTCCAGGCAAGAGTACTGGAGTGAGTTGCCATTGCCTTCTCCATAATAGGATCTAGATTCATCCATCTCATTAGAACTGACTCAAATGTATTCCTTTTTATATTGAGTATGCTTGCTTCTTGAAGGAAATCAACGACAAACCTAGACAGCATATTAAAAAACAGAGACATAACTTTGCCAGCAAAGGACTGTATCGTCAAAGCTATGGTGTTTTTCAGCAGTCACGAATGGATGTGAGAGTTGGACCATAAAGAAGGCTGAGCTCTGAAGAACTGATGCTTTCAAACGGTGATGCTGGAGAAGATTCTTGAGACAGCAAGGAGAACAAATCAGTCAGTTGTAAAGGAAATCAACCCTGAATATTCATTCAGCTAAAGCTGAAGCTCCAATAATTTGATCACTGATACAAAGAACTGACACACTGGCAAGACCCTGTTGCTGGGAAAGATTGAAGGCAGGTAGAGAAGAGGGCAACAGGACACGAGATGGTTGGGTGGTATCATGGACTCAATGGACTTGAATCTGAGCAAACTCTGGAACATAATAAAAGACAAGAAAGCCTGGCATGCAGCATTCCCTGGGGTCACAGAGTCAGACACTACTGAATGACTAAACAACAAGAACAACAAATATTCCATTGTATATATGTACCACAACTTCTTTATCCACTCATCTGTTGATGGACATCTAGGTTGCTTCCATGTTCTAGCTATTGTAAATAGTGCTGCTATGAACATTGTCTTCTTCGCTTATGGTTTCCTCAGGATATATGCCCAGTAGTGGGACTGCAGAGTCATATGGCAGTTTTATTGTTAGTTTTTCAAGGAATCTCAACACTGTTTTCCATAGCGGCTGTATCAATTTACATTTCTAAAAACAATACAAAAAGATTGCCTTTTCTCCACACCCTCCCCAGGATTTATCGTTTGTAGATTTTTTGATGTATGACTGGTATGAGGTGATACCCCATTGTAGTTTTTATTTGTATTTCTCTAATACTGAGCAATGTTGAATATCTTTTAATATATGCATTAGTCATCTGTATGTCTTTGGAGAAATATTTCTTTAGGACTTCTGTCCACTCTGATTGGGTTGGTTTTTTTTTTGTTTGTTTGTTTTTGTTCTTTGTATTGAGCTGCATGAGCTGCTTGTGTATTTTGGAGACTAATCCTTAGTTGTTTCACTTGATATTATTTTTTTCCCATTCCGAGGGTTGTCTTTTTTACCTTGTTTATATTTTCCTTTGCTGTGCATAAACTTTAAATTTAATTAGGTCCTATTTGTTTACTTTTGTTTTTATTTCCGTAACTCGAGGAGGCAGGCCATAGAGGATCTTGCTGTGATTTATGTCAGAAAGTGTACTATCTATGTTTTCCTCTAAGAGCTTTATAGTTTCTGGTCATAAATTTTTAAGTTTTTAATCTATTTTGAGTTTGTTTTTGTGTATAGTGTTAGGAGGTGTTCTAGTTTCACTGTTCTACATGTTAGCTGCCCAGTTTTCCCAGCACCACTTATTGAGGAGGGGCTGTCTTTTCTCCATTATATATTCTTGCCTTTTTTGTCAAAGATAAGGTGCCCATAGATGTGTAGGTTTATCTCAAGGCTTTCTGTCTTGTTCCATTGGTCTATATTTCTGTTTTTATGCCAGTACCATACTGTTTTGATGACTATAGCTTTGCAGTGTAATCTGAAGCCAGGAAGGAAACTTGCCAGTTGCGTAGACTTGGCATGGTTGAACAGTTTGGAGGAAAGGAAAGTCCACCCAAAGACAGATGAATAAGCTGAGGAGTGGAGGCTAAGACTTGAAAAATGGAAAGTCATTGGGAGGAGACCAACTGTGCATGGCTTGGATCCCCAGCCTGGAAAACAGAGGGACTACATATCCCCAGATCCTTGTATCCCCAGCCTGGGAAACAGATGGACCAAGGCTGACGCTTTTAAGTGAGGCAGCAAATGCCAGATGGGAGTAGAATCGAGAGGGATGCCTTAAGTAAGTTTGAATAAAATGACTCTGAGCTAACTTTATAATTTAACAGAACAGGGTATCTTACAGACAACTGAATATACTTCTCTGGAGATTCCAAGAGATGAGAACCAGAGACAGAAGTTCAAGGGAACTTCTAAAGTGTAATAATGGACTTCCCTGGTAGTCCAGTGGTTAAAAATCTGCCTCCCAATTCAGGGGATGCAGGTTTAATGCATGTTCAGGGAACTAAGATCCCCCATGCTGCAGGGCAACTAAGTCCATATGCCACAACTGCTGAGACCAGACACCCTAGACCTGAGCTCTGCAACAAGAGAACCCTTGTGCTGCAACTAGAGAAGCCTGCGCACCTCAACAAAGACCCAGGGCAGCCAAAATAAATAAATCATAATAGCAAAGTACAAAAAGAAAGAGGAACCTAAGGGAATTAATTTGGAGGTCCCAAGAGGTAGGAAAAGACCCAGAAAGCAAGGTGGCATGATGGTCAAAGGAGAACCCCATTTCAAGAATGTCTATCTCAAATGCCCTAGATATGTTATATAACACAGGGGGAGAGTACTTACCCTTCCTCTCTCTCTCTCTTGAGGTCTGCCTAACTGCATGAGGTATGTACTTTGTTCTTCTTCATGTTCATTCAAGGAGAAGTGGCACTATCATGCATCATTGCCTGTGCCTAAGTAGGGAAGATGTTCTAATTCAGGAAGGAAGTGTTAGCAAGTCCTATTTGGTCTGGCAACTAGCCATGCCCTTCAGTATGAGCTTCATCAGTATGTAAGTTGGTCAATTGATCCCTATTTGCCTAATCTCCATATCTTTCTCTCAAACGGTTATAAATTTGGATGAAAAAGAGGAGTGCTCTTTACTGGGTCCACTTAAACTTCCATATTTAAAATTGAGAGAAATAGAAATTTGGGCAAAAGTGATGCTTCCACAGCAAACTTCAGCAAACTCAAGAGAATACTAAAGACATTTACAAGGAGTTAATTAATAGGTGTACATATGGCAGCAAAAACACTTGGCAGAAGCTTGTGTTTGAATACATCACAGAGCTAATCCACTGTAAACAATGTTGATTTAACTTTCAGAAAATATTTTAATGGAATTGAGTCTTATGTACGCTTACTCGTTGATAGTACTAAAATAAATAGGTTCCTTTAAGAATATATGCAACTGACACTATTAAGATGGAATCAGATAAAATGTTCAGGCCACTTTTAGAAGATATATCTTCCACACAACCTAATTACCCCTTACTTGCCCTTTGATGTCCTGAAAGTATCCTCAATCCGATTTCCAGACAATACTGTAACCAGCATAAGTCCCAAGTGAATGAAATAAATGGCTTAATAGCATCCCAAGATCTTTAAACCACCACCACCCAATCCGTTCGCATTCACTTAGGACAAAGGTGTGCGTGCTGCTTGGAGCTTCCTTTCCTACACAATGAGTTTGAATTCTGACTTCCAAACACTAAGCTGACAGCTTCAATCTCTTTCTTTTTTCCCTCAAAATTTTACTCACATGTTTTTCATGAAAAACAAATAATCTGCCCTGTAAGAAAAAAAGTCCCCCTCAACTAAGTTGCCTATTCTCTCCTTCCTCTTTGAGAAGCTACTTTAATTGGATTCATTTCTTCTTTTCTAGAACCATGTCTTCATCTCTGCTACATTCCTGATCTCCCTTTCTTTCTTCTGTCTTCAATTATATAAGAGCCTCCTCCCCTAACAACCTGCCCTGTTCTTGTCCATCCCTCTAACTCCTGCCTATTCTCTCAGTTTCCCTTTATTGTTCTGAATTCACCCCAAATTAGTTGTCTACAGTCAAAGCCAAATATAATTCTTCTCCAATTATAATTCTTCTTTATCTCATTTTCACCAAGAGCATCAGCAGGTTATCATTTTTTTTTTTTTGTACAAACTAGATGCTCAGTAACTACCTAGTAATTACTAGGAATTATTTTTCCTCATCCATCAAAATGGGGTAACCTGATATAACTGAGGTTAATTATTTTGATGTGAACACATCTTAATTTTACACAATGCCGTATGTTATACATGCATGCTAAGTCGCTTCAGTCTTCTCACTGTTTGCAACCTTATGGACTGTAGTCCACCAGGATCCTCTGTCCATAAGATTCTCAAGGCAAGAATACTGGAGCCGGTTGCTATTTCCTCCTCCAGGGGATGTTCCCAAGCCAGGGGTTAAACCCATGTCTCTTAAGTCTCCTGCACTGGCGGGTGTGTTCTTTACCACTAGCGCCACCTGGGAAACTACATATCAATAAACCTGAATTAAAAAGTGAACAAATAAGTTACCATTTTAAAAAATCACTAAAAATTAGTGAATCTCACTGACTAAAAAACTATTAGAAAAATACTTGCATCTAAAAAGACATGTGGCACAGAGCAGGTGCTTACTGCATAAATGGGTATATTCCTGATGCACATGATTTAGCTCAGTTCTCAGCCGAAGTTCTCAGGGACTTGTCCTATTCTCACATTTCAATGTGTGTTTATAAAGAAAGCTGAAGCATTGATCCTTTTGAACCATGGTGTTGAAGACACTTGAGAGTCCCTTGGACTACAAGGAGATCAAACCAGTCAATCCTAAAGGAAATCAGTCCTGAATATTCATTGGAAGAACTGATGCTAAAGCTGAAACTCCAATACTTTGGCCACCTTATGCAAGGAATTGACTCATTGGAAAGGACCCTGATGCTGGGAAAGATTGAAGGCAGGAGAAGAAGGGGATGACAGAGGACATGATGGTTGGATGGCATCACTGACTTGATGGACATGAGTTTGAGCAAGCTTTGGGAGTTGGTGATGGACAGGGAAGCCTTGCGTGCTACAGTCCATGGGGTCACAAATAGACGCGACTGAGCAACTGAACTGAACTGATGAGAAAAAGTGGGGTCTGTTAATTTGTCTATATTGTATCAGTATGAAACTGCTTTCTTAGAGGAAAAAAAAAAAAACGCTGAATGCCTATGAGATACATTCACCAAGGTCTTCATCATTTCCTGTATCACAAGTGACCAGGCTATTGTGATGGTCACTGTAAATGTGGAGACCAGACTGATTACCAGGAAAGCCGGTAAGTTAGCAGAGATCTCCAATGAGGTCATGAAAGAGGAACAGGGTTATTTTGGGGCCACATCAAAATCTAATTACTGACACTAAAAAGGGTTTTGCAAGTGAGAGAATTTGTTGTCTGTCAAAGGAAGCTGATCAGAAAACAAAGATCAGTAATTGAAATAAACAATGGCAAATGAAGAATTAGGGCAATCATCTAAATAATCCAGGAAGCTAATATTTTGGGCAAAAAAGGAAAAGAAGTTCAGAATTTGAAAGGCCAGGATTGGCTCTCTATAATTAACACATATAAATATTCAAGCTTGAGGCTTATCTATAAAATTAAAACCTCAATTTTTGTTTCCAAATTAGGATTAGGTCACCTGAGGCCATTTAGAATCTTTATAAAATTTATAATAAAAATTATTGAAATAAAATTTTTATTTCCTCTTAAGCACTTCTTTAACATCTCACAAGTAGTTATAATCACTGTTATCAGAAAGATATGATTTTAAATGTGTCACAAATGCAATAATCATTCACTCAGTAAATGTTGCCAGAGCACCTCCTGGGACCAAGGTGCTCTGCTGGAAGACAGTAGACGGACATTGAGACATGTATTGCTTTTCAGGCAAATGGAGGAAAGAAGACAGGACACATAAATAAGAGGAATTTGCTAAATCAGAGGAGGGAGGGTTTTTTTCCTCTACCATGACAGCTGCGGAGGTAGGAGAAGCATCACAGGTGATTGAAAAGTTGAATTTGTATAAGATTTTAAAAATTAGTAAAGATTTAAAGTCTAAAAACCTGGAGATGAATATTCTCAGCAAAGGACACAAGGAAAGCAAAACAAAGGTGGGAGAAACAAAGAATGTGTTGTTGGGTTGCACACCTATAAGCCCTTCACTTGCCCAAATTTAAGATGGAAGAGCCCAGAGTCAGCAACTTAGACATCAGTGGATTATTCGATAGAAATGCTTACATGTCTAAAAAGGGTCCTGGAGTGACACCCCACCATGTGGCCCATGGCAGTCAGGACAGGGCAGCAGTCTTTGCTTGGGGAGTAGGGGGGAGGGGATGTTACCAGTTGTAGGCGAACTGACATCAAGTTGGCTCATCGGGTCCCAGGGAAACCAGCAGAGAGGCATGGCCCTCACCACCCCTTTGATAAGACGACTCACCTCCTGGGGCCTGGGGCAAGTATGTAGGAAGGTCAGTCATATGCATAGGTTGTAGGTGAAGCAGGCACTGGTCAGGTAGGGGATGGACAGAGACAGAGAGCAGCCACTTTGAGTGTCCTGACTGTATATATGTGTTTACCAAAGATGAGCCATTTGTCCTGGAAGACAGACTTGCAAAGAGCAGGTGTGGTGTGTGTGGGTATGGTGTGCCACCGGGGAAGAATTTGGAGAGTCAGGCCCCCTGGAATGACAAGCTCCTCATTGGAATATTATTAGATACAGCCTGGAAAATATCAATTTTTTTAGCCTCTGAAAAAATTTACTAGATCAAATCTGTGTTCTTTCTACACACACACACACACACACACACATATATATATATATTTTTTTTAATACTCAGGTTTCATTTCCAGATAGTAATGTGAAATCTTAAGATTCAAAGAAATAAAACTAAAACAGTAAAAAAGACATATCATCGAGTTACTACATGCCTGGCACATGTATTAACATTTAATTTTCATAAGGCTGAGATTCTTTACTGGTCCCATTTTTCAGATGAGAACACAGAGGCAACAGAGCTAAGAAACAAGCGCAAGGTCCTTCTATTGTTAAATGATTGGGCTGTAATCTGACTCAAGGGTCATCAGATTCTAGAACTCATGCCCTTATCCACAGTGCTACACTAATTCTCCATGTTTTCAGTAGGCAACATAAGTAAAGACCCTCAGAAATTTGATGTTTTTCTACTATATTTAATGGAAAGAAATAGCTGGGCTACTTTCAACCATCAATTTTCCATGTAACAATTTATGTGACAACACTGATATATATCCCCAAGACTGCTCTGCAAATATGTCTTAGAAATAATTTCCCTAAACATATATTTCCTAGACATTTATAATGTATTTTAAAATTAAAATATTGATTTAATTCATGTACCTCGATGATCATCTTGCTTGCTTCATGGAATTGCAATTTTAGAATGCATGGATTATTTTTGCTCCAGAGGGGACAATCCAATCAAGCAAAGACCTCTAGCCACACACAAATTCTGTTTGGTTCTATTTTGAATAATAAAAATAAAATATATTCTCTGGAATAACTAAAAGTCTAAATATATATATATATTTAAAATATTTTTGCGGTGTCTCCTGCCTTCATTCTTACAAACCAATCAAAAAACCTCAATGTATCATTCTGCTTTATTTGAATTGATTCTAAAAGTTCTTTACTGTTTCACAGGGTGTGGTTAGTTTACTGATGTTGCTACATTGAGGATTCATATATAGAAGAACTAGAAGTAAAATATTTGGGGTTTTAATGAAGTAACTAGGACCTATTTTCATATTCTATGTTGGAAAAACAAGAACTTTTTCCAGGAGAGAAAAAGGTCGCTTTCCGTTTCTAATTGTAAGACGCAGGGCTCAGAGCTTACGACAGTCAGTGTGATGACAAGTCATGTGGCTTGCCATCTGCTAGCCCCCATCCCTGGAGCTTTCTCACTGATGTTTCCCCCATCTCCTTGGGAAACTCCCTAACTCTAAGTTTTGCCATCTCCCCTCCAACCACAACTTTTTGTGTTCTTTTTGTTGCCTAAGGGAGCTTGCTGAAGGTTCCACCGATCAATCTTATCTCTCCTCAGCAGATAAAAAGTCAGCTCTACAAAGCACTGCTGCTGATTTGTTCTGTGATCTACAATTGGCTTGTTTTCTGATAAATTTCTTGTTTGTCAGGGCCTTTGTCAGACATTTTGTATTTATAGCCTCTGGGGTGATCAATTCTAATACAGTGTCTTCTGCTAAATTTTGAATCAAGATCATTCCTGACATTTACTTAAGCATGGCACTGTCCAATACAAGGCTCATGGCTCTGCCTTCTCTGATAGAAAAGGGAGAGAGAGACAGCTTTATATTTTTTTAACATAACAAAGGGCCACTATTTCACTCCATACCTGTGACATCTTTTCTGCTTGTAATGGACCATAATCTAAACTGGGTTTCCCTGGTGGCTCAGTCAGTAAAGAATCTGCCTGCAGTGTGGGAGACCTGTGTTTGATCCCTAAGTTGGGAAGATCCCCTGGAGGTGGGCATAGCAACCCACTCCAGTATTCTTGCCTGGAGAATCCCCATGGACAGAAGAGCCTGGCAGGCTCCAGTCCATGGGGTGGCAAAGACTGAGAGACAGTCATGGACACGACTGAGAGACAAAGCACTGCACATAATCTAAATTATACGGAGTTTCTCCTTTGGGGAATTTGAAAAGAGTATAAAATACGTTCTGCTACTTAGGTTTTTCAATGTGCATTAAGAACACACAGATACTGATAACTGTTGTTAAGCTCATGATTTGCAAAATGAATACCAAATTAATGTAAACAATGCATCTTCATTCCTGGGTAATACACACAGTACCTCCCACCACTCCAACCTCATCTATTTCATATTGTAAAAACAGTTTTTAGCAAGCTCAAATGTATCCTTATTATTTGATGCATAAAAATAGATTAATAAAGCCCTCAGCTAAACAAGGATGCTGTGTCATATTTCAAAGAAAATGATGTTTTTCTTGAAATTAGAAATTTATTTTCCCTTCCTGGACTGATCAGTTGACTTAACCTCCTTTCACCTCACTAAGGAGATGAGCAGACACTCAATTAAATGTAAGAATACATAATTGTATTCACAGCATTGCTACACTGTTGCCTCAAGTCGTGTCCGACTCTTTGTGACCCTATAGATGTAGCCCACCAGGTTCCTCTGTCCATGGGATTCTCCAGGCAAGAATATTGGGATGGGTTGCCATGCCCTCCTCCAGGAGATCTTCCTGACCCAGGGATCGAACCTGAGTCTCTTATGCCTCTTGCATTAGCAAGTGGGTTCTTCACCACTAGCGCCACCTAAGAAGCCCCTGCAGTGGTTTGAAAAGAACCCTGAATGTATAAATAGATGAGTTCTTGGACAAACAACTCATCTTTTACAGAAATACATATTTTATCACTATATTATATATCATATAAAGTATATATGTGTAAGTACACATACAAATATACATGATAAGTTAAGACAAAGAAATAAACATTCACAAGAAAATGAAAATCAGATTCACATTCACATGACCAGTTCAGTGAAAACTGGACATTAAGTCATTCTTCTGAAAAACACACTCTACACACAATATTTTAAACACTACTCTCTTAATTTGTTCTAATTAACTTCTATGACACTATTTTTTTCTTGAAGGTGTTTTCTAAACCTAAGCAATTTAATCACATGTTCTCTATCGTCTCTAAAATTGCATAGGGTTTGAATCTAACAAAATTATTAACATCAGTGATTAAGGATCATATCTATACTAAATAACTATTTGCATATATCACAAATCCTGTTGAATGAATTTGGACATTTTAGTCATTCGTTTCATAGAAAGCTCCATTTCTTCAAGAAATTTCTACAGTACTTTATGCCATATATTTTCAAGTGCTAAAGTTAATGACCTCTTGTCTAGAAAACTCCTTTTCCCTAGAAGTGTTTTTTCTTTACTCTGCATCACCCTCAAAGTACAAAAAAGTTACATTCCTATAGAACAAAGGTACAATGGGTTATAACAAAGAAAGAACTTAACTCAAAGATCTAGTGTTGCTAATACCAGGTCTACTACCTGTTTTTCTATATACCAACTATACCTAAAAATAAAAGATATGAAAATTTGGCAGCAAGTATTTGCTCAACAAATGAAACCTTTAATCAGTCCTATTCTAATGATTTTGACTCCTCAGAAGCCTCGACATTCCTAGGATGTTTTAAGCTTCCTGTGCCTCCCAAAGTAGGGAAGCCTCAAACAATCACATGCGCAGCCGTAGGAGTCCTGCAGGCAGGCTAGAAAGCCATCAGAGGGGTTTTTGTATTGAAACACTCGTATTATGCCCAGGAGATTTATTATCTAAAAGCTCTAATTTTTTTCCAGAAAAAGGTGGTGGGGGACAGTCCCCTGTTAATGACAGAAGAGTAGGTGGAAAGCATAACATAGTAAAGCAGGCAGATTCTGGTCTTGGGGGGTGGATGCTCAGGAATTTCCAGGGGGAATCCCTGAAGCTGAACATGTCCTTGCGTTTTGTTAGGCTTCCTTCCGCATGACCTTGTCATGGGTGGGATTCCTCATGCTGGCTCCCGACATATATAAAAATCGGTATTAATTTCCTATGATAAAATTCTATTCTTTGTTCTTTTATGAGGACAGTATTAAATTAAGCAAACTTCTTGGCCCCTAGAAACTAAAAACCTAGCAATCCTTTGAATACAGTTAAAAGTATGAGGAAACATTTAACAATAAAAATAGTTGTTTGGGCCAACTTTTGGCTAGAATAGAAATATTCTTCTATAGAAGAAAAATGTCTATCTACGTATATACCTTTCATAAAGATAAAAGTCCTTAACTTTTCAAAATGCTTTTTCATGGCAAGAGGGGGAAAAAAAATAGAGGGATGCTGCAGACTGATGTTTGGGGGGAAAGGATACAATTTTTACATTTTCATGAGAAAAAGAAATTATGCATCTGCATCAAAAGAAACACTTCAAAAGCTCTTCCATTCTGCCTTGTGCGCTGGCTAGGCAAACCATCCACCAATTAAATTGAAAACTAAGGTGGAATACACACAGTGCAGTAGTCACCTGCCCTGGCCCAGTCTACAACATGCTCAGGAACTTTCTAAAATGCTGTTTCCTGGGGGTCCACCTCAGAGCACTCGAATCTTGGAATCAGGGGATAGGCATCAGCATTTTAAAAAAGCTTCCCACGTGATTGGACTCAATTGACCATTCCCTAAATCCTCTCTTAAAAACTGGCAAAGCATCCAAATACCATATGATATCATTTATATGTGGAATCGTGGAATCTAAAATATGACGCTAAGGAGCTTATCTGCAAAACAGAAAGAGACTCACAGACATGGAGAACAGACGTGTGTTTGCCAAGGGAGGAAAAGGGAGGGATAGACTGGGAGTTTGGGACCGGCAGATGTAAAGAATTATAGATAAAATGCATAAATACCAAAGTCCTACTATATAGCACAAGGAATTATATTCAATATCCTGGGATAAACTATAATGGAAAGGAATATAAAAAAGAGCACAAACACACACACACACACACACACACATATATATATATATATATATATATACATCAGTATAGCTATAACTGAATCACTTTGCTATAAAGCAGAAATTAATAAAACATTGTAAATCAACTAGACTTCAGTAAAAACTGACAGAGCATCCAAAGCAGGGAAGACAGTACAGCCTGCAACCAGAACACCCAGCTGATGAGCTCATGGATTTAGCAACTTTGCAGAAATCGTGGAGGAAAGATGCAGAGAATCCCAAAGATCTTCAGGGCTCACAAACCTCATTTCATGTACTTAAAAAAAAATACCCACCAATAGCATAGACTCTATTCTGAGTAGAATAATTAATAAGCATACCTGAGCACAATCAGAAAAGGCTTCATGGACCCCATCAGGGTCTCTAGGAAGACCCAAAGCTACTGGGGCTGCTGAAGGCCTTCAGCACATCAAAGAAGCCTGGCATCATCTCCAACCAGAAGGACTGAAACCCACCTGTGGGGAAAACACCCACAGGGAACAGAATCCAAATTGAACAGGTCGGGAACATTGGTAAGTTCATTGCTGGACACAAAAGGGGGCCAAGAAAGTGGACCTCAGGTCTCATGACACATCTGTGAAGACAGGCTGTGTTTTTAATACTTGATGGTAACAACAGGGGCTTCCCTGGTGGCTCAGGAGGTAAAGAATCTACCTGCAATGCAGGAGACCCAGGTTCTATCCCTGGGTCAGGAAGATCCCCTAAAGAAGGGAATGGTTACCTACTCTAGTATTCTTGGGGCTTCCCTGGTAACAACAGAGGAGAAAGTCCTCATACAAATACCCAACCCTGCCTGGGAACCCACTTCTGAGATACAGCAAAATCTATCATTAAACATAAAAAGAAGCAAGGATTCCCACTCAAACCCATGAAATAATATCCCGAGAACAAAAGAAAAGATCTGTCCTGACAGATGTGCTAACAGATAATAGAAGAACCACAGTAAAATACAGCTGAGATGGAAAAGAAAAGTGTAACCTAATGTTAAATATGAGACAAAATGCTAAGAAAGGGGTAAAATTCATGAAATTAAAGCATACATTAAAAATAGAAAAGATAACAAAATAAACAGGTACCTAAACATTAAGTAGGTATGCAAAGGGAATTAACAGAGCTCAGAAAATAGAGCAAGTCATTTCTTAAAATACTCTTTAAGGTTGAAGAAGAAAAAAAAAATCCAGATTGGAATTTAATAAAGGGAGAGTTTTCTCTTCTATGAAAAATAAATCAGAATGCTGGAGAGAGTATGGAGAGAACAGAACCCTCCCACCCTGTTGGTGAGAGTGTAAATGCGTGCAGCCACTGTGGAGAACAGTATGGAGGTTCTTGAAAAATTAAAAATGCTACTATATCATTCAGCAATCCCCCTCCTCAGCATATATCCTAGAGAAAACTGCAATTCCAAAAGATAAAAGCACCTCAGTGTTTATAGCAGCACTATATATACATGAAAGTGAAAATGAAAGTGAAGTCGCTATTGTGCCCAACTCTTTGTACCACATGGACTGTAGCCTACCAGGCTTCTCAGTCCATGGGATTTTCCAGGCAAGAATACTGGAGTAGGTTGCCATTTCCTTCTCCAATATGTATATACACGCACAAATATACAACATATATGTGCTGTGCATAGTTGCTAAGTCATGTCCGACTCTTTGCAACCCCATGGACTGCTGCCTGCCAGACTCCTCTGTCCATGAGGTTTCTCCAGGCAAGAATACTGGAGTGGGTTGCCTTGCCCTCCTCCAGGGGATCTTCCCAACCCAGGGATTGAAACCCAAGTCTCCCACATTACAGGCAGATTCTTCACTGACTGAGCTACCAGGGAACCCCAAGAATACTGGAGTGGGTAGCCTATCCCTTCTCCAGGGGATCTTCCTGACCCAGGAAACAAACTGGGGTCTCTTGTATTGCAGGAGGATTCTTTACCAGCTGAGCTAACAGGGAAGCCCAGTATATATATATTTTTAATATATTGATAAGTAATTTTAACTACGCTAATATAAATAAAAGAGATATAAATCTGAATATATAATATAGTCATGAGAATACCAACATTACTTATCTGGATGGGCAAAACAGTAACATAGGTTATCTCTGAATGGTAAGGCTATGGGTAATTTTTTTGTATAATAGTATATTACCTAAATTTTCATATATAGCCTCTTTAATAAACTTACGTTTTACTTCCTTTAAAAAACATTATTCAGCCATAAAAAAGAATGAAATAATGCTGTCTCCAACAACATGGGTGGACCTAGAAACTGTCATACTAAGTGAAGTAAGCCAGACTGAGAAAAGACATGCCATATGACATCCCTTATATGTGGAATCTAAAAAAAAGATACAAATTAATTTATAAAGAATGCAAAGTAGAAATAGCCTCACAGACATAGGAAACAAACTTATAGTTACAAAAGGGGGAAGTAAGTGAGATAACTTAGCAATCTGGTGTTAACACATACATGCTAAGTCACTTCAGTCGTGTCCGACTCTGTACGACCCCATAGACGGCAGCCTACCAGGCTCCCCCGTCCCGCTATATATAAAATAGATAAACAACAGTTCAGTTCAGTTCAGTCACTCAGTCGTGTCCGACTCTTTGCGACCCCATGAATCGCAGCACGCCAGGCCTCCCTGTCCATCACCAACTCCCGGAGTTCACTCAGATTCACGTCCATCAAGCCATCCAGCCATCTCATCCTCTGTCATCCCCTTCTGGAACCTACTATATAGCACAAGGAACTACACTCAGTATTTGTAATAATCTATAAGGGAAAAAACATCTGGAAAAATAGATATATATGCATATGTCTGGAGAAGGAGATGGCAGCCTACTCCAGTATTCTTGCCTGGAGGATTCCATGGATAGAGAAACCTGGCAGGGTACACTCCATGGGGTCGCAAAGAGTTGGACATGACTGAGCGACTAACACATATGCATGTGTCATGCGTGTTCAATCATGTCTGACTCTTTGTGATCCCATGGACTATAGCTCTCCAGGCTCCTCTGTCCATAGGATTTCCCAGGCAAGAATACTGGAGCAGGTTGCTATTTCCTTCTCCAGGGGATCTTTCCACCTATAGATCGAACCCATGTCTCATGTCTCCTGCATTGGCCTGTGGATTTTTTACCACTGCGCCACCTGGGAAGTTCATATATGTATAACTGAATCACTTTGCTGTACCCTTGAAACAAGCACAACATTGTAAATCAGTTATATGTCAATTAAAAGTAAAAAGTAAACCACAGATAGTAAATAACCTGGGTTAATATTGATAGTGGTTTAGTCACTAAATCGTGTCCAACTCTTACAACCCCATGAACTGTGGGCCACAAGGCTCCTCTGTTCATGGGATTTCCCAGTCAAGAATACTGGAATGGGTTGCGATTTCCTTCTCCAGGGAATCTTCCCAACCCAGGGAATCTTCCCAACCCAGGGATCAAACCGGGTCTACTGTTTTGCAAGCGGTCTCTTGCACTGTAGGCGGATTCTTCACCAACTGAGCCAACAGGAAAACCCTTTAAGGCTAGGAATAGAACTTCTCAGTTTTCAAGTAGTTTATATAAAAGTGCTCTTTTGCCTGAATGGAATCCATAAGCTGTCTATATTGTGTAGCTTTGGACACACCTAAGGACAGCAATAATTAAACCAAACAATAACCCTGATTAAATATTCTAATAGCTCCCTTGGTTGGAGTCTGATTACAAAGCTGATCTCGAGGCTTTACATACATGACTGAAACACTCATTCCCCACAGTAATCACTGAAGCCCATTATTTATACTCTGTACAGAAGGAGAATATCTGTAAAGAAAGTGAAGTTTGCCTGTGTTGATCCTGTTTGTTGGTCTTTACATTGCTCTAAAATATCTGGACAGATTTTTATGACATTTAGTAGGGCTGGGGGCTATGTAATACACACAAATTTTATTTTGGAAGGTCCTTCAAAGCTGCTGATGATAAGGTAAACAGTCAGACTGGAGTGTCTGCCAACAGGAGAGATGCACTATTTGTATTAAGAGAGTGACACCAAGGAAATAAATGGGGATTTCAGATTCAAGCCCTAAATCAAAAGTCACAAGGACAGATACGCTAAGGCAATCACTTGCAATTGAGTTGCTTCTCAGAGGGAGTCCTCGTGCAGAGTGCTTCGGGCTGAGTCGCCACTGAGATTTATCTGTCCACAGATGGCTAATGAATTTCTGATGGAAACCAGTTAGGCCAGCTAGCAAATAAATAATACTGGAGGAGCAGTGTTAACTTGAATATAGCGGTTGGTGGTTGAGGTGTTCAAACAGCTGCTACTCTAAATGTGTCCCTGAGGGTCAGCACATGGCATCAGCCAGATACTTGTTAGGAATGCAGAGTTCCAGGCTTTTAATCAAATCTATGAAAGCTGATTTTGCATTGTAACAAGATTCTCAGATAATTCAGATATATATGAAAGTTTGAGAAGCACTTTTCTAAAACAGGGGTCCCCAACCTCTGGGATCTAATTGCCTGATGGTCTGAGGTGGACTTAATGCAATAATAATAGAAACAAAATGTATAACATGTGTAATGTGCTTGAATCATCTTGAAACCACCCCTCCTCACCTGGTCTATGAAAAAACTGTCTTCCCCAAAACTTGTCCCTGGTATGAAAAAGATTGGAGACTGTTGCTCTAAAGGACTAGGCAATTAGGTTTGGTTTTGTAACACAATGGAAATTTTTTCACAATAATCAAAAAAATACAATTTTCATAATTTACTCATCCATTCAGTAATGACCCTTTATAACTGTTTACTCTGTGCCGTGAACTATATGAGATACTGGCAATAAAGTGCTGAAAGATGGATACAATTTTCATACTTACAGAGTTGACAATGGAGAAGGCGATGGCACCTCACTCCAGTACTCTTGCCTGGAAAAACCCATGGACGGAAGGCTGCAGTCCATGGGGTCGCTGAGGGTCGGACATGACTGAGCGACTTCACTTTCACTTTTCACTTTCATGCATTGGAGAAGGAAATGGCAACCCACTCCAGTGCTCTTGCCTGGAGAATTCCAGGGACGGGGGAGCCTGGTGAGCTGCCGTGTATGGGGTCGCACAGAGTCGGACACGACTAAAGCGACTTAGCAGCAGCAGCAAAGTTGACAATCTAGGAAATAATAAAGGGATAAATAAAAAGTTAAAAGGATAATAAATGCTATGGATGGAGAAATCCAGAAATACATAAAAGCAGGACCTACCTACCTAAACTTGGGTGTGTGTGCTAAGTCCTGACTCTTTGCACCCCTATGGACTGTAGCCTGCCAGGCTTCTCTGTCCACAGGATTCTCCAGACAAGAATACTGGAGTGGGTTGCCATGCCCTCCTTCAGGGGATCTTCCCAACTCAAGGATCTAACTCCCATCCCTTATGTCTCCTGCACTGGCAGGCATATTCTTACCAGTAATGCCACCTGGCAAGCCCAAATTTTTCTCAATTATTTTTTCTCAAAGAATTGTGGCTTCTGCGATGTTTCTTGGAGGTATATGGGGCGGCCTGTCTGAAAGCATCACTGTTTGATTCCACTTCCAAGTTGGCAGGTCAGTTTTACCTCTTTCCACCTCTATCATCTGACATCACCAGGACACAATGAAATAAGAGCCTAACTGGGCACATCCCAGGCAACCACTGAGGGAGCTTTCCATTCTGAGAAGCATGACTAGAACAACAATACAGGAACTAAAGGATCAGCCACTCCTGGTGATAAGGAATGAAAAGAAAAATGCCTTCAGAGAGCTCTTACAAATGAGTAGCTCAATAGCCTTCAGCAGCAGCGCTTTTGTACTGAAATTTCCTTTGGCAGAAGTATTTGCCAGTCGTGCTTTGAATGGCAGCCCACCTAATGGAGCAGGCTGTGTTGTCTATGGGCTCCCTCTGTGGATATGTGATTCTAGAAGGCCCACGAAGCAGCACGGAATTGAAAAAAATCTGAGTTCACTTATATGGTGTATGAACTTTCAAAAATGACAAACATTCGCGAGAGGAACCAGTGAAAGAGTGATTACATCAAATAACCATTTTCATCGATTGCTTCCCTTACCTTGTTCAGCATGATAGAGAAGGACTGTAAAGGCAGTTGGATTTTTGGTTAAAGCTCTAGCCTCTTTTGTCCAGCTCTGTGATGCTGAGAATGTTACCTATCATCACTGAGCATCATTTATTTATGTCTATGAAGTGTCAATAATGGTAAAGCGTCTACCTACAATGCAGGAGACCCAGGTTCAGTTCCTGGGTTGGGAAGATCCTCTGGAGAAGGAAATTGGCAACCAACTCCAGTACCCTTGCCTGGAAAATCCCACGGACAGAGGAGCGTGGTAGGCTACAGTCCATGGGATAGCAAAGAGCTGGACACAACTGAGCGACTTCACTCACTCACATAAAGTGTCAATAATCTGCCCCCTAAAATAGTTGAATAAACTAAGTATGAATAAAGCATCTTTTAAGTACAAAGTCACAAAATCAAGGAAGCTTTCCACTGCAAGTTGCTCAAACTCCAGGGCCTGGCATTTCCAACCTCCCTAAACTAGCTATCTGGCTTTTCAAAGAATTCCCCAAACTTTACAACAATTCAGTTAAATTCTAGCTTCAAGCTACATTTATATGTCAGATATTCTGTTAAATACAAAGAATACAATGATCAATATTCAAATGGCATGGTTCCTACTCTTGCAGTTTCTATTTTAGCAATGAAGACAGAAATGCAAACAGATAATGTCAATAAACTCCAGAATGTGCAGTGATAAAAGTATAATCAGGTTTCTCTGTAAGCAGGGACATTAAACTCACAGAAAAAGGTTAAGGAAAGTCTTCTGCACAGCTGTTGATGATTGAACCAAATTTCTAAAGATGAGAGAAAACCAAGTTAAAACAGGTTTGAGACTTCCCTGGTGGTCCAGTAGCTGAGACTCCATGCTCCCAATGAAGAGGACTGGGGTTTGATCTCTGATCAAGGAACTAGATCCCACATGCCAAAACTAGAGATCTTGCGTGACTTTAGTCATGCAAAGAAGATTGAAGATCTCAAGTGCTGCAACTAAGACCCGAAACAGCCAAAATAAATTAATAAATAGAAATAAATATTAAAACAGCACTGAAAAATCATTAAAAATAGGTTTGGTAGATAGAGGAAAAGCACTAGGTGAGACAGTGTAATGCAAAACAGTGTAATACATGCAGTATTCCAGCATTGGGTGCACTATTCCAGTAGCTGGCAGAAATCACCACAGTATTACTGGAGAATATACAACTTCTGGGGACAGGTGAGAGATTAATGCAAAAAGACGGACAGGGTGCCAGAGTTGACGACTTGTAAAGAAGCATAGATATGACAGAATGCATCTGAATTATTTACAAAAAGGTAACAAAGACCGATTTTCACTTTGCCTCTTATCTCCCTAACGTCTGGGGGGAAGATCCATCCCCAATTTCAGCATTCTAACTCACAGATGTGTTTCCAAAATGTGAAGGCATATTGACAGCTATTCATTATTCACAAGATAGGAAAGTTTCTGAAATATTTTCTTTAAAAAACAAACTATAATAGAGCAAATTACAGTCCTCTTAACTATTTATCAATAACTTATTTCCTGAAATGTTTGCTATCGTTTCAATGTTAGTCAAATGTTTGACTTTCATTGCTAATGGTCATCATTATTTTTCTCTTACTTTTTGATATGCTTCTCCAGCAGAGACAGATGGGCAAACTCGTAGTTAACTTGAAATTTGCATGATTAAAAATCCTTGATAGCATATCCTAAAATATGATGGTCTTCATGTGTCAGGGTGGGAAAAAAAAAAAGAGCCATTGGTAATTGGCATGGAGAGTGAATGAACTGCAGAGCCAAATTTAGATAAATTATTTTTAAGGAATTGTTGCTAACCTCCCACTGTTCGTCCTGTGCTTGTTCCAGTTTTTGCTTAGATGATTCTCTCCTCCATAAACACCCTTGGAATATGTTTTCTTCCTCCTACCACTCCAAGTCCTATGGACCTTTAAAATTCAGACAATAATCCTTCTTCCATTAATCCAAAAGCATCAATATTTTTTCCTTGTAAAACAAGCTACAAAGTCAAGCATATTATAATCAGACAGCATATATTTGCTCTCCATTTTTCCACGGGCTTTAATCTTTTCTCCTCAGCTAGGTTTTCATGCAGCATAATGTTGGAAATAATATTTTTGCTTTCTTCTCAAATCTTCAAAGGGCAGATGTTCAGAATCCATGGAAATTTCATTTGGCCCTTTAATCCTTTCACTCATCCTCATAAAATCGTCTTATTATTTTTGCTGTCAAAAAAGCAGAGACAATGGATATGAAAGGTTGTGTCCAAATAAGACATTCAGCGATTCAAAAGTCTTTTAATCAGCAATTGCCTAGAGGGGGGAAAAATGGCATTTGTAAAAGGAATCTGCTTTGCTTTGTTCTTGTTACTGTTCATCTGAAGATGAGGGGAAGTGAAAAGCTGAAAGTGTTAGTCACTCAGCTGTGTCTGACTCTTTGTGACCCGTGGACTGTAGCCCACCAGACTCCTCTGTCCATGGAATTCTCAAGGCAAGAATGCTGGAATGGGTTGCCATTTCTTACTCCAGAGGATCTTCTCCCAGGGATCAAACCTGGGTCTCTGAATTGCAAGCAGATTCTTTACCATCTGAGCCACTAGGGAAGCCTGAAGGTGAGGGAGGAGGGTATTTATTTAGTTTGTCTTGGCTATTGCTTGTTTTTTTTTTCAGTAACCAGGATTTGTCTCTACCACTATCTCTACCAAGGTTCTTCCTTGAATGTTGGGTGCTAGAAGCCCAGGAAATACCTTTCCCAGACTTCCTTGTTTCCAGAGCCTAAATTTGATTAACATTCTGTCAGTGAAGCAACTTCATGTGAGATATAGGGATAGAATAGAAGAGAATAAGCCATTGTTCTCCCAAGAACAGTGGCCAAGGATTCATGGACTTTAGCAGATGTGAGGGTCTGTATGGCCTCCAGGTGTCACCAATTCAAGTCTCACCTGACAGTATCCACCTGGACTGAATAGGAAACTATGAGTAGATGAGAGCTTCCCAATGATTCCTGAAAATAAGACAGTGTCAGCTTCCTGATTTTTGCACAGTATTTGATAGCTCATGTCAACTTCAGCATTCACTATTCTGGTCCTTCCAGTGGTTTTATAGGACCTTTTCACTCTATGAAATCCCTTTCTGTTCAAATTACCTAAAGTGGCTAGTTCTCACTGATTCATAGTCATTCCACTAACATAATAAAATTCCCATGATAAAATCATACTTGCAAGGGAACTGGATTTATGAGTTTCACCAGGCAACTTTGTGAGATCATTTAATTTCCATAGTTTCTTGTATTTGTTTATTTGTGTGATCCCTTTCCTTGAGCAATTAATAGGGGAATCCCTAAAATGGATAGAACTAAGTTTGCATTGCGGCTTCCCAGGTTGCATTAGTGTTAAAGAACCCGCCGGACAATGCAGGAGACATGATAGACGTGGGTTCAATTCCTGAGTTGGGAAGGTCCCCTGGAGAAGGTCATGGCAACCCACTCCAGCATTCTTGCTTGGAGAATCCCATGGACAAAGGAGCCTGGAAGGCTATGTTCCATAGGTTCGAAAAGAGTTTGACATGACTCAGGTGACTTAGCGCACACACCCACAAAGTATGTACTTAAGAAGGGCAACGAATTGTCTTCCACACTGAGAGTAGCCTCAGAAAAAAAAAACAGAAAGCAATACAGAGAAATTAGTGATACCACCAGAGAAGAAACAAGCAGACAGAAGCTCTGGGACAAGAGCAAGGAAGAAAGGGGGATTGTGGCAGCTGGTTGTGCTTGAGAAGGAACCTCAGTGATCAGTAAGCAGCAGGTATCTCCCTTGGAACCAGGTCTCTTATGAATCAGCATCCAAGCCAAGCATGGGTATGTCCACTATCTTGGAAGAGTCCTTCACAAACTTCACTTCCTCCTAGGGGATTCTTTCCTAAGGACTCTAATTTTAGTGTCATATGCTATTCTCCCCTCACTCATTCATTCATCCAACACTTGACTATCTATCAAGTGCAAGCATCGTTATAAACACTGGGCACACTCTGGGGAGTAGTCCTGACAAAGTCATTGCCCTCAAAAGCTTGTATTATGCTGTGGGAAATAGACACCCCACAGGTAAACAAGTAAAATAATTTAAAACGTGGTAAAAAGGAGAAGGCTGAGCGCCGAAGAATTGATGCTTTTGAACTGTGGTGTTGGAGAAGACTCTTGAGAGTCCCTTGGACTGCAAGGAGATCCAACCAGTCCATTCTGAAGGAGATCAGCCTTGGGATTTCTTTGGAAGAAATGATGCTAAAGCTGAAACTCCAGTACTTTGGCCACCTCATGCGAAGAGTTGACTCATTGGAAAAGACTCTGATGCTGGGAGGGATTGGGGGCAGGAGGAGAAGGGGACGACAGAGGATGAGATGGCTGGATGGCATCACTGACTCGATGGATGCGAGTCTGAGTGAACTCCGGGAGTTGGTGATGGACAGGGAGGCCTGGCGTGCTGCTATTCATGGGGTCACAAAGAGTCAAGCACGACTGAGCAACTGAACCGAACTGAACTGAAAAAGGATACAAAACACATGATAGGTTGATAGTAGGGAGGGTGCGGGGCTTTCCCGTTGGCTTAGTGGTAAAGAATCCTCCTGCCAATGCAGGAGATGTGGGTTCAATCCCTGGGTTGAGAAGACCCCATAGAGAAGAAAATGGCAACCTACTCCAGTATTATTGCCTAGAGAATCCCATGGACAGAGGAGCCTGGTGGGCTACAGTCAGTGGGGTTGCAGAGTCAGACATGACTGAGCAACTTTCACTTTCACTTTTCAAAGTGCTCTAACACCACTTCTGGGCTTCCCTTGTGGTCCAGCTGGTAAATAATTTGCCTGCAATGCGGGAGACCTGGGTTGGGAAGATCCCCTGGAGAAGGGAAAGGCTACCCACTCCCATATTCTGGCCTAGAGAATTCCATAGACTGTGTAGTCCATGGGGTCACAAAGAGTCAGGCATGACTGAGCGACTTTCACTTCACAACACCACTTCTGGTGAAAAACTCACCCTTGTACAAGGCAGCCAGAAACAGTCTAAGCCAAGAGGAAACTGGAGAAGAGTCTGCTGTTTATATGTTAATGCAACTGAAAATTATCCGTCTGAGCAGCAGAAAAGCAGTACATTGTGAATTCCAATATTTAATTCAGGCTTGGCAGGAGCCCATACTTTGTGAGAAGGAGTCGTCGCCAAGATCATATTGATAATAATGTTTTCCTGTGTATCCTCTGTGTTTAAGTTGACTTCAAAAGAAGTAGTTTTGTGTGTGTGTCATTATAATTGTATTTTATTACAAGATAAAAAGTCTTGCATCACAAATGCATCTGACTGAGGCTTCAGTTCTTATGATAAGCGTAAGAAGCCACCAAAGTGCTTTAAAGCAAAGGAATGACATGACCTAATGCATAGCTTTAAAAATAATAATAATTTTTAAAAAATAAAGAGAGAAAAAATAAATAAAAATCACTGTATTGGGTGGAAAAGACTAGAAGAATGGGGTCTAGCTTGGAAAGTTTTCCAATAGTCTAAGCAGTGAATAGAACTGCCCTGGATTATAATGATGGCGGTGGAAATGCAGATTAATTTATATTTTAAGCAGAGGTGACATACTTGATTGTTAGCAGAAAAGAAAAATGGGTAGCCAAGCATGACTACTAGATTTTAGGATTCTTCCAAGAGCTAGAAAGATTATATTGTTTGCCAGGATGGGTATGGTTGGAGGAGTAATGATTGAGTGGGCTGAAAAGACAGAATATCAAGAGGTCTTTTTTATATATGCTCCATATACCATGCATATTAATGGTGGTATGCTAGCAAATCTTTGACATTTGTTAAACTCTCTAGGAAAAAAAAATCTATGCAAAAATATCTCAAGCACAGGTTTATTATAAATTTTACCCATATAAAAATGACAGCACACAATTACAAATAAAGAAATATAAAACATTGTTTAGTATAAAGACCATACAATGTTGTATGATTTTTCTTTTGTAAATTATTCAGCTTTTACAGAGAAGCCACAGGGAAGGTAAATAATTGGGTATCAGTCAAGTTTGTAATTTTGACAGCTGAGAAAATAGAAGAAGAAAGAGGTGAGAACTTGAGATTGTTACAGAAAACTAAACCATGAATCCCCTGATGAGTATGAAGGAAGCAAAGATAATGGATGGATGATGGCAAATAAAAAATGGATATGAAATTTTTTAATTTTTAATTTTATTGGAGTATAGTTGATTCACAATGTTGTAATAGTTTCTACAGTACAACAAAATAAGTCATTATACATATTCATATATTCAAAACTTTCTCTTAGGTTCTTTTCCTGTGTAGGTCACTAAATAGTATTGAGCAGAGTTCCCTATGCTATACAATAGGTCTCTATTAGTTATCTATATTGCATAGAAGAAGGGGACGACAGAGGATGAGATGGCTGGATGGCATCACTGACTCTACGGACGCGAGTCTGAGTGAACTCCGGGAGTTGGTGATGGACAGGGAGGCCTGGCGTGCTGCAGTTCATGGGGTCGCAAAGAGTCGGACATGACTGAGCTTCTGAACTGAACTGAATGTATATATGCCAATCCCACTCTCCCAAATTTTCCCCCCCTTACCCCCTGGTAACCATAAGTTTGTTTCCTACATCTATAAATCTATTTATGTTTTGCAGGTAAGTTCATTTGTACCATTTTCTTAGAATTCACGCATAAGTGAGGGTGTGGTACCTATACTGTTGTTGTTGTTCAGTTGCTCAGCTGTGTCCAACTCTTTGCAACCCCATAGACTGCAGGACGCCAGGCTTCCCTGTCCTTCACCATCTCCCAGAGCTTGCTCAAACTCATGTCTCTCGAGTCGGTGATGCCATCCAACCATCTCATCCTCTGTTTGTACCCTTCTCCTCCTGCCTTCAATCTTCCCCAGCCTTATCGTCATTTCCAATGAGTCAGATCTTCCCCTCAGGTGGCCAACATATTGGAGCTTCAGCTTCAGCATCAGTCTTTCCAATGAATATTCAGGATTGATTTTCTTTAGGATTGTCTGGTTTGATCTCCTTGTAGTCCAAGGGCCTCTCAAGAGTCTTCTCTAACACCACAGTTCAAAAACATCAATTATTTGGTGCTCAGCCTTCTTTATGGTCCAACTCTCACATTCATACAACTCTCATCCATACTGGAAAAACCATAGCTTTGATTAAGTGGAACTTTGTCAGCAAAGGAATGTTTCTGCTTTTTAATACGCTGCCTAGGTTTGTCATAACTTTTCTTCCAAGGAGCAAGCTTTTTTTCTTAAATGTCATTGCTGCACTCACCATCTGCAGTGATTTTGGAGCCCAAGAAAATAAAGTCTGTCACTGTTTCCATTGTTTCCCCATCTATTTGCTATGAAGTGATGGGACCAGATGCCATATGCAATAAAATATTTTCAGATGTTTAAAAAAGAGAATGAAATAATACCATTTGCAGCAACATGGATGGACCTAGAGATCATCATTCTGAGTGAAATAGGTCAGACAAAGATAAATAACGTACTAGTTAGTGTTAGTCGCTCAGTCGTGCCCGACTCTTTGCAACCCCATGGATTACAGCCCACCAGGCTCCTCTGTCCATGAGATTTTCCAGGCAAGGTTACTGGAGTGGGTTGCCATTTCCTTCTCCAGGGCATCTTCCCAACCCAGGGATCGAACCTGGGTCTCCTGCACTGCAGGCAGATTCTTTACTGACTGAGCTACAAGGGAAGCCCACAAATATCATATGGTATCACTTATATGTGCATATGAAGTTTTAATTGGATTAAAAGATTTTTGGAATTAGGAAAACAGAGCTACCGTAAGTTCACACATGACAAGGTGTAGGGTATAATGGTCCTGGCAGTGCATGGCCAAGGCACGTGGAGAACACATCTTAGGAAATGAGGTTTAGGGTCTGGAAGGCCAGGATATTGGATGGGTCCTCCTGGTGAATGCGGAATTCATTATGAATAATGACTGTATTAATAGAGGAAGAAAACAAAGAACTGGAACATAAATTTTCATGAATGAGATGGATCAGGAGGTTGGCAGAAGTTGTGGATAGTGAGTGTTGTAAACTTCAAAGGAACTAAAATTTTTGAAGGGGGAAAATGGGGTGCATGTGATACTGACAAGCAGAAATAATATCTACTCTGTCTCTTGGCCTTGAGAGTCATAGGACATGAGAGATAGGTATATAGGTGGGCAGATACAGTGATAGACAAATGTATCTTCTGGTGGCAACTTTGTATTATTGGTACAACAGGTTGAGTGATTTCCAATGATGGTGATGTATAAACCTTGTGGGTTACAATCCATCATTGGATAGGCTGAGGAAATTTATACAGTGCTAAAAATGTTTAAAAGCCTACAGAAAGACTTCTAAACTATAAAATTGAGGAAAATGGTGCTTGATTTTTCAAAAGCAAAATGCTTCTATATAAAGATTATTTAAAACTGCTCTGACACAAAAGATAACAGAAACTGAATTACAAGTGTCATGTGCAGTTTATAAAATCAACCTGAGGCACTGTTATCATAAAAGGTTAAGAGCCAGTAGAATACAATAGCAAAGAGGATGAAATAAAATTATAATCTGGAAGTGTTTGAAAAGGTAAACGTTTATATACACAGAGAAGGTCATAGCACTATTATGAAATGCAAATTGATTATGAAATAAGAGATTAGCCTTCTGGCACTTTCCTCTGTAGGCATAGTGTTCATTTCTGAGCTCTGTCTAAAACTCAGGTTGGAACATCAATTTGGTGAGTATTTAGGGTCCCCGGCACAGCAGGGTACACAAGTATTTGCAAAAACAAGTTCTTCACTTATAAGGCAGATGAATTCTTTATAAAAATTATTAGGCGGGGGGACATCATGTAGCCAACTATTAAATGCTGTGCTCAGACCTCAAGCATAACAAGGATTCAGAAAAGGTAATCATCATTAGGAGTCAGAGTGAAATTAATTAGAAGAGCATCCTTTACACTGAACTTTGCTCCTCAATCTATTGATTTATTATGTGACTGTCATCAGTAAGAACTTTTAACACATAAAAAAATTAAACTAAACTAACTAGAAAAATACAAATGAAAGCACATTTTATCTTCTGACAAAAAGGTCCCTTTGAAGAGTTTTCTGCTCATAATAACAAGAGAAGCTGACTTAAATAAAAAAAAGTCCAACTATCAAACCAAAGTATCAGTGATTTACACCTTTTTAACTCTCATGCCAGTAGTTGAGAAATCCTCTGCAACCAACCACTAATTCATTCCAGGAGGATTTACTGAACACGTACTTCCTATTCAGACAAGTATGATGTGTTGGTGGTGATACTCGTTCAGTTTAAGAAACAGCCCCTTCCTTTAAGAAATTTGGGATCTAACTGGGAAAATACGATTAAACCAGAGAAAATATGAAGACAGTAAATAAATAGGCATTCTCTTTTGCCAAAGCTCATGCCCAATAAACTCACGGTTCAGTGTTTAGTGTTTTAAGAGCTGCAAAAGGGAAGTGCTGTTGTTGCTCATTGGCTAAGTTGTGTCTGACTCTTTGAGCCACCATAGACTGCAACACGTCAGATCTCTCTATCCCTCATTATTTCCTAGTGTTTGCCCAAGTTCATGTCCATTGAATCAGAGATTCTATCCAACCCTCTCATCCTCTGTCATCCCCTTCTCCTCCTGCCTTCAACCTTTCCCAGCATCAAGGTCTTTTCCAGTGAGTCAGCTTTTTGCATCAGGTAGCCAAAGGATTAGAGCTTCAGCTTTGGCATCAGTCCTTCCAATGCGTGTTCAGGGTTGATTTCCTTTAGGAGTGACTGGTTTGATCTCATGGAGAAAGACCTGTAAAGCCCAGAGGACATGAGGAAGGCCTCAAAGAAGAAATGGAGATGAAGTCAACTTGATTCAAACAGAGGAAGGCAGAAGAAAAAGAGAAATAAACAACAAGGAGCAGCTTATCAGTTGAAGATGATGCCCTGCATGAAAAAAAAATAATAGGAAATACCTGTGCATCCTCAAAAGTCCAGAAAATAAAAATGATGTGTATCCTAGACCTTGACTGAATGGTAAATAATTGCAAATGTTATTTTCTTGAGTGAACACAAATATATATTACAGAGTATAATGTAAAAAGTGCAGACATTTTTCAGGTGACTGAAGAGAGCTTGTTATTTGAAATCATTTCAGAATATGAAGTAATGGACTGTGAACAATAAGAAGAGTTTGTCAGAAAAGACAAAAAACTATTTAACAGGAAAGGTAGAATTGGGTCTGGCAATGGTCAAAATATATTAAGTGAAGGAAATAGAATGATAGATAAATAAAGATGAAAATTTAAAAAGCTGAGTAAGTAGGTTGTTGAAGCCAAATATAGGACTTCTGCCTCCTGGTACATTTTCCAGCATTCTTCTCTGGAAAACTCCATGGATAGAGGAGCCTGGCAGGCTACAGTCCATGGAGTGGCAAAAAGTCAGACACAACTGACCAACTGAGTATCCACTCTGTCATCTACTCCCTGAATTACATTAGAACTTAACATGGTAGAAATATAGAAAAATTTAAAGTCCCTAAAAGAAAATACAACATAATGGTTAATCTGTCACAAATGTACAGAATGTACTAGAAGTGGCAATGGCAGGACAGGTGTCTTGGGAATGCTACAACTTAAAAGATTATTGCAGTTAACCAACCTTCCCCTGGTGAAGATATGGCTTGAAGTAACTCACAACAACAACAACAACAAAAAGTCTGAAAAAAGCAGGGGTAAGAGCACTGTGGAATATATGTGAAGGCTAATTATAAATAATTAGCTCCCTAGTGGCTCAGACAGTAAAGAATCTACCTGCAGTGCAGGAGACCCAGACTCAACCCCTGCATTGGGAAGATTCCCTGGAGAAAGACATGGCCACCCACTGCAGTATTCTTGCCTGGAGATTTTCATAGACAGAAGAATCTGGTTCTACGTGATATATAAAATTCTCAGTCTTACTAATCAAAATGGCTTCTGCTGGTGGGAGATAATACAGCTACTTAGATTTGTGTTTACTTATTAAAAAGATACATTCACCCCAATGTTTATTGCAGCACTGTTTACAGTGGCCAAGACATGGAAGCAACCTTGATGTCCATTAACAGAAGAATGGATAAAGAAGATGTGGTTTATATGCATGTGTGTGTACAGTAATGCACAATAGAATGTTGCTCAGCCATAAAAAAGAAAGAAATAATGCCATTTGCAGCAACGTGGATGAACCTAAAGATTGTCAAATGAAGTAAGACAGAAAAAGCCAAATACCATACTGGCATCACTTATATGTGTAATCTAAAAAAAGATACAAATGAACTTATATACAAAGCAGAAATAGACTCATAGACATAGAAAGCAAACTTATCGTTACCAAAGGAGAAAGAACAGGTGAAGGATAAATTAGAAGTTTGGGGTTAACCTGTCCACATTACTATGTATAAAACAGGTAAACAACAAGGGTGTACTGTACAGCACAGGGAACTATATTCAATATTTTATAATAATCTATTAGAGAAAAGAATCTGAGAAAGAATACACATACACACACACACACACACACACATATAAATGAGTCACTTTGCTATAAGCCTAAAACTAACACAATATTGTAAATCAACTATACTTCAATAAAAAATAAAATGAAAATGAAAAAGATCTAGCATTTACACTTTCTGCCTCTAGAATCGCAAGCAAGAAACATGTAAACCTAAGACGGCCCCACATCCCCTTTGACGCATCCACTAGATTTCCACAGACACCTGTGTCCACACCTGAAGTCAGAGATAGGGCTAGAAGCAGGCACTGTTGCTGGGGGTAGACCCTAGGAAGGGATCACTGTTCCCACAGGTTGCCAACTCATGAGGATAAGGAAGGAGAGGAGGAGGACTCCCCGGTCTGCTCTGACTGCTGCATTTAACACATTCCCAGGTGAAAAAGAGAAGCAACCATGGCCTGCGAGTCCACACACGCAGGCCAGGGATATGAGCCTGTTGCACTGCATAACGCCATTAGAAAGCAGGAGCTTAATTGGCTACCACTTACCACTGTGGCTGATGTTAATGTTTCCATAAAGGAGAGAAAAAGACAGTCTGGGACAAGTGATCTTGAAGACTGGCTGCCTCCAGCTGGGCTCCTTAAAGAGAGTGTTGACAATTTTATTACAAACCTCTCCTGGAGGGGTTTCTCACTTTCATCTATAATTTGTCGCTTCTCACACTAACGTGACTAATAATTTGTTTAAATCACTTTTGCCATATTTTAAAAACAGAAAGAAAACGTGGCTTTTTGAGAGTAGCTGAGATCACAGGCTTGTTTTCTGTCTTTGCATTATTCTAATGTAAAAGCAGTCGTGGGGAACAGAGAAGAGAGAGAGTGAATTCAGCAGTTTTTCACCAATTTACAGGAGCCTGAGCTTTCAGCGGTGTAAAAGAAATTTTTGTGAGATTTTTAAGATTCAGTACAGTGTAATTTCTCGTCCCCCTGTGAATCTCAGTGATGCCACATTCCTGCTTCCTCTGGGGAGACAGAGAAGGAATCGTGACCTTCTCCCCTCCAGCCATAATGAAACCAAGACCACAGTAGAAAATGGCCTATACTGGAGAAAGAGGAGGGTTTGATCTAGCATCAGAAAATTCACCTTTCATGGAAAATAATGAGTCATGTCACATGAAGGTCAGACAGGCAGTAGGTCCAGGGTAACACTGAATTCCAATATCTTTTACAAATTATTTGATCATTGAAATAAAGTAACTACTTCGATGCTGAACAAACCATTCCCTTGGCTGATTTGCTGAGAATGTCGCCTTCACCTGAAAATGAGACATCCCTTACTCCGTTCTCTGTAACTCACACTCTCTCAACCAGAGAAGAAAGACTAACACATAGTGCATATTACTGGTTTCTATTTATTATCTTTCATGATTATTTAAAAGGTTAGAAATAATAGATGTAAAATACCTACCATAGTCTCTACCACAAAGAAAATACCCATGGTCATTATCAGTAGCAGCAGCATTACAGGCATATAATCAAGACATCTTTTAATATTTGTCTCCCTAGCTAAGTTGTTAGCTACTAGAGGACAAGTATGGTATCTTCACTTTTTCATTATAAAACAGCTATTAAACACCTTTGGTGTTCACGGCGCTCTGGTTTGTATGGAGATAAAATGGAGGAAAAGCCAGTAGCAATCTCAGAATTTCCAGATTAAACTATCTGCCCAAGGTATCAGAACCCCATCACCTTCTATATTCCCTTCACTTGGCACTTATCACACCATATTTTAAATGTCTATTTACACCATATTTTAAATGTCTATTTAAGACAATGTCTATTGTCTTAATAACAATTATGATATAGTCTAGATCAATCAATTAATCAATAATTGTGGAATCAGAGAAGTCCTTCCTTGGTTTATTCAAAATTGTATGAATTTAATGAATACCAGTTGATCATTTTATTAAGGATTCTGCTTATAAAAGCAAAAATAGAAATCACTATTTTATTTTGAAACATTAAAATTTATATGAAAAAATTCCCCTTAACCATTAAGTTTAGTTTATGAGTTCCCAAATTTTATTTTTGGGGCTCCAAAATTACATCAGATGGTGACTGCAGCCATGAAAGTAAAAGATGCTTGCTCCTTGGAAGGAAAGTTATGACCAATCTAGACAGCATTTTAAAAAGAAGAAACATTACTTTGTCAACAAAGGTCCATCTAGTCGAGACTATGGTTTTTCTAGTAGTCCTGTATGGATGTGAGAGTTGGACATAAAGAAAGCTGAGCGCCGAACTGATGCTTTTAACTGTGTTGTTGGAGAAGACTCTTGAGAGTCCCCTGGACAGCAAGGAGATCCAACGAGTCCATCCTAAAGGAATTTAGTCCTGAATATTCATTGGAAGGACTGATGCTGAAGCTGAAAGTCCAATACTTTGGCCACCTGATGCAAAGAACTGACTCATTTGAAAAGACCCTGATGCTGGGGAATATTGAAGGCAGGAGAAGAGGATGACAGAAGGTGAGATGGTTAGATGGCATCACCGATTCAACAGACATGTGTTTGAGAAACTCCAGGAGTTGGTGAGGCCTGGCATGCTGCAGTCCATGGGGTCGCAAAGAGTCAGACATGACTGAGCAACTGAACTGAACTGATCTCCCAAATTTTAGAGTAAATACTGAAAGTGAAAGTCTCTTAGTCATGTCTGATTCTTTGTGACCCTATGGACTATAGAGTCCCTGGAATTCTCCAGGCCAGAATACTGGAGTGGGTAGCCTTTTATTTCTCCAGGGGATCTTCCTAACCCATGGATCAGCCCAGGTCTCCCACATTGCAGGCAGATTCTTTGCCAGCTGAGCCACCAGGAAAGCCCAAGAATACTGCAGTGAGTAGCCTATCCCTTCTCCAGCATATCCTCCCGACCCAGGAATTGAACTGGGGTCTCCTGCATTGCAGGCAAATTCTTTACCAGCTGAGCTACCAGGGAAACAGATTATATATTATTTTATATTATTTTATTAATTTTTGACAATTCACATCCATGATTCCTTAAACACTGAAAATATATTTTCTTTGTGTACCATGTTTTGTTTTCGAGAATATAAATGGAAAATACGAAATCATATGAAGATCAGATCAGTTCAGTCACTCAATCACATCTGACTCTTTGCGACCCCATGGAATGCAGCACACCAGGCCTCCCTGTCCATCACCAACTACCAGAGTTTACTCAAACTCATGTCCATTCAGTCGGTGATGACATCCAACTATCTCGTCCTCTGTTCTCCCCTTCTCCTCCTGCCTTCTATCTTTCCCAGCACCAGGGTCTTTTCAAATGAGTCAGTTCTTCACATCAGGTGGCCAAAGTACTGGACTTTCAGCTTCAGTATCAGTCCTTCCAATGAATATTCAGGACTAATCTCCCTTAGGAGGGACTGGTTAGATCTTCTTACTGCCCAAGGGGCTCTCAAGAGTCTTCTCCAACACCACAGTTCAAAAGCATCAATTCTTCAGCACTCAGCTTTCTTTACAATCCAACTCTCACATCCATACATGACTACTGGAAAAAACATAGCTTCGGCTAGACAGACCTTTGTTGGCAAAGTAACGTCTCTGCTTTTTAATTTGCTGTCTAGGTTGGTCATAGCTTTTCTTCCACGGAGCAATTGTCTTTTAATTTCATGGCTGCAGTCACCATCTGCAGTGGTTTTGGAGACCAAAAAAATAAAGTCAGTCACTGTTTCCACTGTTTCCACTGTTTCCCCATCTATTTGCCATGAAGTGGTGGGACCAGATGCCATGATCTTAGTTTTCTGAATGTTGAGTTTTAAGCTAGCTTTTTCACTCTCCTCTTTCACTTTCATAAAGAGACTCTTTAGTTCCTCTTCACTTTCTGCCATAAGGGTGGTGCCATCTGCATATCTGAAGTTATTGATATTTCTCTCAGCAATCTTAATTCCAGCTCGCCCCTCATCCAGCCCAGTATTTCCCATAATGTGCTCTGCATATAAGTTAAATAAGCAAGGTGACAATATACAGCCTTGATGTACTCCTTTTCCTATTTGGAAACAGTCTGCTGTTCCATGTCCAGTTCTAACTGTTGCTTCTTGACCTGCATACAGATTTCTCAGGAGGCAGATTAGGTGGTCTGGTATTCCCATCTCTTGAAGAATTTTCCACAGTTTGTGGTGATCCACACAGTCAAAGGCTTTGGCATAGTCAATAAAGCAGAGGTAGATGTTCTCGAACTCTCTTACTTTTTTGCTGATCCAGCAGATGTTGGCAATTTGGTTCCTCTGGTTCCTCTGCCTTTTCTCAATCCACCTTGAACATCTGTAAGTTCAGGGTTCACGTATTGTTGAAGCCTGGCTTGGAGATTTTTGAGCATTACTTTGCTAGCATGTGAGATGAGTGCAATTGTGTGGTAGTTTGAGCATTCTTTGGCATTGCCTTTCTTGGGGACTGAGATGAAAACTGACTTTTTCCAGTCCTGTGGCCACTGCTGAGTTTTCCAAATTTGCTGACATATTGAGTGCAGCACTTTCACAGCATCATCTTTTAGGATTTGAAATAGGAATTCATCAGGGATTCAACAGGAATTCATCATTTCCAAATTGAGGGTTTCCTTTTGTTAAGGATCTGGGTCAATTATAAATGATAATAAGGTAAAATCATGAACTTCCAAGTACTACTTAGGTGGGGAGACTTCTCAGAGATGTTTAGATCAAAAGTGTATTAACCTGTGACTCCAGATTCTCTCACCAAGGAGAGAACTTTCACACTAGCCCTAGTCAACTAGGGTTCCCACTTTGAGGATAACTAATCACTGTGTGCTTATTGTAAAAATTTCTACTCACTTTCCAAGTTGCAAGTTATGATTCCACTTCAATTGTAATTGCAAGAAATAAAAGATGAATTTTTAAAATCTTGATTTTATCCCCAACATCTATTTCAAAAGCCACTTTTCTGATCAGGGGACTTGAATGGCTTTCAGAGCAAGAAATTTATGTCAGATTCTTAGGCTGCAGGCAAAAGATAGATGCAGGCATAGAAGACACGTCTGTATATCAGCAGAAATTCTGTACTTATTAACGATAGGTAGAAAGTAACAGTGTTAGCACAATTAATTTCCTTCTTACCAGATATAATAAATAATATCATCATCTCAATGTAATCATCTTTGACAACAGAATCTATTTTAATGACTTCTGAGATACTGGGGTAGATGCAGTTTTTATGTCCTCTTAGAGTTTTCTAGAATTCACTATATGTTCTGTTCTCGTTTGCTCTCCATTAAGACAAAACCCACTTTCTTCGATAACACTGCATCATTTCCACTGACATCCTAATGGATCCCACTGTGTGTTACAAGTTTATGACTATATGATTCATTTCTATGATAATCTTACTCTCATTAATATAACAGCTCAAATTGTAGTACATTAATTCCTTAAATATCCACATTCACATCCTAATGACTTTTTCAACCCTTAATGTGTTTTAAAAGAGAAGAGTCACTTTGTTCTGTAAAAAAAAAAAAAAAAAACCCTTAGGGAGGCTTCAACTAACTCCCTAGTGTTGACTCCACAAAATGGTAGGAATATAGCAATTCCACACCTTGTGTTCATGCAGAACATCTCCTCAAAAAGAACTCAAAGAGCAGAATAAGAAAATTGAAACAATAGTGAATAAAAATAAATTTTCAAAGTGATTCAGCACATATTGCTACATATTCTGGATTACACTAATTGTATTACAAGGATACTTAATCTGACATATGTGATTCATATCTGAACTGAATTTGGGAAGAAATGAAAATAGTACTTTTAACCCCAAAGTAACCAGCACCAAAATGAATTTGGAATTATAAAAAAGAGAGTTGATGTAAAGTTATAGATTTCACTTAATAAGGCAGAAAGATGGCTTAAAATTATAATACAGCCATAGATGTATGCATCCTTTTCTTCAGAAACATACCTGCTTGTATTGAAGACAGTTTTTTTCATGGAAATAAGTTGGAGAGTCTATAATCAATGCTAAAGGAGAATTGAAATGAAATCTTATGTAATGAGGTAGAGAATGGTTTTTTTTGTTTTTTTTTTTAATCTTAAGAGTTGACATGAGGATTTCTTTCCATGAGGGATCTATCCTTGAGAAAAATAGCCCACTTGGGGCCATGTCCACTTGGGATACAAAAACACTGCAGAAGAGAACTAATTTCATCCATATGAAACAACGAGAGTATACAGAGAATAAGAAGAAAGTAGGAGGAAAGGAAATAAATTAGAGATGGAGAGTGACTGAGAATATTGTAAGTAAAGGCTGGGAAACCACCATGCTAGATGGACAGCTGAAAGAAAAAATTAATGATGATGGCCTGAAGCTGATCTAAGTCTTGTAGGGATGAGCTTACACAATTCTGGAGGCCCTCATTAAGGGAAAAAAAAAAAAGAACTGCACATTTCAAAATACAAGCAGATCTTTGAAAGAAACATGAGCAAGTAAGAGTCTATGAAACTTCACCCATTGCACAGAAATTCATAACTAGTCAGAAGCACCATTCCACTTCATGCCATTTTCTCTATAACATGAAAACAATGTCTCAAAAATGGACATGTGAACAGTAGGGGAAGGGTAGGGAGGAACAAATTTGAGAGATTGAGATTGACATATATTCACTACCATGTGTAAGAGAGATAGCTAGTGGGAAGCTGCTGTATAAATCAAGGAGCTCAGCTCTGCACTCTGTGATGACATAGTGGGTGGCCTGGAGGTGGGGGGAGGGAGGTCCAAGAGGGAAGGAATATATCTATATACATATGACTGATTCATTTCATTGTACAGTAGAAACTAACACAACATTGTAAAGCAATTATAATCCAATAACAATTTTCTGGTAGTTATGTACAGATGTGAGAGTTGGACCATAAAGAAGGCTGAGCACTGAAGAAATTATGTTTTCAAACTGTGGTGTTGGAGAAGACTCTTGAGAGTCCCTTGGACTGCAAGGAGATCCAACCAGTCCATCCTAAAGGAAATCAGTCCTGAATATTCATTGGAAGGACTGATGCTGAAGTTGAAACTCCAATACTTTGGCCACCTGATGTTAAGAGCAGACTCACTGGAAAAGACCCTGATGCTGGCAAAGATTGAAGGCAGAAGAAAGGGATGACAGAGGATGAGATGGTTTGATGGCACCACTGATTCAATGGATATGAGTTTGGGCAAGCTGCAGGAGATGGTGAAGGACAGGGAAGCCTGGAGTGTTACAGTCCATGGGGTCACAGTCAGACTGAGTGACTGAACAACAAAAGATAGAAGGTAAAAAAGTAAACTTGCTCCAATAAACGCACACACACATTCAGTAAACCTCTTAACTCAAAATGCCTTGAACAAATGTTATCGGGGGGGGGGGGGAGGGAAGGAATCAAAAAGGAAGTTAAATTTCTCATGAGTAGAAGGTTATCCTGTGACTGTAAGTTCACCGGAAGCTCACAGAAATCCTGATGTGGCCATGAAATTTGGGAGGCTGGGAAATTAACTTCACTCAGCTCTTGGATGGAGAGAGGGCCTCAGCTCACATGTTGGGTATACAAACTGAGCTTAGACTACAGGTTCTCTAGCCCAAGATGCAAAAAGAGGAAAATGTCACCATACAGGCCAAAACTTACAGAAAAGCAAGGTACAGTGGTGAGGATAGGCTTTAATTAGGGTCCTCATTCATCTATACGTAGCCATCTTTGAAAATTCCTGACTCACTTACTAATGATTTTGTCTTCCTAAAGTAACCCACAGGCAGGCCTGAGGCATTGCATTAAGCAGGAGATGTAATGGTCCCCATTTTCAAGAAGGATAGAATAACTTGACAGGTAAGGATGCTAGGAGAAGGCTTCAACTCTTATTAGTTGTGTGGTTTTAGGCAAGTTGCTTAATACTGTAGTGATTCCACTTCCTAGTATGTAAAACAAGGATAATATAGGACATATGTCATTTAGCTATTGTGAAAAGTAAATGTTATAATTCATTTAAGCATTTGGTGTGTGTGTGTGTGTGTGTGTGTGTGTGTGTGTGTGTGTGTGCGTGTGTGTGTGTAGGTGCTCAGTTGTGTCTAACTCTTTGCAACCCCGAAGAGTCTTCATTATCCATTCATCTATTGATGGACCCTTGGATTATTTCTGTATCTTGGTAATCGTAAACAATGCTTCCATAAACATTGAGATCCTTGTATGTTTTTGAACTAGTATTTCAATTTTTGTTTTTTCAAATATATATCCAGGAGCAGAATTGCTGGATTATATGATGGTTCTATTTTCAGCTTTTCTAAACCTCCATATTGTTTTCCACAGTGACTGCACCAATTTACATTCCCATCAACAATAAACTAAAGAATATAACAGAAAAGAAGCACACTCACAGATATAAGAAACAAATTTATAGTTACCATCGGGAAGAGGGAAGAAAGAAGAGACAATATAGGGGTAAGTGTACTAAAAATTAGGTATAAACTAAACTATAAGGGTATACTGTAAAACACAGGGAACATAGCCAATATTTTAGAATTTAGTTATAAATGGAGTATAACCTTTAAAAATTGTGAATAACTATATTGCATAGTTGTAACATATAATATTGTATATCAACTATTCTTCAACTTTTGAAAATTATTTTAAAAAGTAAAAAATAAAAGAGAAACATAAGGTTTTGACATTTAATTTAATAACTTGAGAGAGAAAAGGCAATTGAGCTGCAGTAGCATATGTTAGAAAGAGAAAAGTCTTTACTTGATACTAAACACGACACTGTAGGCTTCCCAGGTGGCTCAGTGTTACAGAAAGAATCTGCCTGCCAGCGCAGTAGATGCAGGAGATGTGGGCTCAGTCCTTGAGTCAGGAAGATTCCTTGGAGAAGGGTTCGGCAACCCACTCCAGCATTCTTGCCTGGAAAATCCCATGGGCAGAGGAGCCTGGCAGGCTACTGTCCATGGGGCCACAAAGTGTCAACATGTCTGAGCAACTGAGCATGCATGCAAACACCACACTGGAGTCATTAAAAGGGTGCTGGGGTTCTGGGCCCAGTTAATGTTGGGGAGTCACTAGAGGGAGGAGACTGTGTTGCTCTATCACAGCTGCCTTCAAGTCTAGGTGGAAATTTCTCTCCGTTCTCAGGAGCCTGTGTGAACAGGGAGAGAAGGCACATCAATTCAGTTGTAAAGGATCTGTAAAACGAGCCAGGTGAAAAACAGCAGGCGAATTACAGACTATGCCCTGGAGAAGATGTAAAATGGCATGTTAGCTTTATACAAACATCTGAGCGGCTGGACATCTGCACCGCAGCCCCAGACTTACAGAAGCAGGATGGATGAATGTCATCCACAGGAAAGCAGATTTCGAACCAACAGAAGGATGAACACATAGCAACATAATAGTTCAAATCATAATGATTTTGAGAGATTGTGGGCTTTTATCACTGAAGTTTCCAATCCTCACATCATTCATTTACTCATTCAGTCAACTAGCAATTATTTAGTGCCTTCTGAATGCTCTATGTAACTGTTTCTATTTAACTCCCTAGCGTCTTCCCTCATCACTCATCATTTCTATTATCAAACTGAGGGCACCGTGACCTTTCATTCATCATCAGAAACACCCATTCCCTTTCCTTCCTAGAATACTTTGCCTTTCTTAATTCCTAGCCATCTTCCCCAAGATACTTTCCCTGATATCAAAACCTGAATAAAATCGTACACCCCTCCAGCTTTATTGACCATAAATTGGCAAACCATTAATTTCTCCCATCATGTATGCTAGTCAATGAGTTTTAGTAAATAGATTTAGTTTTACAAACAACTCTCCCATTTGGCTTTGAAATGTTTCTGTTATTCTCCAAAGTTCTAGTATATCCATCTGGAAGGAATCTCCATTACCAGAACCAGGACACCATTGATCTGCTTTCTGTCTGTATAATTTTATCTTATTTAGAAACTTCATATACTATACTGAACCATTGCACATGTATTCTTTCACTTAGGATGTTTTTAAAGTTCATAAATGTTGTCATATGCAACAATATTTTGATCCTTTTAATTGAAAATAATATTCCATTGCAAAGATATACCTAATTTTGTTTATTAATCAATTAGATATGGACATTTGATTTGTTTTCAGTTTGGAGTTATTATTAGCAATGCTACTATTAGCATTTATACAGAGGTCTTTGTGTGGATATGTTTTCATTTTTATTAAGTAAACACCTAGAAGTAGAAATGGCAGGTAACATAGCAAGCATGCAGCTAACATTTTAAGACATGATAAACTACTTTACAAAGTAACCCTGTTATATTACATTTCCACAAACAATATATGAGGGTTTTAATTCTTCCATATTCTTGACAACACCTAGTATTCACTTTTTTTAATTTTAGCCATTTTAGAGAGTACAGTGGGTACGTTATTTTGGCTTTTTTTTTTTTCTCTAATGACTAACAATGTTGAGCATATTTTCATGTGCTTAAGTTGCTACCCATATGTTGAAATGCCTATTCAAAATATGTCCATATTTTACTTTTCTTCTTATTGAATTTTAAGAGTCTTTCACATATGGTGGATACAAATCCTTCATCAGGTAAACTCAAGACATATCAATATATTCAAGGTATACTGTCTTGAATTCTCTGGTTTTTCTAATTTCTTGCTATTGTCCTTTTTAAGAGAAATACTTTACTGTTTAGGTAAATTCCCTTTATCATTTTTTCTTATAGAGTATGCTTTTGATGTTATCATATCTCAAATCTCTTTGTATAACTGAAGCTTACAAAGATTTTCTCATGTGTTTTATACTTTTAGTGCTTACATTTATGTGATCTGTTATGTATTAATGTTTGTTATAGGTGAGTTAAGAATGTAAATTTCCTTTTTTGTTGTTGTTTCTTTTCTTTTTCTTTGCATATGGTATCCAGTTGTTCCAGCATCATTTGTAAGTAAAACTGTATTTCCCAATAGACCTACCTTGCACTTTTGCCAAAATCAATTAGTCACAATAATGATGTCAAAATCATGGACACCCATATATTTCATATTGTAAATAACAATTACTTATAAATGTAAGATATTTATCAGCAGACTCATTAAAATGCATATGCATTAAATCTTTCAATGAAAAAAAATTGGTGTATCTTTACAACAATGTTAATAAACTTAACAATGAACTGCCCTAGTGACTTAGTGATAAAGAATCTGCCTGCCAATGCAAGAGGCATGAGTTCCATCTCTAGATTGAGAAGATCCTCTGAAGGAGGAAATGGCAACACACTTCAGTATTCTTGCCTGGGAAATCCCATGGACAGAGGAGCCCTGTGGGCTACATACCATGGGGTCTCAAAGAGCCAGACACGACTTAACGACTAAACAACAAATCTTGACAATACAAAGGCAAATCAGATATAGAATCTGCTGTCGAAAAATTTACAATCTAGGCTCAGAAGTGGCTAAGGTTTGAAGAAGACAAACATGAAATGGATATTTAGGAAAGAGAGAGGTTACCTCTAACTGAAAATATCTGCATAGGCTTCTTGGAGAAGAAGATGGTGGAGTTCGAAACAGAACTTGACAGGTAAGTGGAATCAATTCTATAGAAATAAACTGAAGGACTTTCCACATAAGAATCCAGCCTGGACACAGGCGAAGAGACAAGAGAGGAGGGAAAGGGGTATTAGGGCAACATATAGGAAATATCCAAAAGAGACAGAATGATCATATGGAAAAATAAATCTGAAAAGGTTAGAGCCAGACTGAAGAATTGTACTTTATTCCCTAAGCAGTAGAAGTTACTTAAGGTTTATGAGCAAAAGGATGCTGTGATTGATGCTCAGAGCTGCGAGAGTATCAGTAAAATGAAACTATTAAAAAACATTTACCATCATTTCTAAAAGCATTTAATTTCACCAGGAGATGTTGTAATTTAGTTCCTGCTCTGAAAGTTCCCTTGCTTATTCTTATATTAATACCAATTAAATTAGAGTTAAAATTTTCTTTAGATTGGAGCATTATTTTTTCTTGAGCTATATTCATTTAATATGTATGTATATATATAGATAGATATATATTACTTAAAACAGATTTATAAATACCTTCTCTTTAATAGATTATGGATACATATTAGTTTGTAAAACTGGGAGCTGGGGTAGGGGGACTTTATGAAGCAAATTCACACATACACACAAATAAATTTGCATACATTAACCTCATTATTGAAATTACTAATGAGCAATAACATTTAAATAAACCTTAGTACTTTGAAAGTTAATTTAACATGTACATTAACTTATTAATCTTCATGAAAGCCATCTTAGGACAGTACGACAGCCTCAATTTACACAGAATACTGAAGAACAAAGGTTAATTTGTTCACGATCCTAAGACTATAATATTAGAAAGTTAGTATCCTAATCCAGATCTTCTGATTCTAAACCCAATAATCTTGTCAAGGTGTTTAAAGGTTTTAAAATATAGATTTGTTTCTAAATTCATTTCAGTTCAGTCACTCAGTTGTATCCGACTCTTCACAACCCCATGTATCACAGCACACCAGGCCTCCCTGTCCATCACCAACTCCCAGAATTTACCCAAACCCATGTCCATCGAGTCGGTGATGTCATCCAGCCATCTCATCCTCTGTCATCCTCTTCTCCTCCTGCTCGCAGTCCTTCCCAGCATTAGGGTCTTTTCCAATGAGTCAACCCTTTGCATGAGGTGGCCAAAGTACTGGAGTTTCAGCTTTAGCATCATTCCTTCCAAAGAAGTCCCAGGGTTGATCTCCTTCAGAATGGACTGGTTGGATCTCCTTGCAGTCCAAGGGACTCTCAAGAGTCTTCTCCAACACCACAGTTCAAAAGCACCAATTCTTCAGCGCTCAGCTTTCTTCACCATCCAACCCTCACATCCATACATGACTACTGGAAAAACCATAGCCTTGACTAGATGAACCTTTGTTGGCAAAGTAATGTCTCTGTTTTTTAATATGCTATCTAGGTTGGTCATAACTTTCCTTCCAAGGGGTAAGAGTCTTTTAATTTCATGGCTGCAATCACCATCTGCAGTGATTTTGGAGCCCCCCAAAATAAAGTCTGACACTGTTTCTACTGTTTCCCCATCTATCTGCCATGAAGTAATAGGACCAGATGCCATGATCTTCGTTTTCTGAATGTTGAGCTTTAAGCCAACTTTTTTGCTCTCCTCTTTCACTTTCACCAAGAGGCTCTTTAGTTTCTCTTCACTTACTGCCATAAGGGTGGTGTTATCTGCATATCTGAGGTTATTGATGTTTCTCCTGGCAATCTTGATTTCAGCTTGTGCTTCTTCCAGCCCAGCATTTCTCATGATATACTCTGCATATAAGTTAAATAAGCAGGGTGACAATATACAGCCTTGACCTACTCCTTTTCATATTTGGAACCAGTCTGTTGTTCCATGTCCGTTCTAACTGTTGCTTCCTGACCGACATATAGGTTTCTCAAGAGACAGGTCAGATGGTCTGGTATTCCCATCTCTTGAAGAATTTTCCACAGTTCATTGTGATCCACACAGTGAAAGGCTTTGGCATACTCAATAAAGCAAAAATAGATGTTTTTCAGGGACTCTTGCTTTTTTGATGATCCAGCAGATGTTGGCAATTTGACCTCTGGTTTCTCTGCCTTTTCCAAAACCAGTTTGAACATCTGGAAGGTCACGGTTCACGTATTGCTGAAACCTAACTTGGGGAATTTTGAGCATTACTTTACTAGTGTATGCGATGTGTGCAGTAGTTTGAGCATTCTTTGGCATTGCCTTTCTTTGAGATTGGAATGAAAACTGACCTTTTCCAGTCCTGTGGCCACTGCTGAGTTTTCCAAATTTGTGGCATATTGAGTGCAGCACTTTCACAGCATCATCTTTCAGGATTTGAAATAGCTCAACTGGAATTCCATCACCCCCACTCAGTTCGTTCATAGTGATTCTTTCTAAAGCCCGCTTGACTTCATATTCCAGGATGTCTGACTGTAGATGAGTGATCACACCATCATGATTATCTGGGTCATGAAGATCTTTTTTGTACAGTTCTTCTGTGTATTCTTGCCACCTCTTCTTAATATCTTCTGCTTCTGTTAGGTCCATAAAATTTCTGTCCTTTATTGTGCCCATCTTTGCATAAAATGTTCCCTTGCTATCTCTGATTCCTTGAAGAGATCTCTAGTCTTTCCCATTCTGTTCTTTTCTTCTATTTCTTTGCATTGATCACTGAGGAAGGCTTTTTTATCTCTCCTTTCTATTTTTTGGAACTCTGCATTCAGATGGGAATATCTTCCCTTTTCTCCTTTGCTTTTCACTTCTCTTCTTTTCACAGCTATTTGTAAGGCTTCCCCAGACAGCCATTTTGCTTTTTTGCATTTCTTTTCCATGGTGATGGTCTTGATCCCTGTCTCCTATACAGTGTCATGAACCTCTGTCCATAGTTCATCAGGCACTCTATCAGATCTAGTCCCTTAAATCTATTTCTCACTTCCACTGTATAATCATAAGGGATTTGATTTAGGTCATACCTGAATGGTCCAGTGGTTTTCCCTACTTTCTTCAATTTAAGTCTGAATTTGGCAATAAGGAGTTCATGACCTGAGCCGCAGTCAGCTCCCTGTCTTGTTTTTGCTGACTGTATAGAACCACTCATCTTTGGCTGCAAAGAATATAATCAATCTGATTTTGGTGTTGACCATCTGGTGATGTCCATGTGTAGAGTCTTCTCTTGTGTGGTTGGAAGAGGGTGTTTGCTATGACCAGTGCATTTTCTTGGCAAAACTCTATTAGCTTTTGCCCTGCTTCATACATGGAGAAATGTCAGTGTCTGGGTTAATATATGGTATGATGTGCAACACTAATAAAACAGCCTGTCCATTTTGGTACATGTTTTAGACATGTTTTATTCTCCCTCCCAAACACCCCAGCCCAATCCTCCCAGCTCCCCATTCCACACACACCACGGGAGGATCCTTAACAAACACCAATCAGGTCTAGTTCTGACTGCTTACCTCTGGGTCACATATGTGGTAGCTCATACTCTCAGAGAGATTTGATCTCTTAACCAAGCAGTCATTTGTCAAAAGTTTGAAGCATTCAGTCCAAAGCCTCTCAGCACAGAAATATACGAAAGATAGAAAGAATAAAATAAAAGCTGAGAAAACTGGAGTGGAGTGTAAATAGGTCAAAGATTTTTAATTGCTTCCAAACTGCTGAATATGGCCTAGAAATGCATCCTTAATTCAAGAAGACCAGTCTCAAAGGAGATCATTCTAGATAAGGACCAGAATGTTGAAGTTTAATGCTTTCTAAAATAGATGATCATTTTGCAAACCTACAGTTTTACTGTTGCCTTGATATTGTGATTCAGTCATTCAGAGAATTAAACATTTTTTAAGTAAACCATTTATATTTTGTCAGAAACTTTTTTAGGAAATTTCTAGCATTACCAATGGTATTATGTGATAAATTTATTTTGAAGTAAAGTTAACCTTTCTACAAAGGAGGCACTAAGAATTCTGTGAGAATCATAAAATCGGTATGCAAAGTGTTCTTTTCTTCATTTGTGATTTATACTATTGTGTGATATTTTGGTATGCAGCGGTGGTGCTAATTGTAAAGAACTAACGCAGGAGACATAAGAGATGCAGGTTCAACCCCTGGGTCAGGAAGATTCCCGGGGAGGAGAGTGTGGCAACCCACTCCAATATTCCTGCCTGGAGAATCCCATGGACAGAGGAGCCTGGCCGGCTGCAGTCCATGGGGTCGAAAAGAGTTGGACACAGCTGAAGTGACCTAGCAGGCACTCACATGGTATTTTAAGGAACAAGATCTAAATAACACATTTTGTTCTTTGTTGTTTAATTGCTGAGTCATGTCTGACCCCATGGACTTGTAACCCACCAGGCTCCTCTTGTCCATGGGATTTCCTAGGCAAGAATACTGGTGTGGGTTGCCATTTCCTTCTCCAGGGGATCTTCCCAAGCCAAGGATTGAACCTATGTCTCCTGCCTTGGCAGGTGGATTCTTTACCACTGAGCCACAAGGGAAACACTCTAAACAACATAATCTAGGTAAAAATGGAGAAGAAAAATTAAAGGCCACACTTCATATATGACATGGAAACAGACTCCAAAGAAATAATGCAGTAAAAATTGTCGTAGACTATTTGACACATTAAAAGGCTTAAGACGAATACAGGTCCCTGAGGAAAATTATTTAAACACAAAATTTTTGCATGTAACACTTTAATATCTAATAAGTGTGTTTCTTTTGATATAATTATCATAGCAATAGCCTTAAAATGGAAATTAGTTTAATTTCTGGGAGGTTAGCGTGGCATTATCTCCAGGGAGACAAAGGAATATCAATTTTTTTAATCATTATATATTCATAAGAAGTTGCAAAAAGATGTTCAGAAACATCCAAAGAATCCTTTTTTATCCAGCCTCCTTCAATTTTAGCATCTTACATAACTCCACTAAATTTCAAAACCATGGAACTGACCTTGATATAGTAAATAGAATTTATTCAAATATCACCAGTTTTACATGCACACATGTATGTGTGTGTGTGTGTGTGTGTGTGCATATGTGTTTTCATGCAATACTGTCAAATGTATAGATTCATGGAACAACTTCCATAATCAAGATGCAGAACAGACCCATTGCCACATTGCTCCCACTGAGCTTCTTTTATACTCCAGCTGCTCCCTTATTCTAACTCCTTGAGCAACACTCTGTTTTCCATCTCTGTAATTTTCTTATTTTTAGAAGACTCTGTAAATGGAGTTACACAGTATCTAAATTTCTATGTGCTTACTCAGCAGAATTCTCTCGTGGTTCATCCAGGGTGATCTGTGTATCAATAGTTTTGTTCTTTTCCACTGCTGAGTAATATTCTACGGTATGGATATACCATACTTTGTTTATCCATTCACCCATAGACATTACAAATAAAACTACTTAAAACATTCATGTTCAGGTTTTTGTTTCAACGTATATTTTCATTTCTCTAGACAGAATGTCCAAGGGTGCAATTTTTATGTCACAGGCAAATGCACATTAACTTGCCTAAGAAACTGCCAAAATATTTTGCACAATACCTGTACCATAATACATTTTCACCTGCAAACTAGTGATTCAGTTTATCTACCTCCTCAGTGACTTCCCTGATGGCTCAGGTGGTAAAGCATCTGCCTACAATGGCAGGAGATCCAGATTCAATCTCTGGGTCAGGAAGATCTCCTGGAGAAGGAAATGGCAACCCACTCCATTATTCTTGCCTGGAAAACCCCCTGGATGGAGGAGCCTTGTAGGCTACAGTCTATCTGGTGGCAAAGAGTTGGACAAAACTGAGCGACTTCACTCACCTCCTCAGCAGCATTTGGCATCATCACTATTTTGTATTTTAGCCATACAGATAGGGATACAAACCTACTGCACGATGGCACTCATTTCACATGCTAGCAAAGTAATGCTCATAATTCTCCAAGCCAGTCTTCAACAGTATGTGAACCATGAACTTCCAGATGTTCAAGCTGGGTTTAGAAAAGACAGAGGAACCAGAGATCAAATTGCCAACATCTGTTGGATCATCAAATAGCAAGAGTTCCAGAAAAACATCTACGTCTGCTTTACTGACTATGCCAAAGCCTTTGAATGTGTGGATCACCACAAACTTCAGGAGATGGGAATACCAGAGCACCTGATCTCCCTCCTGAGAAATCTGTATGCAGGTCAATAAGCAACAGTTAGAATTGGACATGGAACAACAGACTGGTTCCAAATTGGGAAAGGAGTACATCAAGGCTGTATATTGTCACCCTGCTTATTTAGCTTATATGCAGCATACATCATGGGAAATGCTGGGCTGGATGAAGCACAAGCTGGAATCAAGATTGCCAGGAGAAATATCAATAACCTCAGATATGCAGATGACACCACCCTTTTGGCAGAAAGTGAAGAACTAAAGAGCCTCTTCATGAAAGTGAAAGAGGAGAGTGAAAAAATTGGCTTAAAACTCAACATTCAGAAAACGAAGATCATGGCATCTGGTCCCATCACTCCATGGCAAATAGATGGGGAAACCATGATAGACTTTGGTTTTTTGGTCTCCAAAATTACTGCAGATGGTGACTGCAGCCATGAAATTAAAAGATGCTTGCTCCTTGGAAGGAAAGTTATGACCAACCCAGACAGCATATTAAAAAACAGAGATATTACTTTGCCAAAAAAGGTCAGTCTAGTCAAAGCTATGGTTGTTCCAGTAATCATGTATGGATGTGAGAGTTGGACTATAAAGAAAGCTGAGCACTGAAGAATTGATGCTTTTGAACTGTGGTGTTGGAAGACTCTTGAGAGTCCTTTGGACAGCAAGGAGATTCAACCAGTCCATCCTAAAAGAAATCAATCCTGAATATTCATTGGAAGGATTGAAGCTGAAGCTGAAACTCCAATACTTTGGCCACCTGAGGCAAAGAACTGACTCATTTGAAAAGACCCTGATGCTGGGAAAGATTGAAGGCAGGAGGAGAAGGGGACAACAGAGGATGAGTGGTTGGATGGCATCAGTGATTCAATGAACATGAGTTTGAGTAAACTCCAGGAGCTGGTGATAGACAGGGAGACCTGGCGTGCTGCAGTCCATGGGGTCACAGAGAGTCGGACAAGACTGAGCAACTGAACTGAAAAATGATATCTTATTGTGGTTTTAATTTTTGTTAGTGTTTAGTGACTATCCCATCTGGAGAGCGACAGTGAAATGTCTGTTGCCTATTTTCTGACTGAACTGTTTGCATTTTTATTCCTGGGTCTTTAGCGTTCCCTTAGTGTTCTTTATATATACTAGGTACAAGGTTTGTTTGTTTGTTTGGCCATGCCATGAGGCATGCAGGATCTTTATTTAGTTCCTCGACCAGGGATTGAACCCATGCCCCTGCTTTAGAACCATGAGTCTTAACCCCTGGACTGCCAGTGAAGTCCCTAGAAGTTCATTAGCTGATATTTTCTCATGCAAATAAATTTTAAGAAATAAATAATAAGAGAATGCTGACTTGATATATACATAACTACATTATTTCCTCTGGGAAACATCCAGTCTAATCAATAGCCAGGAGTTTTGAGGAGAAATACAAATACTTATTGGGAGTCAGGGTTGGAAACAATGATAAAGAGCTTTTGAAGGTGAAAACTTCTACTGCATTTTATTATCTTTCTCAAGTTTAATCTCTTTGTGACCCAGAGACTAAAAACATCAAGCACCTAGAAAAGCTTGTTTCTCCATCCCATTCCTGTGACTGATACAATCTCAGGAGGTGGCGATTTCACTGAAATGTGTTTACTAGACATGATTCCATTATATCTGAGTTCACAGATACTTTAAGACTAGAGAGAGTAATATTTTCAAAGTTTTTCTTATGACACATGTAAATGTTACTCTTGATAATGTATTCTGACTTTTTTAAATCACTAAAAATAAACCAACCTGAAATTTTACATCCGCTAAAATCGTATTTCAAAATGGCATACTGAGTCATAAAATCTATTTAAGTTTTAAGTTCTGCCTTAAAAATCCTATAACTCTTAAAATATAATTCAATAAAATTTCAATACAATACAAAATTTAGCTCTTTCTTCAAATGTTATTGTAAAATAAAACTGATTTTTTAAAGGGCTGGAAAGCAAATACAAAGTGTCTTGTGATCCCATTAAAAGCTTTCACTTTCCTTTTTGGTAGAGAATTCATGCATGAGATTATTGGACATATACTTAATGCCCTCGTGTCATTGTTTTTGACATTTAAATTTCATACCCCTTACATATAAATGGTAGTTTAAAGAAAAATTGGCATATAAAAGCAATTTATAAGTGGCATTAAAATGCAATTTTGAAATATGTAAAAATGCAGTTTGCACAGAAAAGAAGTTAATATTTTGCTTATATAACACTGGTTGAGAAATGTCATGAAATAAACTTGTTTTGTATTTCTATACTTACATTTTGTTTTCATGAGTGATGCTATTAGACAAATTCAGCACATAAATGCCGGGGAATGGTTTTAGAGTGTGTGTACTTGCATATCAAATTCATTACAGTGGGAACAGCAGCATGTTTGCAAACAATGGGCATAGAATGTCTGAATGTTGAGGCATGTTAACATAAATGTGAGTGAAAACAAGTAGCTGAAGCCCAAAGCAACTTCAGAATACAAAGAAAACAATTTTTAAAAGGATTGGAAAATCGAATGGTTCTTGAAACTGTGGACACACTTGTGCTACCTGGTGACTAAAAGAACAAGGATTGTTCTAAAACTCAGAATAAATAATGGTAGCCTGCCATCTAGAGGCAATCAGGTCATTTTGAACAGTTTGATGTATTTGGAGCTATTCTGACAGGTCCACAGGCATGGAAAGCTTCCCTGCAATTCATCTTCTACAATTTAAAAAGGGAGAATGTGGAGGGGAAGATTAGCAGATGTAAATTATTATATCTAGAATGAATAAACAACAAGATCCTACTGAATAGCACAGGGAACAATATTCAAAATCCTGTGAAAAGACATAATGGAAAAGAATATGAAAAAAATGTGTGTATATATATATATATACACATATATGTATATATATATATACATGTACATATAACTGAATCACTTTGCTGTACAGCAGAAACTAATACAACATTGTAAATCAACTATACTTCAATGAAATAAATTAAAAATAAATAAAAATAAACCATAAGCAAAAAAAGTTAAAAATTAAAAAATAAGAAGGGAGAGTTTTTTTATTCTGAAGTAAGATGAAAAATCTTTGGTTAGCTGTCAGGAAGAAAATCATATTCCAATATATGGCAAGTATGGAAAGAAAGCTGTTTCAGGCTAATTTTATGGTGTAGTTTTCTGTTTCAAGCAAAAGAAAAATATCCAGAATCAGACATTCATGTGGGATGGAGTTTCTAGACCTACTTGATCTTGTTAAAGTTGAACAAGCCTGGAGAAGAGCTATAATGATGATCAGGCTTATTCTGCACTTTTATTTTAAATGAAAACAAGACTTTTTTTTTCCCTGAGTTATCTCTGAAGAAGCACTCTCAAAATGATTTTAAGATATAATTCTACAAGATGAAATAATCTTTATACTACCAAAATATCACATTTTTAGTTCAAATTTCTAGAGAAAAATAAGGAACATCCCCATTTTTCACTCTGATGTATCCTGTGTTTTGTTTGAAATTGTCTCA